>NC_030685.2:35472099-36161599 GCF_000004195.4 Xenopus tropicalis
GACTGGGCAATGGCAGGAAGATACCATTGCAGCCTAGGGACAGTTACATAGCTAAGCCTGGAAAAAGGCTGGAAGATACCATTGCAGCCTACGGACAGTTACATAGCTCAGCCTGGGTAAAGGCTGGAAGATACCATTGCAGCCTAGGGACAGTTACATAGCTAAGCCTGGGTAAAGGCTGGAGGATACCATTGCAGCCTAGGGACAGTTACATAGCACAGAATAGGCAAAGGCTGGTAAAAACCATTGCAGCCTAGGGACAGTTACATAGCTCAGCCTGGGTAAAGGCCGGAAGATACCATTGCAGCCTAGGGACAGTTAAATATCTGAGTCTGGAGAAAGGCTGGAAGATACCATTGCAGCCTAGGGACAGTTACATAGCTCAGAATGGGCAAAGGCTGGAAGATACCATTGCAACCTAGGGACAGTTACATAGTTCAGCCTGGACAAAGGCTGGTAGATACCATTGCAGCCTAGGGACAGTTACATAGCTCAGCCTGGGTAAAAGCTCGAAGATACCATTGCAGCCTAGGGACAGTTACATAGCTCAGACTGGGCAAAGGCTGGAAGATACCATTGCAGCCTAGGGACAGTTACATAGCTCAGCCTGGGATAAGGCAGGAAGATACCACTGCAGCCTAGGGACAGTTACATAGCTCAGCCTGGGAAAAGGCTGGAAGATACCATTGCAGCCTAGGGACAGTTACATAGCTCAGATTGGGCAAAGGCTGGCAGATACCATTGCAACCTAGGGACAGTTACATAGTTCAGCCTGGACAAAGGCTGGTAGATACCATTGCAGCCTAGGGACAGTTACATATCACAGCTTGGGTAAAGGCTGGAAGATACCATTGCAGCCTAGGGACAGTTACATAGTTCAGCCTGGACAAAGGCTGGTAGATACCATTGCAGCCTAGGGACAGTTACATAGCTCAGCCTGGGTAAAGGCTGGAAGATACCATTGCAGCCTAGGGACAGTTACATAGCACAGAATAGGCAAAGGCTGGTAGAAACCATTGCAGCCTAGGGACAGTTACATAGCCCAGCCTTGATAAAGGCCAGAAGATACCATTGCAGCCTATGGACAGTTACATAGCTCAGAATGGGCAAAGGCTGGAAGATACCATTGCAACCTAGGGACAGTTACATAGTTCAGCCTGGACAAAGGCTGGTAGATACCATTGCAGCCTAGGGACAGTTACATAGCCCAGCCTGGGTAAAGGCTGGAAGATACCATTGCAGCCTAGGGACAGTTACATAGCTCAGCCTGGGATAAGGCTGGAAGGTACCATTGCAGCCTAGGGACAGTTACATAGCTCAGCATGGGAAAAGGCTGGTTGATACCATTGCAGCCTAGGGACAGTTACATAGCTCAGCCTGGGCAAAGGCTGGTAGATACCATTGCAGCCTAGGGACAGTTACATAGCTCAGCCTGGGTAAAGGCTGGAAGATACCATTGCAACCTAGGGACAGTTACATAGTTCAGCCTGGACAAAGGCTGGTAGATACCATTGCAGCCTAGGGACAGTTACATAGCTCAGACTGGGCAATGGCTGGAAGATACCATTGCAGCCTAGGGACAGTTACATAGCTAAGCCTGGAGAAAGGCTGGAAGATACCATAGCAGCCTAGGGACAGTTACATAGCTCAGCCTGGGTAAAGGCTGGAAGATACCATTGCAGCCTAGGGACAGTTACATAGCTAAGCCTGGGTAAAGGCTGGAGGATACCATTGCAGCCTAGGGACAGTTACATAGCACAGAATAGGCAAAGGCTGGTAGAAACCATTGCAGCCTAGGGACAGTTACATAGCTCAGTCTGGGTAAAGGCCGGAAGATACCATTGCAGCCTAGGGACAGTTACATAGCTCAGCCTGGAGAAAGGCTGGAAGATACCATTGCAGCCTAGGGACAGTTACATAGCTCAGAATGGGCAAAGGCTGGAAGATACCATTGCAACCTAGGGACAGTTACATAGTTCAGCCTGGACAAAGGCTGGTAGATACCATTGCAGCCTAGGGACAGTTACATAGTTCAGCCTGGGTAAAAGCTGGAAGATACCATTGCAGCCTAGGGACAGTTACATAGCTCAGACTGGGCAATGGCTGGAAGATACCATTGCAGCCTAGGGACAGTTACATAGCTCAGCCTGGGATAAGGCAGGAAGATACCACTGCAGCCTAGGGACAGTTACATAGCTCAGCCTGGGAAAAGGCTGGAAGATACCATTGCAGCCTAGGGACAGTTACATAGCTCAGCCTGGGATAAGGCAGGAAGATACCACTGCAGCCTAGGGACAGTTACATAGCTCAGCCTGGGAAAAGGCTGGAAGATACCATTGCAGCCTAGGGACAGTTACATAGCTCAGCCTGGGTAAAGGCTGGAAGATACCATTGCAGCCTAGGGACAGTTACATAGTTCAGCCTGGACAAAGTCTGGTAGATACCATTGCAGCCTTGTGACAGTTACATAGCTAAGCCTGGGTAAAGGCTGGAGGATACCATTGCAGCCTAGGGACAGTTACATAGCACAGAATAGGCAAAGGCTGGTAGAAACCATTGCAGCCTAGGGACAGTTACATAGCCCAGCCTGGATAAAGGCCAGAAGATACCATTGCAGCCTAGGGACAGTTACATAGTTCAGCCTGGACAAAGGTTGGTAGATACCATTGCAGCCTAGGGACAGTTACATAGCTCAGCCTGGGTAAAGGCTGGTAGATACCATTGCAGCTTAGGGACAGTTACATAGCACAGAATAGGAAAAGGCTGGAAGAAACCATTACAGCCTAGGGACAGTTACATAGCTCAGACTGGGCAATGGCTGGAAGATACCATTGCAGCCTAGGGACAGTTACATAGCTCAGCCTGGGATAAGGCAGGAAGATACCACTGCAGCCTAGGGACAGTTACATAGCTCAGCCTGGGAAAAGGCTGGAAGATACCATTGCAGCCTAGGGACAGTTACATAGCTCAGCCTGGGATAAGGCAGGAAGATACCACTGCAGCCTAGGGACAGTTACATAGCTGAGCCTGGGAAAAGGCTGGAAGATACCATAGCAGCCTAGGGACAGTTACATAGCTCAGCCTGGGTAAAGGCTGGAAGATACCATTGCAGCCTAGGGACAGTTACATAGTTCAGCCTGGACAAAGTCTGGTAGATACCATTGCAGCCTTGTGACAGTTACATAGCTAAGCCTGGGTAAAGGCTGGAGGATACCATTGCAGCCTAGGGACAGTTACATAGCACAGAATAGGCAAAGGCTGGTAGAAACCATTGCAGCCTAGGGACAGTTACATAGCCCAGCCTGGATAAAGGCCAGAAGATACCATTGCAGCCTAGGGACAGTTACATAGTTCAGCCTGGACAAAGGTTGGTAGATACCATTGCAGCCTAGGGACAGTTACATAGCTCAGCCTGGGTAAAGGCTGGTAGATACCATTGCAGCTTAGGGACAGTTACATAGCACAGAATAGGAAAAGGCTGGAAGAAACCATTACAGCCTAGGGACAGTTACATAGCTCAGCCTGAGTAAAGGCTGGAAGATACCATTGCAGCCTAGGGACAGTTACATAGCTCAGCCTGGAGAAAGGCTGGAAGATACCATTGCAGCCTAGGGACAGTTACCTAGTTCAGCCTGGACAAAGGCTGGTAGATACCATTGCAGCCTAGGGACAGTTACATAGCTCAGAATGGGAAAAGGCTGGAAGATACCATTGCAACCTAGGGACAGTTACATAGTTCAGCCTGGAGAAAGTCTGGTAGATACCATTGCAGGCTAGGGACAGTTACGTAGCTCAGCCTGGTTAAAGGCTGGAAGATACCATTGCAGCTTAAGGACAGTTACATAACCTGCCCAGGAGCCAGTGTACCATAATATGCAGCCAACCCCAGACTCTCATTCAACCTACTGCCTGGTTGCTAGGGTAAAGAAGACCCTAGCAACTGGATTGCTGTTAAAAACCAAACTAGGAATGCAAAGCAGAAACCTAAATAAATGAAAAAATAAATGAAGACCAACTGTAGATTGTCTCATTGGCCATTTTGTATTGATTGGCCATTTCCACAGTCATTACAATGGCACAGCTGGGGATAACATTTTTAATTTACATTATTATACTGGCATGTCTAAGTAAATTTGCAGAGTATCCATCTTCTGTAGTAATTATTCTAGCACGTCTGGGTTTATGTTTTGGTGAAACGGGTGTGGGTAAAAAGTTGGTGTAGTTAAAAATAAAAATATTGCCATGCTGCATGCAGCAGAATAATAGGGCCGCACTCTTTGGATTTTGGCCCAGGGCCCACCAAGGCCCTGCAGCTTGCTTTCATTGTGGGACTCTTTGGCCCTTAACCTGCCCAGAAGCCAGTGTACCATAATATGCAGCCAACCCCAGACTCTCATTCAATCTACTGCCTGGTTGTTAGGGTAAAGAAGACCCTAGCAACTGGATTGCTGTTAAAAAACAAACTGTAGGAATGCAAAGCAGAAACCTAAATAAATGAAAAAATAAATGAAGACCCATTGCAAGTTGTCTCAGATCAAGACCAATTGCAAGGATAGCCTGTACAATCTGCCAAACAGCTAAAGACAGTCTGTGCCAACAAAGCAATAAATGGAATAAAACCCCTGGTATTTGACACAAAGCAATAAAAAAGATGACAATTGGCTAAATAACAGGGACACTCAGTGGTTTGTAGCAAATGTTCCCTTTGCAGTTGTTTAACCTTTTTAGTGCCACAGGACGTAGAATCTACGTCCTGTGTATCAAAGGACCAAAGTGCCACAGAACGTAGATTCTACGTCCTGCTGCACTTCCGGTTTTGGGAGCGGAGGAACGGCTTTTCAAGCCATTCCTTCGCTCCCCACTCGTTCCCCAGCCTCCAGACAATAGTCAGAGGTGGGGAACGAGTGGCCCCTGGGTAGCGATTGCCCAGGGGCCCCATGGGACTCACCTGCCATCCACATGGCTTTGCCGGCAGCTCCTCTCCCTTCTGCAGCTTCCCCCTCTGGCCCCCCTGCTTCCTGACACGCCCCCTCACATGAGCTGATGCTGTTGCTGGGCCAGATCGAGTTTCTCCTGCAGATCCTCACCTAGACCCCAAGTAAGTGGCAAATACACACACAAACACACAATCACACATTTATTACACTAATACACACTTATACTCACACTTACACACACACACATGCATTTTTGGGAGGTTTTCAAACATTTATCACTTACAGCACTTAGAGAAAACTCACACTTACTTGCACACTCGCACACATGCACACAAAACACATTTTACACACATGTACACACACACTTACACACTTATGTAATTTTGTAATTATTTTTTTTTTTCTAATCGCATCGTTTTTATTCTTGCCTGAAAAAAATGTTTTATTGCCATTGCGGATAGTGTATTCGCTAACCGCACTGCGCAATACCTTTTGTGTATTATTTTGGTGTTTCTACTACATTTTCTGTGATTTTGGTGGATTTTTGGGTATTTTACTGCATGTTTAGCCATTTTATAGCATTTTCAGTTATGCATAGTTGTTGTTCGCTTGACTTTGTCTGTAAAACTTATTTGCCCTAGCCAAAATACTCAAACTGTTATTCTGCCCGCAGATATTATTAGGCAAAAAAAAAAAAATGATTTTAGTGATTTTTTTTTTATCTTTATCAATTTTAGTGCTTTTTACATTGTTCTTTGTTACTTGTCTTTGCACATGGACATTTTGTCTGCTGTATTTCAATTTGGCATCCTCTGTACCCCACATAGTTTGGTAAATCTATTCATATAGGGCATCAAACTGTTCAGTAGACTAGTGGCGTTCATACTTAGAGTGTTTTATGTTGGTACGTTACTAAATGTGGGGGTACATAATGGGGTAAAATGCAAGCTTTGTGACAATTTTCAGAAATGTCATAAAAACCGTTCTGTTTAGCATAGCTTTGTAGTTTGGTAGTTTGTAGTAGAAAGATGTATTTACCCATTTTTGTTTTGTCAGAATGTGTACTTTCGGAAAATATATGGTTTTCTAGGGTCTCCTTACTGTTAGGTGGTCGTATGGCACATAATACACATACCGGGTGCAAAAACTGCATGAGCCGAAGCATCTTATGTGAAAATTCATATGCACTATTTTTACTTGGGTGCCCCTGTACCCCACATAGTTTGGTAAATCTATGCATATAGGGCATCAAACTGTTCAGTAGACCCCTGGCGTTCATATTTAGAATGTTTTATGTTGATACGGTACAAAATGTGGGGGTAAATAATGGGGTAAAATGAAAGCTTTGTGACAATTTTCAGAAATGTCATAAAAACCGTTCTGTTTAGCATAGCTTTGTAGTTTGGTAGTTTGTAGTAGAAAGATGTATTTACCCATTTTTGTTTTGTCAGAATGTGTACTTTCGGAAAATATATGGTTTTCTAGGGTCTCCTTACTGTTAGGTGGTCGTATGGCACATAATACACATACCGGGTGCAAAAACTGCATGAGCCGAAGCATCTTATGTGAAAATTCATATGCACTATTTTTACTTGGGTGCCCCTGTACCCCACATAGTTTGGTAAATCTATGCATATAGGGCATCAAACTGTTCAGTAGACCCCTGGCGTTCATATTTAGAATGTTTTATGTTGATACGGTACAAAATGTGGGGGTACATAATGGGGTAAAATGCAAGCTTTGTGACAATTTTCAGAAATGTCATAAAAACCGTTCTGTTTAGCATAGCTTTGTAGTTTGGTAGTTTGTAGTAGAAAGATGTATTTACCCATTTTTGTTTTGTCAGAATGTGTACTTTCGGAAAATATATGGTTTTCTAGGGTCTCCTTACTGTTAGGTGGTCGTATGGCACATAATACACATACCGGGTGCAAAAACTGCATGAGCCGAAGCATCTTATGTGAAAATTCATATGCACTATTTTTACTTGGGTGCCCCTGTACTCCACATAGTTTGGTAAATCTATGCATATAGGGCATCAAACTGTTCAGTAGACCCCTGGCGTTCATATTTAGAATGTTTTATGTTGATACGGTACAAAATGTGGGGGTAAATAATGGGGTAAAATGCAAGCTTTGTGACAATTTTCAGAAATGTCATAAAAACCGTTCTGTTTAGCATAGCTTTGTAGTTTGGTAGTTTGTAGTAGAAAGATGTATTTACCCATTTTTGTTTTGTCAGAATGTGTACTTTCGGAAAATATATGGTTTTCTAGGGTCTCCTTACTGTTAGGTGGTCGTATGGCACATAATACACATACCGGGTGCAAAAACTGCATGAGCCGAAGCATCTTATGTGAAAATTCATATGCACTATTTTTACTTGGGTGCCCCTGTACCCCACATAGTTTGGTAAATCTATGCATATAGGGCATCAAACTGTTCAGTAGACCCCTGGTGTTCATATTTAGAATGTTTCATGTTGATACGGTACAAAATGTGGGGGTACATAATGGGGTAAAATGCAAGCTTTGTGACAATTTTCAGAAATGTCAAAAAAATCGTTCTGTTTAGCATAGCTTTGTAGTTTGGTAGTTTGCAGTAGAAAGATGTATTTACCCATTTTTGTTTTGTCAGATTGTGTACTTTTGGAAAATGTATAGTTTTCTAGGGTCTCCTTACTGTTAGGGGGCCTTATGCCGCATAATGCACATGCCGGTAGCTTATATTGCAGTGTATACACTTTGTATGCACTGACGTCCTTATGGGGTCTCTAAATGCCAGATACAGTGCTGACCCTATGCACAATGGGCATCAAACTGTTCAGCGGACCCTAGGCTTTCATATTTCGGGTGTGTTTTCTTGGTACCTAATGTTATGTGGGAGATAAGGTGCTTGAAAGTGGAAGATTTGATGTGTTTTTCAGGTATTTCACCAAAACTAGCAATTTTGGGAAAGCACTGCGACTCTGTAGTTTGGAGTAGAAAGACATGGGTACCAATTTTGAATTCGCCCGAATGTGTACTTTCCAAAAATATATGGTTTTGGGGGGTCAATGTATTTTTTTGTGTTTTTACCCCACAGAAAATGCAGTTAACATGTTGAATTTTCAGTAGCTAAAGAGACCTCTGGGGCAATCTCTATGCACTGACGTCCTTATGGGGTCTCTAAATGCCAGATACAGTGCTGATCCTATGCACAATGGGCATCAAACTGTTCAGTGGACCCTTGGCTTTCATATTTAGGGTGTGTTTTCTTGGTACCTAATGTTATGTGGGAGATATGGTGCTTGAAATTGGAAGATTTGATGTGATTTTCAGGTATTTCACCAAAACTAGCAATTTTGGGAAAGCACTGCGACTCTGTAGTTTGGAGTAGAAAGACATGGGTACCAATTTTGAATTCGCCCGAATGTGTACTTTCCAAAAATATATGGTTTTGGGGGGTCAATGTATTTTTGTGTGTTTTTACCCCACAGAAAATGCAGTAAATGTGTTGAATTTTCAGTAGCTAAAGAGACCTCTGGGGCAATCTCTATGCACCAACTTCCTTATGGGGTCTCTAAATGCCAGATACAGTGCTGATCCTATGCACAATGGGCATCAAACTGTTCAGCGGACCCTTGGCTTTCATATTTAGGGTGTGTTTTCTTGGTACCTAATGTTATGTGGGAGATAAGGTGCTTGAAAGTGGAAGATTTGATGTGTTTTTCAGGTATTTCACCAAAACTAGCAATTTTGGGAAAGCACTACGACTCTGTAGTTTGGAGTAGAAAGACATGGGTACCAATTTTGAATTCGCCCGAATGTGTACTTTCCAAAAATATATGGTTGTGGGGGGTCAATGTATTTTTTTGTGTTTTTACCCCACAGAAAATGCAGTAAACGTGTTGAATTTTCAGTAGCTAAAGAGACCTCTGGGGCAATCTCTATGCACTGACGTCCTTATGGGGTCTCTAAATGCCAGATACAGTACTGATCCTATGCACAATGGGCATCAAACTGTTCAGCGGACCCTTGGCTTTCATATTTTGGGTGTGTTTTCTTGGTACCTAATGTTATGTGGGAGATAAGGTGCTTGAAAGTGGAAGATTTGATGTGTTTTTCAGGTATTTCACCAAAACTAGCAATTTTGGGAAAGCACTGCGACTCTGTAGTTTGGAGTAGAAAGACATGGGTACCAATTTTGAATTCGCCCGAATGTGTACTTTCCAAAAATATATGGTTTTGGGGGGTCAATGTATTTTTTTGTGTTTTTACCCCACAGAAAATGCAGTAAACGTGTTGAATTTTCAGTAGCTAAAGAGACCTCTGGGGCAATCTCTATGCACTGACATCCTTATGGGGTCTCTAAATGCCAGATACTAGCTGATCCTATGCACAATGGGCATCAAACTGTTCAGCGGACTCTTGGCTTTCATATTTAGGGTGTGTTTTCTTGGTACCTAATGTTATGTGGGAGATATGGTGCTTGAAAGTGGAAGATTTGATGTGATTTTCAGGTATTTCACCAAAACTAGCAATTTTGGGAAAGCACTGCGACTCTGTAGTTTGGAGTAGAAAGACATGGGTACCAATTTTGAATTCGCCCGAATGTGTACTTTCCAAAAATATATGGTTTTGGGGGGTCAATGTATTTTTTGTGTTTTTACCCCACAGAAAATGCAGTAAACGTGTTGAATTTTCAGTAGCTAAAGAGACCTCTGGGGCAATCTCTATGCACTGACGTCCTTATGGGGTCTCTAAATGCCAGATACAGTGCTGATCCTATGCACAATGGGCATCAAACTGTTCAGCGGACCCTAGGCTTTCATATTTCGGGTGTGTTTTCTTGGTACCTAATGTTATGTGGGAGATAAGGTGCTTGAAAGTGGAAGATTTGATGTGTTTTTCAGGTATTTCACCAAAACTAGCAATTTTGGGAAAGCACTGCGACTCTGTAGTTTGGAGTAGAAAGACATGGGTACCAATTTTGAATTCGCCCGAATGTGTACTTTCCAAAAATATATGGTTTTGGGGGGTCAATGTATTTTTTTGTGTTTTTACCCCACAGAAAATGCAGTAAACGTGTTGAATTTTCAGTAGCTAAAGAGACCTCTGGGGCAATCTCTATGCACTGACGTCCTTATGGGGTCTCTAAATGCCAGATACAGTACTGATCCTATGCACAATGGGCATCAAACTGTTCAGCGGATCCTTGGCTTTCATATTTAGGGTGTGTTTTCTTGGTACCTAATGTTATGTGGGAGATATGGTGCTTGAAAGTGGAAGATTTGATGTGATTTTCAGGTATTTCACCAAAACTAGCAATTTTGGGAAAGCACTGCGACTCTGTAGTTTGGAGTAGAAAGACATGGGTACCAATTTTGAATTCGCCCGAATGTGTACTTTCCAAAAATATATGGTTTTGGGGGTCAATGTATTTTTTTGTGTTTTTACCCCACAGAAAATGCAGTAAATGTGTTGAATTTTCAGTAGCTAAAGAGACCTCTGGGGCAATCTCTATGCACTGACGTCCTTATGGGGTCTCTAAATGCCAGATACAGTGCTGATCCTATGCACAATGGGCATCAAACTGTTCAGCGGATCCTTGGCTTTCATATTTAGGGTGTGTTTTCTTGGTACCTAATGTTATGTGGGAGATATGGTGCTTGAAAGTGGAAGATTTGATGTGATTTTCAGGTATTTCACCAAAACTAGCAATTTTGGGAAAGCATTGCGACTCTGTAGTTTGGAGTAGAAAGACATGGGTACCAATTTTGAATTCGCCCGAATGTGTACTTTCCAAAAATATATGGTTTTGGGGGGTCAATGTATTTTTTTGGGTTTTTACCCCACAGAAAATGCAGTAAACGGATTGATATTTCAGTAGCTAAAGAGATTTCCTGGGCAATTTGTATGCACTAACTTCCTTATGGGGTCTCTAAATGCCAGATACATTGGTGTTCCTATGCACAATGGGCATCAAACTGTTCAGCGGACCCTTGGCTTTCATATTTAGGGTGTGTTCTTTTGGTACCTAATGTTATGTGGGAGATAAGGTGCTTGAAAGTGGAAGATTTGATGTGATTTTTAGGTATTTCATCAAAACTGGCAATTTTGGGAAAGAATTGCGACTCAGTAGTTTGGAGTAGAAAGACATGGGTACCAATTTTGAATTTGTCCGAATGTGTACTTTCCAAAAATATATGATTTTTGGGGGTCAATGTATTTTTTTGTGTTTTTACCCCACAGAAAATGCAGTAAATGTGTTGAATTTTCAGTAGCTAAAGAGATCTCCTGGGCAATTTGTATGTACTAACTTCCTTTTGGGGTCTCTAAATTCCAGATACATCGGGGATCCTATGCACAATGGGCATCAAACTGTTCAGTGGACCCCTGGCTTTCATATTTAGGGTGTGTTTTCTTCGTACCTAATGTTATGTGGGAGATAAGGTGCTTGAAAATGGAAGATTTGAGGTGATTTTTTAGAATTTTCATAATTTTTTATAGAAAATGCTAAATTCAGTAAAGCATTGCCGTTTGGTACTTAGGAGTTGGAAGACATAGTTACCCATTTCGGATTCGTCAGAATGTGTAGTTTTCAAAAATGTATGGTTTCCTGGGGTAAACCTAATGTTCCAGGATTTTTGGCTTTGGAATGTAAAGTATGCCGTATTCTGCTGTAATGCTTTGAAAATTTAGTAATTTACTGCTGGGAGTTTTTGATCTATAGAAGTCAGAAATCTCAATAAAACTATACATATCAGGTATTGCCACGTTCGGAAGACATGAGGCTTTCCAAATCAGTTGAATTTTTGTCCATAAAATAAAATGTGTTTCTGGTAGAAATCCTTATATCATGAAAAATAGCATTTTTTCTTTTTTTTTTTGTATTTCAAGCTCTAAATCTTGTTCCAGAAGTGGAAATACACAAAAACTCAGGTAGATTTGGAAAGCTCAGGTTCTCCTGAAAAAAACAATATATAGTTTGCCTACCTAAACTTAACCCTGCCCCCAGTAAAAGCCCCTACATTGAGAGAGCACAGAATGTTCACAAAACGTCTGGCACTGGGGGGAACTGAAATGACGAATTCGGCTGGCACTTAAAGGGTTAAGCTGCATTGAGGTTGTGTCATTAGGAGTCCCTGATGGTCAATGATAGAGCAATGCACATAAACTAGGCCTCATCAGCAGAATAGAATCTAAATCCTATGTAAAAATATCAATATAGGTAAACCTGCAGTCAGCAGTGATGCCTCCCCCCCTCCATTAGATCAACAGTTCCCTCTCCCACAGCAGCAGTAGAGCTGTGTGCCCTACTGGCCAAGGCTATACCCAGCATCTGCAGCTCATTTGCATACCAGTTATGGTGGAAGAGTCTATTACAAACGGGGAAATATGTTTGTTTCTGCTTTGATTAAGGAACCCGAGGAAGAGGCAGGGATAATATTGATGACACGCACTGTGCACTGAAAATGGCAATGTTTTGTTGATTCACCCCAAGGCGTAAAGGGTGGGCAATTGAAGGTGTCTACATTCAGACATATTAGATAATGGCTGCCCTCAGGCAGCCATCTTGGTAGGGCCCTGCTCTGCCCTGTCCTGGGACTGTAGTGTCTGGCTGAGGATAGTGACTGCCATGGTTGCCCATGTTACAGAGGTCAGTCTGGGTTTTTCAGATGAAGATCAACTGCAGATTGTCTCATTGCCCGTTTTTTGTTGATTGCCCATTTCCACAGTCATTACAATGGCACAGCTGGGGATAACATTTTTAATTTACATTATTAATTATACTGGCATGTCTAAGTAAATTTGCCGAGTATCCATCTTCTGTAGTATTTATTCTGGCACGTCTGGGTTTATGTTTTGGTGAAACGGGTGTGGGCAAAAAGTTGGTGTAGTTAAAAATTAAAATATTGCCATGCTGCATGCAGCAGGATAATAGGGCCCCACTCTTTGGATTTTGGCCCAGGGCCCACCAAGGCCTTAAAAAGGCCCTGCAGCTTGCTTTCATTGTGGGACTCTTTGGCCCTTAACCTGCCCAGGAGCCAGTGTACCATAATATGCAGCCAACCCCAGACTCTCATTCAATCTACTGCCTGGTTGCTAGGGTAAAGAAGACCCTAGCAACTGGATTGCTGTTAAAAACCAAACTGTAGGAATGCAAAGCAGAAACCTAAATAAATAAAAAAATAAATGAAGACCAACTGCAGATTGTCTCACTGGCCATTTTGTATTGATTGGCCATTTCCACAGTCATTACAATGGCACAGCTGGGGATAACATTTTTAATTTACATTATTATACTGGCATGTCTAAGTAAATTTGCAGAGTATCCATCTTCTGTAGTAATTATTCTAGCACGTCTGGGTTTATGTTTTGGTGAAACGGGTGTGGGCAAAAAGTTGGTGTAGTTAAAAATAAAAATATTGCCATGCTGCATGCAGCAGGATAATAGGGCCGCACTGTTTGGATTTTGGCCCAGGGCCCACCAAGGCCCTGCAGCTTGCTTTCATTGTGGGACTCTTTGGCGCTTAACCTGCCCAGGAGCCAGTGTACCATAATATGCAGCCAACCCCAGACTCTCATTCAATCTACTGCCTGGTTGCTAGGGTAAAGAAGACCCTAGCAACTGGATTGCTGTTAAAAACCAAACTGTAGGAATGCAAAGCAGAAACCTAAATAAATGAAAAAATAAATGAAGACCCATTGCAAGTTGTCTCAGATTAAGACCAATTGCAAGGATAGCCTGTACAATCTGCCAAACAGCTAAAGACAGTCTGTGCCAACAAAGCAATCAATGGAATAAAACCCCTGGTATTTAACACAAAGCAATAAAAAAGATGACAATTGGCTAAATGACAGGGACACTCAGTGGTTTGTAGCAAATGTTCCCTCTGCAGTTGTGTAAGCTGCATTGAGGTTGTGTCATTAGGAGTCCCTGATGGTCAATGATAGAGCAATGCACATAAACTAGGCCTCATCAGCAGAATAGAATCTAAATCCTATGTAAAAATATCAATATAGGTAAACCTGCAGTCAGCAGTGATGCCTCCCCCCCCCCATTAAATCAACAGTTCCCTCTCCCACAGCAGCAGTAGAGCTGTGTGCCCTACTGGCCAAGGCTATACCCAGCATCTGCATCTCATTTGCATACCAGTTATGGTGGAAGAGTCTATTACAAACGGGGAAATATGTTTGTTTCTGCTTTGATTAATCCTTTGGCTGCCACGCACGTAGCTCCTACGTGCTGCTATAAAAAGGCGTTGAATGCCCAGCACGTAGGAGCTACATTTTATTTACCTTTCGCTTGTTCTCTGCGCTCGCTGCTTAGTCCAAGCGCAGAGAACAAGCGGAAGGTAAGGAACCCCCTAGACAACGCGCAGAGGGGGGTTACTAGAGGCCCCTGGGGCGCGATCGCCCAGGGGCCCCTTAGAAAAAGTAGATCACGTATATTCTACGTGCCAGACTTTTTCTCCTCTCTCCCTTCCTTCCTGCGCGCCCCCCTCCGCCCCCTGCTTCCTTTTACTCACCGTTCCTGCTGCTGTGCCTGCATGTTCTGCTTGCGTCTGATCTCCAGCGATCTCCAGCGATCTGCAGCTCCATGGACCCCAGGTATGTGCTACTTACACACACAAACACACATACACACACATATTACACTAATACACACTTATACTCACACTTACACACACACACATACATTTTCACACATTCATAGCACTCACAGTTACTTGCACACACACACACACATGCACACAAAACACATTTTGCCATGTGTACACACTCACTCACTGTAATTTTTTTTTTTTTTATCGCATCGTTTTTATTCTTGCCTAAAAAAAAAGTTTTATTGCCATTGCGGATAGTGTATTCGCTAACCGCACTGCGCAGTACCTTTTGTGTATTATTTTGGTGTTTTTATTACATTTTCCGTGATTTTGTTGCCATTTTATTGCATTTTCAGTTATGCATAGTTGTTGTTTGCTTTACTTTGTCTGTAAACCTAATTTGCCCAAGCCAGAATACTCAAACTGTGATTCTATTGCAGATATCACTAGAAAAAAAAAAAACATTGATTTTAGTTTTTTGGGGGGGGGATTTTAGTGATTTTACTGCATTTCATATTGTTCTTTGTTACTTGTCTAGCACATGGACATTTTGTCTGCTGTATTTCAATTTGGCTTCCTCTGTGCCCCACATAGTTTAGTAAATCTATGCATATTGGGCATAAAATTGTTCAGTAGACCCATGGCGTTCAAATTTAGGGTGTTTTAGGTTGGTACGTTATGAAATGTGGGGTACATAATGGGGCAAAATGCAAGCTTTGTGATGATTTTCAGAAATGTTATAAAAACCGTTCTGTTTAGCATAGCTTTGTAGTTTGGTAGTTTGCAGTAGAAAGATGTATTTACCCATTTTTGTTTTGTCAGAATGTGTACTTTCAGAAAATTTATGGTTTTCTAGGGTTTCTGTACTGTTAGGGGTTCTTATGGCACATAATACACATACCGGGTGCAAAAACTGCACGAGCCGGAGCGTCATTCGTGAAAACTCATATGCACTATTTTCATTTGGGTGCCCCTGTGCCCTGCATAGTTTAGTAAATCTATGAATATAGGGAATCAAACTGTTCAGTAGACCCCTGGCATTCATATTTAGAGTGTTTTATGTTTATACGTTACAAATTGTGGGGGTACATAATGAGGTAAAATGCAAGCTTTGTGACGATTTTCAGAAATGTCATAAAAACCATTCTGTTTAGCATAGCTTTGTAGTTTGGTAGTTTGCAGTAGAAAGATGTATTTACCCATTTTTGTTTTGTCAGAATGTGTACTTTCAGAAAATGTATGGTTTTCTTGGGTTTCTGTACTGCTAGGGGTTCTGATGGCACATAATACACATACCGGGTGCAAAAACTGCACGAGCCGGATCGTCATTCGTGAAAACGCATATGCACTATTTTCATTTGGGTGCCCCTGTACTCCACATAGTTTAGTAAATCTATGCATATAGGGCATCAAACTGTTCAGTAGACCCCTGGCATTCATATTTAGAGTGTTTTATGTTTATACGTTACAAATTGTGGGGGTAGATAATGAGGTAAAATGCAAGCTTTGTGACGATTTTCAGAAATGTCATAAAAACCGTTCTGTTTAGCATAGCTTTGTAGTTTGGTAGTTTGCAGTAGAAAGATGTATTTACCCATTTTTGTTTTGTCAGAATGTGTACTTTCAGAAAATGTATGGTTTTCTAGGGTTTCTGTACTGTTAGGGGTTCTTATGGCACATAATACACATACCGGTTGCAAAAACTGCACAAGCCGGAGCGTCATTCGTGAAAACTCATATGCACTATTTTCATTTGGGTGCCCCTGTACTCCGCATAGTTTAGTAAATCTATGCATATAGGGCATCAAACTGTTCAGTAGACCCCTGGCATTCATATTTAGAGTGTTTTATGTTTATACGTTACAAATTGTGGGGGTACATAATGAGGTAAAATGCAAGCTTTGTGACGATTTTCAGAAATGTCATAAAAACCGTTCTGTTTAGCATAGCTTTGTAGTTTGGTAGTTTGCAGTAGAAAGATGTATTTACCCATTTTTGTTTTGTCAGAATGTGTACTTTCAGAAAATGTATGGTTTTCTAGGGTTTCTGTACTGTTAGGGGTTCTTATGGCACATAATACACATACCGGGTGCAAAAACTGCACGAGTCGGAGCGTCATTCATGAAAATGAATATGCACTATTCTTATTTGGGGGCCCCTGTACTCCGCATAGTTTAGTAAATCTATGCATATAGGGCATCAAACTGTTCAGTAGACCTTAGGTGTTCCTAGTTGGGGTGATTTTCCTTTTTGTAGGCAAGAAATTGTGTGAGATAAATGCGGCAAATTGCAACATTTTTAGGCGATTTTCTGAAATGTCATAGAAACCACTTTACACTCTACACTTTTGTGTAGAAAGGACTCTTTACCCATTTGTCTGAACGTGTACTTTCCAAAAATATATGGTTTTCAGGGGTTACCCTACATTTCTGCAGTTTCTATCCCAAATAAAACTGCCATGTGTTTATGAATTAGGTAAAGGTAAGCCATGAAATTAGTGTGCACAAGGTATATTTTGTGCCATGTGCTTTAATAGACCTATGTACAATGGGCATCAAACTGTTCAGTAGACCTCTGGGCTTCATATTTAGGGTGATTTATCTTGGTACCTGATCACCTATAAAAAATAAGATGCTGCATATTGGAAGTTTTGAGGTGATTTTTGGAAATGTCATAAAATTGGCAAACTTAGGAAACCTTTGCGGCTTGGTACTTTGGAGTAGAAATACATGGGTATCCATTTTAGAGTTCGGGGAATGTGTACTTTCCAAAAATATATGACTTTCTGTGGTGAGCGTACTTTTTTGTAGCATTATCCCACATATAATGATGTAAATGTGTTGATTTTGCAGAAGCTGAAATGACAGAAATGACGGATCATATGGGAGTAGGTTCATATTGGGGCCCCTACATGCCACATACTTAGGTAAACCTAAACATATTGGGCATCATACTGTTCAGTGGACCCCTGGCGTTCAAGTTCAGGGTGTTTTATCTTGGTACCTAATGATAAATGGGAGATTAGATGATGCAAACTGGAAGCTTTGAGAGGATTTTTGGAAATATTATCAAAATTGCCAACTTTAGGAAAGCTTTGCGACTTGGTTCTTTGGAGTAGAAAGACACGGGTACCCATTATATATTCGGGGGGATGTGTACTTTCCAAAAATATATGGCTTTCTGGGGTGAGCATACTTTTTTGTAGCGTTATCCCACACAAAATGATGTAAATGTGTTGATTTTGCAGAAGCTGAAATGACAGAAATGACGGATCATATGGGGGTATGTTCATATTGGGGCCCCTACATGCCACATACTTAGGTAAAACTAAACATATTGGGCATCAAACTATTCAGTGGACCCCTGGCGTTCAAGTTCAGGGTGTTTTATCTTGGTACCTAATGATAAATGGGAGATTAGATGCTGCAAATTGGAAGCTTTGAGAGGATTTTTGGAAATATTATCAAAATTGCCAACTTTAGGAAAGCTTTGCGACTTGGTACTTTGGAGTAGAAAGACATGGGTACCCATTTTAGATTCAGGGGAATGTGTACTTTCCAAAAATATATGGCTTTCTGGGGTGAGCGTACTTTTTTTGTATCGTTGTCCCACACAAAATGATGTAAATGTATTGATTTTGCAGGAGCGGAAATGACAAATGGCAGATCATATGGGGTATGTTCACATTGGAGCCCCTATATGCCACATACTTAGGTAAACCTATACATATTGGGCATCAAACTGTTCAGTGGATCCCTGGCGTTCAAATTTAGGGTGTTTTACCTTGGTACCTAACACTATGTGGGAGATAAGATGCTGCAAAATGGAAGCTTTGAGGGGATTTTTGGAATTGTCATCAAAATTGCTAACTTTAGAAATGCTTTGCGGCTTGGTTCTTTGGAGTAGAAAGACACGGGTACCCATTATAGATTTGGGGGGATGTGTACTTTCCAAAAATATATGGCTTTCTGGGGTGAGCATACTTTTTTGTAGCGTTATCCCACACAAAATGATGTAAATGTGTTGATTTTGCAGAAGCTGAAATGACAGAAATGACGGATCATATGGGGGTTTGTTCATATTGGGGCCCCTACATGCCACATACTTAGGTAAAACTAAACATATTGGGCATCAAACTATTCAGTGGATCCCTGGCGTTCAAATTTAGGGTGTTTTACCTTGGTACCTAACACTATGTAGGAGATAAGATGCTGCAAAATGGAAGCTTTGAGGGGATTTTTGGAATTATCATCAAAATTGCTAACTTTAGAAATGCTTTGCGGCATGGTTCTTTGGAGTAGAAAGACACGGGTACACATTATAGATTCGGGGGGATGTGTACTTTCCAAAAATATATGGCTTTCTGGGGTGAGCGTACTTTTTTGTAGCATTATCCCACATATAATGATGTAAATCTGTTGATTTTGCAGAAGCTGAAATGACAGAAATGACGGATCATATGGGGGTATGTTCATATTGGGGCCCCTACATGCCACATACTTAGGTAAAACTAAACATATTGGGCATCATACTGTTCAGTGGACCCCTGGCGTTCAAGTTCAGGGTGTTTTATCTTGGTACCTAATGATACATGGGAGATTAGATGCTGCAAACTGGAAGCTTTGAGAGGATTTTTGGAAATATTATCAAAATTGCCAACTTTAGGAAAGCTTTGCGACTTGGTACTTTGGAGTAGAAAGACATGGGTACCCATTTTACATTCGGGGGAATGTGTACTTTCCAAAAATATATGGCTTTCTGGGGTGAGCGTACTTTTTACTAGCTTTATCCCACATATAATGATGTAAATGTATTGATTTTGCAGGAGCTGAAATGACAGAAATGATAGATCATATGGGGGTATGTTCACATTGGGGCCCCTACATGCCACATACTTAGCTAAACCTATACATATTGGGCATCAAACTGTTCAGGGGACCCCTGGCGTTCATATTTAGGGTGTTTTATTTGGTTACTTTATGACCTGTAGGAGATAAGATACTATAGACTGGAAGCTTTGAAGCGATTATTTAAAAAAATCACAAGTTTTGATAAAAACCAATAACTTTAGGAAAGCATTGCGATTTGATAGTTTGGAGTAGACAGACAGTTGTGCCTATTCTGGATTCCCCAGAATCTGTTCTTTCCAAAAATGTACAATTTTATGGGATAAACCTTCTGTTAGTGGAATTTTTGTCCTTGAAATCTAAAGTATGCAGCTTTCTGGAGCAGTGCTTTGGAAATTTGGTAGTGTACTGCTGGGAGTTTTTGACCTATACAAGTGAGAAATCGCCATAAAACTATATATATTTGGTATTGGCACGTTTAGGAGACATGGGACTTTCCAAATCAGGTGTATTTTCATGCATAAAATATTTTTTAGACATTTAGAAGCCTATATCTTGTTACAGAATTGGAATTACACAAAAATTCCACCATATTTTGAAAAGCTTAGGATGTCCCGAAAAAAACGATATATAGTTTTCCTGGGTAAACTAAAATTCCCCCCAAGGAAAAGCCCCTAAAGTCAAACAGTGCAAAATGTTCAAAAACTGTCTGGCAGTAGAAGTTCCACTTTCTTCAAAACGGCTGGCAGTGAAAGGGTTAAGGAACCCGAGGAAGAGGCAGGGATAATATTGATGACACGCACTGTGCACTGAAAATGGCAATGTTTTGTTGATTCACCCCAAGGCGTAAAGGGTGGGCAATTGAAGGTGTCTACATTCAGACATACTAGATAATGCCATCTTGGTAGGGCCCTGCCCTGCCCTGGGACTGTAGTGTCTGGCTGAGGATAGTGACTGCCATGGTTGCCCATGTTACAGAGGTCAGTCTGGGTGTTTCAGATGAAGACCAACTGCAGATTGTCTCATTGCCCATTTTTTGTTGATTGCCCATTTCCACAGTCATTACAATGGCACAGCTGGGGATAACATTTTTAATTTACATTATTAATTATACTGGCATGTCTAAGTAATTTTGCCAAGTATCCATGTTTTTTATTAGTGCCATAATACAGGAGGGGGGCATGACTAAGGGTCATGTGGGCTTAATACAAATGGGTAGCAAAGAAAATATGTTGTTATAGCTGCAGCTTGAACAAACAAATTGTCTTATTTACATCCACAATAATGCAGTATTTTTCCCCATAATTCTAGCATTGTTGCAGTCGTGAGGGGGCATTGCATTTTACGTGCAACCAGTGTGTCAAAATTAACACAGTTGCTCTCACACTTCCTTAAATCACACAATAGCACTGAAACTTTTCCAAGACTTGTTGGCTTCATTTCCAGTGTGAAAGTGAAATGTCGGATTCTTTAGACACAAGTGCACTGTGCAGGGTGCTGGGGGAGCCCGGGTGCTACCGCCTGGTCTGGAGGTGCATCAATCTGTTCAACTGCACTCTATTCAGAATAGGAGGAAGAGGTAACTATAAGGAAGTGAAGAGAGCACATATTGATGCAGCCGAGATCTAAACATACCAACCACACTTTATGACTTATGAGGTTGCCACTGGGGAAAGATATGATGTCTACACACAACGGGGTGTCCTGTTTGTCACTAGTCTGTGGATTTTCTCATTGATTGGATTTCTGCATTATTGGTAAGCAGTCTTTTATAGTAAGAAGATTATGATATTTTATGTTAAAACATAATCTTTTTGCAACATCCTATCAATAGACTTATAAGGGCCATGGTAGACAAGGAAATTTGTCTACCATGGGAAATCTTCACTACCCATGGGTGAAAAATCTCCTGAAAATACCTCTCCCTTCACTGAAGTACTGTTGTATGCACTAAACCAACAGTTGTTCTACAATGAAAACACTAAAAATAAAAAATCTGACCCTTGCTGTAGAGAGCAGTGTCAGGAGGCGCCTTGCCTTGATGATAAATCCTTATATTATATTTTTTAAAACGCCTCTACTGTGTTTTTTTGGAAATAACTACAGTCTGATTAGGCAAAAAAAAATTACTGCTTTAGAAAGCACATTTAGTTGAAAGTGTTTTATGTCAAGGTGGATTTGATAGGAACATTGGCTGCACAAGTAAAGGTCATAATATACTAGTGGCTTATGAGCTACATGTTTCTCACCAACCCCTTGAATGTTGTTCCCAGTGGCCTCAAATAGGTGCTCATTTTTGAATCTCTGGCTTGGAGGCAAGTTTTGGTTGCATAAATACCAAAAAGTGCCTTCTGCAGACTGCCAGTCCATAGGGGCTATTAAATAGCCAATTATTGCTCTTATTGGCACCATCAGTTTTCATGTTTGCGTTGCTCCCCAAAACTTTTTCCATTTGAGTGTGTGGCTCATGGGTAGAAAAGATTGGGGATCCCTGATATAGACACATCTTGCCATTGGGAAATAGTCCAGCATGACAAAAGTTGTACATCTTTTTTTATTACAGGTATATGAACCCTTATGTGAAAACCCACTATACAGATAAAAATTAAAGGAAGGCAAACTCCCAAAGAGTCTATTTTCAACAAATAATTCTAATATTTACAAATGATCTATTTTTCTCTGTAGTAATAAAACAGTACCTTGTACTTGATTCTAACTAAACTGCATTAATCCATATTGGTGGCAAAATCCTATTGGGTTTATTTCAGGTTTAAATGTGTTTTAGCATACTTAAAGTATGGTGATCCAAATCACAGAAATCCAGAGGTCCCAAGTATTCTGGATAATAGATTAGATTGTTATTTATTAAAATAGTATTAATCTGTGGCAATGTATCCACATACATACATACCTTTAGTATATAAATAACTATAACAATGTAAAGTATAGTGCAAAGCTGTGTTGCTGCCACTAGATGTCTACCTAACATATCTTTTCACATCATCACTTAGTGAGTGAAACACAAAGATGGTTGTAAAACACAGAAGCAAACATCATTTATTCAGACACTTGGGTGCAATAAGCACTATAAAAATAGAGAAATTGCTTTAGAAAATTTGAAACAGGAATTATATTAAATGCAGTTTTGCTTTTCAATGGTTTTATAAGTTAGGGTAATGGATATAATTGCTGGGAACGAACATATGCCAAATTTTTATACTTGCAAGATGATGGTGCATTTTTGGGTACTTTTTAGTAAAGGTGCAGTATCAAAGCTAGCTTAACTTGTACTGTGTGTGCAGTGCTTTAGGGTTTTGTTATTACACTGCAATTGTCTCTCAGGCAACCAGTCAAAATGTACCTGTCAGGACTGGCCACTGGCGAATGACAAGCAGGTTGGAGCATAGGTGCCGAGTAACCCCCGGAAACTCTTCTCTATGGCAGGATAGTAAGAAAAGGCCATTGTGTGGTGAAGAAAAATAGATTTAATGAACCAAGTCCAGTAGTCGAGTAAATCCATATGCCTCCTCCTCCCCTGTGGATAGCACAGCAACCCCCAGCAACATAATTACACACCTTAGGGACCATTTAATGGCTGTTTCCAACTACTAACAAACTCCCAGAACAAACCCTGCCAGGTTCACCTCTCACAGGCAGCATAGGGCAGGCAGAGTATGGCACACACAGGCAGCACTCTGCCTCCCTTATGCTGCCTGTGTGTGCCATACTCGGCCTGCCCTATTCTGCCTGTGTGTGCCATACTCTGCCTGCCCATAGCTGCCTGTGTGTGCCATTCTCTGCCTGCCCTACATGTGTGTGCCATAATCTGCCTGCCCTTAGCTGCCTATGTGTGCCATACTCTGCCTGCCCTATGCTGCCTGTGTGTTCCATACCCTCCCTGCCCTATGCTGCCTATTTGCCATATTATGCCTACCCTATGCTGCCTGTGTGTTCCATACCCTCCCTGCCCTATACTGCCTATGTGCCATACTTTGTCTGAGGTGTGAACAGGTGAGCAATGTGGATGATTACAGCCTGAGCCAGAGGTGTGAACACTGCAGGGGGTGAACAATGCAGAAACTAAAAGGTGTGAAAAACACAGGGGATTACATTTTTAAACAATACAGGGGATTACAGACTGAATCTGAGGTGAGAACCATGCAGGGGGGTCAGTTAATTTTAGTACTGATACTATTTAAAGCTTACACAAAGGTAAGCCATCAAAGCAGCCAGACAGGTGGGGGGCCACACAGAGGGGGGTCGCGGGCCGCATGCGGTATCATGACTTTCCTTGGGTCAGGTTGGAGCTGCAGAGTGCTATTGAGTCCTTTCAAAATCATGCACTGAAGGTTCAAAGTCAGAAAGGTTTTCCCGCTGTTTACAATTGTTCAGATACAAAAATTTTGTGACTATCGGATCGCCATTCGCAAACGATCGTTTCAATATGAAATTTTTTTCGGATGGTAAGTACGAAATCTTAGTATTCAAACAAACAGAATTTTGTTTACCTGTAGCTCCTAAATTCAGGGATCCACCCTCGTCACCAGTGACTGTTTGGGTACAATCCACCTCCTCCCTTGTTGAAAGTGATGGAGGGACTTCACATGAGAATGTGGTGCAATTGCGCTGTGCTTGTCAGCGTACTACGGTTAGTGAGCCTGTGAGGCCATCAGGATGTGGCGTGCTGCCCCATGATACTGCCAGTGACCCCTGGGAGCATTGCTGTGGACCGGGGATGTTCCGGTTGGAATGGGGAGAATCACCCCTAGAAAGTGGCAAGGGGCTTATTGCTAATATCTCCAAGGTGGCTGACAAATCTCTTCCAGATACTTCTCCCGGTTCTACGCTTTGTGACCATAGGGTTGATTCACTAAAGGTCGATATTTCGAGCGCTATTTATAGCATGCGCTAAAAATGTTATTTGCGTTAATTTAGACACAATGCTGTTTGCGTTATTTAAGTTGCAAAGACTATTTTCGTGCGGTATTCGTCGCAGGGCGTGCTAATTAACGCAGCTCACTACTTATCGCGCACACACCATATTAGCCATACACCCCATTACGTTCGTAAAACTACTTTTTTTGAAAATGACCATTTCCCTGCAAACTGGTGGCTGCATCACTCTAGGGCCAACACATACTTGAATAAATCACACTGCAAAGTCCATATTGTGTTGCCAAAAGCTCATGAACTGTACTTTTCTATAATTACCGCTTTCCCCAAGTAGGTGTCAATTTTTGCATAAAGTAATGTGATATTTAGCTTGTCTAAGTGTTTGCGAATCATGCGTTAGTATTATTTCTGCGCGCTAATTAACGCAATGCGGTTGCGTGCTAATTAACGCACATGATATGCGACTTAACGCAAGCGAATCGCACGTTTTTTTGCGTCAATTTTACCTCAAAAAAGCATGCGATATGCGTTATTGCACTTTAGTGAATCAACCCTCATGTCGGTTAGTTTTGTGGCTCCTCCTATCATCACTAAAGATGAGGAGAAAGATTTCTGGGTCCTTCCTGGATGGGCTGACCCCACTGTGTTCACATCTGTATCCAGGATCCAGCGTGTTATAAATTTACAAGTGCACCGGACATGGGGCTATTTTATGCCATATGCACCTTTATGGGTCTACGAGAAGGTAGACACACAGCTATGCTATTGTCCAGGGTGAGTGTAGGAACACTACCCGTGAATATATATATATCCAAAATTGGAGTATTAAGTTATATGAAGTGCAAGATGACTTTAATCTGGGCCCACCCCTGAAGGTTGCAATCTCATCCTGGGTAAAATACGGTGTAGCTTGTGATAGAAGGGCTAATTTACTATAAGACACTATAAGACTCTTTGTACAGAATAAGCTATGTATGTACTGTACATCTAAAGGCAAATAAATGCCATTTAAACCTCACTCATCAACAGGGTACACTTTCTCTTTAATAGCAGCACCTGTCATGTGATGAGAGGGGACTTCACCCCTAGGGAAGTGGCAGTTGGTTGAGTCTGTTGTGATTTCTGATGGTGGCCCTGATAGTAACTGCACTTAATCAAAAAGCCACACTTACAAAGCAATGCTCTGTGTACAGAATAGGCTATGTATGTACTGTACATCTAAAGGCAAATAAATGCCATTTAAACCTCACTCATCAACAGGGTACACTTCCTCTTTAATGGCAGTGCCTGTCATGTGATGAGAGGGGACTTCACCCCTAGGGAAGTGGCAGTTGGTTGAGTCTGTTGGTTGTCATTGCAGTGAAAGGTAAGAGCACATACCCTCTGAGAGATTTTTTGACAGATAAACCTTATTTTAGCTGTAAAAAGACTGGAAATATTTGGGTGACGGCCCCCCCCCAAACTAGCATATGTTGATCCTCTCACTAATTTTAGCGAATTTGGAGAATGTTCCCCTAAAATGGGCTTTGCAGATGACTTTAACCTTAGCGCTGGTTGGGATACACAGACCCAGGATTTGGGTATGTAAATATACACTTTTATTTCAGTTGGGCGCCCCATACTCAGGTATTGGGAGACACAGACCCAGGATTTGGGTATGTAAATATAAACTTTTATTTCAGTTGGGAACCCACTGTTCCCAACAGATATAGCAGCATAGTAGCTGCACACTAGCCGCACATACAAAGCAATGCTCTGTGTACAGAATAGGCTCTCTCTACAGAATAAACCTCTCTCATCAACAGGGTACACTTCCTCTTTAATGGCAGCACCTGTCATGTGAGGAGAGGTGACTTCACCCCTAGGGAAGTGGCAGTTGGTTGAGTCCGTTGGTTTGCATTGCAGTGAAAGGTAAGAGCACATACCCTCTGAGAGATTTATGGCCAGATAAACCTTATTTTAGCAGTAAAATTACAGGACATATTTGGGTGACGGCCCCCGGACTAGCAGATGTTGCTCCTCTCTCCTAAAATGGGCTTTGGAGATGACTTTAATCTTAGCGCTGATTGGGAGACACAGACCCAGGATTTGGGTATGTAAATATACATTTTTATTTCAGTTGGGCACCCCATACTCAGGTATTGTGAGACACAGACCCATGATTTGGGCAGCGTAAATATACACTTTTATTTTAGTTGGGCCCCACATAAAATTGTTACATTTGGGCATTTGGGGATCCCTGTGCCACACTATAAATTACTTTATTTTTGTTGCCAGTATTGAGAGGCTCCTTAGAGTTTTGCCCCACTGCCCCCAGGTATCTGCTGCTTCTCTTATGTACTAACCTTAACATTAGGCTTCAGATGGGGTTTTTTGCCTTCCTCTGGATCAACTAGTAGTTAGGCAGGTTATATATAGGCATTATGGTTGAACTTGATGGACGTATGTCTTTTTTCAACCCAACTTACTATGTTACTATGTAACTGAATATAACAGAATAAATACTAATACTTTTTGCTTTTACAAAATAACATTTATTAGTATGTCTTATGCACTCTCCCTTTATATGCCCTAGCCACATAGGGAAAATGGGTACATGGAAGGGGCAGTATGGACTAAAACAATTTATTGCTACTTTTTATCCAGTAGAACAGCCCTATGGCCTAGTTGCCCCTTGAGCACTTAGTGGTCATTTGTCCCATTACTTATGCTATCAACCCCA
Source organism: Xenopus tropicalis (assembly GCF_000004195.4). Classification (NCBI taxonomy): domain Eukaryota; kingdom Metazoa; phylum Chordata; class Amphibia; order Anura; family Pipidae; genus Xenopus; species Xenopus tropicalis. The sequence goes on from NC_030685.2 coordinate 35,499,090, forward strand.
TAACAAATCGTATTTTGCATTTGGCCTGTTTTTCTATCACTCTGCCCCACATTAAATATTTCATATGGCAGGAAGGCAATTATTAACGCTGGAAAGTAATCCAAATCAAATTTTTGCTACAATCAGTTAGCTGATCAGAACTAATCACAGGCACTTTTACTTACTATGGACACAGGGCCTGATTTATTACTTTTAACTATTGGAGAAGGTAAATCTTAGGGTGTTCACTCAGTAGCATTAAAGCTAAAAATATTTCAAAAAATGAATTTTAACATTTTGAGAGTCACTGACTGTGCCTTTAGGCCAATGAGAGAGATGAGGATGTTGTCACTTAATGAAATTCATCGTTTCATTTGTACAAAGCACCTCTGTCTGTCTGCACAGCATCCAACTTCTGTCACTACCAATCATACATATAGGTGGGAGCTGCCATACTATTTGCCTTTGTGACCATATAGCAACCAACAGGCTGTCAAAAATATGGCCGTTCTATGGCAGTGAAAACTTCTGTGTAAGACTGAAGTACAGAGTAGTTCAGTTCCGCACAGTATGCCTTCCTTACTATCAACAACTATCACACTTACAGCACTGATACTGCTCTGCTAAACTATAAAAAATGTCCAACAATAACAGACCCTTCACTGGACACATCTCCTCTTAGTGGTCACAACTTACTCACTTTCCATTCTTTTCCTTATAGGTCTGATTCCAAGAGAAAAAAATGTATAGATCCATTCCTCACACTTCTGCTTTCTTTTATGTTTCAGGAACAAAGGGAAGAGCTGAAAGAATTGACCATGTCCTCTGCAGAAACTAAGCTTGTCTGCAGTTGGGGACCTGTAGTCTTTTGAGGCGCGTGACGTCAGATGACACCAATACAACTGCGCAGTTAGGAATGGCAGAGAGAGAGGCTACCCACAGGCAATTAAGTAAGTTCCCGGCCGGGACAATTTTTTTTTAATATAGTAGTGACATTTGTTCACTTGGGATCTCGTCATTTCATTATATTAGCTACCTAATTTTATTATGTATATGGGAAGGAAAACCTGCTAATCCCCCAATAAGTAATCGCGTGTCTAGGTCACCTGCTGGTACAGTATTAGTTGGCTCATAGAAGTCTTATACTATTAGAACATAAGACAAATCCATATCTTACTATAGGCCCTTTAAAGGAGAAGGAAAGTCTAAGTCACTTGGGGGTGCCAAAATGTTAGGCACCCCCAAGTGACTTAGATCGCTTACCTTGTACCCCGGGCTGGTGCCCCTGTTAGGAGAAAACAGCACCAGCCCGAGGTACCTGAAGCGAGCCTTCCTCTTTCCGTCTTCGCGCTGCCGGCGAAATCCGTGGGCCGGCGCATGCGCAGTAGAGTGAAAAGCCGACTTCTATGTTTAAGGCTGGTGCTGTTCTCTCTGAACAGGGGCACCAGCCCGGGGTAAAAAGTATGCGATTTAAGCCACTTGGGGGTGCCTAACATTTTGGCACCCCCAAGTGACTTAACCTTTCCTTCTCCTTTAATCCTAATTTTAATATATACTAAACCTTTTATATCCTGGTCTATATACAATCATGGAGTCAATAATGCTCACCTGTCTCTCTTATTTTTTTTCCTATTATTGACTATCTGATATAAAACTGGTGAAGGCACAATCGAATTAAAACTTTTGCAAAAGTTACGATGCATGATTTTTTTTTTTATTAAGCTGTACTAACTATACTATACTGAACCTCAGAAATGTCTATACCTAATTGTGACAAAGCTGTTGTTAATTTTTTTCACCAATCAATAAAAATATTAATGCAAAAAAGAAGTCTTATACGGGGTGGGAATCCGGACATAACAGACACAAATTGGAACTGTAGAGATATACATGTGATCCAAATTAGAATTTATCATAATCCATAAAGAAACTAAGTTCTTTGACTTTTGCTTTATTTGCTTTGCTGGAAAATGTATTATATATAAATCTCTAGTCTAGTTTACTAGTTTTAAGTTTATGTTTTGTAATATAAGAAACTAAAAGTGTTATATGTGGTTTTATTCACATCTGTAGTCTGTAGTTTTGTATGAGTGCGCCAACTCTTTTTAGACACTCAATCTTAATATCCATTAGGTAACATTATTATTATATTATAAAGAGTGATGGTGGGTGCGTGTATCAGTGAGTGGGCTAGAAGGGTGGGTGCGTGTGTCGGTGAGTGGGCTGGGAGGGTAAGTCTGTGTGTCGGTGAGTGGGCTGGGAGCGTGGGTGCGTGTGTACTTGAGAGGGCTGGATGGGAGGGTGAGTTCTTGTGTCAGTGAATGGACTAGGAGGGTGGGTGCATATGCCGATGAGTGGACTAGGAGGGTGGGTGCGTGTGTTAGTTAGTGGGCTTGGAGTGAGGCTGGGTGCATGTGTCCATGAGTGGGCTGGGAGGGAGAGTGAGTGCTTGTGTAGGTGAGTGGGCTAGGAGGGTGGATGCATGTGTTGGTGCATAGACTAAGAGGGTGGGTCAGTTTGTTAGTCAGTGGGCTGGGAGTGAGGGTGAGTACGTGTGTTGGTGAATGGACTTGGAGGGTTGCTGCGTGTGTCGGTGAGTGGGCTGGGAGGGTGGCTGCGTGTGTCTGTGAGTGGGGTGGGAGGGTGGCTGCATGTGTTGGCGAGTGGGGTGCGAGGGTGGGTGCATGTGTCCGTGAGTGGGGTTGGTGTGTGGGTGCGTGTGTCAGTGAATGGGCTGGGAGGGTGGCTGAGTGTGCTGGTGAGTGGGCTGGGAAGGTGGGTGCTTGTGTCCGTGGGAGGGTGGGTATGTCCGTGAGTGGGGTGGGTGCCTGTGTCCGTGGGAGGGTGGGTATGTCCGTGAGTGGGGTGGGTGCATATGTCGTTGAGTGGGCTGGAAGGGAGGGTTAGTGTGTGTGTCGGTGGGTGGGGTGGTGGGTGCTTGTGTCAGTGAGTGGGGTGGTGGGGTGGGTGCTTGTGTCGGTGAGTGGGGTGGATGGGTGGGTGCGTGTGTCTGTGAGTGGGGTGGGAGGGTGGCTGTGTGTGTCCGTGAGTGGGGTGGGAGGGTGGCTGCGTGTGTCATTGAGTGGGGTGGGAGGGTGAGTGCTTGTGTCGGTGAGTGGGGTGGGTGGTTGCGTGTGTCCGCGAGTGGGGTGGGAGGGTGTGTGCATGCGTGCGTTGGTTAGTGGGCTTGGAGTGAGGGTAGGTGCTTGTGTCCGTGAGTGGGCTGGGAGGGTGGGTGCATGTGTAGGTGAGTGTGATGGAAGGGAGGGTGAGTGAATGTGTCGGTGAATGAACTTGGAGGGTGGGTGCATGTATTGATGAGGGGCCTGGGAGGGTGGGTGCGCGTGTTGATGAATGGGCTTGGAGGGTGGGTGCTATAGTGTCTGTAAATGGGTTGGGAGGCTGGTTGTGTGTGTCGGTGAGAGGGCTTGGAGGGTGTTTGTGTGTGTCAGCGAGTGGATTTGGAGGGTGGTTGCTTGTGTCGATTAGTGGGCTTGGAGGGTTGGTGCGTGTGTTGGTGATTGGGCTGGGAGGGTGCATGTTTCGGTGAGTTGGCTGGGAGGTTGGGTGCGTGTGTAGGTGAGTGAACTGGGAGGGTGAGTGCTTGTGTCGGTGAATGGGCTAGGAGGTTAGGTGTGTGTGTCGATGAGTGTTGAGTGAGTGTGTCGAGTGAGGGTGGGTGCATGTGTCGGTGAGTGGGCTGGGAGGGTGGGTGCTTGTGTCGGTGAGTGGGCTGGGAGGGTGGGTGCCTGTGTTGGTGAGTGGGTTTGGAGGGTGAGTGCATGTGTCGGTGAGTGGGCTGGGAGGGTGGGTGCATGTGTCGGTGAGTGGGCTGGGAGGGTGGGTGCTTGTGTCGGTGAGTGGGCTGGGAGGGTGGGTGCCTGTGTTGGTGAGTGGGTTTGGAGGGTGAGTGCGTGTGTCGGTGAGTGGGCTGGGAGGGTGGGTGCGTGTCTCGGTGAGCGTGCTGGTAGGGTGGGTTTGTGTAGATGAGTTTGCTGGAAGGGTAGGTGTGTCTATAGGCTGGAAGAGAGGGTGAGCGTTTGTATCGGTGAATGGAATAGGAGGGTGGGTGCATATGTAGTTGAGTGGGCTGGAAGGGAGGGTGAGTGGGTGTGTTGATGAATGGGCTAGAAGGGTAGGTGTGTGTGTCGATTAGAGGGCTTGGAGTGAGGGTGGGTGCATGTGTCGGAGGGTGGGCTGGGAGGATGGGTTCGAGTGTTGGATAGTGGGCTGAGAGGGTGGGTTTGTGTAGGTGAGTGTGCTGGAAGGGAGGGTGGGTGCGTGTGTCAGTGAATGTTCTAGGAGGGTGGGTGCATATGTCGTTGAGTGGACTAGGAGGGTGGGTGCATGTTTCAGTCAATGGGCTTGGAGTGAGCATGTGTTGGTGAGTGAGCCTGGAGGGTGGATGCGTGTGTCAGTGAGTTGGCTGGGAGGTTGAGGGGGCTATGAGGGTGGGTCCGTGTGTCGATGAATGGGCTGGGAGGTTTGGTGCATGTTTAGGTGGGTGTGCTGGAAAGGAGGGCGAGTGCTTGGGTTGAAGAATGGGCTAGGAGAGTGGTACATATGTCGGTGAGTGGGATGGAAGGGAGGGTGAGTGTGTGTCGGTGAGTGGGCTGGAAAGGAGGGTGAGTGTGTGTGTCGGTGAATGTTCTTGGAGGGTGGTGCATATGTTGTTGAGTGGACTAGGAGAGTGGTTGCGTGTTTCAGTCTGTGGGCTTGGAGTGAGCATGTGTTGGTGAGTGGGCCTGGAGGGTGGGTGCGTGTGTCAGTGAGTGGGCTGGGAGGGTGAGTCCATGTGTCGGTGAGTGGGCTAGGAGGGTTGGTGCATGTTTAGGTGAGTATGCTGGAAGGGAGGGTGAGTGCGTGTGTCGCTGAATGGGCTAGGAGTGTGGGTGCATATGTCATTGAGTGGGCTGGAAGGGAGGGTGAGTGTGTGTGTCTGTGAGTGGGCTGGAAGGGAGGGTGAGTGCTTGTGTCGGTGAATGTTCTAGGAGGGTGGTACATATGTCGTTGAGTGGGCTGGAAGGGAGGGTGAGTGTGTGTGTCGGTGAGTTGGCTGGAAGGGAGGGTGAGTGTGTGTCGTTGAGTGGGCTGGAAGGGAGGGTGAGTGTGTGTGTCGCTGAGTGGGCTGGAAAGTAGGGTGAGTGTGTGTCGGTGAGTGGGCTGGAATGGAGGGTGAGTGTGTGTGTCGGTGAGTGGGCTGGAACGGAGGGTGAGAGTGTGTGTCGGTGAGTTGGCTGGAAAGGAGGGTGAGTGTGTGTGTCGGTGAGTGGGCTGGAAGGGAGGGTGAGTGCTTGTGTCGGTGAATGTTCTAGGAGGGTGGTACATATGTCGTTGAGTGGGCTGGAAGGGAGGGTGAGTGTTTGTGTCGGTGAGTGGGCTGGAAAGTAGGGTGAGTGTGTGTGTCGGTGAGTGGGCTGGAAGGGAGGGTGAGTGTGTGTGTCGGTGAGTGGGCTGAAAGGGAGGGGGAGTGTGTGTGTCGATGAGTGGGCTGGAAGGGAGGGTGAGTGTGTGTGTCGGTGAGTGGGCTGGATGGGAGGGTGAATGCTTGTGTCAGTGAATGTTCTAGAAGGGTGGTGCATATGTCGTTAAGTGGAGTAGGAGTGGGTGCGTGTTTCAGTCAGTGGGCTTGGAGTTAGCATGTGTTGGTGAGATGGTCTGGAGGGTGGGTGCGTGTCAGTGAGTGGGCTGGAAGGGAGGGTGAGTGTGTGTGTCGGTGAGTGGGAAGGAAGGGAGGGTGGGTGCTTGTATCGTTGAATGTTCTAGAAGGCTGGTGCATATGTCCTTGTAGGAGAGTGGGTGCGTGTTTCAGTCACTGGGCTTGGAGTGAGCATGTGTTGGTAAATGGGCCTGGAGGGTGGGTGCGTGTGTCAGTGAGTGGGCTGGGAGGGTGAGTGGGCTAGGAGGGTGGGTCCGTGTGTCGGTGAGTGGGCTGGAAGGGAGGGTGAGTGTGTGTGTGTATCGGTGAGTGGGATGGACGGGAGGGTGGGTGCTTGTGTCGGTGAATGTTCTTTGAGGGTGGTGCATATGTTGTTGACTAGACTAGGAGAGTGGGTGCGTGTTTCAGTCAGTGGGCTTGGAGTGAGCATGTGTTGGTGAGTGGGCCTGGAGGGTGGGTGCGTGTTTCAGTGAGTGGGCTGGGAGGCTGAGTCCATGTGTCGGTGAGTGTGTGTCGTTGATTGGGCTGAAAGGGAGGGTGAGTGTGTGTGTCGCTGAGTGGGCTGGAAAGTAGGGTGAGTGTGTGTCGGTGAGTGGGCTGGAAGGGAGGGTGAGTGTGTGTGTCGGTGAGTGGGCTGGAAGGGAGGGTGAGTGTGTGTCGGTGAGTGGGCTGGAAAGGAGGGTCAGTGTGTGTGTCGGTGAGTGGGCTGGAAGGGAGGGTGAGTGCTTGTGTCGGTGAATGTTCTAGGAGGGTGGTACATATGTCGTTGAGTGGGCTGGAAGGGAGGGTGAGTGTTTTTGTCGGTGAGTGGGCTGGAAGGGAGGGTGAGTGTGTGTGTCGGTGAGTGGGCTGGAAAGTAGGGTGAGTGTGTGTGTCGGTGAGTGGGCTGGAAGGGAGGGTGAGTGTGTGTGTCGGTGAGTGGGCTGAAAGGGAGGGTGAGTGTGTGTGTCGGTGAGTGGGCTGGATGGGAGGGCGAATGCTTGTGTCAGTGAATGTTCTAGAAGGGTGGTGCATATGTCGTTGAGTGGAGTAGGAGTGGGTGCGTGTTTCAGTCAGTGGGCTTGGAGTTAGCATGTGTTGGTGAGATGGTCTGGAGGGTGTGTGCGTGTCAGTGAGTGGGCTGGGAGGGTGGGTGCATGTGTAGGAGAGTGGGAAGGGAGGGTGGGTGCATGTGTCGGTGAGTGGGCTGGAAGGGAGGGTGAGTGTGTGTGTCGGTGAGTGGGCTGGAAGGGAGGGTGAGTGCTTGTGTCGGTGAATGTTCTAGAAGGGTGGTTCATATGTCGTTGAGTGGATTAGGAGAGTAGGTGCGTGTTTCAGTCAGTGGGCTTGGAGTAAGCATGTGTTGGTGAGTGGGTCTTAAGGGTGGGTGCGTGTCAGTGAGTGGGCTGGGAGGGTGGGTGCATGTGTAGGAGAGTGGGAAGGAAGGGAGGGTGGGTGCTTGTGTCGTTGAATGTTCTAGAAGGCTGGTGCATATGTCGTTGTAGGAGAGTGGGTGCGTGTTTCAGTTAGTGGGCTTGGAGTGAGCATGTGTTGGTGAGTGGGCCTGGAGGGTGGGTGCGTGTGTCAGTGAGTGGGCTGGGAGGGTGAGTGGGCTAGGAGGGTGGGTCCGTGTGTCGGTGAGTGGGCTGGAAGGGAGGGTGAGTGCTTGTGTCAGAGAATGTTCTAGGAGGGTGGTGCATATGTCGTTGAGTAGGCTGGAAGTGAGGGTGAGTGTGTGTGTTGGTGAGTGGGCTGGAAGGGAGGGTGAGTGCATGTGTAGGTGAGTGGGCTGAAAGAGAGGGTGAGTGTGTGTCGGTGAGTGGGCTGGAAGAGAGGGTGAGTGAGTGTTGGTGAGTGGGCTGGAAAGGAGGGTGAGTGTGTGTGTCGATGAGTGGGCTGGAAAGGAGGGTGAGTGCTTATGTCGGTGAATCTTCTAGGGGGGTGGTACATATATCGCTGAGTGGGCTGGAAGTGAGGGTGAGTGTGTGTGTCGTGAGTGGGCTGAAAAGGAGGGTGAGAGTGTGTGTGTCGGTGAGTGGGATGGACGGGAGGGTAAGTGTCAGTCAGTGGGCTTGGAGTAAGCATGTGTTGGTGAGTGGGTCTTAAGGGTGGGTGCATGTCAGTGAGTGGGCTGGGAGGGTGGGTGCATGTGTAGGAGAGTGGGAAGGAAGGGAGGGTGGGTGCTTGTGTCGTTGAATGTTCTAGAAGGCTGGTGCATATGCCGTTGTAGGAGAGTGGGTGCGTGTTTCAGTCAGTGGGCTTGGAGTGAGCATGTGTTGGTGAGTGGGCCTGGAGGGTGGGTGCGTGTGTCAGTGAGTGGGCTGGGAGGGTGAGTGGGCTAGGAGGGTGGGTCCGTGTGTCGGTGAGTGGGCTGGAAGGGAGGGTGAGTGCTTGTGTCAGTGAATGTTCTAGGAGGGTGGTGCATATGTCGTTGAGTAGGCTGGAAGTGAGGGTGAGTGTGTGTGTTGGTGAGTGGGCTGGAAGGGAGGGTGAGTGTGTGTGTCGGTGAGTGGGCTGGAAAGGAGGGTGAGTGCTTGTGTTGGTGAGTGGGCTGGAAAGGAGGGTGAGTGTGTGTGTCGGTGAATGTTCTAGAAGGGTGGTACATATGTCGTTGAGTGGGCTGGAAAGGAGGGTGAGTGTGTGTTTCGGTGAGTGGGCTGGAAAGGAGGGTGAGTGTGTGTCGGTGAGTGTGCTGGAAGGGAGGGTGAGTGCTTATGTCGGTGAATGTTCTAGGAGGGTGGTACATATGTGGTTGAGTGGGCTGGAAGGGAGGGTGACTGTGTGTGTCGGTGAGTGGGCCGGAAAGGAGGGTGAGTGTGTGCCTCGGTGAGTGGGATGGACGGGAGGGTGGGTGCTTGTGTCGGTGAATGTTCTTGGAGGGTGGTGCATATGTTGTTGAGTGGACTAGGAGAGTGGGTGCATGTTTCAGTCTGTGGGCTTGGAGTTAGCATGTGTTGGTGAGTGGGCCTGGAGGATGGGTGCGTGTTTCAGTGAGTGGGCTGGGAGGCTGAGTCCATGTGTTGGTGAGTGGGCTAGGAGGGTTGGTGCATGTTTAGGTGAGTATGCTGGAAGGGAGGGTGAGTGCGTGTGTCGGTGTATGGGCTAGGAGTGTGGGTGCATATGTCTTTGAGTGGACTGGAAGGGAGGGTGATAGTGTGTGTTGTTGAGTGGGCTGGAAGGGAGGACGAGTGCTTGTGTCGGTGAATATTTTACAAGCGTGGTGCATATGTTGTGGAGTGGATTAGGAGAGTGGGTGCATTTTTCAGTCAGTGGGCTTGGAGTGAGCATGTGTTGGTGAGTGGGCCTGGAGGGTGGGTGCGTTTGTCATTGTTTGGGCTGGGAAGGTGAGTGGGCTAGGAGGGTGGGTCCGGGTGTCCGTGAGTGGGCTGGGAGGGCTGGTGCATGTTTAGGTGAGTGTGCTGGAATGGAGGGTGAGTGCGTGTGTTGGTGAATGGGCTAGGAGCGTGGGTGCATATGTCGGTGAGTGGGCTGAAAGAGAGGTTGAGTGTGTGTGTCAATGAGTGGGCTGGAAGGGAGGGTGAGTGTGTGTTGGTGAATGTTCTAGGAGGGTGGTACATATGTCGTTGAGTAGGCTGGAAGGGAGGATGAGTGTGTGTGTCGGTGAGTGGGCTGGAAGGGAGGGTGAGTGTGTGTGTCGGTGAGTGGGCTGGAAGGGAAGGTGAGTGCTTGTGTCAATGAATGGGGTAGAAGGGAGTGTGAGTGTGTGTGTCGGTGAGTGGGCTGGAAGGGAGGGTGAGTGTGTGTGTCGGTGAGTGGGCTGGAAGGGAGGGTGAGTGCTTATGTTGGTGAATGTTCTAGGTGGGGGGTACATATGTCGTTGAGTGGGCTGGAAGGGAGGGTGAGTGTGTGTCGTGAGTGTGCTGGAAGGGAGGGTGAGTGCTTATGTCGGTGAATGTTCTAGGAGGGGGGTACATATGTGGTTGAGTGGGCTGGAAGGGAGGGTGAGTGTGTGTGTCGGTGAGTGGGCTGGAAAGGAGGGTGAGTGTGTGTCGTGAGTGTGCTGGAAGGGAGGGTGAGTGCTTATGTCGGTGAATGTTCTAGGAGGGGGGTACATATGTGGTTGAGTGGGCTGGAAGGGAGGGTGAGTGTGTGTGTCGGTGAGTGGGCCGGAAAGGAGGGTGAGTGTGTGCCTCGGTGAGTAGGATGGACGGGAGGGTGGGTGCTTGTGTCGGTGAATGTTCTTGAAGGGTGGTGCATATGTTGTTGAGTGGACTAGGAGAGTGGGTGCGTGTTTCAGTCTGTGGGCTTGGAGTTAGCATGTTTTGGTGAGTGGGCCTGGAGGATGGGTGCGTGATTCAGTGAGTGGGCTGGGAGGCTGAGTCCATGTGTCAGTGAGTGGGCTAGGAGGGTTGGTGCATGTTTAGGTGAGTATGCTGGAAGGGAGGGTGAGTACGTGTGTCGGTGAATGGGCTAGGAGGGTGGTGCATATGTCGTGAGTGGGTTGGAAGGGAGGGTGAGTGTGTGTCGGTGAGTGGGCTGGAAAGGAGGGTGAGTGTGTGTGTCGGTGAATGTTCTAGGAACGTGGTACATATGTCGTGAGTGGGCTGGAAGGGTGGGTGAATGTGTGTGTCGGTGAGTGCGCTCGAAGGGAGGGTGAGTGCGTGTGTCGGTGAGTGGGCTGGAAAGGAGGGTGAGTGTGTTTCGGTGAGTGTGCTGGAAGGGAGGACGAGTGCTTGTGCCGGTGAATGTTCTAGAAGGGTTGTGCATATGTCGTTGAGTTGATTCAGAGAGTGGGTGCGTGTTTCACTCAGTGGGCTTGGAGTTAGCAAGTGTTGGTGAGTGGGTCTGGAGGATGGGTGCATGTCAGTGAGTGGGCTGGGAGGGTGGGTGCATGTGTAGGAGAGTGGGAAGGAAGGGAGGGTGGGTGCGTGTGTCAGTGAGTGGGCTGGGAGGGTGGGTGCGTTTGTCAGTGAGTGGGCTGGAAGGGTGGGTGCGTGTGTCAGTGAGTGGGCTGGGAGGGTGGGTGCATGTGTAGGAGAGTGGAAAAGAAAGGAGGGTGGGTGCTTGTGTCGGTGAATGTTCTAGGAGGGCGGTGCATATGTCGTTTAGTGGACTAGGAGAGTGGGTGCGTGATTCAGTGAGTGGGCTGGGAGGCTGAGTCCATGTGTTGGTGAGTGGGCCTGGAGGGTGGGTGCGTGTGTCAGTGAGTGGGCTGGGAGGGTTGGTGCATGTTTAGGTGAGTATGCTGGAAGGAAGGGTGAGTGCGTGTGTCGGTGAATGGGCTAGGAGTATGGGTGCACATGTTGTTGAGTGGGCTGGAAGGGAGGGTGAGTGCTTGTGTCGGTGAATGTTCTAGGAGGGTGGTACATATCTCGTTGAGTGGGCTGGAAGGAAGGGTGAGTGTGTGTGTCGGTGAGTGGGCTGGAAAGGAGGGTGAGTGTATGTGTCAGTGAATGTTCTAGGGGAGTGGTACATATGTCGTTGAGTGGGCTGGAAGGGAGGGTGAGTGCTTGTGTCAGTGAATGTTCTAGAAGGGTGGTGCATATGTCGTTGAGTGGATTAGGAGAGTGGGTGCGTGTTTCAGTCAGTGGGCTTGGAGTTAGCATGTGTTGGTGAGTGGGTCTGGAGGGTGGGTGCGTGTGTCAGTGAGTGGGCTGGGAGGGTGGGTGCATGTGTAGGAGAGTGGGAAGGAAGGGAGGGTTGGTGCATATGTCGGTGAGTGGGCTGGAAGGGAGGGTGAGTGTGTGTCGGTGAGTGGGCTGGAAGGGAGGGCGAGTGCTTGTGTCAGTGAATGTTCTAGAAGGGTGGTGCATATGTCGTTGAGTGGATTAGGAGAGTGGGTGCGTGTTTCAGTCAGTGGGCTTGGAGTTAGCATGTGTTGGTGAGTGGGTCTGGAGGGTGGGTGCGTGTGTCAGTGAGTGGGCTGGGAGGGTGGGTGCATGTGTAGGAGAGTGGGAAGGAAGGGAGGGTTGGTGCATATGTCGGTGAGTGGGCTGGAAGGGAGGGTGAGTGTGTGTCGGTGAGTGGGCTGGAAGGGAGGGTGACTGCTTGTATCGGTGAATGTTCTAGGAGGGTGGTGCATATGTCGTTGAGTAGGCTGGAAGGGAGGATTAGTGTGTGTGTCGGTGAGTGGGCTGGAAGGGAAGGTGAGTGCTTGTGTCAGTGAATGGGCTAGAAGGGAGTGTGAGTGTGTGTGTCGGTGAGTGGGCTGGAAGGGAGGGTGAGTGTGTGTCGGTGAGTGGGCTGGAAAGGAGGGTGAGTGTGTGTGTCGGTGAATGTTCTAGGAGGGTGGTACATATGTCGGTGAGTGGGCTGGAAGGGAGGGTGAGTGCTTATGTCGGTGAATGTTCTAGGAGGGTGGTACATATGTGGTTGAGTGGGCTGGAAGGGAGGGTGAGTGTGTGTCGGTGAGTGGGCTGGAAAGGAGGGTGAGTGTGTGTCGGTGAGTGTGCTGGAAGGGAGGGTGAGTGTGTGTCGGTGAGTGGGCTGGAAAGGAGGGTGAGTGTGTGTGTCGGTGAATGTTCTAGGAGGGTGGTACATATGTCGTTGAGTGGGCTGGAAAGGAGGGTGAGTGTGTGTTTCGGTGAGTGGGCTGGAAAGGAGGGTGAGTGTGTGTGTCGGTGAATTCTCTAGGAGGGTGATGCATATGTCGTTGAGTAGGCTGGAAGGGAGGATTAGTGTGTGTGTCGGTGAGTGGGTTGGAAGGGAAGGTGAGTGCTTGTGTCAGTGAATGGGCTAGAAGAGAGTGTGAGTGTGTGTGTCGGTGAGTGGGCTGGAAGGGAGGGTGAGTGTGTGTCGGTGAGTGGGCTGGAAAGGAGGGGGAGTGTGTGTGTCGGTGAATGTTCTAGGAGGGTGGTACATATGTCGGTGAGTGGGCTGGAAAGGAGGGTGAGTGCTTATGTCGGTGAATGTTCTAGGAGGGTGGTACATATGTGGTTGAGTGGGCTGGAAGGGAGGGTGAGTGTGTGTCGGTGAGTGGGCTGGAAAGGAGGGTGAGTGTGTGTCGGTGAGTGTGCTGGAAGGGAGGGTGAGTGCTTATGTCGGTGAATGTTCTAGGTGGGTGGTACATATGTGGTTGAGTGGGCTGGAAGGGAGGGTGAGTGTGTGTCGGTGAGTGGGCTGGAAAGGAGGGTGAGTGTGTGTGTCGGTGAATGCTCTAGGAGGGTGGTGCATATGTCGTTGAGTAGGCTGGAAGGGAGGATTAGTGTGTGTGTCGGTGAGTGGGCTGGAAGGGAAGGTGAGTGCTTGTGTCAGTGAATGGGCTAGAAGGGAGTGTGAGTGTGTGTCGGTGAGTGGGCTGGAAGGGAGGGTGAGTGTGTGTCGGTGAGTGGGCTGGAAAGGAGGGTGAGTGTGTGTGTCGGTGAATGTTCTAGGAGGGTGGTACATATGTCGGTGAGTGGGCTGGAAGGGAGGGTGAGTGCTTATGTCGGTGAATGTTCTAGGAGGGTGGTACATATGTGGTTGAGTGGGCTGGAAGGGAGGGTGAGTGTGTGTCGGTGAGTGGGCTGGAAAGGAGGGTGAGTGTGTGTCGGTGAGTGTGCTGGAAGGGAGGGTGAGTGTGTGTCGGTGAGTGGGCTGGAAAGGAGGGTGAGTGTGTGTGTCGGTGAATGTTCTAGGAGGGTGGTACATATGTCGTTGAGTGGGCTGGAAAGGAGGGTGAGTGTGTGTTTCGGTGAGTGGGCTGGAAAGGAGGGTGAGTGTGTGTGTCGGTGAATGCTCTAGGAGGGTGATGCATATGTCGTTGAGTAGGCTGGAAGGGAGGATTAGTGTGTGTGTCGGTGAGTGGGTTGGAAGGGAAGGTGAGTGCTTGTGTCAGTGAATGGGCTAGAAGAGAGTGTGAGTGTGTGTGTCGGTGAGTGGGCTGGAAGGGAGGGTGAGTGTGTGTCGGTGAGTGGGCTGGAAAGGAGGGGGAGTGTGTGTGTCGGTGAATGTTCTAGGAGGGTGGTACATATGTCGGTGAGTGGGCTGGAAAGGAGGGTGAGTGCTTATGTCGGTGAATGTTCTAGGAGGGTGGTACATATGTGGTTGAGTGGGCTGGAAGGGAGGGTGAGTGTGTGTCGGTGAGTGGGCTGGAAAGGAGGGTGAGTGTGTGTCGGTGAGTGTGCTGGAAGGGAGGGTGAGTGCTTATGTCGGTGAATGTTCTAGGTGGGTGGTACATATGTGGTTGAGTGGGCTGGAAGGGAGGGTGAGTGTGTGTCGGTGAGTGGGCTGGAAAGGAGGGTGAGTGTGTGTGTCGGTGAATGTTCTAGGAGGGTGGTACATATGTCGTTGAGTGGGCTGGAAAGGAGGGTGAGTGTGTGTTTCGGTGAGTGGGCTGGAAAGGAGGGTGAGTGTGTGTGTCGGTGAGTGGGCTGGAAAGGAGGGTGAGCCATATGTCGTTGAGTAGGCTGGAAGGGAGGATTAGTGTGTGTGTCGGTGAGTGGGCTGGAAGGGAAGGTGAGTGCTTGTGTCAGTGAATGGGCTAGAAGGGAGTGTGAGTGTTTGTCGGTGAGTGGGCTGGAAGGGAGGGTGAGTGTGTGTCGGTGAGTGGGCTGGAAAGGAGGGTGAGTGTGTGTGTCGGTGAATGTTCTAGGAGGGTGGTACATATGTCGGTGAGTGGGCTGGAAAGGAGGGTGAGTGCTTATGTCGGTGAATGTTTTAGGAGGGTGGTACATGTGTCGTTGAGTGGGCTGGAAGGGAGGGTGAGTGTGTGTCGGTGAGTGGGCTGGAAGGGAGGGTGAGTGTGTGTCGGTGAGTGGGCTGGAAGGGACGGTGAGTGTGTGTGTCGGTGAGTGGGCTGGAAAGGAGGGTGAGTGTGTGTCGTGAGTGTGCTGGAAGGGAGGGTGAGTGCTTATGTCGGTGAATGTTCTAGGAGGGGGGTACATATGTGGTTGAGTGGGCTGGAAGGGAGGGTGAGTGTGTGTGTCGGTGAGTGGGCCGGAAAGGAGGGTGAGTGTGTGCCTCGGTGAGTAGGATGGACGGGTGCAAGGGTGGTGCATATGTTGTTGAGTGGACTAGGAGAGTGGGTGCGTGTTTCAGTCTGTGGGCTTGGAGTTAGCATGTTTTGGTGAGTGGGCCTGGAGGATGGGTGCGTGATTCAGTGAATGGGCTGGGAGGCTGAGTCCATGTGTCGGTGAGTGGGCTAGGAGGGTTGGTGCATGTTTAGGTGAGTATGCTGGAAGGGAGGATGAGTGTGTGTGTCGGTGAGTGGGCTGGAAGGGAGGGTGAGTGTGTGTGTCGGTGAGTGGGCTGGAAGGGAAGGTGAGTGCTTGTGTCAGTGAATGGGGTAGAAGGGAGTGTGAGTGTGTGTGTCGGTGAGTGGGCTGGAAGGGAGGGTGAGTGTGTGTTGGTGAATGTTCTAGGAGGGTGGTACATATGTCGTTCAGTGGGCTGGAAGGGAGGGTGAGTGTCGGTGAGTGGGCTGGAAAAGAGGGTGAGTGTGTGTGTCGGTGTGTGTGCTGGAAGGGAGGATGAGTGCTTATGTCGGTGAATGTTCGAGGAGGGTGGTACATATGTCATTGAGTGGGCTGGAAAGGAGGGTGCGTGTGTGTGTCGGTGAGTGGGCTGGAAGGGAGGACGAGTGCTTGTGTCGGTGAATGTTTCAGAAGGGTGGTGCATATGTCGTTGAGTGGATTAGGAGAGTGGGTGCGTGTTTCAGTCAGTGGGCTTGGAGTAAGCATGTGTTGGTGAGTGGGTCTGGAGGGTGGGTGCGTGTCAGTGAGTGGGCTGGGAGGGTGGGTGCGTGTGTCGGTGAGTAGGCTGGGAAGGTGGGTGTGTGTGTCGGTGAGTGGGCTGGGAGGGTGTGTGTGTGTGTCGGTGAATGGGCTGGGAGGGTGGGTTAGTGTGGGTGTTGGTTAGTAGGCTAGAAGGGGGATGCGTGTGTCGGTGAGTGGGCTGGGAGGGTGGGTGCGTGTATCGGTGAGTGGGCTGGGAGGGTGGGTGCATGTTTAGGTGAGTGTGGTGGAATGGAGAGTGAGTGCGTGTGTTGGTGATGGGCTAGGAGCGTGGGTACATATGTCGGTGAGTGGGCTGGAAGAGAGGTTGAGTGTGTGTGTCGGTGAGTGGGCTGGAAGGGAGGGTGAGTGTGTAGGAGAGTGGAAAGGAAAGGAGGGTGGGTGCTTGTGTGAATGTTCTAGGAGGGCGGTGCATATGTCGTTTAGTGGACTAGGAGAGTGGGTGCGTGTTTCAGTCAGTGGGCTTGGAGTGAGCATGTGTTGGTGAGTGGGTCTGGAGGGTGGGTGCGTGTGTCAGTAAGTGGGCCGGGAGGGTGAGTGGGCTAGGAGGGTGGGTCCGTGTGTCAGTGAGTGGGCTGGGAGGGCTGGTGCATGTTTAGGTGAGTGTGCTGGAATGGAGGGTGAGTGCTTGTGTTGGTGAATGGGCTTGGAGCGTGTTGCATATGTCGGTGAGTGGGCTGGAAGTGAGGTTGAGTGTGTGAGCCGGTGAGTGGACTGGAAGGGAGGGTAAGTGTGTGTCGGTGAATGTTCTAGGAGGGTGGTACATATGTCGTTGAGTGGGCTGGAAGGGAGGGTGAGTGTGTGTCGGTGAGTAGGCTGGAAGGGAGGGTGAGTGTGTGTCGGTGAGTGTGCTGGAAGGGAGGGTGAGTGCTTATGTCGGTGAATGTTCTAGGAGGGTGGTACATATGTGGTTGAGTGGGCTGGAAGGGAGGGTGAGTGTGTGTCGGTGAGTGGGCTGGAAAGGAGGGTGAGTGTGTGTGTCGGTGAATGTTCTAGGAGGGTGGTACATATGTCGTTGAGTGGGCTGGAAGGGAGGGTGAGTGTGTGTCGGTGAGTGGGCTGGAAGGGAGGGTGAGTGTGTGTCCGTGAGTGGGCTAGAAGGGAGGGTGAGTGTTTATGTCGGTGAATGTTTTAGGAGGGTGGTACATATGTGGTTGAGTGGGCTGGAAGGGAGGGTGAGTGTGTGTGTCGGTGACTGGGCTTGGAGGGTGAGTGCGGGTGTCGGTGAGTGGGCTGGGAGGGTGGGTGCATGTGTCGGTGAGTGGGCTAGGAGGGTGGGTGCGTGTGTCATTGAGTTGGATGGGAGGGTAGGTGTGTGTGTGTGTGTCGGTGAGTGGGCTGGGAGGGTCAGTGAGTGTGTCGGTGAGTGGGCTGGGAGGGTGGGTGAGTGTGTCGGTGAGTGGGCTGAGAGGGTGGATGCGTGCGTCGGTGAGTTTGCTGGGAGGGTGTATGCGTGTGTCGGTGAGTAGGCTAGGAGGGTGGATGCGTTTGTCGGTGAGTTGGCTGGAAGGGAGGGTGGGTGCGTGTGTCGGTGAGTAGGCTGAGAGGGTGGGTGCGTGTGTTAGTGGGCTGGCAGTGTGGGTGTGTGTGTTGGTGAGTAGGCTGGGAGGGGGATACGTTTGTCGTTGAGTGGGCTGGGAGGGTGGGTGCGTGTGTCGGTGAGTAGGCTGGGAAGGTGGGTGTGTGTGTCGGTGAGTGGGCTGGAAGGGTGTGTGTGTGTGTGTCGGTGAATGGGCTGGGAGGGTGGGTTAGTGTGGGTGTTGGTTAGTAGGCTAGAAGGGGGATGCGTGTGTCGGTGAGTGGGCTGGGAGGGTGGGTGCGTGTATCGGTGAGTGGGCTGGGAGGGTGGGTGCATGTTTAGGTGAGTGTGCTGGAATGGAGGGTGAGTGCGTGTGTTGGTGATGGGCTAGGAGCGTGGGTACATATGTCGGTGAGTGGGCTGGAAGAGAGGTTGAGTGTGTGTGTCGGTGAGTGGGCTGGAAGGGAGGGTGAGTGTGTGTTGGTGAATGTTCTAGGAGGGTGGTACATATGTCGTTGAGTGGGCTGGAAGGGAGGGTGAGTGTCGGTGAGTGTGCTGGAAGGGAGGATGAGTGCTTATGTCGGTGAATGTTCTAGGAGGGTGGTACATATGTCATTGAGTGGGCTGGAAAGGAGGGTGAGTGTGTGTGTCGGTGAGTGGGCTGGAAAGGAGGGTGCGTGTGTGTGTCGGTGAGTGGGCTGGAAGGGAGGACGAGTGCTTGTGTCGGTGAATGTTTCAGAAGGGTGGTGCATATGTCGTTGAGTGGATTAGGAGAGTGGGTGCGTGTTTCAGTCAGTGGGCTTGGAGTAAGCATGTGTTGGTGAGTGGGTCTGGAGGGTGGGTGCGTGTCAGTGAGTGGGCTGGGAGGGTGGGTGCATGTGTAGGAGAGTGGGAAGGAAGAGAGGGTGTGTGCTTGTGTCAGTTAATGTTCTAGGAGGCTGGTGCATATGTCGTTGAGTGGACTAGGAGAGTGGGTGCGTGTTTCAGTCAGTGGGCTTGGAGTGAGCATGTGTTGGTGAGTGTGCCTGGAGGGTGGGTGCGTGTGTCAGTGAGTGGGTTGGGAGGGTGAGTGGGATAGGAGGGTGGGTCCGTGTGTGTCGGTGAGTGGGCTGGGAGGGCTGGTGCATGTTTAGGTGAGTGTGCTGGAATGGAGGGTGAGTGCTTGTGTTGGTGAATGGGCTAGGAGCGTGGGTGCATATGTCGGTGAGTGGGCTGGAAGAGAGGTTGAGTGCGTGTGTCGGTGAGTGGGCTGGAAGGGAGTGTGTGTCGGTGAATGTTCTAGGAGGGTGGTACATATGTCGTTGAGTGGGCTGGAAGGGAGGGTGAGTGTGTGTCGGTGAGTGGGCTGGAAGGGAGGGTGAGTGTGTGTCGGTGAGTGGGCTGGAAGGGAGGGTGAGTGTTTATGTGAATGTTCTAGGAGGGTGGTACATATGTCGTTGAGTGGGCTGGAAGGGAGGGTGAGTGTGTGTCGGTGAGTGGGCTGGAAGGGAGGGTGAGTGTGTGTCGGTGAGTGGGCTGGAAGGGAGGGTGAGTGTTTATGTCGGTGAATGTTTTAGGAGGGTTGTACATATGTCGTTGAGTGGGCTGGAAGGGAGGGTGAGTGTGTGTGTCGGTGACTGGGCTTGGAGGGTGAGTGCGGGTGTCGGTGAGTGGGCTGGGAGGGTGGGTGCATGTATCGGTGAGTGGGCTAGGAGGGTGGGTGCGTGTGTCATTGAGTGGGCTGGAAGGGAGGGTGAATGTATGTGTCGGTGAGTGGGCTGGAAAGGAGGGTGAGTGTGTGTGTCGTTGAGTGGGCTGGAAGGGAGGACGAGTGCTTGTGTCGGTGAATGTTTTACAAGGGTGGTGCATGGGCTAGGACCGTGGGTGCATATGTCGGTGAGTGGGCTGGAAGAGAGGTTGAGTGTGTGTGTCGGTGAGTGGGCTGGAAGGGAGTGTGTGTCGGTGAATGTTCTAGGAGGGTGATACATATGTCATTGAGTGGGCTGGAAGGGAGGGTGAGTGTGTGTGTTGGTGAGTGGGCTGGAAGGGAGGGTGAGTGCTTGTGTCGGTGAATGTTCTAGGAGGGTGGTGCATATGTCGTTGAGTAGGCTGGAAGGGAGGGTGAGTGTGTGTGTCGGTGAGTGGGCTGGAAAGGAGGGTGAGTGTGTGTGTCGGTGAGTGGGCTGGAAAGGAGGGTGAGTGTGTTTGTCGTTGAGTGGGCTGGAAGGTAGGACGAGTGCTTGTGTCGGTGAATGTTTTACAAGGGTGGTGCATATGTTGTGGAGTGGATTAGGAGAGTGGGTGCGTTTTTCAGTCAGTGGGCTTGGAGTGAGCATGTGTTGGTGAGTGGGCCTGGAGGGTGGGTGCGTTTGTCATTGTTTGGGCTGGGAAGGTGAGTGGGCTAGGAGGGTGGGTCCGGGTGTCCGTGAGTGGGCTGGGAGGGCTGGTGCATGTTTAGGTGAGTGTGCTGGAATGGAGGGTGAGTGCGTGTGTTGGTGAATGGGCTAGGAGCGTGGGTGCATATGTCGGTGAGTGGGCTGAAAGAGAGGTTGAGTGTGTGTGTCGGTGAGTGGGCTGGAAGGGAGGGTGAGTGTGTGTTGGTGAATGTTCTAGGAGGGTGGTACATATGTCGTTGAGTAGGCTGGAAAAGAGGATGAGTGTGTGTGTCGGTGAGTGAGCTGGAAGGGAAGGTGAGTGCTTGTGTCAGTGAATGGGGTAGAAGGGAGTGTGAGTGTGTGTGTCGGTGAGTGGGCTGGAAGGGAGGGTGAGTGTGTGTTGGTGAATGTTCTAGGAGGGCGGTACATATGTCGTTCAGTGGGCTGGAAGGGAGGGTGAGTGTCGGTGAGTGGGCTGGAAAGGAGGGTGAGTGTGTGTGTCGGTGTGTGTGCTGGAAGGGAGGATGAGTGCTTATGTCGGTGAATGTTCGAGGAGGGTGGTACATATGTCATTGAGTGGGCTGGAAAGGAGGGTGCGTGTGTGTGTCGGTGAGTGGGCTGGAAGGGAGGACGAGTGCTTGTGTCGGTGAATGTTTCAGAAGGGTGGTGCATATGTCGTTGAGTGGATTAGGAGAGTGGGTGCGTGTTTCAGTCAGTGGGCTTGGAGTAAGCATGTGTTGGTGAGTGGGTCTGGAGGGTGGGTGCGTGTCAGTGAGTGGGCTGGGAGGGTGGGTGCATGTGTAGGAGAGTGGGAAGGAAGAGAGGGTGGGTGCTTGTGTCGGTGAATGTTCTAGGAGGCTGGTTCATATGTCGTTGAGTGGACTGGAAGGGAGGGTGAGTGTGTGTGTCTGTGAGTGGGCTGGAAGGGAGGGTGAGTGTGTGTGCCGGTGTGTGTGCTGGATGGGAGGGTGAGTGCTTGTGTCGTTGAGTGGGCTGGAAGGGAGGGTGAGTGTGTGTGTCGGTGAGTGAGCTGGAAGGGAGGGTGAGTATGTGTCGGTGAGTGGGCTGGAAAAGAGGGTGAGTGTCTGTGTCGGTGAGTGGGCTGGAAGGGAGGGTGAGTGCTTATGTTGGTAAATGTTCTAGGTGGGGGGTACATATGTCGTTGAGTGGGCTGGAAGGGAGGGTGAGTGTGTGTGTCGGTGAGTGGGCTGGAAAGGAGGGTGAGTGTGTGTCCTGAGTGTGCTGGAAGGGAGGGTGAGTGCTTATGTCGGTGAATGTTCTAGGAGGGTGGTGCATATGTCGTTGAGTAGGCTGGAAGGGAGGGTGAGTGTGTGTGTCGGTGAGTGGGCTGGAAAGGAGGGTGAGTGTGTGTGTCGGTGAGTGGGCTGGAAAGGAGGGTGAGTGTGTTTGTCGTTGAGTGGGCTGGAAGGGAGGACGAGTGCTTGTGTCTGTGAATGTTTTACAAGGGTGGTGCATATGTTGTGGAGTGGATTAGAAGAGTGGGTGCGTTTTTCAGTCAGTGGGCTTGGAGTGAGCATGTGTTGGTGAGTGGGCCTGGAGGGTGGGTGCGTTTGTCATTGTTTGGGCTGGGAAGGTGAGTGGGCTAGGAGGGTGGGTCCGGGTGTCCGTGAGTGGGCTGGGAGGGCTGGTGCATGTTTAGGTGAGTGTGCTGGAATGGAGGGTGAGTGCGTGTGTTGGTGAATGGGCTAGGAGCGTGGGTGCATATGTCGGTGAGTGGGCTGAAAGAGAGGTTGAGTGTGTGTGTCGGTGAGTGGGCTGGAAGGGAGGGTGAGTGTGTGTTGGTGAATGTTCTAGGAGGGCGGTACATATGTCGTTGAGTAGGCTGGAAAAGAGGATGAGTGTGTGTGTCGGTGAGTGGGCTGGAAGGGAGGGTGAGTGTGTGTGTCGGTGAGTGGGCTGGAAGGGAAGGTGAGTGCTTGTGTCAGTGAATGGGGTAGAAGGGAGTGTGAGTGTGTGTGTCGGTGAGTGGGCTGGAAGGGAGGGTTAGTGTGTGTTGGTGAATGTTCTAGGAGGGTGGTACATATGTCGTTCAGTGGGCTGGAAGGGAGGGTGAGTGTTGGTGAGTGGGCTGGAAAGGAGGGTGAGTGTGTGTGTCGGTGTGTGTGCTGGAAGGGAGGATGAGTGCTTATGTCGGTGAATGTTCGAGGAGGGTGGTACATATGTCATTGAGTGGGCTGGAAAGGAGGGTGCGTGTGTGTGTCGGTGAGTGGGCTGGAAGGGAGGACGAGTGCTTGTGTCGGTGAATGTTTCAGAAGGGTGGTGCATATGTCGTTGAGTGGATTAGGAGAGTGGGTGCGTGTTTCAGTCAGTGGGCTTGGAGTAAGCATGTGTTGGTGAGTGGGTCTGGAGGGTGGGTGCGTGTCAGTGAGTGGGCTGGGAGGGTGGGTGCATGTGTAGGAGAGTGGGAAGGAAGAGAGGGTGGGTGCTTGTGTCGGTGAATGTTCTAGGAGGCTGGTTCATATGTCGTTGAGTGGACTGGAAGGGAGGGTGAGTGTGTGTGTCTGTGAGTGGGCTGGAAGGGAGGGTGAGTGTGTGTGCCGGTGTGTGTGCTGGATGGGAGGGTGAGTGCTTGTGTCGTTGAGTGGGCTGGAAGGGAGGGTGAGTGTGTGTGTCGGTGAGTGAGCTGGAAGGGAGGGTGAGTATGTGTCGGTGAGTGGGCTGGAAAAGAGGGTGAGTGTCTGTGTCGGTGAGTGGGCTGGAAGGGAGGGTGAGTGCTTATGTTGGTAAATGTTCTAGGTGGGGGGTACATATGTCGTTGAGTGGGCTGGAAGGGAGGGTGAGTGTGTGTGTCAGTGAGTGGGAGTGAGGGTGGGTGTGGCGTCCCTGAACATGGGACCAGACTATGGGCACATAAGAAGCACAAGGGCAGGTAACGGTACAACAAAGCTTTATTAACAAGCAATCCCTTTGGTTCAAAACAAGGTATAACTGCTCAACAGGAGCACAACTGTAGGTAGTATTTGTGGCCTAGTCCCTCTGGCAGTGCCTGTATGTGACAGTTATTTAGTAGATCTGGCCCACCAGTCTGGTTTGAGTCACAGTCCAGTAATGAGAGTAGCTCTCCCTGCTGTGCTGTATGGTCTCTGTATAGAAAGTCCCTTATAACCTGCAGCTCCCAGGCAACCCAGTAACAGTTCACCTCACAGTGAGTCTCCCAGTTGCACTTCTGTGGGTGTGGGTATAACTGGAGTATAACTCAGGTGCTGGATTATAACTCAGGGCACAGTGCTGGGGAAATGCAATCCAAAAGGAGGGGACGCCACAGTTTATCCCACTCTGCTTTGCAGCCACCAATCCCCACTGCAGCCAGCCTTTCCAGCAGCTTCTCTCTCAACAGCCACTTCCTCTTCCCTCTGACATCTCTGAGCCTACTGCTTCCTATCCATGGGACCTCCCGACCCCTCCCTCCTGAGCCAGCAGCTTCCAGAGCTGTTAGAAAACTCTTGGTAACCCTCCAATAGCTGATTTACTACCCGCTGGAATGGCGCTGGGGCATTTTTCATTCCAAAAGGCATGAATATAATGTAGAACAAGCCATATGGAGTGATAAAAGCCAACTTCTCTTGGTCCCCTGGCGACAAAGGAATCTGCCGGTATCCTCGGCTTAGGTCTAGCGTGGTGAGGTATTTGGCATTCCCCAGGAGGTCAAGAAGTTCATCCACCCGGGGCATTGGGTAGGCATCTGTAACTCTTCAGTTTCAGTTTCCTATAGTCTACACAAAACCTAGTGCTGCCATCCTTCTTGGGGACTAATACTACTGGTGATGCCCAAGGGCTTTGAGAGGGAACAATCACCCCTAATGCCAACATTTCCACTACTTCCTTTTTCATGGCAGCCGTACGGATTCTGCTATCCTGTATGCTGGGGTGCAAACCGGGGCATGTCCCTCTGTATTCACTTGATGGACAACCCAATTGGTGCAGCCTGGCCGCTCAGAAAACTGATACTGAAACTTTTGGAGCAGCTGAAACAACTGCTCACTCTGCTCAGTGGTTAGCTGCTCACTAATAGCAACATTCTTCAAAGTCTGAACCCCCAGTGCCTCTTGTAAGAGGTCAGGGAGAGCCTCCTCATGGCTCCCCTCTTCCAGCAGACTACAAATGGCAGCCATGGTGCCTTCTCTTTCTACATACGGTTTCATCATATTTACATGGACCGTCTTATACTGGTCCTGGTTATCAAGAGGGGAGACCACGTAAGTAGTGTCATGAATGGATTGTACTACCACATAGGGCCCTTCCCAGGCTGCTTGCAACTTGTCTGACCTCATTGGTGTTAGCAGTAACACCTTGTCCCCCGGCCTGAACCGCCGGTCCCTGGCATTCCTATTATACCAAACTTCTTGTTTGGTTTGAGCAGCCGTCAGATGTTCCTTCACCAGAGCAGTCATTTTCTGTAGACATTAACAAAATTGTAGAACGTAAGGAACTACAAGGAACTCAGGGAAATGGGCTCCCCCCTCCCAGTACTACCTTAGCAAGTCTAGGGGGCCCCGAACCCGCCTCCCATACAACAACTCAAAAGGAGAGAACCCAGTAGACTCTTGGGGAACTTCTCTATATGCAAACCGAAGACAGGGCAGAAACTTCTCCCAGTCACCTTCTCCAGCCTTTGTTTAAACACCTCTCCCACCCTGTTCCGGGTGGAGTTGGCGGGTGGCCCCCAAGCCACTTCAGGGGCCCCAGCATCAGCTACATCTGATGTAACAGTCTCAGCATCTGAATGTAGGAGGGGCAGCAGTAAAGCAATAATTTCTGCCTTTTTCTTCCCGTCTGGGGCTATGCCTCTGCTGCGACTCCACTTTCTCAGAGTGGCAAGGGTTAACTCCTCCAGTTCCTGCCTGCGCCTGGTGCCCAGTGCGTTATCCCACAGCTGCCACCAGGTTTTGTGACATCCCTGAGCACGGGACCAGACTATGGGCACATAAGCAGCACAAGGGCAGGTAACGGTACAACAAAGCTTTATTAACAAGCAATCCCTTTGGTTCAAAACAAGGCATAACTGCTTAACAGGGGCACAACTGTAGGTTGCATTTGTGGCCTAGTCCCTCTGGCAGTGCCCGGCCTCATATGCCCATGGAGCTATTAGGAGTCTTTTCCACAGATCCAGCCGAAACCGAATCCTTAAAAAAATGCCGGGATTCTGTGCATCCCTAGTAATTATATGGACTGTGGCATTGTGATTAGAAAGATGATTGGGCTCCCAATCTGCTCCTCCTTGCTTTTCAGTGACAGGCACAGAATTTGCCTGTGTGCAGATTTATGGAGTGGATATCAGTGTGGAATTTATATCTGCTCCGTATGTCTACACTTCTGAGCCTGTCACTGAAAAGCAGGAATGAGCAGACTGGGAGCACATTCATCTTTCTAAACCTGTAGAGCAGGGATCCCCAACCTTTTAACAAGATATGATGGTCTAACAAATTTTCTAAATTACATTTTTTTAATTTCAGTTTCTGTGTATAGAGAGTGCTTTACAATCTAATTTTCTTATCACAAGCACACTCTTTAATGCCATTTTAGTCTGATTTGTTATCAGTGGCACTTAAGTTGTGTGTATCATGCAGAGGGATAACATTTTAACTTAATTAATATGTTTCCTTTGCTGAATTTCATCCCATGTGGTTGGTGCAGCAGAGAATCAAAGCTAACCAATGAACTACCATACACTTTTAAAACATGAATTATTTATGATTTATTATGCAAAAAAACCACAACAAATCCGAAAGAAAAAATACAACAGCTAAAACCTGTTCAGATCATGTAGAAGTTAAAGGCAGATGTCCCTTTTACAACTGGAAGATCTTTCTTTGCTTCATGATTTTCGAGTTTTATTGGACGCTGGCTTTTGTGCAACAATATTATGGCACTGTTTTTTCACAGGATACCCTAGTATTGTCTCAACCTATCAGCAACCTCTTAATCTGAGTTGTGGCAAGCCTCTGCTTAATGTTTAGTCACCAGCTGTTGGGCAATATCTTGCTTCATTTTTTTGCTCTTTATGGATACAGAACAACTGTAATGCTATTTGTCTTTCAGTTTTGCTAATAAAGTAGACCACAGGTGCCATAAATAACATAAACAACCTTAGTTGTACCACATGCCATTCTCTGTCTGACTTCATATATTTTCCCTGTTTGTGAGTTAGTAAAGAAAGTAGGGCTGTCTACTATCTGTTGTATAGTGTAGATGATCTACACTATCTACTTCCCAAAGACTCTGGAGTGAGGTGCAAGCTGCTGCTGAGGGAGCAGAGGGAATTTCCTAAGCATTGTGTAGGAGTGTCATTTTCATTTGGTTATATTGGATTAATTTACCCAAGTATGGTTGTGGGTCCTTTAAGAAAGGTTAGTTTCTTTGTCAGCGAGACTGCTAAATGTTTGCTTCACTGAGTTTCTGTCTAAACGTATGTGTGAAATAAATACACAAGCAACCCTAGAAACCCTGTGTACCCCTCCCTTGTCTGTGTAAAATGAGATGCAGCTATTACTTAAAGAGTGATTCCCCCCAAATATATTTAGGGGCATGAGATCGTTTGCCCAGGCCCCAGCAAAAGAAATGTATTTGCCCCCCCACCCCACACCAGCACCAAGATTTGTGTGTGGTCCTGAGCATAACGTGCGATGGGTGCATTATGAACCAGAATTGATATCCTCCTGTCTGCTGAATCTACTAGCAAATAAGCATTAGAAAGATTATCATATGGCCCCCTTACATATTTATAGAGATAATATCCCCCCTAAGCTGCCTCTTCTCCAGTGTAACCAATCCCAACTTGGACAGGCTTTCCCCATAACTGCACCCTTCATGCCCTTTATCAACTAAGCTGCCCTTCTTTGGACTAATTCAGTCTAATTCAGTAATATCCCTTTTGAGCACTTGAGGCTAAATCTGCTTGGTATATTGTAGAAGGGGCCTCACTGCTGCTTAGTAAAGACACTGCTTCCTGACAGGTGTTTATACCATTTCAATATTTTAGTAAAGAATATTAGGCTTTACCCTGTGATTTAAAAAAATTGTTAAAGAATATTAGGCTAAACTAGCAGGAAACCATTATTTTTTAAATTATTTTAACAAAAGGTTATTACATGAGAGGTTCTCAATGTATCCGTTACACCAGTTTTACAAAGATTAGGAATGTATTCTAATACTACAAAAGTATTAATTTCAGATGCCATTTTACTGCACATAAAATGTATTTTCAAAGGATATATTTCACACCTGTTCAAATGCATCTATGTAATACATTTATATATTTTAAAATTAGGTTATCAAGTTCGATCAAATGCAGGAATTCACTGGGAATGCCATTCTGTTCAGTGTGATGCGTTTAATCCCTATGTACTGGTAGGGAAAAAAGTTCTTCAGTGTCACTTAGGAAAGACTACAGGTTTTGCCAATAAGCAGATTTATGCAGAACAACGAGATGGTTATTATTGATTTCTACAGTAAGAACAGCTGATTTTATTTCAGCTCTTAAAATAACCAGCCCTGCCTCAGAAATAGTGCTGCATATAGTGAGAAGTAACTTGGTTATTTCAGTTACATTTTAATTTTTTAAACTATATTAATTGACCTTATTTAGAAAGTGAATTATTTCCATAAAATGAAGCTTATATTACATTTTGTTTTCCTAGTAGTTCAACTTTGACAGAATGGGTGCTTCCATAACACTTATGACACTGAAAAGTCCTGTCTCTACAGCTACATTTGTAGCCCCCAATCTTTGGTTGGCAGCGATGTTTTTTTGCTTTTTTATAGCAACAGTCATGATTGTGGCAACACCTTGCAAGGGGGAAAAACACTTATTATTACTTCTTTAAGGGGTTTGGAAGCAGGTGCCCTAGGCAACCAGGCCAGCTTTGACGTCCCCTCTCCCGTGTGCAAGAGAGGGCACAATGCACGCACACAGGGGGGCGGGGTTGCCGGGCCCACTGGTGGGAGTTCTGCAGTGGGGGGAAAGGGCCCAGAACTAGTGGTAGGTGAAAGAAGAGGTACCTGCCTAGCACCCTTCCAGCATTGTGCCCTAGGCAGTTGACTCTTCTGCCTACCCCTTGTTCTGGCCCTGGTGTGTATAAATAAAAGCCCATCAGGAATGAATGAAAACAGTTAAAAGACATATAAAGTTTATTTCACTGGGGCGTACCAAAATGTTCAGTTGCCTCTAACCCCAGTAAAAGAAATTGCTAACATTTTAGCTTCGACAAAAAAAAGGGTAGAATGTAGAATGCCGGCACAGCAGAGAGTTTTTTCCACTGGCAGGTGCAGTCTTCTCTGAACAGGAGCAATGGCTCAGGGAAAAGCCTTAAAAATGTATTTAACTAAGGGATGAAGAAGTATCCATCACTGCACACTGTCCATGGACTTGCAGAATACAATGAGATCCAATATAAATGAAAAATAAGTAATTTATTAATGCCACAAGACCAGAACTAGGAGTAGGCAGGCAAGGCCCAATTGCAGTGGGGCAGAAAGAGTGGTGGGGAGTGTTATCTAGAGGTCTGAGGAAGCCAGTGACTGGGTTCACAGGAACTGGTGGAGCCAGAATCAGGGTGGAAAAATCATGATGAGCAGGCACACAGGGCACTGGGCCAAGTAATGTAGCCTTGGGGGCCAATACTACTTGGCTCTGAGTCCCCAGACACAAGTGCAGGAGCACCAAGGGCCTTACAATTATACCTTAGTGTTCATGTAACAAGCCCTTGGGACTGGGTACCGGGAGTTAAACCATGGTGTCACATTTTATCCCTTAAGAAGTTACTGCTCTTTGAGAAGTTTTGCTCTTCCTTTTATATAGTATTTGACTGCCTTGTGTTGCACAGCCTGTTGTCCACAAAAATCCCCTAATGCTTCTTAATTAAGTAGGGGGTTCTGTTTAGTGTATAACTAGCATTTCTGTAATTTTTACCAAATGTTAGATCTATATTGAACCTCATTTGCCTACTTGCTCCCCAGTTTTCTCCATTTGAGTCAAATCTCTCTGCAAAAGTGGCAGAATCCTGCATGGAATTTATAGGACATAACTTAAGCAGTCACAATATATTCAGTGTTGCTTTGCAATAATCCTAAATGCTGTCCCTTACTGGGCTATGCTAGTTCCCACTTTAAAATACTAATTGGGTACATTTATATTTAACTACAGTCATTGTTCGTGTGGTTTCCTGGCCTGTTTCTTAGAACGAGGGGGCATCGGGGGAGAAAAAGAAGAAATAAGAAAATGGGAAGGGCTGCAGGACATCCCCAACAGAGGAAGTTTGCGCAGCTGTACCAGAGGAGGCAGGCTACATTCTTACTTTATGTAATTAAATACTACTCATAGTGGTACATCCATGGAGGAGACAAAGCATTATGCTGACAGACATACTTTGGTTTCTGACAGCTTTGTTAAAGTTGCCTAATTATATAGAGCTCCTTGTTAGATCTACTGACAACATTCATTGTATATTAAAAATACTGACTGATTAGTTCTTGTTAAATCATATGTGTTTTTTCATAAGTTCCCAGCTCATTCTGGAAATACCTACTACCATATTATCTTATAAGAAATACTTTTATTCAGGGTCTTTCCCACAAAAACGTTCATAGCTAACAATACGCATATTCATATTTACAATATATTCTAATGACATGTGATTTATGCACCTCTTAGTGGAAATACCCAGGTATTTTATAGTATTTCCTTACTGGCCACATCAGGGTATTAAACCCAGTGTAAATCTAAGTCCTTCACTATCCTTCTTATGCAGAACAGCTTGTACAGAGCTCTGAACAATCAGGGCCAAATGTGTTTTCTTTGTATGTGAATGTGTATAGAAAGTGTCTTTACTGTAAATATAAATGACCTTTCAAAATTTTTTGGGGAACAGGCACTATTATTTTTCTTTTTTTATATATTTTTAGTTCCTTAATCCAGCTGTGGGCACACATAATTTTTATAGCACAGATAGTAAACTAGAAAGGGAAGTTTGAGAACAAACTTCATGTTGGGTTGAAAAATGTGATGTCACTGAATGAAATCTGATCTGTTGTTGGCTCCGCCCACTTTTTCTAACCTTGGATGACAGTTATATAGTAAAAACCACTGTGCAAAGTTTGGGGACCCTGGTTTTAATAGTGTCTGAATGGCAGCAATTTAAATTTCCCCACTAAAAGTCAACGAGTGACATCTGATTGGTGGTTGGTAGCTCCACCCCCTTTTTCTAACCTGGAACTGCAGTTACCCAGTGACTAACTCTGCAAAGTTTAGGGACCCTAGGATTAATAGTTAAAGAACGGCAGCTGTTTAAATTTAAACCAATAAAAGTCAATAGGCAAATTGTGATTGGGGTTAGTGGGTGTGCCCACTTTCTCTAACCTTAAGACGAAGTCACCCAGTGACAAACAGTGGGCACCCTGGCATAAATAGTGTGAGAATGACAGCATTTTAAATTTAAACCAATAAAATTCAATAGATGAAATCTGATTCGTTGTTAATGTCCCAACCCACTTTTCCTATTTTTGAACTGCAGTCCCCCAGTGACCAACTTTGTTTGGGGACTCATTTTAAAATAAGCCATGATATTTCACATCTTCCCAATTCTTTCAAGAAATACCATATGGGCTATATAATTTAGGGCATCCCCCATAATTTCTTGAGTGCCTTCCAATAGCATATTGTTAAGTCCAAAAATAAGGAGTCTAGATGTAGTGCAGCAAAGGATCCTCAGGTGTAGAATAAAATGCTTTGCATGCAAGAGAACAGACACAGACACAAAGCCTAGTTGTTCTGTCCTACCGGATTGGTGGGCAGACCTTTATTTATATTAATTATTTGTATTTTAAAGGAGACATTTCATATCACCTTCATATTCAGTTATATGATTCATCTTTCTTCAATCTATGTAATCTTGCAGAAAAAAAACGATTTGAATGCATTTTACATGCTAAAATCGTTTTTATATCAGAGCTGCAGAGAGATCTTCACTCCTCTGAAGCTGAACTGAAATGAGAGATGGGAGTGTCGCTTCATTCTCCCACAGGAAATGGTCACAGCACTGACTGACAGGCTGAACTCTGCTGTAGCAGGGAAACCCCTCCCACCTCCCTGCCTGTGTATCTGTTACCAGTCTGCACATAGCTGTCCTGTGCTGCTGCCTGATCTTTACAAGTTGCAGGGAGTTGTTGCAGGAGAAAATGCAAAAAAACCCCAGCTTAGGTATCAAAGTACAAGTTGCAGGGAGTTGTTGCAGGGGGAAATACCAAAAAACAGCCAGTTTAGGTATCAAAGTACAAGTTGCAGGGAGTCGTTGCAGGGGAAAATACCAAAAAACAGCCAGTTTAGGTGTCAAAGTACAAGTTGCAGGGAGTTGTTGCAGGGGAAAATACCAAAAAACAGCCAGTTTAGGTGTCAAAGTACAAGTTGCAGGGAGTTGCATGTAAAAAAAAAAACATTTCTTTTCATTAGGTACAGTCTATAGAATAAACAGATTTGACTCCTTTAGTATGAAAAACGTTTTTTTTTTATTTGGCAAAATATTATTTTTCAATAAAGAGAGTGAAGATGCTTACAGACTTACCAGGATGAGTCACAGACGCAGCTAACTGAACGGCTCTAGTCAGGAGGGCTGGGCGGGGCCGGGAGCAGCACAAGAGAGCAGGACCCCAGCGTGACTGATGTGGGCGGGGAAATGACATCACCAAAGTCCCCGCCCACATCTCACACCCACTCCTCTCTCAGTGGCTGCAGCGTCTCTATGGGAAAGAAGCTAGGGCCGGTGGCCCTAGCCGAAGACAGAGACTTTGTTCTGGCCGGAAGCCCTGTGGATGGGAGGGGCTGCAGCGTTTCAGCAAGGATTTAACAGCCTTCTTGAAGAGTAGGTAGAAAATAAACTTTATTGTATTCAATTTTACTGTGTTAGCTGCTTTTTAAGATAAAGTGAAAAATTATTGTATATGTCTCCTTTAACATATCATGTTAAAATACAAATAATTAATATAAATAAAGGTCTGCCCACCAATGAAACATAAGGTGGTCCTGTTAGATCACCAATCAGATTTAAGAGCGTATAGTCGTCCCATGATACGTAATGCCTCATGAGGTTACAAATTTGCCTTTTGTCCTAATTACAGTGGATATCAAAAGTCTACACACCCCTGGTAAAATGTCAGGTTCCTGTGCTGTATAAAAATGAGATAAAGATAAATCATTCTAGAACTTTTTCCACCTTTAATGTGACCTATAAACTGTACCACTCAACTGAAAAACAAACTGAAATCTTTTAGGTGGAGGGAAGAAAACCAAAAAAAACTAAAATAATGTGGTTGTATAAGTGTGCACACCCTCCTAACTGGGGATGTAGCTGTGTTCAGAATTAAGCAATCACATTCAAAATCATGTTAAATAGGAGTCAGCATACACCTGCCATCATTTAAAGTGCCTCTGATTAACCCCAAATAAAGTTCAGCTGCTCTAGTTGGTCTTTTCTGACATTTGTTTAGCTGCATCCCACAGCAAAAGCCATGGTCCCCAGAGCTTCCAAAGCCTCATTTATAAATAAATGTTAATAATAATAACAACACCCAGTGGAACAGTGTATAACCCCCAACTTCTAGTGGCACTAGTGCACTGCAAATCCTTCCACATCAACATCTAGCGGAACAGTAACCCACCCCCCACCATCTAGTGGCACAGTAACCCACCCCCCACCATCTAGTGGCACAGTAACCCGCCCCCCACCATCTAGTGGCACAGTAACCCGCCCCCCACCATCTAGTGGCACAGTAACCCGCCCCCCACCATCTAGTGGCACAGTAACCCACCCCCCACCATCTAGTGGCACAGTAACCCACCCCCCACCATCTAGCGGCACAGTAACCCGCCCCCCCAAACATCTAGCGGCACAGTAACCCACCCCCCCCCAAACATCTAGTGGCACAGTAACCCGCCCCCCACCATCTAGTGGCACAGTAACCCACCCCCCACCATCTAGTGGCACAGTAACCCACCCCCCACCATCTAGTGGCACAGTAACCCACCCCCACCATCTAGCGGCACAGTAACCTGCCCCCCCAAACATCTAGCGGCACAGTAACCCACCCCCCCAAACATCTAGCGGCACAGTAACCCACCCCCCCAAACATCTAGCGGCACAGTAACCCACCCCCACCATCTAGTGGCACAGTAACCCACCCCCCACCATCTAGCGGCACAGTAACCCACCCCCCACCATCTAGCGGCACAGTAACCCGCCCCCCCCAAACATCTAGCGGCACAGTAACCCGCCCCCCCCAAACATCTAGCGGCACAGTAACCCGCCCCCCACCATCTAGTGGCACAGTAACCCGCCCCCACCATCTAGTGGCACAGTAACCCACCCCCACCCATCTAGCGGCACAGTAACCCCACCCCCCACCATCTAGCGGCACAGTAACCCACCCCCCACCATCTAGCGGCACAGTAACCCCGCCCGCCCCAAACATCTAGTGGCACAGTAACCCACCCCCCAAACATCTAGCGGCACAGTAACCTGCCCCCCACCATCTAGTGGCACAGTAACCCGCCCCCCACCATCTAGCGGCACAGTAACCCGCCCCCCCAAACATCTAAGTTGGCACAGTAACCCGCCCCCCCCCCCCCAAACATTCTAGTGGCACAGTAACCCGCCCCCCCCCCAAAACACCTAGTGGCACAGTAACCCGCCCCCCCCCAAACACCTAGTGGCACAGTAAACCCGCCCCCCCCCCCAACATCTAGTGGCACAGTAACCCGCCCCCCCCAAACATCTAGTGGCACAGTAACCCGCCCCCCCCAAACATCTAGTGGCACAGTAATCCCCGCCCCCCCCAACATCTAGTTGGCACAGTAACCCGCCCCCCCCAAACATCTAGTGGCACAGTAATCCCCGCCCCCCCCAAACATCTAGTGGCACAGTAATCCCCGCCCCCCCCCCCCCAAACATCTAGTGGCACAGTAACCCACCCCCCACCATCTAGTGGCACAGTAACCCGGCCCCCCCAAACATCTAGTGGCACAGTAACCCGCCCCCCCCAAACATCTAGTGGCACAGTAACCCGCCCCCCCCAAACATCTAGTGGCACAGTAACCCGCCCCCCCCCCCCAAACATCTAGTGGCACAGTAACCCGCCCCCCCCCCCCCCCAAACATCTAGTGGCACAGTAACCCGCCCCCCCCCCCCAAACATCTAGTGGCACAGTAACCCGCCCCCCCCCCCCCAAACATCTAGTGGCACAGTAACCCGCCCCCCCCCAAACATCTAGTGGCACAGTAACCCGCCCCCCCCAAACATCTAGTGGCACAGTAACCCGCCCCCCCCCCAAACATCTAGTGGCACAGTAACCGCCCCCCCCCCCCAAACATCTAGTGGCACAGTAACCCGCCCCCCCCCCAAACATCTAGTGGCACAGTAACCCGCCCCCCCCCCCAAACATCTAGTGGCACAGTAACCCGCCCCCCCCCCAAACATCTAGTGGCACAGTAACCCGCCCCCCCCCCCCAAACATCTAGTGGCACAGTAACCCGCCCCCCCCCCAAACATCTAGTGGCACAGTAACCCGCCCCCCCCCCCCCAAACATCTAGTGGCACAGTAACCCGCCCCCCCCCCCCCCAACATCTAGTGGCACAGTAACCCGCCCCCCCCCAAACATCTAGTGGCACAGTAACCCGCCCCCCCCCAAACATCTAGTGGCACAGTAACCCGCCCCCCCCCCCCCCCCCCAAACATCTAGTGGCACAGTAACCCGCCCCCCCCAAACATCTAGTGGCACAGTAACCCGCCCCCCCCCCTCCAAACATCTAGTGGCACAGTAACCCGCCCCCCCCCCCAAACATCTAGTGGCACAGTAACCCGCCCCCCCCCCCAAACATCTAGTGGCACAGTAACCCGCCCCCCTCCTCCAAACATCTAGTGGCACAGTAACCCGCCCCCCCAAACATCTAGTGGCACAGTAACCCGCCCCCCCCCCAAATATCTAGTGGCACAGTCAATTCCGATAACCCCAGCATCCAATGGCACAGTGAAGCCCCCACCCCAGCATTCCCTCCCTCTAGCAGAGCTAATACCCCCCGAACCTGAAAGTTAAAGTGGCACGCTACACGCTTTAATAGCCTGCGATATGAGTTGGCACAGCTCATACCGGGGGAATTAAGTTACAGATAATATGATTTCCCAGAGCAACGCCGCAGCCAAGACTCCGCTCTAACTGATGGTACCGCTCAGTGCCAGCTAATCCCGCACAGGGCGCTCACATGGCACGGTCACGTGATGGTGATGTCACCCGGGTTCTCTGAGAGGATAGGAAGTAGATGCGACACTTCCTGTTTATGGTGTCGGTCTGGGACCTGGGCAGGAAGTCGCGTAGTATCGCTAATGGCTCCCCTCTTGGAACATGAGAATCAGGTGTTTTTAGATCTCTTCCACGAGGATGGGCTTGTCATCACAGCCCGGGGCCTGGGTATTGACAGAATCCTGCAGAACTTCCTCAAGCTCTATTGTGATCCGGGGAATCTCGTCTTGGTGCTGAACACCAACACAGCAGAGGAGGTAAGATACCAGGCAGCTCTAAATAAGTGATCATAGCTAAAGGAAAAGTGGCAAAGTGTACAAAAGACTTCACCTGGTAAATGGTAACATAGATCTACTTCCAAAATGAAGTTGTTTTTTTTTTTTTTTACAAAAGCTATTTGTATAAGTATTGCAGGCATTGTTTATCACTTTAACATCTTTGGTTCTGACTCTTTAAAAAAATTAGCAGAAAACAGTTCCTTAAAGAGGTCTTTATGGTAGAACCTTTATGGAGGAACTATGGCTTCCATGTCAAGGTCCTTACTTAATTTGTTATATCTTGGGATTTCTTTCTATTTGGGGGTTTTAAGGTATGCTATGAAAGGGGCAGTTCACATTAAAGTTACACCAAAAATGAAAGTGTATAAAAGTAACTAATATATAATGTGCTGCTGCCCTGCACTGGTAGAAGTTGTGTGTTTACTTCAGAAAGTCTACTATAATTTATATAAATAAGCTGCTATGTAGCCATGGAGGCAGCCATTCAAAGGAGAAAAGGCACAGGCACATAGCAGATAACAGATAAAACACTATTGTATTCTACAGAACTTATCTGTTATCTGCTATGTAACCTGTGCCTTTTCTCCTTTTTTCCAGCTTGAATGGCTGCCCCGTGGCTACACAGCAGCTTATTATATAAATTATAGTAGTGTTACTGTAGCAAATACACCAGTTTTACCAGTGCAGGGCAACAGTGCATTATGTTTTTATTACTTTAAAGCTCTTTCATTTTTTGGTGTTACTGTTCCTTTAAGAAGGTAACAAGCATAGGTCTCCCCATAAGGGACCAATTAATTGTACCTTTCCGCTAATTAGAATACTGTTATTGACACATCGGTGTACTGCTTTCCCTTTTATATTAGCAAGATTAAAGTAAAACTACAGCTAAGGTCTGCATACTGTACATTCCTGGATTAACACAGAATTTTTTAGCAAAAGGTGAACAGCAGAGATTTTTTTTTGTTATAGAATTTTTTTTTCTTTTTCTTGCAGGAGTACCTTATAGACCAACTGAGATCAGAAGGTGTTACACACCTACCCCGCATTATTACTAATGAGGTTGCCACTGGGGAGAGA
Source organism: Xenopus tropicalis (assembly GCF_000004195.4). Lineage (NCBI taxonomy): Eukaryota > Metazoa > Chordata > Amphibia > Anura > Pipidae > Xenopus > Xenopus tropicalis. Next base: position 35,534,913 of record NC_030685.2, read on the forward strand.
TATGATGTCTACACACAGGGGGGTGTTCTGTTTGTCACAAGTCGAATTCTTGTGGTGGATTTTCTCACTGATCGGATCCCTGCAAACCTGATTACTGGTAAGTAGAAGTTATGGTAAGTGAATTATGATCACTTATTATGTACAGTATGTATTATTCACAACATCAAACCAATAGACTTGCAAAAGTCTTGGTTTCTGTTAAAAACCTGCCTGGAACAACTGCACTTCAGAGGGCTTCCCTTGACACTATTAGTTCTCTAAATTACATATATATTATATATTTTGGCTGTATTTATTGTTTGAAAGGGGTAAATGTGTGCTGTTGACATCATATAGAATAATGGAGGACACCTGACAATGCAGGACTTTGCTGCAAATAATTGTTTATTAGCGTGTTCCACTACATGTTTTGGGCAAAGCCCTTTTTAAATGTAGTGGAACACGCTAATAAACATTTATTTGCAGCAAAGTCCTGCATTGTCAGGTGTCCTTCATTATTCTATATGATGTCTATGGGTAATTTAGTGCTACAACAGGAGCACAGGAGTGATAGCCTGCCTGAGGGAGGTAGCGGAACTGGAATACTGGATTTGGAAGGATTTTGGTGTAAATGTGTGCTGTTCCGATATGAATTTAGCCTGATACAGTGTTTTCTCAGATTGACTGAACTGAGATTTACCTCAGTAGATATGGTACACATTTTATGAAAATAATAATTGTTTGAAGCATTCTTATTGTTCTATAGAAAGGGGTAGTTCAACTGTTTAAAAATTGCCTTTATGCTTTCTATTAGGTATGCACCGAATACACTTTTTTTGGATTCGCCGGAATACAGAACCGAATCCAAATCCTAATTTACATATGCTAATTAGGTTTTGGAAGTGTTACATATGGGAAAAAGTTTCAACTTCTGTGTTTATGTGACAAAAAGTCATGTGAATTTTAGGATTCAGATTCGATTTGGCCATGGATTTGGCAGAATCCTAATCCTGACGAAAAAGGCCAAATCTTGGCTGAATCCCAAACCGAATACAGGATTCGGTGCATCCATACTTTCCATTTAGCAAAAATCACGCCTTTTTAAAAATTTTTTTTTTTTAAAGAGAGTAATTATTCAGCTAATTGAGGCTCTGTGCCCAGAGAGTGAGGTCACTTTCATTTCTTCCAGAAATAGTCAGGGCAGTGCAAGCTTGAATTGCTACTTTGTATGTCCATTGTATGTTATATGTTCTCCTCCTTTTTTGTATATTGCTAATCAAATTGACAGCCAATAAAATTATTGATATGCAATGCAAAAGAAAAGAGGAATGGCATGCCCAGTAGTGGAAGATTGCGGTGCCCTGACTCTTCTTGAAGCCAATTTCCATGAGAGCTCCTGTATCTATGGCTTGGTACGCATTCTTTGTGAATGGCATGATGATTTGTTTCCCTCTTGTTTTATAGGACAAGAAAAGGCTAAGTCACTTGGGGGTGCCAAAATGTTAGGCACCCTCAAGTGACTTAAATCGCTTACCTTGTACCAGGGCTGGTGCCCCTGTTAGGAGAAAACAGCACCAGCCCGGGGTACCTGTCGAGAGCGCTTCCTCCTTCCTACTCGCGCTTCATCCCATTGTCCCGGACAAACGCATGCGCAGTAGAGCGAAAAGCCGACTTCTCTGTTATAGTTCGGCTTTTCACTCTTCTGCGCATGCGCACGCGAACGATCAGGAAGGAGGAAGCGATCGCTGCTATCCCGGGCTGATGCTGTTTTCTTTGTACAGGGGCACCAGCCCGGGGTAGAAGGTAAGCGATTAAAGTCACTTGGGGGTGCCTAACATTTTGGCACCTCCAAGTGACTTTGCCTTTCCTTCTCCTTTAAGGCTGAATGCAAGTGCCATATAATGTACAATTGAAAGTTATAACATGAACCAACTCTTGCCACTATAAAATAGTCCAGAATGACAGCAGTAGTATACCAGTTTTTGTATTACAAAATCATTTAGTTGCCCCATGTGTCATTAGCTTTAGCCCAATTAATACTGTGTTTATGTCTTGCAGTAGCCTCCCAATAATAGAGAAAGGAAACTGACCTGCACAAAAAGAATTATATGAAGTGTGTATATATAATATATACAATGTATATTTTACCTGTAGTGCAAAGCTGTGTATCTGCCACTAGATGTCCATATAACATTTGTTATCTCACAATTGCTCAGTTTATTGCTATCGTGTAAGTCTACAGTAAGGATTTAATTAACTACACAGGTATATAAGGGATTTTTGTCAAAGTATTCCAGCACCTTGAAAGAGAAGACCGATATGTGTCTAAAAGAGCATTCAGAAAGAGTTACTGGGGGCAAATGCAGAGACTTGGACCATAGATGTCTTAATGGTCATGTTGTCAGAACCAGCAGTGAAATTAATAGAAGGGAAAGATACAAAATGACTTTGAAATCATTTATTCATCCTCTTATATTTCTCCATCACTATAATATTTGGCATTACATTTTTTAATTGTATTAAAGCGGACCTGTCACCCTAAGAAATAAGTCAAAATTATTTTCTATATTGTTAGTTGAGAAAAATAAACTTTACTTACTCTATATAAATAATAGAAACCTTGTTTCCTTCCGTCTTGGAATTAATCAAAGCAAGCAGGCAGGCAGGCACCATTTTGTGGACACTGTTATGAAGGCAAGCTTTGTATCATGCCAAAATCTTGTTTATGTGCCAGAATGGGGGACCAGATGCCCAGGCCTATGCACTGGCTACACAGTTAGATGATGAGGAGGGAGGGGAAAGTGAGATGTGCAGTGACATCTAGGAAGTGCTGAATGGAAAGCTAAAGTTATTGTCTGCCCCGCCTCTATGCCTAAGGCATAGAGGCGGGGCAAGCAATATATGATTGACAGCTGTGATTTTTAAATGCCTTTATAATGGGTTTGGATGTGTTAATATAAAAATGAATTTGGGTTTCATGTTTAATTTGAACAGGACTTTTATTATACAGATTTTCATGTCTGGGTGACAGGTCCACTTTAAGAAATTAATTATTAGAACACAAATATTTTTAAGCTCTTGTAAATCACTGATTTGGCACATTATTAAAGCAGACATTTAGATAGCATCATTGGGTGATTTCAAGTCATTTACCTCCTACTCCAGGCCGGTGCTTCTTAAGGCCCCAGGCCCTTGTGTGCAGTGTGTCACCATTAATAGATATTTCAGATATTTCTTACATGCAGATATAGTGAATGGTCCACAAAAAAAAAAATGAGGTTCGATTTGCTACATTCCTGCTGGTCCAGAATCCATCAAGCAAATCTTAAAACACTGCCAAGTTGTTAGCATCCCCAAGTTATTCTAGTTGCTCATCTGCTTCCTAGGGAAATCTATTCTGATAGTAGTGCCACCATCTTTTTGCTTTGGTTAGAACATGAGCAGTACAGAATATTTTCATAGATTTATGTACTGCCCTTTTAGAATCAGTTCATGGCATTCCTGGGAGGTTGGAAAAATATGATGGTGCACCTCTCACCTGAATAAAGTATCTTGGGCCAATGTGTCTTTTGAAGAAGAGCGGCACCACCTTGGTTAGAGGTGAGCAATTAGAATCAATATGGGGGTGCATAATAACTTGGCATCTGCAGGTTTTGACATTACCAAATCATGTCATATTGTACATCATCAGAAGTATTCAGTGATTAATCAAATATTTGTCACTCTGTCATTCTAAATGCTACTATTAATATAATTCTTAGGTATCCTTGTTTATAAAGCACACAAGATTATAGAATCCTGCCAAGAAGCTTTTATACTACGCCTCTATCGCCAGAAGAATAAGCAGGGCTTCATCAAAGCCTTCACAGACAATCCAGTTGCATTTCACACTGGATTCTGCCAAGTGGAACGAGTAATGAGAAACCTGTTTGTTAAAAAGCTGTATCTATGGCCACGGTAAGCCTGCCATTTTTAGAATAAACAGCTAATTTATTATGCAGTTCTCTTAGCAGTAGCTAATATTGTAGTACAGTACATTTTATCGAGAAGGCAAATATAAAGGGACTTATTTATTAGTGTTCACTTATTTATTGTTTGGTAAGAATGAGTTCCTCCTGGTGAATATTAAAAATGATCCATGCCAACATGGGGGAAAAAAAATCTTGCATTAATGTGCACTGGGATAAAAAAAAAATTAATAGAGAGCTAGAGTGGAATTCTTAAAGCCAGTAGAGCAGGATAGTGTTTAGCTAGCTCAAGCACTTGAACACATTCTGGCTACTTAAAAAATGAATCTGCTTTGATGCATGTAATTTCATTATAGAAGAACTAACTTCCCCTAAACCTCAACCCTCTTACAGGCGCCATTTTGTTCCAGTACAGATTCACTTCTGTTACTTCACAGATGCGGATCTTGCAGAACCATGCGCTGTTTAAGCAGGTTCTGGACCTAGCTTTAACAGCGCCTGCTCCTGCAAGCCTAGTGTAGCTGAACTGAAAGAAGAGGATGCATAATGGAAGGGGATAGTTCCTGTGAACTCCGCTGTGCAACTTTGCATGTTTATGGCAGATTCATAAGTCTTGTTGTTTTTTTTAGTCCTCACACATATTACTACACTAAGGACACTTTTCAGTGTAATAGATGTTTATTGGAAAAGGGGAAGATGGTGGGAAGAGGAGGGGGGGTAAGATTTGGGAAGTCTTTAGTTCTCCTTTAAATGCTTTTCTATTGGCAACATTTTCCTGACAGTCAGGAAAATTCATAGTAAATGTTACAAAAATTATAACTACTAATCTTTTGCTGTCAAATAGTCTAATTAATTTTATCTGTCCCGTAAATGATTGGACACAATGTGAACAATGTGAAGAATCCTTAAGATTGACCAATTTAAATTTGCATAAAACTCTTAAAACTGACAACTTGGTCACAACATGGTCTCCTTTGAGATAATGCTGCAGAGACAGCGCTATAAGGGAGTAACTAAAACACTCAATTTTAGACGTGCAGACTTTGCCAGTATAAGGGCATCTCTGCAATGTGTCAACTGGGAAAGGCTTTTCATGGGGTTAGACACAGAAGGAAAATGGAACATCTTTAAAACATTGCTTTGTAGGTATACGCAACAGTATATCCCCCTAGTAAGCAAGGAGAGGCATCGCAAAGCAAAACCTTTATGGCTGAATAAAAGTGTTATTGTCGAGGTTGGTAAGAAAAAACGTGCTTTTAGGGCATTCAAGTTAGCTGGGACAGCAGAAACTTTCATCAGGTACAAGGAAGCAAATAAAGCATGCAAAAAAGCTATCAGGCAAGCTAAAATAGAGATGGAAAGGGATATTGCTGCTAGGAGTAAAAAGAATCCAAAATTATTTTTTAATTATGTGAATAGTAAAAAAATGAAGCAAGAAGGGGTGGGAACTTTATTATCACGGGGGGGTACGTTGGTTGATGAAAACGGGGAAAAAGCTGAAATTTTGAACTCTTATTTTTCATCTGTCTATACATCTGAGGAGCCAGATAATGAAGGCTTCCCTTGTAATATGCCCAGTTCTAGTAATTTAGCTACTGACGCATGGGTCACTCGGGAGGAAATTCAAAAGAGACTTGAACATGTAAAGGTAAACAAAGGTCCAGGGCCGGATGGGATTCATCCCAGGGTATTAAATGAGCTGAGCGCTGTGATTGCCAAACCTCTTCACTTAATTTTTCAGGATTCATTGAGGTCTGGCATGGTGCCAAGAGACTGGCGGATTGCTAATGTGGTGCCGTTATTTAAAAAGGGATCCCGTTCTCAGCCTGAAAACTATAGGCCTGTTAGTCTGACATCAGTAGTAGGAAAACTTTTGGAAGGGGTAATAAGGGATAGGGTACTTGAATACATTGCAGTTCACAATACTATTAGTTTGTGCCAGCATGGTTTTATGCGTAACAGATCTTGCCAGACTAATTTAGTTGCCTTTTATGAGGAGGTGAGTAGGAACCTTGATGCTGGAATGGCAGTTGATGTCATCTACTTGGACTTTGCTAAAGCGTTTGATACAGTACCTCACAGAAGGTTAATGATCAAATTAAGGAATATTGGCCTAGAACATAATATTTGTAATTGGATAGAGAACTGGCTGAAGGATAGAGTACAAAGAGTGGTTGTAAATGGAACATTTTCTAATTGGACCAGTGTGGTTAGTGGAGTACCGCAGGGGTCAGTCCTTGGGCCTTTGCTGTTTAACTTGTTTATTAATGACCTGGAGGTGGGCATAGACAGTATTGTTTCTATTTTTGCTGATGACACTAAATTGTGCAAAACTATAAGTTCCATGCAGGATGCTGCCGCTTTGCAGAGCGATTTGACAAAATTAGATAACTGGGCAGCAAACTGGAAAATGAGGTTCAATGTTGATAAGTGCAAAGTTATGCACTTTGGTAGAAATAATATAAACGCAAACTATCTACTGAATGGTAGTGTGTTGGGGGTTTCCTTAATGGAGAAGGATCTAGGGGTTTTTGTTGATAACAAGTTGTCTAATTCCAGGCAGTGTCATTCTGTGGCTACTAAAGCAAATAAAGTGCTGTCTTGTATAAAAAAGGGCATTGACTCAAGGGATGAGAACATAATTTTGCCCCTTTATAGGTCCCTGGTAAGGCCTCACCTTGAGTATGCAGTGCAGTTTTGGGCTCCAGTCCTTAAGAAGGATATTAATGAGCTGGAGAGAGTGCAGAGACGTGCAACTAAACTGGTTAAGGGGATGGAAGATTTAAACTATGAGGTTAGACTGTCGAGGTTGGGGTTGTTTTCTCTGGAAAAGAGGCGCTTGCGAGGGGACATGATTACTCTGTACAAGTACATTAGAGGGGATTATAGGCAGTTGGGGGATGTTCTTTTTTCCCATAAAAACAATCAACGCACCAGAGGTCACCCCTTTAGATTAGAGGAACGGAGCTTCCATTTGAAGCAGCGTAGGTGGTTTTTCACGGTGAGGGCAGTGAGGTTATGGAATGCCCTTCCTAGTGATGTGGTAATGGCAGATTCTGTTAATGCCTTTAAGAGGGGCCTGGATGAGTTCTTGATCAATCAGAATATCCAAGGCTATTGTGATACTAATATCTACAGTTAGTACTAGTGGTTGTATTTATAGTTTATGTATGTGAGTATAGATTGGTAGGTGTGGGTTAGGTGTGCTGGGTTTACTTGGATGGGTTGAACTTGATGGACACAGGTCTTTTTTCAACCCTATGTAACTATGTAACTATGTAACTATGTAACTTTGCAGAGTACGCCTGCCCCACCCTCAGAGCTACTGACATTAGATAGGGTTAAATTAGGCAAATAATATAATTCTTCTGCCTTTTCCAGTTGATTAGAATGTAGAATGTAAGGGGGATGTGGCCTGAAGAAAAAGTATACAGTGTTTCTTTACTGCTTTGCTATGATATACATTTAAAATTAGTTTAGATTTCTGTCCCATCATGTCTTTCAGTAGCAACTCCATAAGTTTGGTCACCCACTCTCTCTAAATTTTTAGAATCCGGTGCATTGGTTGCTGCTTTGTTTAAGCAGCAGCTAATGCATTTGCTGGATATTCTACTTAATTACAATAAAATATCAGATTACCTAAACTGCATTTTATACAAAAGTGACATATCAACTTTACAAATGTATATTCAATTTTACAAATTATATTGCGGGTAAATTTGTAATTGCAGCCCATCCTTAGCTGGAGATTTACAGGCTGGGCAAATACCGGCCGGGTGGTAACCCTATCCATATATGAAGCCCTTGGAATTGGCTGGCTGTCCAATATCTGGTTGAAAATTGGTATTTAAACTGAGCAGGGCAGACTGAAAACAAAGAGTCTTGTGTGTGCAGAGCTTTATGGCTTTTGCTGATCAATATGTGGCAATCACATGTGTCTACAAACATTTTCTCTGAAAATAGTGAAAGGAAAACAGTTGCATTAATGCTAGTGCCATTTATTTAAAATTCTGGCCATACCATGCTATAACTGAAACTATAAATTATTTATTTTATCACTTTAAGTATTTTTGAAATGATTAGACTTCAATACATACCATATATGGCCCGAAAAGAATGTTTTGCTGCAGCTTCATGGTAGCCTGTGTGAATTAGCCCCTAAGTTAAGATGTGGGTTTTAGGCCTCTGAGGTCATTTGTAATCAATAAGTGACCTACAGCAAGTAATAAAATACAATTGCTTGAATTAAGTCTTGTAAATAAAACCAACTGTATTTGTTTTTGTAATATTTAGACAAGACTCAAACAATTTGCTGTTAGATAATATCAGTGTTATTATTTGGGCTGTTCTGATTTACTTGTTTGCGTGCTGTTCCTTCACATGTACTTGCAGAACGCATTGGTCAGGAAAGAGGAAAACTGTGCCAGATCTTGGTGTTTGTTTCTTATTCGAAATGGCAGGGTCTCTTCGTTAGAGGTTTAAGTAACCAGAAATAAATCATAGCAGGCAAGAAACAACTTGGCTCTTGTACAGAATACACTCTCTGCTCCACTTTGAAGTTGAGAAAAGAAGGAGCTGGCAAAACAATCCATTTGTATGAGCCCGGCAGAAAGAGATAAAGCGAATATATGTTTTCTCTTTTATAAGACACAGACATATAGTTATCATTAAAATAGAATTATATATTTATATCAAATAAGCTATTTGGGATATGCTCTTAAACTGAACCAATTTAGCCACTTCTAATGTGCCACAGTGCAAAGATCTGATTGGTTAACCCTCAAGGGAGTCCAAGGGGTGTTTCTGGCTGATTAGCTCTGCACAGACTGATGCCATTATTGGCTGAGGGACTTTAAACAGACCTGATCAAAATGTTTTCCATGACACACATGGTGATTTCTGAGCCAGCAGTATACTACTTTGTAGTTTATAACAGATATCTGGCTAAAAACACCTGAATGTGTAAATGTCAAGTGGCAGCATTTAACTTCTTTCAGCAGAAACAGACATCTATAAGATGGTCACACACAAAAACCTAACTTAAGGTGGCCATACACGGGCTGATTTCAGCTGCCGATATTGGTCCTTTAGACCAATTTGCACCACCGGCGGCCTGAAATTGGCAAGATCTCCATTTTGCAGGTTTTATTTTTCTGTCGGATTGGAGGCCGCGTCAGCTTGTTGATGTGATCCCAAATCCAACAGTGCCTATGCCTGCTGTCACCCTAGGGTCCAATGATCAAATTAGCCTGATATAGCTCAGCTGTAGGTGGGCATATTGGGAAAAGATTCACTTGCTTGGCAACCTCGCCAAATGAACGGATCTTACCGTGTATGGCCACCTTTAGTCCATGGGACTAAGAGAAGAGGATGATCCTAACAGAGAAAGACAACCCTTTAAAGCAGTGATCCCCAACCAGTGGCTCGTGACATGTTGCTCTCCAACCCCTTGGATGTTGCTCCCAGTAGCCTCAAAGCAGATGATTATTTTTGAATTCCTGGCTTTTGGGCAAGTTTTGGTTGCATAAAAACCAGGTGTACAGACAAACAAAGCCAGTCCACATAGGCTGCCAGTCCACATAAGGGCTACCAAATAGCCAATAACAGTCCTTATTTGGTACCCCCTGGAACATGTTTTATGGTTGTGCTGCTCCCCAAGTCTTTTTACATATGAATGTTGCTCACGGGTAAAAATCGTTGGGGATCCCTGCTTTAAAGGGTAATCGAAAAAAACTCTTACAGGCAATTATGAATAATATGTGGTGCTGGTTTTACGTTGGTCTAAAGATGAATACTATCTGTAAAACTGGCCCTTGGGCTTCCTATAGATTCTCTCAGGTCCCTGTTCGTGTTGGGGGGTGTGCATATCTTAACGGTCCCTGCCAGAAGCAAATTAGGGGGGGAGTAGGCAATCACAGCCCTGCAGTCACACAAGCAAAGAAAGGCTTCAGTTCTCTATCAGGTCAGCCTAGCTGCTGATTGGTTCTTGTGCTACAGTGCAGTGTTGTGAGTGTCGCAGGGCCCCTGCACAGCCTGGGAAAGGAAGCGGCAGGAAGTGGAACAGATTGGCAGGACTAGTAGGGTTTCTGGAGAAATCTTCAATAAATCTAAATCTACTTTTTATAGCATGTTCCTACTGAGTATGTGCTCAAAGTGCACCTATCACCCTTACATTATTTTCCCCACCAGAGGTGCTAGCCCGCACTACGGTTGGGGGGGAAACAAATTTTTTTTTTTTAAAAGAAAAAAAACTCCCCCCGCCAGCGCAGGAGCTCCCAGTGTGGGCGGCGGCCATGTTGGTTGGCACGATTGCATATTATAAGTGATCTCCCTGCTCGCTATTTGGAAGGCATAAGCACCTATTAGATTTTAAACATTTTCTCATAAACAAGTTTAAATATGTTAACCCTTTCAGTGCCTGTCACAAGTTGGAATGCACATTTTTCCAATACAACAAATAAGAATCTGAAAACACACTTTGCAGACAGCACAGTGGTGAATGCTAAGCTTTTTGTATTAAATGAATGCTTCTTGTGGTGGTTCTTGTAATACAATAGATGTAAAATTCTTGAAATATTATAATTAATTTTTAATTATAACTTCTAATATTAACATTTCTAATCATATACCACTTCCCCACCCCCGAAGAAAAGACCCAGCATGCCTTCTGTGGCTAGGCGCATTATTAAAATGTATATGGAAAGAATCATTTAGCAGCTGAGCAAATGAAAGACCCACTGACTTAAAGAGTGTTTGTATAAGGCAAGTGCCATGCGTATATAAATATGTATAGAATTGGTGGAACATTACACTATTGTTAGTTTTGATATATATATAAATACTTGAAAATGACTAGTCCAGAACTCTAATGTGGTTTTATTCAGGGAAAAACTTTGAAGCCACATTAAAGCAAGCAAGGAGAAATGATTCTATCTGCAAGGCATTGCTGGCATCTCCTGCAGGCACAGTATTAACCATAGCATACTTAGAATGTTTTTCTTGCATATTTTAGTCAACTGGCAAGATTATATTTCACACTGTTACAACACCATAGTAATAGATTTCACTCTCTGATGAGGTCACTTGTGTTCATTAACACATGGGTAAATTACAAAATGGGCATTTTATGATGGGGTAACTCACAAAGAGTTAATACCCGTAATACCTACCAAAGTTAAGTTTCCGCTATCCCTAGGTCTGGCCTAATTATGAAAGCTTATAGATTAATATCCTATATTCAAGGTGCAATGCTGTACTTGAAAGGGGAAGATCCACTTTGAATATTCAAAAAAATGGGTCATCCTATGTTATGTAATTAGGAGCCTTTTAAATGCTATTCAAAGTGTGTCTGCCCCCCCCCCCCCGATAGAAACCAATAAAATCTTTTATTTTATTTTCTAAGTTGTTAGACTAACCAAAACTGACTTCTGATTTGTTGCTACAAGTAACTGTACTGGTGCAAATCTTCTTAATGTTGCTATGAAGGCTTGTATGTTCGACTATTCTAACTTTTCCAATTGTTCCCCATTGTTTTACATTTATTACTGTCTTTTTTTGTAGCTAGAAATATTCTAGCCTAATTATATTTTGCCTGCTAATCCTCTTAACCATTTTTTTTCTTATCTAGGTTCCATGTATCTGTAAATTCCTTTTTAGACAAGCATAAGCCAGAAGTCGTTGAGCTGCACGTCTCCATGACCCCTGCCATGCTAGCCATCCAGTCTTCCATATTAGATATAATGAATGCTTGCTTAAAAGAACTCAAGCGCTACAATCCAGCACTAGAAGTAGAAGATTTATCCTTGGAAAATGCTATCGGAAAAGCTTTTGACAAGGTGGTATTTCTAGATCTTTTTTAATTTGTCTGCTTTTAGATTGTGTTTGGCATAGCCAGTAGAAATATTTAGCACATGCTTTACAAATTTTATTCAAATGTGATGCTTTTAGCATTGTATGTATGTATATCTTTATTTATAAAGCGCTACTTATGTACGCAGCGCTGTACAGTAGAATTCATTAATACAAACAGGGTGTTAATAAGATAATAATAGATAAATATAAAGTATAACAATAAATACAGATAAATACAGCTGCAATAAGTTAAGAGTCGAGGACACAAGAGGAAGGAGGTCCCTGCCCCGTAGAGCTTACAATCTATATGGGAGGGTAACTAACAGACACAAATAGGCAAATATAAGTGCTAAGCATTGTTTTTTTTATAATATAGCAAGGATGTGTTATTCAATGGCTTGCATAGAATGTTAAATCATTTACTTCTATCTATGCCACAATAGAACTTATGGTCTAATCTCCTTAACACTTGAACAAAACTCACTCACTCAGAGATAAATAGGTCAACCACTACAATAAGTCCCCATATGTAACTTATTTAGCCTATTCACATAACAAAAGAGTATGACAGTCTACTTCCAGAAGGCACAATTACTCTAATTCATACTAGGGGTGCTCTGTAATATCAGTGACCCCCAAACAGTGGCTCCTGGGCAACATGTTGCTCGCCAGCCTTTGGGCTGTTGCTCCCAGTGTCCCCAAAGCAGGTGGTTATTTTTGAATTCCTGACTTAGTGGCAAGTTTTGGTTGACTATAAACAACATGTACTACCAAACAAAGCCTCTTGTAGGCTTATATAGTAGGAGTGTTCTAGACTGCACAGCAGGCACTTTTCTGTCAGTGTAGATAGACTCCTAAGCATCTTCTCTTGCAGGTCATAGCACATCAAACAGCAATGTATTTTTTTTCTCCACTAGAGATGAAAATTACATGGTCAGTGCACACTGAAATGGAAGGCATCTACTTGTCCGTACACACAGTACATTCAAACATAGTGTTGCCCCATGTGTGCACTGACTGACAAATGCAGTATTGTGCTCTGGTTATATTTTTGTAACCTATTTTGGTTTCCCATAGACTATTCGTCACTACTTAGATCCACTGTGGCATCAGCTTGGAGCAAAGACCAAGTCCTTGGTCCAGGACTTGAAAATTCTTCGTACGCTATTACAGTATCTATCACAGTATGACTGTGTGACTTTCCTAAACCTTTTGGAATCAATGAAAGCAAGTGAAAAGGCATTTGGGCAGAATTCAGGTAATTTTTCTATTTAAAATTACCTTTCATCCTGCAGGTGGCAGGGATTTGCTGTATGCTTATATAGTTATATAGCCAGTGTAGAAGTTAATCAGTTAAAAGAACTTGGACATTAAGTCAAATAAGTCACCTGCAAACTACATGTATTAAATGGCACTGTACTTTTTTAATTGTAATTTTGTACTTAGTCCTTCTTGCTTTTCTATATCTCTAGCCTTCAACACCATGATTAAGGGATGAGCACTTCTCCTAGGTATTCTTATTTAGGGGGCATGAGTACAAATCTTAGAAAACTAAAACAGGAGTAGTTTGCAAGACAGTTGGAGTGGTTTCAGACACAACAGGTGCATGTCCGTGTGTAAAAGTCTGGCTGGGGAAAAACAGGAGCATGGTCTAAATTGTCCTGACCGTCCTACAAAACACTGCATGGTAGCTTTATCAGAAGACATCGACTGTATGCTCCTTTCATACTCATTCCAAAGAAAAGAGTGGACTCCTCAGTGTTTCTGCTACTAGATAGCAGTCTGTTTTTGAGACTTTATCAGAATGCTTCTCTTGAGACAATATAATTGTTTCTGTCATATAAAATCAGATAGACAGGGGACCTGTTCTGCCTCCAAGATATGCTTGTATTCCTCAGTGTCTTTTTTAAGATATAATAAAATCATGAAACGCTACTTAAAAATGTGCATTTTTAAAAAAAATACCTTTTCTTTGATTATTTGTAAGGTTGGCTGTTTCTTGACTCAAGCACCTCTATGTTTGTGCATGCTCGAGCCAGAGTCTACCATGTTCCTGACTCCAAGGCAATTAAGAAGTCAAAACAGTCAGATTCAAATGAAAAGCAAGGTAAGTAATTTGCATTCCACATATCATGTTTTGTTGGGCCTGCAGAATTTTTTTGTGGCTCTGAATAAATATATAAAGAAAATATTGGTTTTCAGCAATAATTCTTCCACTGCCCTGGTTGCCCTAAATGTTAAAGGAGTTTAGATGTTATAAATTATATTTATATAAACCTGATGTATAGAAATTTTTAGCAGTTCCAAGCATGGCATGTGTTTTTTTGTCCGTGTTTATAACATGTTTATATGACATTTCTTCAAATATGTCGCCTTCAATAAATATACTAAAAATAGCAGAATGATTTGCACTTCACTGGTATTTTTAATATGACTTTTAATATGTATTTTTTCAGATGGAAAAAAGGAACTGGTGTTAGAGAATAACCCAAAATGGGAAGCATTAAGTGAAGTCCTAAAAGAGATTGAACAGGAAAACAAGAACAGTGAGGCTCTGGGAGGGCCAGGTGAGCTTGTGGGGGTGAAAGAAATGCGGTCTGGGAACAGGGTGTTATTTCTGTTTTTTGCATATTTGTTTATGCATAAAATATGCCATAGCAACCCAATCATACATAGCACATTTATTAACAAGCAAAATGTTTGCACTGCTTTAGAAGGCACATGTAGTCCTGTTGTGAAAGGATGTGCCACGTCTAGTAATTTATCTAACACATACATGTTTTATAGACTTATTCTGTATTTTACCCCGTAATATTGTTCTGCGCTCACACCTGCATCTTCTGAGAGAGAAATGTATTTTGCCTTTAAAGGACATGTAAAACCCACAAACAAATATGTAATCAGTGAACAGCCTCTTTGAAATCTTTCAATACCTGCCAAACTGGTTGTCCAGAGGTTAATAGTAAGGCTGCAACATCTCCTTAATCATTTAGATTTCATTCTCTTCCTGTAACCCACACCTTGCCCCCCCCTCGGGAATTTGCTATGATTTCTGGCATGCCAGACATGCTCAGGTGTTCTAAGCTCAGATTACTAAACACGCCCCCCAGTCTAGCAGCCAGTAAAGAGATGGCATTGTTGATTCCCATAGAAACTCAGCTCTAGCTGTCTGCTTCAATTTATTTCTCCTAACTTTCTCTCCTGAGCTCAGCTCAAACAAAGCAGAATTTTTATCAAAGACAGTTCTGCCTGTGTGAACCTGTATTCTTGATCAAATGTATGCTGAATAAGGGTCTTTGTGTGTGTGTATGCTGTTTGCAGATTTATATATATATGTATCTGAGGAGTCATAAAATCATATTTCAATGTGGATCTAGAGCCATACCATACATACATTATAGGGTTCCTTGTAGGGTTAGTGTTATTGATGACGAAATGATAATGATGCCTTCCTGATTTTTCTTTATATTTATTTGTGTACAAGGTCGAGTGCTAATTTGTGCCAGTGATGACCGAACTTGTGCCCAACTTAGGGAATACATAGCTGTTGGGGCAGAAGCACTTTTAGAGAGACTTTACAATAAAACCTTTGGGAAGGATGAAAAAGCGTCAGAGGTTTGGATGAAAAGGAGGAAAGCCATAACGGCTAAAGGTAGTAACAAAAGCATGAAAACATCCCTTCCCAAGAAGCCGAAAGAGGGCAAATCTAAACAGAAAAAAAACAATACAAAAACAGAACTGACTTTAACACAAATGATAGGAAAAGAAGAGGAAGATGAAGTGGGGAAAGATGATGTGGAAAGTGTGAGTCAAGAGAGCAGCTTTGAGGAACCAAAGTATGAAGACCTCCAGCTGAATTTGCCTTCAGATTCCTATTATGGCATTTTGAAAGAGCCACTTACTGTTATTCACCCTTTGCAAGGTTGTAGTGACTCCTATGGGCTAACAAGGGTTCTGCATGAAATTGAGCCGAGATATGTAGTTCTTTATGATTCTGAGCTAAGCTTTGTTCGTCAGCTTGAAATTTACAGAGCAAGCAAACAGAAACCTTTAAGGTATGTAACCAGGCCACAATGTTCTTAACTGCATACAATCCCAATTTCTTTCATAGAGTAAGCTTTACTAAATTGAAAACCCGGTAGTATAATTAATAGGAACTGGTTAGCTAATCTAACCTCATCTGTAGTGTTTTTAGCTTCTACTAGTATCTAGAGGTGTACTGCAACAATGCAATGTATTCTATATATTGCTTAAAACAGAGCATTGGGGTCTGCTTTAGTGCAAAAAGATTTAGAAATTTATGCTAAAATATTTAGTTACTGGGATTGAAGATCATATAGTAACCAAATTTAGCCCTTATGCTATAATATGTATGTTATGCTTTTATTCCTTACACTTGGATTTTCTCAATTTTTTAAGGGTATACTTCCTTATCTATGGAGGTTCCACAGAAGAGCAGCGTTACCTGACATCTTTGAGGAAGGAAAAGGAGGCCTTTGAGCAGCTAATTCGGTATAAACATACATGCCTATGTGCTAGCCAAATACACCACCATTACACATTTAAGTGTATCTTATTTAGTCTAAAACAAGGGCATATTTTGCCCTAATTAGCATCTTACCCAAAAAGTGTTTAATCTAGTAATAGCCAAGAAATCAGAAAAAAATGAGAATAAAGATAATCATTATAGATACTAGAGATTATAGTCTTAAAGGTGGGCTTAAAATTATTTTGCTGATGATTTTGCAATCATTATTGAATGGAGAGTTTAAGTTGCAAATGAATCATTTGATTTGCTGAAAGATAAACACTAATTACAAATTGGGTGTTTTCTTCTGTGTGCTTTATAGAAGGGTTATAGAAGGGTCACTGTTGACCCAGTTGGTGAATAGGTTTGTTCATATTTTGTGGCATTTAAAACCCACGTCTACAGCTTTCCAAGTTTTATGTTCGCACTTCATTTTCACTTGCATACATTGTTTTGTGTGCAGAGAGAAAGCCAGCATGGTGATTCCTGAGGAGAGAGATGGGCGAGATGATACCAATCTAGACCTTCAGAGAGATGTAACATCCACTTTTGACTCTGCTGACACAAGAAAAGCTGGTAAATACAAAGGCTTCACTGTTGGACAGTACCGTATGGATTTTTCTTTATATTATTTAGTTGCTGCATACTTATTAGCCAAGGGTGACTTGGACTTATGAAGGTAACCTAGGGGAACATTATTGACTATATTGGCTTGCTTAACTTGTAAACATGCCCTGTATGCAGCTATCCACATAAATGAGCTAAAGCAGTTCCTCCTTTTTTTTTGAAACATTGATGAAGGTTATGGTTTAATGGAGTAATGTTAGTGTGCATAACTCCATCTGTTTTATTTGTTTCTTGAATTTATAAAGAAGTGCAGATACTGCAATATTTGTTTCACAGCTTTGTGCAGCAGCATTAGCCAATGCACAAAGATGCAGGCCAGAATTTATTACGTTTGCAACATCAGCTAAATAATTTTGGCTCTGTTTATAATCCTCCCCAGCCATGTGCTGCTTTTTGTTCTCCTCTTCATGGAACAAGGGCCTCAAACCAATTTCCACTACACTGGGATTTGCTTTTTGTCTTTGTTTTAAAGGGACACTGTCATCCATAATGGTTCTGTTTAAAGCTAATTCTGTTATTAGTTTGTTGTTGGCATTTGCAGGCTCATCCGGTGCACCACTGCTCTCCACTTGGGGCAGCATCAGACAAACTGTCCCCATCACACAGCAGCTTATTTATATAAACTGTAGTAGTGCTTCTGAAGTAAATACGCAGTGATTATGAGATCAGTGTAACTGTATATTATAGTTAAATGCAAACATATCCCTTTCAGTTTTTGGTGTTAATGCTATTTTTTTTTTTATTATAATGAGCATTTTGAATGTTTTTTCAAGCTTAAACTAATTTTTAATGATCTTTACTTTTGTGTTTCTTTTTGTAGGAGGACAGGTGCAGAATAACGTGCAACAAACCATTATTGTTGATATGCGTGAGTTCCGTAGCGAGCTTCCATCTTTAATTCATCGCCGTGGAATAGATATAGAACCAGTTACTTTGGAAGTGGGAGATTATATTTTAACACCTGATATATGTGTTGAGAGAAAAAGTGTAAGTGATCTGATTGGCTCTCTAAACAATGGCAGATTATACACTCAATGTGTTTCTATGTGCCGTTATTACAAGAGGCCTGTTCTTCTTATTGAGTTTGATCCCAACAAGCCATTTTCTCTAGTGTCAAAGAACTCCATTCACCAAGAAATCTCAGTTAATGATATCACATCCAAAATCGCTTTACTCACCCTTCATTTTCCACGACTGCGTATCCTTTGGTGCCCTTCCCCCTATGCCACAGCAGAGCTGTTTGAGGAGCTGAAGCAGAACCGTCCTCAACCTGATTCTGCAACTGCAATGGCTATTACTGCTGATTCAGAAAGCTTACCAGAGTCTGAGAAGTACAATCCAGGCCCTCAGGACTTTCTTCTAAAAATGCCAGGGGTAAATGCCAAAAATTGCAGGGCCATCATGAAACATGTAACAAGTATTGCAGAACTGACAACCCTGTCTCTGGAAAAACTGACAGAAATTCTAGGAAATTCTAACAATGCTAAGCAACTTTATGAATTTATGCGCACCTCATATACAGAGGCTGTTTCTCAGGGAAAAGCAAAAAGGTGACGTATTCAAACAGGATAAACTAATTTTAAATGTATTAAATACCTACCTCCTGTATCTATCTCCAAAACCAATTCTTCCGGATGTGGCTGAATGGAATCAAAGTCCTATCTTGCAAATGCAAATGAATACAGTTCAGAAGGGAAATCGTGCTTGTGCAGCATTTTATGTAATCACATGATCTAAAAGTCATGTGATTTTTTTAGGGTTCAAAATTTGGTTTGGGCAGGCACTAGGATTTGGACGAATCCCAAACTCAGTCCAAGATTTAGTTCATGCCTAATTCCTAACCACTCCCCCATGGTTGTGCGATCCATGGTTTTCTTGTTATGAATTTTACACAAAAGGAAAAAAACTGATAGTAGCAGAAAATTTCCATTACTATTATTTATTTTGTTGAATGCACATTTGATGACTTTGCAGAAAAGGTTCAAAAACAAGCAGTGGCTATATTACCCCAATTTGTTTCTTTAAAGGGGATCTATAGTTAGAAAAAGTGTGCTGGTGCCCCCACTGTAGAATAAGACAAAGAACCTGAAGGTTAAATGGGAACCATCATTATTATATTAATACAATAAGCTTTATTTTTTTCTATATATGTAAATATATATTTATTTATTTCAATGATTGATTAACCAGTACATCAAATTGTTTGTTGCAGGAAAAATAGTTTAGGTCATGAAAACAGTCTAATAAAAATGTGATTTAACAACTCTAGGAATAATAAATGCATTTATACTTTTATACTGCACTGAGAGAATTTATTAGAATCCATACTTAGCTAGAGGATTGCTAACTGCAGTAGTTTGTTTGTTTTTAACTAGTAGCCTGGTGGCTACTATTTTATTAGCCACGATAAGTAACTGCTACTACTGCCCTGCTACTGCAGGCGACTAATCTCCCTGCAATGCCATCCCACTGGCAAGAATATAAATCGCCAGTGGGATGGCATACGCGCCGCTACGATTTCCCGAAGTTGCCTCTCAAGGAAATTTCAGGCGACTTCGGGAACTCATATCAACGCGTATGCCATCCCACCGGCGATTTACATTCTTGCCAGTGGGATGGTATTGGGGTGAGATTAGTCGCCCGCAGTAACGAAGATTTGTCGCAGGGCGGCTCATCTCCCCTTGTGCCACTGCCCTAAGGGAGGTGGCAGACGGGAAGATTAGTTGCCCGCGATAAATCTTTGCTATCGCAGGCGACTAATCTCCCGAAGACGCACAGAGCTGCTTAGTAGCAGCAATGTGTCACGGCTACTAAACAGCAGAAAGTACCGTGCCATAGACAGTACTGAGAATTGCCTCTGCTAAAACAGACGTAGAGACCATTATCAGTAAATCAGCATTGTCTATTTTAGAAGCGGTGACAAGTAGCTGGTACTAGTAGCTCTGTGTGTCTTAAGTGTAGCAACCTGACTTGTGGAACGATGTACTACCTTTCTTTTCTATTGTCTCTTTATGTAAATTACATGCTTTTAGATTGGAATAATAAAAGTTATGTTTTAATTATGACATGCTTTATATGAGCTGTTACACTTCTAAATACGTATTTGTCGCACCAAAAAAGTGACATGGTATGGCATGCATGCTTCCTATCTGCTCTTCCAAAAAAGGCTTTTAGATCTGTATTTGTCTGTGTAAGTGTCAGACTAAATAGTTACAAATATAAAATAAAACTTGTGGATATAATTTTATAAATGTAATCTTTTCAGACAAGGTGGAAGTATTTCTTACATTTAATGGAGAACTAAATGTTGTACCTTATTTTTTGGGCTTCTGTATTAGTGCAGGTCAACCACAGCCCTTTGGCAGGGAAAATATTTCTTTGCCTCCAAAGATGTCCCCAGTAGCTCCCCATCTTCTTTTCTGCTGCTTCAGTGCACATGCTCTGTGCTGCTTTTCAATTACCTGATCTTAGGGACTGACTCACAAAATAAACTGTATGTATATAAATTAGGCTGATTAGTAATTAATACTGATCATAAGTACATGGCAGCTCTGAAACCAGTGCACTTATCATGACAAATTAACAGTCAGCCCTGTAGCATCAGCTTATATGACAGACAAACCTTATTTTCTGCTTAATTATTTGCACAAACCCCCCTTAAGATTAACTTAAACTTCTGAAACTTTAGGCTAGTGCAGTAAATACAGTATATAAAATGTGGCATATTTACCAATATTCGTGTTTAGGATTTAGTTCTCCTTTAAGGTGCACATTTTGCCTCCACGTTTGTCCATGTCCAGCAAGCTTGCTGAATAACGTAGCAAAGCACAACAACGTTTAATGCAGTTATATCCTTAATCTATTGCACTGGAATAAAATATACTTCCAATTATATTCTTGGTCTGATTTTTGCCTCTGTTTCTTTTTTTTTTTTTTTTTTTTTTTTTATAGTTTATAGAAATCAATTTCTAAAACCTGTTAACCTGCTAAGCTTTACAGAGTGGTATTTTTTATATGCACACAACATATTTCTATGTATTGTGCAGGATATGTACTGTAAATTGTCATACAGTGGCTGAGTACATATAGAGATCACACGCACTTGCTCATCACAATGGTTTGTATATTGACACATTTTGTTTTCCCCTTATAATGACAAACATTGCATTCTGATGTTCGTTTCAGTAGAATCGCAGACAAAACCACCATGATGTGGGTTACACACTGTGGGAAATTTTTCCCTTACAGCTTTGGCTTTCACAGCAAGTATCGTGTGATGGGCTTTAAACTTGAGAAAGAGTTTTAAAAGATGCACTGATTAAACATTAAAAGACATGTCAACCCCCAAAAAATGTTTTGCCTGATAAAAGAAAACAATACTAAGCAACTTTCATATGACTGTGTGCCACAATGGCAAGTAGAATAACCTTATGCTGGGCAGGACTATTCATGCGTGCATTATGAGGTAAAAGACCTGAAAGCACGATGCCGTCTTTACTCTCCAGCACCTAAACAGTTAAGCACTAATAGTTAAGGGTATACCAACAAGAGAGCAGGATAACACTTCAGTTCTACTTACAGTGTGTCCAAAGTTGCGTGCATATTATCCCTACCCTATGTGTTAACTCTGTCCGCACTCTTAAAGAATTACTGTAAAACTATTTAAAGTGTTAGATTCAGTGACCACAGGACAAGAATAAGAGAAAAAAAAAAAAAAGGTTTTCCCGCACCCAAGTAATTACATTATTTATGTATATATATATCTGAATTAGTGAGATATTTTGAACCCTACTCTATCTATTTTTAATGTATGAACTGCTGGAGCGATAAATGGTCTATTTTTTTTATATATTTACTGTGTAAAATAGAAATAAAGTCTACTTTATTTATTTATTTATTTTTAAATGTCACAGGTTTGTAATTTATTGCGAGTGCCTTTTTATTGTGGTTAATTATTGGTATATTATCCCTACCCCACCATTAAGTTCTATCTTTCACCTCCATGCAGCAGTTCAGTTCTTTCTGTCCTGGGGATTCCTGGTACCATGTGATCACCTACAGCCAATCACACTGTCCCTTCTCCTTCTATATAGCAATATATACAAGTAGAGAAAGTGTAAACTTTTTAGACTTAGTAATACTTCCTGAAAATGGTAAATTGGAAACTAGCTTATACCGAAAGTCTACAGACTGTAATTGCTTTTTTTCCCCAATAAAAGTTGCCATCACAAGAAATGGCTAAATAATATTCCTTATGGTCAATTTAAAGATAAAGGTTACTCTGAATAAATAAATAAAGCAAAAAATAAATGTGATGGTCTAGATAGACTTAAACTATTAAAGGAGAAGAAAAGGCTAAGTCACTTGGGGGTGTCCAGCCCAGGGTAAAAGGTAAGCAATTAAAGTCACTTGGGGATGCCTAACATTTTGGCACCCCCAAGTGACTTAGCCTTTCTTTCTCCTTTAACTAAAAAAAAGGAAAATAGAGAACATGGAAAAGAAACAAAATGTATTCCTTTTATTACTACCTTGATTCTAAAGGGCGAATGGAAAAAATCATGGAAAGACATTGGCATATTATAAAAAAGGATAGGGATCTGAGGGAAAATATAGGTGAATACCCGCAGGTTATATGCAGAAAACCGCCAATTTTAAAACAACTGCTGGTACCCAGTTGTCTTCCAGCAGAGAGTCGGGGTCAACAAACCCGACATTTTCTCCAGGGTGACAATATGAAAGGCTTTTATAGGTGTTTAAACTGTAAAGCCTGTAAAACCTGTAAAGGACAAAAAAAGGGAGTATTAATGTATACGTCAAATATAACCAATGAGGAATTTAAATTAGGGAAACAATAATGTGTAATAGTAAAAACGTGATTTATTTATTTATTGGAATCCTTATTTATTGGAGTTTATTGTGATCCTTCCCTTCTCACATTTGTAGGGATCTGCCAAAAATACCAGTGGAGAGGAGGAAATATGATACAAATGATATCCAGGGAGGAGAATTTCTGGATACAGATGCGGACCCTTAAACATAGACATAGATTTACAATGTTTCCTAAGGGATCGATGTACTATGTATCTCATAAAATCATGTTTTAGAATATGGATGTTTTATAGCTTAAATTATGTATGTATTTAATGTAAATTATATGTTTTTTTTAAATTGATGTGTACAATTTACATAATTAATTTTTGACAAGGTAAACGGGTGATGGAAGTGCTTTCTGGTAATGTGTCGGATGAAGTATGTTGATACGAAACTCGTTTAGCGATTTTATGTAGTTAATACATCTTAAATATATATAGAGAGAATCAGTCCTGCTTCTGCTTGCTAAAAAACTCCAGCTCCCCCCTCCCACCTCCCTGCTCTGTTGCGATTATCTTGGTAGGAGAAGGAACAGTGTGATTGGTTGTAGGTGATCACATGGCACCAGGAATCCCCAGGGCAGGAAGAAGAACTGAGCTGCTGCATGGAGGTGAAAGATATTGCAGACAGAATTGAATGGTGGAGAAGGGATGATATGCAATGCAAGTTTGGACACACTGTAAGTAGAACTGAAGCGTTATCCTGCTCTCTTGTTGGTATACTCTTCACTATTAGCACTTAACTGTAAAGTTGCTGGAGTGTGGAGAGGAAAGACACATTGTTGCTAACTAACTGTAACATGCTCATGTAGAAGATACACTTTGTAAGTAGAATCTGAGTGTGTGCAGCTATTTATTATTAGTATTGCCCCATTATGGTCTCCATATTTCACTTACAGAGTGTCCTGGAGCAAGGATTGACTCAGCTGCAAGTGGACTTGCTTCACCCGTTTGTTTTGCCGCTCGTTTTGTGCATTCACCCAGCAATAACACTGGAAACCTTATGGGGAGAGAGCTGAAGCTATTAGTCGGACATTAGGAACAGTACACTGCAAGTTTCAGTGGGGTCCCAGCCAGTTGGAGTAGAAGAAGAGGGTTGCTCAGTGCATAGAGTTGCTGAATGACATGGGCTTACAGGCAGGGAGCTGCTATATTTGCTCGAGGAGCAGTAGGTCAGTGAAGGTGGAATGCAAATAATTTATCATCTGTTTGAGTTCCGGCTCAGTAATCCCACCCAACTGAGCAGTACAGTGCTAGTGTGAGTGTAGGGCAGTGGGGTCTTCCCAGGCTATAGTGGTCAGACTGTAGCACATTTTGTTTTGCTGCCATGCCACTCACATTGTGCATTGTTTGTTACATTCAGCAGAATAACAATAATTCTGCAGCTGTTTCTATAGATCTCTAAACTGTGGCCCTCAAGATGCTGAATGCAGCACTCTTCATCTTCTGCCACAATGTATTTTAAGAGATGCTGCAATTTTTAGTGGAGGTTGTAGGGCTTCTGGGAGTTATTATTAATGTGTATTTATAAAGCACCAACATATTCCACAGTGCTATCCTGTACAAGTGTGTTTACATACAAATTACATGCAAATATTGACTTGTCCAAGAGGTAAAGAGGGTCCTGCTTATGAGAGCTTCCTATCTCTTGGAAGAAGGAGGTGGAGTTGTATTTCAAAGTTGTACTGCCAAACAGAGCTTTTCCAGGCTTGCAGTTCACATGGAACTACAAATAGTCAGTCAAAGCTTTTATTTGGGCCCCCAGGAGGTTTGTGACTTCCCAACACTTTCTACATTTGAATATGGCTCACAGGGTAAAAAGGTTGAGGTCCTATGCCCTATGTCTGAATGGCTGCAGCAATTAGTGTTGTTGTTTAAGGGCCATGACAGACGAGAAGATAAGTCGCCCGTGACAAATCTCCCTTGTCGTGGGCGACTAATATCCCTGATACGCCATCCCCCCGGCTAGAATAAATCGCCGATGGGAAGGCATACGCAGTGCCGCAATTGCCGAAGTTGCCTCGAGAGGCAACTTCGGCGATCGCAGAGCCGCGTATCGGGGAAATAGTTGCCCGCGGCAAGGGAGATTTGCAGCGCGGCGACTAATCTCCCCATGTGCCACAGCCCTAAAGCTCCCTAAAAGGCACCAATCATAGCAACCAATCAGATTTTGGATTAATTTTTTTAGCTTGCAGGGGTATAAATGCACTGGTGCAATTTAGCAGCCAAGTTTGTAAATGAGCCCCACTTGTGACAGTTTGTTAAGTGCAAGATCCAAACTTGTGGCCCTGCAGTTTTTAAAAAAATCATAATTCAGAAGGATTCTACAAGCAACCTTCCCTCTATTTTTATTTTTAACCTTCCTTCTAGCATTCTTAAAAAATAAAAAAATGCAGAAAGGTGGGTTCAGAAAGGTGTGTTTTCCCACCAAGTTTTCTGTGCTTTTACAGATAGGTGTGTGCGCTGCTGAGAAGGCACATTGTCTGGGAGTTGTGCTTGAGAGCAGCTGAAAGGATCAGGGGTTTCACACCCATCCTTAGAGTAAAGGTTCCCCTGTCCTCCATTCCCCTCCCCGAAGTGGCTCTTTTGTGGGTACCTTTGCAATATTCATGCAACTGTCCAAACTTCCACTCAGTTTATTGGTCTACCTGTACTGCTCTAAGGGGACCTGAAGGCAGATTTGAGATCTGTAAAGGGATTCTGTCATGATTTTTATGGTGTACTTTATTTTTCTAAATTACACTGTTTACATAGCAAATGATTCACTTTACCATTTAAAATATTATTCTTGAATCAACAAATGTATTTTTTTTTTTAGTTGTGATATTTTAGTTGTAAAATTTCAAAATTAAAAATAAAAAAATCTGTTTGCCCTGTTTGCAATGCAGTATTCTGTATGAGAAGCGTTTTCCTAAAAACGTGTTTTCCTATGACAGTAGGCTGCATTGAGACTGGAATTTCGTCACTTAATAAATTTGAAAAAAAATGAAGGTTGCCATGTACGTAAAGATTTGCTCCTGATCAAATTAAAACAGTGGGTGTAAGGGCTGCAGCAATAAGCTGATGCAGTCCCTGATCCGACGGGATAATCAAACCTGCCAAATTGACCTCTGCCCAATTTTAGGCCAGATATTGGTCAGGTAGGCCCATGTGTGGCCACTTAAACTTTCAAAATAAGTTAGTAGAATCCCACAAGCAGCTAACAAAGCAGTCTATATTTTTCCTCTAGCATGGAAGAAGAGGAAACTGGACCAGTCAGAAGCTTCTGCAGCAGTGTTTTAGTCACACTGTGTGTTTGGGCTTTCCACAAGCACTCGATAAAGTGTGAGTGCAAATAACTCAAACACGTCTAATTACCCATATAACTAGAAATTGCATTAACATAAGCCCCAACTCCATGTTCACTCTATAATTAACTCTAAAGTGATTGATAGTAGTTCATAAAAGTGTTCAGTTTTGTGAGTGTGTTATCATAGTTTAATAATTAATTGTCCTTTAACCCCGGGAGAGAAGAACTTGATATTTTGGTACTGTCCCCAACCATGGTGGCTGTGGAGTAAATGACATTGAAACTGTCAGTGTCTTCATTTGCACTATTTCATTTCATTACCTAGGGGCATTTCATCATAGTCTGTAGATGTAGACTTTACCCATAAAGGGCTAAAGGGGTATAATAATGCAAACATTTCCCCCTTTTAAATATTTATGATTTGTCGTATTTAATTTAAAGTCTTTTATTGATTTTATTTAAAAAAAGAAAAGAATAGAAATCTGTAAGTTTAATAGAATAACATTTTACTTTGGTAAATAGTTATCACAAGGCAGATTGCAAACACATCACATATAGGTAATCCTGCTCATCATGTCTGGCACCTCAGTTAGTGTTTGCTGGTTATACTTGTTTGTTAAGCCTTTTGCACAGGAAGCCACTCTGTCATGTAGTGGCAGATATCACACAGTATGACAGAGCAAAAACAAAACTGTGACGTTAAATCTATGGTGCAAGCCTGTGGTACTTTTGTGTCAGTATTGTGGATTCCACACTTCCTGGCATACAAAGAGTTAAACAGCTGTGTAGTTAACTCTAGCTACATTGTCCAGGCCTAGATATACAGCTTTCCGACAGTATATCCCAGTGGGCCTCCTTGGGGAAACTGTGTCATTAAATATGACCTGTTGTTTTCTGATCTGGTAGAAGGACACGCAATAAGCACCTTAAGCAAGCAGAAAAGAAATTAACCACGGCTCGAACAATCCAATTTACTTTCCATTACTCAGATCCTGTTGCTATTCCCCTCCTCACACATCAACATAACAGGATTTAACTGGAGAGAATAATCATGATAGGTGCAAATCGAATATGATACCTGTACCTATATAATGCTAACTCTTTCATTTGCATCTGTTTTATTTCTGTGTTAGCTGCAGTTCCAGATAAACACTGACCAAATCACCTAATCAGCCCCTACGCTCCGAACAGCCTTTTCACGTGCCTGCACCTGAAGTCATTGCATCAGCCAGGTGTAGGCACATACAGAGCGGATTTTGGCACCAAAATGCATACTCCCTCATTTCAGCTACAAAACCACTCTGTGTGCCTGCACCCAAGTAAACGCAGGGTCTCCGGGAGCAGGCACATCTGAAAGATGATCTGAAACATTGGGGCTGATTCTCAGCCTGTATTTATCCGCAGATTGAGAATCAGGCCAGTGTCAGTGTGGCTTAAACATAAGGTATTCTTTGAGGCCACTGCTCCAAAATATGAGATTAAAACTTGATTGTACAGGTGACTAAACCTTGACAAAGGGTTTGTGACAACCCAACACGTGTTGCGTGACTAAAGCATGTTGCCTGACCCAGTTTCCCCTTATTTTACATTGTGTGTCATTAAAAAATGTTGTTTTGTAGATACAATCATTAGGATTAATGTAATAATAATAAATAAAATTTCCCCTAAAATACAATTCCTCCCTAATTAGTACTGGATATTGTTCTGCTAATAATGTATCCAGTACTTGTATAACTACTGCTGCAAGGTATATCCCATATACCTTATAACAAATTTTAACTGTATGAATGGGTAACATAGCTTACAGACATTGTATCCCAGGGAAGTAAATTCATAGAAAATGATGATGAATTTTCTAAAGGTGACATTTTGCTTTAAAGTAATATTTGTTAACAATATTTAGCATCTGTTAAATTCTGATTTCTGGTACAAAAAAACACATTGTTGGTAAAGCAACCATAGCAGTGATAGTGATATATTGTCACTGCGTTTACTTCCCCAGGCTATCCCAATCCCTTTTAATTTTGTTAAACTGAAGGTTAAGCACTTTTACAGTTACAAAAAAGGGAAACATACTGGCAAATTATTGGATTATAAATATCCCTGCAATAGGTTGATAGTCCAGAAATATGAGGTATTAATATCAACATTATCTTTCTGTTTTCTTAGTGTAATATAATGCTTTGCTAACACATAGGGTCAGCAGCCTAACAACATGATGGCACCGGGACCCCCACAAAAAAAACTTTGGTGGGTCCACAGCAACTTAACCGCCCCCCTGCTTCCTGCTTGCTGCTTGCGTGCATGGCCACTGCAGATAGTTTGCAGCAGGCGTGCAAATTTTCAGGCATTAGACTTAGTCTGCTTCCTCTATAGTTACTACTGCATAAGGTGGTAGAACCTGATACAATAACATCACTAAAAGTAGATCTCAAATCAGCAAAATCTGTGCACCACTGTACTGCATGATGCAATCCGAACTGACATCAAATAGTAGCAATGCATTGAGCTACCACAAGACTAAAGGATATAAGGTATTATCCTCCAGTTCCTTGTGAGCCCATTATTTGTGGCTACCCCTGCTGGTTAGATATATTGGGAACAATGAAGGCACTGCAATGTTTCCTGCAGTCTGTAATGTAGTAGCAGTGGCAAGGGGATGAAGGTAGTGTTGGTTGAAACCTTTTAATACATAGGATTCTGTTTATATTGTTTTGCCTGTTGTCCATATGTGCCCATTGTTCTGCACAATAATTTCCCTATGCTCTTGGAGGTGGTCTTTTCTCTGGTCTTTAGAGGGAACATTGACCTGTGCCAGAATCTGACTGTAATTTAAAGGATAAGGAAATATAGGGTAGGGGGTGGGGCATCATCCTCAGCACTAAATTACTTAAATGATAAAATAATCCAGCAAAAACTTCTTAATAGGGGTGAACTCACCAAATAAATGTAGTGGGCCCAGCTGCCCATGCATCGATCCCTCAGCTTTCAGGGAAATAATTTCAAATAAATCACTACATGATGAAAAGTTGGCACAAAAAACTGGGCCATTGAAAATAACGTGGTGCAGCTAAAACATATTTTATTAAAAGAAAAAGCTTTTTTTTTTTTTATTAAAGGGGTTAATGTCAGTTTTCTGGTTTTTTTTTTTTTTGTTTTAACACCACCAGCCCTATTTAATATCAAACAGTATCTTCTTTCATGTGATTTGGGATGGGACAAATAGCTGATTGGCTGAAGGCACTATGTAGATCAGTGCTATCCAACTAGCGGCCTGCGGGCCACATCCGGCCCATGGCCCCCCTATGTGTGGCCCCCACCTGTCTGGCTGCTGTGATTGCTTACTTTTGTGTACCCTTTAAATGGTATCAGTACTGAGATTAACTGGCCCCTTGCATGGTTCACACCTCAGATTCAGGCTGTAAATCCCTGTATTGTTTTTACATGTAATCCCCTGTACTGTTCACACCTTTTTATCCCCGCATTGTTCGCACCTCAGGCACAGACTGTAAGCACCCACAGTGTTCACCTGTTCACACCTCAGACTGATGTAGATTGATGTTGTATACAAATACATCTTTTACATACACACAGCATTGAACAGACAGCAGTTCAGCAGTTTTAGGTGTGCTTTTGTGCATATCTTTAACTTCTCTCTCAGCAATGTGAAAACCTATGTCAAACCTCTTAATTTTTTTTTTTTTTTTTTTTTTTTTACAATGTAGCCGTTTTCTAGGCAAACTTAGATTTGGAACTCCAAGATATTTCAGAGAAACATTCTCCAGACATAACATATTACAGCATATAACCTGACACTATTTACACTATATGAGCTATGAATTCTAGAAGCCATCTTGCAATATGATCTATGCAGATTTGCTCTATGCTTTCCTTTAATTAATCAACCTGAAGTAGACTAGTCAAAGGTAATTGCTATTTGATTGTTCCAGGGGTAAGGCAATGTGGCAGCTTTCTTTATTATGGTACTCTGTTTAAAGGGGTTGTTTACATTTGAGTTAACATTTTGTATGATGTAGAGAGTAATATTCTGAGACAATTTGCAATTGGTCTTCATTTTTATTTTTTTAATTATTTACATTTTTGTTCAGCATCTCTCCAGTTTGGAGTTTCAACAGCTATGTGGTTGCTAGGGTCAATTACCTTAGCAACCAGGGAGTGGTTTGATTGAGAGACTGATATATTTATAGGAGAGGACCTAAATAGAAAGAAATGTTATATAAAGTAACAATAACAATAAAACAGTAGCCTCAAAGAGCAATTGTTTTTGACTGCCAGGGTGAGTGACCCCCATTTGAAAGCTGCAAGAGGTAGAAAAAGAAGGCAAATAATGAATATTGAAGACCAATAAAAGCACATTCCTCACATTCCTTTCTTATTTTTTGTTCTTTTTTATGTGTTTATTTTAGGGGTAAATAACTTCATTTACTGCCCATCTCCTGTTTGCTGCCCAATAGTTTTTTAAAGCTGTGCCTGTGCCTTGTCTGTGAGACTTTGTCTCAGAAGTGACCCTATGAGTAATAGGTAATTCCCAGTAACAAGGGATTCATGTAATGAGAAGTCCCCCCCCCATACAGGGGGCAGTAGGGAACAAGCTGGGAGAAGGTGAAGTACAGGACAGAACATAAACATGGATGAATTGGAAGAAACACAAGACTAGAAAGAGACAAGTTGGAGTAGACAGAGTACAGGACTGGAAAATAGGAGGTTAGAGCATGCAAAGGTTGACTAGATGGACAAATTACAGGATTGGACACTGCCATTACAAAGCAGGTGACATACTGGACTTAATAAGACAGTGTAGTCAGAATTCAGACTGTGGTCAGGACAGGTTGAGTACAAGCAGATCAAGGATAGGTAAAAGTCAGATATAGAGGTTCAGGTCAGATACACAAGTTAAGGCATTTGGATCTGAATACAAGATCAAGATCTTGGTAGCTATGCATGCTAATATACCAGTGCCAACTATCTGGAAAGCATGCATGCAGCTGAAGAGTCATACTAAAAGTCTTTAAAAAATGGGGGTGTGGATAAGGCTGATATACTGATCCAATAGAACATATTGACCTTTGCTCTGCAACCTTGCAATCTTGATTGTTTTCTAAAGAATCATTCTACGTTTGTACCCCAGTTGCTACTGACACTGGGGATACACATCAGATAAGGTAAAATATTCTCAAAAGACTATTGAAGGTTTGCAAAGCCAGGAAATCTCACCTGCAGTGCAATCCAAGATGTCAGACTCACAGTGCTCCTGCGACTCCTCAGGACTTTAAAGCAACTCTCATTTCCAAGAGTGTAGATACCACTGTAAGTTTGCACATATGTCTCTTCATGGTTAACCATACAGAAGGCATACAGTGCTAAACTGGGTGCATGAAGTTGTTTTAAAGCCAAGACACCATCAGTTAAGCAACCAAAGATGAAATGTGTGAAGACTGTTGGCCTTGGATTGTAGGAACTGGAGAGCAAAGTAAAAAGTGTGTGGGTGAGGGACTCAGGGCTTTATTCAGTGCTTGCTGCAAAAAAACGCTACCTAGGTCATTGTTTTTCTTTATTATTAATAACAACAATTACATATATTTCATGAGTCACTGTCGTCCATTAGAAGAAAACTGGTTAATGTCAGGTAACAGCAAAAAAGGGAAAGTTGTGCTCACCACTAAGTTTTAAACCCTTAGGCAGGGGTGCAATTAGGCTGCAACCACAAAATACATATAGACAAAAACAAAAGATCCTCTGCGCTCACCCATTATCAGTATATATAGGACATTTAGACATTATGTGCATTAAAGTGCACCTATCACCCCTATATTGTTTCCCCCACTAGAGGTGCAGGCTAATAGCTTTTGTTTTTAAAATATATTTCCCCTACCAGCGCTGGGCTACCCGCACCAGGGGCACATGTATGCGCATAATGAGAGAGTGCTGCAACTTGCTCATGACGGCCACCCGCCATGGGAGCTCCCTCCCAGTGTGTGTAGCCCAGCACTGGCAGGGGGAGTTCTTTGAAAAAAAACTATTGTTTGCCCAAAACCAGAGTGCAGGCTCTATTAGCCCGCACCTCTGGTGGAGGAAACAATATAGAGGTAAAAGGTGCCCTTTAAGCTACCAAGATATACCTCCCTCTTTAAGCAAAATATGGATTGTTTGTCCATATATTGCAGTATATACAAGCTGGGAAACTACGTTAAAGTCATCCCCGAACATGGAGCTGGGCATTGCGCCTGTATAAACTATAGCAAAAAAGGGAATGTTGTTCTCGCAATTATTTTTTAACCATTAGGCAGGGGTGCAATGAGGCTGTGACTACAATGTCTGGTAATGTCTTTCCTTTCTAGAAAGTGGTCATGCATGTGGATAACCAGACAAATTTAATGGGACCCCTGGATACCGGTCATTAATATGGCTGGTTTATCCCCCCGTTAAGTACAAACTTGTTATTTGGTGTGTTTACTTCTGTTTAATCTTTAATTCTGTTCACAAATGATGAAAAATCGCTACATTTAAATTCTTTATGGATTCAAGATTAAAAAAAAATTCAGGTCTCTATTTTTTCTGCAGAAAAACATTTTTGCTGTTGTCTCTTTTAATTTTCTGAATTAAATTCAGCCTGCTAAGATAATATTTCACAGACCAGCAATCGACCACAAAAAATATTTTAATCGTGCAGGCTTCAGTTTGATCATGTATATAGTTTGCCTTATGTGTAGATCTGGTTTCTAGCATCTCTGCATTTTTCTGTTCATACACACCCAGTTGCTCTTTGTACTTAAAGGTACATCATTGCTTGACTTCTAAAACACAGTGTAGAATGGATCCTGTAGTTTCAAATATAAAAATGTTAAACATTAGAGCTGTGTAGAAGAAAGCTTGCTTTATTTTCTATTATTTTAAAAACGTTAGTCACCTTTCCTGTGCGTTTTGCTTGAATTCAGTTAACTGGCTGAGTTCCCACCCTAACAATAAAACCTCATCTCTGTCATTCTTTAGTGCCGGAATTCTAGATATCTAGACCAGTAATCTCAGTGATATATGACTGACACATGGGTGCTGGATTACTACAATTTGCACCAGGTGGTTCTAAAATATTGGGCACCCCATACCCAGTGATTGTAGTCGCTTGTCTGAAACCCAGGGCATATGCTCTTTTTTTCTGAAACCTGCAGGGTTCTATAAGAGCACCACGTCCCAACCTTCTTCCGCTTCTTTCTTCTTCTTCTCTTAAGTTCAAGTGCACATGCCCAACAGTGGCAATAGCTGAACTTTTCACTCTTCTGTAAATGCACATTGGCCTGAGACTAAAAAGAATAAGTACCTCAGGTCATGCAGTTTTCAATGAACAGAAGCAATAAAACCTTATTGGTTTCTATAGGCTACTGCATCTGTGCAGACTTTGCCTTACATATGGTGTATTTGTACACAAGTCTAAGCAAATGCTGAATTATGTATACACATACAGCATTTCCTTTGCACTTTCCAATTTCCTCTGTGTGCTGGTATCATAATTTGTGTTCACATGCAGGAGTGCATGGCTTAAGGTGAGCACTGGCTACTTTTAGATTTTAAGCTGCAAAGTATGGTGTTACCTGTAGGTAATAAGTTAATGTACGGAACTCTTTACATAGTTCAACAACGGTTGTCTCAAATGAAGCCCTGCCCAGGTCTTAACTAAATTGGAAAGATGTAAGAAAAAAAATTGTTGAAGAATTGTAAGCAAGAATAAATGGGTTGTTTAAGAACGGTAGAAATACAACAATTTTCAGCAGTTGCTTCTAACTTGTCCCAAAGCATGTTTGTTCCTAATAACATAATTACAATTGCAGTTTACACTGAAGAAAAGCTATTACATCATATAACATTCCACTGGAGTGATATAGCTATAGCTGTAGAATAAAATGTAGTTATATGCTTGTGGATTCTGAAAAATAATAAAATATAAAAATAATATTTGTACGATTGCCATCTTGGAGACCAGAAGAAATTTTTATCCCCCTCTGAAACTAGCAGTCAGGCAGGTTTTATATAGATATTAAAGGTTGAACTTGATGGACATGTATCTTTTCTTCAACCTAACTTACTATGTTACTATGTAACAGTGTATAATACAACTTCCAACTCATTCAGGGTCAACAGTCCAACTAACCCTGGAATCTCCAGTGAGATTCCTGCCTGTTCAGTTTACAGGGTATGGGTATGCAGATATTGCAGGGTACTTTCAATAGGGACAACAAAATGATGGATGTAGTGCTACTAGTGATGCTACCAATTGGAGAGTACTGTTGCAATTGTAATTAAAGGGATACTGTCATTTTGTTAAGTATACTTTTTATTTATAAATGACACTGTTTACATAGCAAATAATTCACTCTAACATTCTTGAACCAACACATATTTTTTTAAATATTTTTTTTTACTGAAATCCTTGAGCCTATTAAAAGAGCAAATAAGACACTTTTTTATACCTCTGCAGTAAATGAAGTCCAACTTTCCTAAATGGATACTGTGAGCAGAATAAAAAGGGTTTACTTTGCCTGAAAAATAATTTATTGATATATCGTTTACAGTAGTGTTGTTTAGAAAATGTATGCAGGAAAAATGTTGACTACTTCTTTTTGAATGGGGGACTCCTGGAATAATTATGCTGTAAACCGGCTCTCAAGATGACATACCTCTGATATTTTCTTTTTATTCTATCTTATTTAATTGTAAGCCGCCCCCCTTCGTTATACTGAGCCTTCCTTCTGCTTTGAATAGGAAGTCAGTCAAAGAGCTTTCTACTGTGCATGTTTTCTGCCTCCTGCTCCAGTGGAAATCATCAGGCATTCACAGTAGACAGATCTTTCAATGGCTTCCTATTCAAAAGAAAAAGAAGGCTCAGTATACCAAAGGGAGTGGGGCTTCATGCTAGATAAATAAGTGACTGATTTCTGCAGAACAGTTCAGCTTCTATCTTAAAAGGATAACAGGCTAAATAAGACATATCAATATTTTCATGTACAGTATATCTGGAGTTTGTGCTTTTAGTCTTTTCAGTGTGTGTGTGTGATAATATTGTGTTTGTAATGTTGTATGTGCAGCGAAAGAAATTCTTTGAACATTGTCACAGGGGCATGCAAGTAGTAGTGCTGTTTCTGCCATAAAGCAAGTTGAGAAACTTGCCTCAGCCAGCACTTGCCAGGGCCTAGGGAACTAGAGGTGATGTGCAGGGGTAGCTGGGTCAAGTAATGTTGCCGTGGGCACTAATACTACAGGTATGGGACATGTTATACAGAATGTTTGGGATCTGGGGTTTTCCAAATAAGGGGTCTTTCCGTAATTCAGATCTCCTACCTTAAGTCTGCTAAAGCATTATTTAAACAGTAATTAAACCCACTAGGACTGGTTTGCCTCCAATAAGGATTAATTATATCTTAGTGGGGATCAAGTACAAGCTACTGTTTAATTATTAGAGAGAAAAAGGAAATCATTTTTAAAAATGTGAATTATTTGATTAAAATGGAGTCTATGGGAGATGGCCTTTCCGTAATTCTGAACTTTCTGGATAATAGGTTTCCGGATAAGGGGTCCGATACCTGTACTTGGTTTGGCTGCTGAATGCACCTTTTTAAAGTTGCCCACTGACAATGGCCAAAACACCTGAAATCACCTGAAATCACCCACCATATAAGAATCTTTTGAAATTGCTTAAACAAGCTCTGGTTCTCTGGCCCAGCCGTGTCGTGCTGTTACTGAAAATCTAAGTTGAAGGCAGTATAAATGCTCTTGGCTCCACTGCCAACTCTTCTAACATAACTTATGACAGTCAGAGATGCTGTGTGTTTATTTATGATCTTCTTTCTAATGGAAAATCCTTGTGTGAAAAAAGGTAACTCAAGGACACAGTGCTACACTAATGCTTTGTGACCACATAAGAACACAGTGGCCAGGCATTTTCAGGACTCTATAGCTACTGATAATCACTGATCTAAGCTGTGCTAATGCCTACAGACCATGAGGCATCACCGATTTCTAAAGGGTTAGCAAGCCTGCCTTAAGTAAATGACACTTTTAAGTGTGAACTTAAGCCCAAATTTATCATTTAGACTCTTATTAAAATTTCTGAGAATCACACATTGGTTTTAGTCTTGCTCGGAAGAATCTGGTAGAAATGATTAAACTGTTTAAGGGCACACTCTCTCTAAAGTGAGTTTGAAGTTTGAAAATGGAAGCAGGTTAATTTAGGGGTAAATTTGCAAGCTGGCGTCTAGCCACTACTACTGTCTACTACTAAGATTTATAAATGAATATAAGGAAAAATTATTAAAAAAAAGAAAAACAAAAGTATTAGTGTCCCTGAAACACCACTTTTGATAAAAATTATATGCAATGGCCTAATTCTGTAGCTATTAAGTCAAGTGAAGTCCCTTTAGTGTGATGATTTTAAATCTTTTTTTTTTATTATTTGAAATTATTTTTTTTTTGCAGTCAATATTTCAGCCCCACACAGCAATTGTCTGCTAAGTGCGTACAAGTAAGGGGTCAATGAATGTATTTTTGGCTCTCTGGCACAAACAAGATGCAGACAGGTGGCGACTAATTTTATCGCAGTCTGTGTGTAGCTGCCGATTAACTTACCCTGTTGGAATGAATACAGTTTCAATGAAAATACTGCTTATGGGTTCTAAACTATAGGGAAGTTCCAGGAACTGAGCTCGTTTTAAAAAAAAATTCCCTCTCTGCTGAGAAATGGCATGAGATGTCTGCAGCGGCTTTGCATATACATTTTGCAATGTTTCTTAGCAGTAGAATATTTCTCTGTTTGAGGCCTTACACGACTGGTTAGTTGGTTGGCATCTGTACAGCAGAATAATATGTCCCATTTTTATGTTTCACCCAGTTGCATGTAGTGTGACATGGCTTATGGTGCCATTGCTTGCATTTATATATGCACCCTTACATGACCTTCCTTTTCTTTAGGCCCTGGCGAATAGGACATTTTATCGCCAGTACTCAAACTCTTCTAGCACAGATGGCAGAATGCATTAATGTAAATAGCCAGTAGTAAAATCATATGCATTACATAGTAGCCTGAAGTTTCCTTGCAAAATAACTGTGGGCTCCTGTGCCCTATCCTATCATTTGCAATGCATACTGTATGTTTTTCCAAA
Organism: Xenopus tropicalis; assembly: GCF_000004195.4. Taxonomy (NCBI): domain Eukaryota; kingdom Metazoa; phylum Chordata; class Amphibia; order Anura; family Pipidae; genus Xenopus; species Xenopus tropicalis. The sequence goes on from NC_030685.2 coordinate 35,572,193, forward strand.
GAAAATTAACATTAATGCCACTACAAAGGTAACTTTGTGGGCCATTACTCTTCAATATTAATTTTATTAAATATAGTGTACAATAAAAGAGAGATTGTATAAAATGTAAATAAAATAAAAGGGAAATTTTGGGCATTCCATAACTAAAATATAGGATGCCTTTTAGGTGGGAAGCATATTTTTCTTGATTGAAGAAAGTAGTTTATTCTGTTACAGAGGAGCTGTTGTATGCATTTCCATATTTCACAGCAAACTGCAAATGAAGTTATTCCTTATCATGATCCTTGTACTTACTTTGAGATGTTGATGCATATAAGTTCTGATTCAGACACACCCTTGATTTTGCTATGAAGGTAGAAGATTGTTGCTTTACATGCGAAGCTATGTAGTGCAATGGAATTCTTTTATAGTCCACTGAAATACATAATATTTTTGAGTGGTGGTGAACCAGAATGTTTAAATACCTAAAAATCCTCTCTTCCCAAGTGAGGGAGCAGCTATGTACCACACTGACCTTGCTTACTGCCTGACGCAGCACCTTCATAAAGAAATCTGGGTCATGAATGATGAATGAGGGCAAGCATTGAGAGTTGCAGTAACAGCTGCTTGCTTTGAATATAAGGTAATTGCCACAATTATAAAAGTTTTCCAATGGATCCAATGATCCAGTTTGTTTTATCACTATCTGATTTGCTTAATTCTGAAATAGAGCCTGGTTAACTTAGAAGTGCAGCTTTTTCCAGCAGAAGCTTTTTAAAGGAACAGTAACACCAAAAAATTAAAGAGCTTTAAAGTAATAAAAATATAATGCACTGTTGCCCTGCACTGGTAAAACTGGTGTGTTTGCTACAGTAACACTACTATAATTTATATAATAAGCTGCTGTGTAGCCATGGGGGCAGCCATTCAATCTGGTAAAAACGAGAAAAGGCACAGGTTACATAGCAGATAACAGATAAGTTCTGTAGAATACAATAGTGTTTTATCTGTTATCTGCTATGTGCCTGTGCCTTTTCTCCTTTGAATGGCTGCCTCCATGGCTACATAGCAGCTTATTTATATAAATTATAGACTTTCTGAAGTAAACACACAACTTTTACCAGTGCAGGGCAGCAGCACATTATATTTTAGTTACTTTTATACACTTTCATTTTTTGGTGTTACTGTTCCTTTAAGGTACGTTCCACTTAGCTGGTACTGATACCGTGTAGTTCAGGACTTCCACTGGTGTTTCACACAAATATGTAGTTACAACACTAGGGTCCAACAAATGGAGGATTGTGCACATCTCTTTTCTCCAGAGTTATCATTATAGCTTCATTTCATATGTTTAGGTAATTAAGACCCTTTGCAAAGACTATAGGAGTCACCGATGACTGTAGGTAAAGTGAGCAAAGTGTAATATCGAGCACAATCTGTATACTTTTTTTTCTCCAGAATTGCAAAATTGTGGCAGTCACCAGGGAGAGATGTGCATAATTTCTTGTATTCCATGGTTGAGTGACACATGTGCCCTATACTTTAGGTGCTACTGTGCTGCGGCGATTGATGTAGGGCACTGTGGGAACCCTGGAGCTACTGTCTGGTACGGAGGAGACAGGAAGGACTGAGCAACACCAAGCACAACTGTGCAGAGGTGCAAAAAGTGCCCTTTGATGTAAGTTATATTAATAATTTTGTAATACTGGAGTAATACCAGAATAATGCTGTAGCTCAGGCCTTCACTAGCACTTTCTTTTAGGTAACCCACACATACAGTTCTGTGTTTTAGTCTGTATGATTGTAATTACAGTATTGCACCTTCAGAAATAACAGAATGCATACTGCACTATGCTTTTACTTTAATTTCCTAATTATAATGGAGGTTTTATTGCCAACATGGAAGGGCCCCCCAGTTAAAGGTGTATGGGTGTGTTTCAGCCTGGCTTAATGCATAACTTGACACAGTTCAGTTTTCTATTCAAAAACAGCTCTTACCACTTGAGTTCTGTGTACATGAGTATGATATAAATAACTGCTCAGTAGGAGAAGCCAGCACATGTATTTATTAATAGCTTTTTCACTTCAGTGTTCTCCCTGGAGTGCCTATAGGAATAATGATATCACTTGGCTGTTGTTTGTCTTGTAGATAGAAATTTGGTGAACCATTGTGAGTTCTTGGAGACAAAAACAAGCCAGAAGTTTCTCACACTAAAATACATTGAGACGTTTATCTTATGTGTAAGATGCCACTCCTTGTTGAACTTTAGTCCACATGTCTCACAATGTTTGTTTCACTAATGTGAGGCTTAGGGGGAAGTGCCATTTGAGGTCTGAAGCTCAGACAAAACACTAATAATGAAAGATTTTAGGGCTCATTTACTATGCAGGATGCTGTTTTAAAAGAGCAAAAAAAAAGGCTTCTAATCAGCCTTTTTTTTTGCTGGGTGAGTCCTACATTGTGTAGTTTGCTGCACGCCTTTTAGCTCTTTTTCGGAGACTAGGCATGCAGGCAGCCCCCATGTGCAGTATCGGAATGGGGTGGCAGGGCACACCAGAAAACCTTAGACTGTGGGCCCCACACTTAACCAAACAATTTTTCCTTCACTTCTTACCTCACTTTCTTCTACTAATCACTTCTCTGTATTACCTATCCTTCCTTTCATTTATTTTCTTTGTTTTCATATAGAAATGAGGAATGACCATGGTATAGGCATACAAAGCAAATGGCCGGGTGAGCCTTTAGGCCCACTGACACCTGGGCTCATCGGGAGTTTTCCTGGTACCCTGGTGGGCCAGTCCGACACTGCCCACATGCCCCAACCCACCCCCTAACTTGCCATCAGGACAGGGCTGCTACACCTCCTGACACGGCCTGCTCTTTGCACTAAGCACTGACTTTTGACAGGGATGCACAAATGCTTCCTACATGAGCTCTTGCACTTGTACACCCAAGTGCTTCTAGTTTAACAGGAAGCATTACTTTAAAGGACAAGGAAAGGCTAAGTCACTTGGGGGTGCCAAAATGTTAGGCACCCCCAATCATACCCCCCAACTGTCCCGCTTTCTATAGCGCATCCCGCTGTCCCGGATAGTTCCCTGAATGTCCCGCATTTCCGTAATAGATTACGGAAATGCGGGACATTCATAGAACGATCCGCGACAGCAGGATGAGAGGGCTTAAGCTGAGCGCGCCGTCTGCTTGCGCTGCTTCTCTTCTTATGTGGCTCCTTCTCCAGCGGTCTTAGGCCCTTTTATAAGGTTGGGCCCGTGCGTAATGACGTCACACGTACGCACGGGCGCAACCTTATAAAAGGGCCTGGACCCGCCGGAGAAGGAGCCGCATAAGGAGAGAAGCAGTGCAAGGAGTCGGAGCTCGTATGGGGGGCTCTGTGTATGGCGGCTCTGTGTTTGGGGGGCACTGTGTATGGGGGGGCTCTGTTTTTGAAGGGTACTGTGTATGAAGGGCACTGTGTATAAAGGGCACTGTGTATGGGGGGCTCTATGTATAAAGAGTACTGTGTATGGGGGGCACACTGTATGGGGGGCACTGTGTATAAAGGGTACTGTGTATGGGGGGCTCTGTGTATGAGTCTCCCCTGTGTGGGGGGGCAAAACTGGTAGATAGTTAGAACTCACTTATAACTGACTGCCTTTTCTCTATATTTGTATTTTATATGTAGGAGTTGCTATATTGTTTTCCTTAGGTAGTACAGTATGAGGGTATAGCACATTTGCATCTGATCCCACCATTTCAACTATATAAAAGGAGTATTTTTAGAAAAAAAATGGGGTGTGTTAATTGGGGCGTGGCCACAAAAGTGGGCGTGGTCAAAAAATTTGCCGCACTGCGCGCGCCAAATCTTTTTGTCCCTCTTTTCGGGTTTCAAATGTTGGGAGATATGCCCCCAATTGACTTTAATCACTTACCTTGTACCCCCGGGCTGGTGCCCCTGTTAGGAGAAAACAGCACCAGCCTGGGGTACCTTAGGCGAGCGCTTCCTGCTTCATTTTGCTGGCAAATTCCCAGGACCGGCGCATGCGCATTAGAGTGAAAAGCCAACTTTTCTGTTAAAGTTCGGCTTTTCCACTCTTCTGCGCATGCGAGCGCGAGCGAAGCAGGAAGGAGGAAGCGCTGCAGCTACCAGGCTGGTGCCGTTCTCTCCCAACAGGGGCACCAGCCCGGGGTAAAAGGTAGGCGATTTGCCTAACATTTTGGCACCCCCAATTGACTTTGCCTTTCCTTCTCCTTTAAAATTTGTATTACAGGTATGGGATCTGTTATCCAGAATGCTAAGGACCTGGGGTTTTCCAGATAAGGGATCTTCCCCTAATTTGGCTCTCCATAACTTAAGTCTGCTAAATCATTTAAACATTAAATAAATCATTTAAACACCAAATAAACCCAATAGCATTATTTCTGGATTAATTATATCTTAGTTGGGATCAAGTACAAGGTACTGATTTATGATTACAGAGAAAAAGGAAATTATTTTTAAAAATTATTTGCTTATAATGGAGTCTATGGGAGATGGCCTACCGTAATTCGGAACTTTCTGGATAACAGGTTTCCGGATAAGCGATCCCATGCCTGTATATATATTTCTGGTTGAGTGCGTTAAATAATTTTGTATTTTTAGAGTGTACTAAGAGTAAAAGTGGTAATACACAAAAAAGATCTCCTCGTTTGGCAACCTTTCAACGATATGCCAACATTGCTGGGATAGAGACAATTGGGACTAGGTATCAACACGCCAATATGCATCAACATGCCAAAGCACTAATCATCCCATAAGGATTTTAAACTTGCCCAATTGACATCTGGCCTATTTTCACCCAGATATTGGTCAGGTAAGCCGTCTGAGGGTCCCATAAATGGCCTGATATATTGCAGACTCTGTAGTTTAGCTGCATTTAATTTTGTTTAGTTTAGATTATCTAAAATATTGAATTACTTCTTTATATTTTTGTGCAGTTGCTCTTTCTTTTCTTCCTCATCTACTCTTTAGACCAGTGTGGTTGGGTATTTGCTAGTAAGTCATTTAAATGCAAAACTGGAAAGATGCAGAAAAAAATCACTACAAAATTGCAACAGGATTGCCAGTTAATTTCCAGAGGCCTCAACATGGCTGGCCCTTTTATAGGGTGCATTTGCACGGATTTAGGCACTGTTTTATATATACCAGATTGTTTTAGGGCACACATGAAGCTTTACTGTCCATGTTTTGTTGCGATAACAAAAATTCCTTTCCATTGTGAGAGCTAAGAATTGATGCATGTAATTATGTGATGCGAAAATATGGACAAAGGTAAAAATGATTCCATGGTGATTTTCAGCCCCAGGTGTTTTGTCTAAGACATGGGTGACAAAGCTCCATGTGTGTCATTACCCATATAATTTTTGCGTCATAACTAGAGCAAAACAAAATATTTTTTTAATGGTCACACTTGCAAAACGTACTCTGAATGATTACTTGAATTTATATTTTTAATTGATGAATAAGGAGAAGGAGGCTTGAATCATGTAGACATTGCTTTGCTGCATGTAAGTGTGTGCACTCGGTTAATCTCACTGGAATGCTTTACTTCATGGGATATATTTAGCAGAGGGTTGTGACAAGCACAGCTTTTGTTATAGCAGTATCAGTGGTAACACTGGTGGTGTTTGTGCAGGATCTGGCAGGGCCTATGCACTCACGGTAGGTGAGAGATTTATCAGGGAATATCATCAGTGTGGCACTAGGCAGAGTCAAAGCTTTTGATGAATACATGAAAAGTAATGATACATGCATTATGAAAGCATTGCATTTTGGGGGTTTTCTGCCAAAGAGTTTTATATGTGGTTTAGCTGCAAATGGAAGCTACAAACTGATGCTTTACCTAATAACAAATATTGGCAGCCAGTAAATCTTTTTTTCTAATACAGGTATGGGATCCCTTATCCGGAAACCAGTTATCCAGAAAGCTCAGAATTATGGAAAGCCCGTCTCACATAGACTCCATTTTAATCAAATAATTCAGAATTTTTAAAACTGATTTCCTTTTTCTTTGTAATAATAAAACAGTACATTGTAATTGATCCCAACAAGGATATAATTAATCCTTATTGGATGCAAAACAATCCTATTGGGTTTAATTAATGTTTTATTGTTTTTTTAGTAGACTTAAGTTATGGAGATTCAAATTACGGAAAGTCCCCTTTTCGGAATACCCTTGGTCCCGAGCATTCTGGCAGCTGTATACTAATTTTTTTAACCTGGTAAATCATGTGTAAAGAACAAAACCTTTATATCAAACTCCCACCAGTGGCCCTTCTCCTTTCTTGTACCACCTGTTACTCTCACAAGCATACCTCTCTGTGAGCCTGCTTTAAAAATGCAGAGCTGTGCAGCGCGGTTGGCAGGTGGCATCTTGCACAGCTGAAGCCGGGTCCAGATTGCACAGAACCGGATTGTAAATGGGGCAACATGGCACATGCCCACACCACTGCACAACTCATTTATCTTAAAGAAGGTGCACATAGAGTTAAGCTTGGAAGGGTAACAGGTGGTGCAGGGAAGTTGCCTGAAGTTGTGGAGCAGCTTTCATTCTCATTTAACCCTTTTAAATGCCAGCAACAATCTAATTGGCTGGTTAATATGGCCAATTTAAAGTGCCAGTGGGCCCAGGGCAAAGATCTAATTGGTGGGTCCCCTACAGCCACCATAATATATTTGTGATAGTGTTACCCTCAAGCAAGCGAACTAGGTTATGATAGGGCAGGCAATAAAGAAATGGTCTGTGTTTACCAAAGTAGAATTGAGGTTCAGGTGCATCTCCCTGAATGGTCATGAAAATAAACCAAAAATAAACCATAATTACAAAATGGAAAAATGAAATGTTAACAATTCTGTTCTTTTATAGAGATTTTATAACCATTTTACGCTCTCCTTATAGCAGATCAAAGATCATTTAGTAAACTAGCCCTGCTGTTAAATAAGTTAAAGAGTTTCTGGGATCTGTTCTGCTAGAACAAATGCACCACATGGTTGTGCATGGGTTGAATAGAGAGAATACCCTGTGTGCTGGCATAGTTTTATACTATCTTTCTCTGAGAGTTTAAATATTAATAAGCATATTCAAATTTGTAATTAAAAAAACCTTCAGATTTGTATTAACATTAACATTGGTTGACTTCAGCTGGCACGTGCTTTAAAGTTTGGCTTGACTGTTTACTAAGCATCTGGCCATATCTAAATCCTGCAAAAATGGGGAGCTTTAGCCAAATCCTGCCTCCTTAGCATAATTAGTGGATTATTATGCTAAGTTTTTTGTCTCACACTGGTTTGGCCCCTATCTAATTCATCCAAATAATACACACATGAGAATTTTCTGGACAAAAGCCACCCCTTGCCTACAGGAGTAAGAGGCAAATTTTCATGCATAGGGCAGTATTGGCGTATTGATGTGCAGGTAACCAAGAAACCCACAGGTCAGATGGTTGGGGCGGAAATTTGGGTGACCATTGCAGGTTCGGGTTGGGTGTGGCTGAAAAGTACACTCCTTCTCTGCTCCAAATATTCCCTGTCTTGGAAACAGAGGTTATTGCAGAAGTATCACCCAAGCAGGTTGCTGAGGTATGGTGTCTACCTACGAACCAGCTGCTTACTATGTAGGAAGAAGGAAATTTAATTTGCTCTTGCATATGTTATACATACTGTAGGTATAATGCTATCCCATATTTATATGAAATATTCATGTACTTGCAATAATGAGCCAAACTATAGTTATCATTGATTACACTATTTTTTTTAAAGTGGCCATACATGTTAAGATCCACTGGTTTGGCCTAGGTCGCCAAACAAGCAGATCTTTCTGTCAAAATGCCCACCTAAGGTGGGTGGCAACCCCCACATGGTGGAAAACTCAAGCCTGTCTGAGGCTTGTCTCAGGCCTGCTGGGGGTATGGGGATACCTGAGAAGATAAACTGCTGAATTGGTAAGAAGGACTCTAATTGGCAGCTTAAAACTGCCTGTGTACGGTCACCTTTAGTTTGTGTTTTCTGATATATAAACTGTCGGCAATAGCAGTGTCGACAATAGTGTGGTGGTCTGGCTGCTTTCCCTGGGCCAGATTTCAGAGAGGGAGAAAGACAAAAGACTTTGTATGCAAGAGAATACTTGGCAAATTATACCAGCGTGTGAGACATTTTATGGAAGGTTTCATAAACATACCTGTTACTGTTTAGTGTTGTTTATAGAGCCGCTTCCATTCAGATGCTAGATGAAGGGCAGCTCTATTTTAAAGGCATCTTGGCCAGGGTTGCATTTGCCACAATGGGAATCCAGTTGTGTGAGGGAGATTCAGAGAAACCACTCCAACACTTGCTTTTTCACTCCAAGTACAACATTGTTATGTGTATTTATAAAACATTTAGTTGATTGCTTTTAAATGGAATATTTTAGTTAGTTCAGTATGTGCATGCTCTGGGGTATATTTTATGGCTTACTGTCTAAACCGCAGCAATGAGTATATACTATCATATATAATTTGTATTACTGTCACATGCAAATCCCATGTGTGAATACCTTTCCCAAAATTCTTTGCTATTTATTTGGATTCATTATATGTACATAGGCGTCTTTTTCTGCTATTAGACAAGGAGTGACCTCATCATAAAAACAAACCCTCTCACCTGCCCATGTGCACCCCTACCAGAACCTGTATCTGGGGGAAGCTACTAGTAGCAGCTACTGTTCACAGCTACTAAAAAAGGCAATGCTGATCATTTACTGATAATTGTCTTTCAGCATATGTGTGTTTCAGCAGAGGCAATTCTCAGTATTCTCTACGGCAGGCTATTTTCTTGTGTTCAGTATCGATGACAAGTAGCTGCTACTGAGGAGCTCCATGTATCTTCACCCTTAAGGCTGATGCCACACGTGGCGTTTTTACGCTGCGTATTTTCTCAGCCTAAAAATGCCGCACAAGCCACACAGCCCCTGACTATGGCGTTTTTCAGCCAAGTACTGGTGATGTAGCAAATCCTGTTTCCCATGGTGCTAATAGTGCGAAATAGTAAAAAACGCAGCATATTTCCGCAAGGTCTGGCAGCTGCCTTTGTGTATACATAGGAATAGGTTGCTGTGCAAATAACGGCGTATTTCGGCAAACGCTTGAAAAATCTGTGGTAGGTCGTTTTCTAGCGTATTTACGCATTGTGTGGTTTCCTTCGAGTCTTTTCAAGTTATTTCTATGAATGATGATATTGTGCGTTTTTCAGCCGCCAAGAGAATTAGAAAATATGCAGCATAAAAACGCCACGTGCGGCATCAGCCTAAAATGCACTGAGGTGAAGTGGAAACTGTTCAACTGTTTTGTGCTTTGACAAATAAACACTCTCTTTGGAAATCATGGGCAGCCCATCCTGTGGGTTAAAGAGGAGAAGTGCCGTCTAGATTGTTATCAAAGCACATTTTAAAAGCCAGCATCTGTGATGGTATGGGGGTGCATAAGTGCACATGGCATGGGTAGCACATCTGGGTAGGCACCATTAATTGTGAGCAATATATCATACCCCCCAACTGTCCCGCTGTCCCGGATAGTTCCCTGAATGTCCCAGGCCCTTTTATAAGGTTGCGCCCGTGCGTAATGACGTCACACGTACACACGGGGCGCAACCTTATAAAAGGGCCTGGGACCGCCGGAGAAGGAGCCACATAAGGAGAGAAGCAGGAGAGTCGGAGCGTGTATGGGGGGCTCTGTGTATGGGGGGTTCTGTGTATAAAGGGTACTGTGTATGGGGGGTTCTGTGTATAAAGGGTACTGTGTATGGGGGGGCTCTGTGTATGGTGGGCTCTGTGTATAAAGGGTACTGTGTATGGGGGCACTATGTTTGGGGGGCTTTGTGTATGGGGGGGCTCTTTGTATAAAGGGTACAGTGTATGGGGGAGCTCTGTGTATGGGGGGGCTGTGTGTATGGGGGGCACTGTGTATGAAGGGCACTGTGTATGGCGGGGTCTGTGTATGGGGGGCACTGTGTATGGGGGGCTCTGTGTATGGGGGGCTCTGTGTATAAAGGGTACTGTGTATGGGGGTACTATGTATGGGGGGCTCTGTGTATGAAGGGCACTGTGTATAAAGGGTACTGTGTATGGGGTCACTGTGTATGGGGGGCTCTGTGTATGAAGGGCACTGTGTATGGGGGGGCTCTGTGTATGAAGGGTACTGTGTATGGGGGGCTCTGTGTATAAAGGGTACTGTGTATGGGGGCACTGTGTATGAGGGGTACTGTCTATGGGGGAAATTGGAGGCACTGTCTATGGGGTAGAGTGGGGGCACTTTCTATGGGGGGTACTGTCTATGGGGGACCTGGGGGGCACTGTGTATGGGGGGTACTGTCTCCCCTGTGTGGGGGGGCAAAACTGGTAGATAGTTATAACTCACTTATAACTGACTGAGTTGCTATTTTGTTTTCCTTAGGTAGTACAGTATGAGGGTATAGCATATTTGCATCTGATCCCGCCATTTCAACTATATAAAAGGAGTATTTTTAGAAAAAAATGGGGTGTGTTAATTGGGGCATGGCCACAAAAGTGGGCGTGGTCAAAAAAAATCTTTTTGTCCCTCTTTTCGTGTTTCAAATGTTGGGAGGTATGATATATACAGGTTCTGGAGCAACATATCCTGCAATCCACATCTTTCAAGGAAGGTCTTGCTTATTTCAGCAAGACAATACTTAACTGCATTCTACATGTATTACAACAGCATTGCTCTGTAGTAAGTCCGGGGGCTAAACTGGTGAGCAACTAAAATCTTGTATCAGGCAAAAATGGGACAACATTTCTAACATTTTCAAAACTGCAGCAATTGATCTCCTCAATTCCCAGAGTGTTCTTAAAGGGAACAAATTGTGTAAAAAACATGTGCCAGTGCATTATGATTCTGGGCTGATTTTTGACGGCACTCAGAACTTGGGCTGTAGGATAGGAACTATTTAGGTGGCAGGCTTACTATGCTTCTGGCAGCGACCATTAGACTCAGTATAGTAGATCAATAGTGGGCTGAAAATCTACCAGTGCACCACCATTGCAGAGTGTTTCTTTGCTATGTATAAATTAGACTGAATTATATTAACCTGAGAGAACATTTATTAATCTTTGTTAGAATTAAATTAACGTGGTCCATCTCTTAAATAGCCTAAATTTTAGGCATAAGAGGACAAACTTTTCCTTTAGTCCCATTGATTAAAAATAATATTGTCTGATCTGCCACCAGGTGGAGCATTTAGTGATAGCAGACAGGAGAGGGAAAAAATGTTCTAAATTTTAATGTGCTGAATTAAAAAAAAAAAAAAATAATTGTGGATGATAATGGCTGAAAATAATAACAGCTGGACCAAGCATTAAAGCCTACAGTATATACATCCCATTGTAATACATTAGGCATTTTATTTGTCATGGCCTTAAGCCATGGAGACCATAATCCCAGTCTAGCCAACTAACCCTGCCCTTTTTTTGATAGAATAAGTCCTCTTTTTAGCCATAGCAACAAGGACTGCAATTCAGAAATTGTTTGTAAGAAGGATTAGACACATTTCATGGTGTTTTACTTCCAGGGCATATAGCAGCGATAGGCAACCAGAGCATTTCTGGATCTTCTATTGGTAGTATGATGGAAGTTGTAATTTAACAACATTTAGAAGGCCTTCAGTTGCACATTATTGAGTTATAGGTTTAAAGTTTGTCCCTGAGTGCACCTGCCACCAGGAGCCCATTTATTGCTGGTCAGTGAATAGCAACTCAGCCAAATTTTTCATATTTATTGCCAAAGAAAATATTATCTTGGTTATTCACCCTAATTGACTTTGTCTGTCAGTGGGTGTTATATTACTGGATCATGTATTTGTCAAAAGAGGCACAAGTCTTAAAACTTAGGAATATTTTTGTGTATTGGTGGGCTCTGTAATGTGCTACTTCCTAAACATGGTGGACCACAGTGTTTCATATTCCTAGTCCCTTTCATGTTTATGGTGTCAACATCCAGGTAATTATTATCCTCTGTTAATGGGGTGGTGTATGTGCTGTACAGATTGCCCTTTATTTCCTAGGGTCTGTTTTATTTGCATATTTCTGGTTGAATCATAATGCGTGTAGCTCCTCTATGTACATGGCATAGAATGTAGTGCTGTTCTTTTAACGTTTATGGAAATAAGGTGGTGTGTGGTATTGCAAGTGACAAAAGTATCTGATAAAGCTTATTCCCAAAATACTGGCCAACTTCTTTAGGTCAGCATAAGAGATTTTCAACATATTTATTTTTAAAAGATAGTAAAAGTAGCAATAAATCCCTTTAAAGTATACACTGCCGCCACTGAGGAACTAAACCTCTCAACATAAGCACTTCCAACTTACATGGTGCCTGAAACCAATGGTAAGCATTCTTAACACTGATCATGTCTCCATTCAGCACGTAGAGAGTGCTCAATATATCAATGTAAGCATATACAGAAATATAATAAAATTCAGTTTTACAGATAAACAGCAGGTAGTTAAAATCTTACCATTAAAAAAAAAAAATAATAAAGGGCCCCTCAGCTGGACCAAGTATGTGAAATATATGCAAATTAAGAAATTGTTTAACTTGAGATAGTAAAATGCACATTTTGTACAAGTATCTGGTACACAAACTAATAATGTGCCAAAGTAATTTACATGATCCCTTTAACTCAATCTAAAGTGCATCTCATATAAACTAACTTGCAGGTACAGTAAAAACCCATTTGGTCATACAGATATATCTCTGTTTTTGCTTTTAGAAATAAAGGTATGGGACCTGGACCTTTTCAGAATAGGGTGTTTCTGTAATTTGGATCATCATTCCTGAATTCTGCTAAAAATGTGATAAAATAAACCCAATAGGATTGTATTGCCTCCAATAAGGATTAATTATAACATAGTTGTACAAGGTACTATTTTATTATTACTGAGAAAAAAGAAATAATTTTATGATGAAATAATAAAGTCATAATATGATAAAAATGGAGCCTATGCAAGATGGTCAAAATTGTAATCTTTCTGGATAATAGATTTTCTGAAAATGGATCCTATACATATATATGTTTTATTGTTTGTATAAATGGATATGTATTTATCCCTATCATGCTTAGTCAGTGTATCAGTCAGTATTAACTTACAATATAACCTACAATAGAATATGGCAAGATTGCAATTACATGTCATCATCCAACTGGCAGTGAAATATAGTACCAGTAATTAGTGCAATTAGCTTTGCATCTATTAGTATCTCTTCCTCTATTAGCGCATTTGGGATTTCTTTCCTTCATGAGAAACCACAAACCAAATAGCCTAGAAGTGATAATTTACTTACACTTCATTATACTTGTGATGCAAGGACATGGTCTAATTTGCCTTGTTGTTGCATAAACACACTGAGGGCTATTCAGTGGATTTTAGCAGACAGTGAAGCTTAGGCTGATATCCCATGGAGCGTGTTAGTCCTCTACGATCTCTGCTATGGCTGGTGACTAACCGCTCCGTCATGACTTTTCATTGGTGACAATAGGAGTTGCTTGTTGAAAGGCCTTTGCATGGCTTAAGTTTTCTTTGGAAAACCAAAGCAATGCAAGGGCCTTTTCACCAGCAATTCTAGTTTGTGCCGGTGGAAAGGCATTTTGGAGCAGTTAGTTGCCTGCGATAAATCTCTGCTATCGCAGGTGACCAACACACTCCATGGGACATCAGCCTTAGGAAAATGTAAGATCCTTTCATTTAGTTTTTTTTCATCTGGAAAGCTTTTTTTGATATTCATGAATATTAAATGTTTCCATGGTGCGACAACTGGTTTGCTGCGTCCTACTAAGAATAGTTACCCTTTAGATTAAGAAAAAAGTACATAAGACAGCATGGATTTATGGTAAAATACCAGCCATTCTGGTGGCAACCCTATGGCCAAACTTTTGTGCTATAAACCTGTAGAGTAATAGCCATAAGATTGTAGGGTAGCTTGTAGCCAATAGAGACATAGGGGCCGATTCACTAAAGGTCAATAAAACGAGCGCTATTTATAGCATGCGTTAAAAATATTATCACTTCTTATTTTTTGCGACTAAATGCTCGATTCACTAAAAGGATACTTGTCATAATTAAGAAGCGATGTTCTTTTTTGCGTTATTTATCTCGCCATGGGTGATTTTCTTGCGTTATTTTCTGCCGCGTGTGTTATTTCCCGCCACACGCAATATGTGAAAAGTACCATTTCCCTGAAAACTGGAGGATGCATCACATACTTGGAAAAATCTGACTGCAAACTTCATGTTGTGCTGCCAAACGCTCACGAACCGCAACGCTACCCCAAGCAGGTGTTAATATTCGCACATATTAAATATATATTTCGTTCAACATTTCATATGTGTTTGTGAATCATGCGTTAGTACTATTTCTACTTGCTAATTAACGCAATGCGATAGAAATAACACTTTGCAATGATGCGTTTTTTTGCGCATGTGATATGCGTCTTAACACATGCGAAATGACTTTGATGAATCGGTACTTATTTATTGCATGCTTTTGAACGCAAAAAAGCATGCGATAAGTGTTATCGACCTTTAGTGAATCGGCCCCATAGTGGCTACCTAGGCAAGACTAAAACATTGAAGTGAGCCATAGAAGCATTTCTAAATTGGGATACACTGAATCCAGGATTCGGCCTTTTTCGGCCAGGATTCAGATTCAGCTGAATCCACGGTCCTGGCCGAACTGAATTGGAATCCTAATTAGCATATGCTAATTAGGATTTGGAAGGGTTAATGTCACCGCATTAACACGGAAGTGTAAAATGTTTCGCTATTTAACCCTTTCAAATCCTAATTACTATATGCTAATTAGGATTCAGATTCAGTTCGGTATTCGGCCGAATCCCTTAACATGGATTCGTGAGGTTCAGCCAAACCTGAAAAACTGGGTTCGGTGCATTCCTATTTAGAAATAAAGCAAAGTATACATTCGGAAGTCAGTCAGCGCTTACGTTTTAATTTCTGCCAAAAAACTTTGCATTACCTCTATATGTCACTACTACATAACTGGCATGCAGTGATTGGGCACTTTATTTTTGTACCAAGATTTATTTAATAAAGCTATTGAAAAAGAAAACATTATAGACAGTTTTCTCAATTTTCGGGATATTTTTTAAATGGTATTTAAGCACCATATTGCTTGGCAAATAGGTTTATTTACCAGCTGGTTCAATAAAATACCACCCAGGTGGCGGAATCTGCAAATAAAATGAACTTAAAGGATTTGTTCACCTTTAAGTTAACTTTTAGTATGATGTAGATAGTAATATTCTGAGACAATTTGCAATTGGTCTTCATTTTTTATTATTTGTGTTTTTTTAGTTATTTCACTTTTTGTTCTGCAGCTCTCCAGTTTGGCGTTAGAGGAATAAGTCGAATAGTTCAAAAACTATAAAGAATAAATAATGAAGACCAATTGGACATTCTATAACATACTAAAACTTGACTAAAAGGTGAACCACCCCTTTAATGAATTAATCATCCCCCACAAATAACCACCTTTAAAGGAATACTGTCATGGGAAAATATGTTTTCTTCAAAATCAGTTAATAGAACTTTTTTATATTTAATTTTGAAACATGGGACTAGCCATATTTTTCATTTCCGAGGGTGCCACTGCCATGTGACCTGTGCTTTGATAAACTTCAATGGGAAGGTAGTAAGATAGCAGCTCCCAGTAGATATTAGAATAGCACTTAAGAAATCCAAGTCCTGCTTGGGACTCCTCCAGTTACATGGGAGTAGGAGAAACAATAGGTTAACTGAAAGCAGTTCTAATGTGTAGCGCTGTAGGCACAATGCACTGAGATGGCTGCCTACACACCAATATTACAACTTGAAAAAAATTAATTTGTTGGTTCAAGAATAACATTTTCAATGGTGAATTAAACAGTATAATTTAGAAATAAAAAGCATACCATAAAATTTATGACAGTATCCCTTTAAAAACAATAGTTCTTAAGGGGAGGATTCTGTAAGTGAGAAATGTGTAAGTTTGTGCCACATGTTTTGCTAGTTATGTTTATAAAATGTAACATCACACACGCACATAACAAGAATGCCAGGAGAAGCTCCAAGAGTTCCCTCATAGTGCAGGCAGCGTAGCACTTGCAGGGGTTATTTTAAAAAAAGAAATTGTTTTCCCTAACTGGGAGTGAAGACTCTATTAGCTGGCACCTTTTTGTAATTGGTATCATTTAAATACATATGGATATTAATTCTGAAGTATTTTAATATGTGTAAAATATCTGAAATACACATAACATGGAAAATCAAGGAGATGAAGATATCTGATAGTCAGTAATCTGGTGGTGTAATTGAAACCCTACAGCAGTTCCAGTCAAGCCTAAGTATCTATAAAGGCATCTGTCACCTAGGCTTTAATTTATTTAGTTTTACACTGTAATTAATTCAGGTAGTTGCTTCATGTCAGCCTTTGAACAGCATTGTAAAGTCAGTGGGCTTCTTCTTCTTTCATAATGGTTTTAGAGCGGGAAAATGGGTGTTTAACATTAGTGAATATTTCTAGAAATAGGTGCAATGTGGGACAGTAATGAATTAGTGTTTTAACCAAACTTTACTGCAGGTATGGGATCTCTAATCAAGAGACTGCAACCTTTTAAAGAGCCTAATATAAGCAAATCATTTTTTTTTAATTGCTTCTTTTTTCTTTGCAATAATAAAACAATACCTTGAACTGTATGGTAGCATTTCACACAAATCCATATTGGTGGCAAAAAATTCTACTGGTTTTAATTTACTGCTTTTTGGAATTGTGATTTAAATTATAGAAAAACTTTATTCAGAGTTCCAAGCATTCTGGACATTAGATCCTATACCTGTAGTGGATTTTCTGACATTAACTTGGAGTTGCCACCTTTTAGGTAGACTTTTACATACCTTCAGATAGAGGTGAGGTTGTGTCGGTGAGAAATGGGTGGGATGATGGACTCACGGACAGGTCGATGATAAGTTTTTGGAGAAGTTTTGGTGGCCAGAATATGGGCGGTTACAAATTTACCAGCAACTGTATTGGCTGTAAATTTATATTGGCTGCATTGGCTGTAAATTTATATTACTTGCTGTGGCTCTAGCCAGTGATATACTAGCTGGGCCAGTCAAATACTAGCTGGAAGGCAACATTACTTGAAGTCAGTTTTTTCTCTTGTTCAGGGTAAATGTTGTGGATTTGCAGAATAAAAACATAGTTATCTCAAGATACACGCTATAGTTAAGATTAGGGGGTACAAAATGTTAATGGCGTATAGGGCTTTTTGTGGGTTCTTAAAGGAGAAAGAAAGTTATAATCATTAGGGGTGCCAAATTAGGCAGCCCAGTGATTATAATCACTTACCTGATACCCTGTGCAGGTCCTCTTGTTAGCAGGAGCTGCGCCCTTCCATAAGAGCATCACTGAATGACCACTTTTTGCTTCTTCATTCTTCTCTTCTTTTTGAAGAGCTGTGTGGAATATGCAATTTTACCAATACCAGCAGTTGTAGAAATTACAGTTTAACAACATTTGTGATTAAACTCTTTTTGCAAATACGTTGGATGTGAATAAATATATTTTCATGCTAAATTAATGTAATCTAATATGTGATTATCTGTTGCCTGTTCTGCTGACCTTGGCTGTGTCAGATGGTTGTAAATCTCATCAGTCCAAGAATACTGGCTAAATTGCACATCGTTATTTCACTTTGCTTCTTGATTTATTGTCTTTTAATGTGAGCAGATGTCTTCCGTGCCAAAAAACATTTATGAGAATATTTGTTATCTTTGTAGGTAGTTTATATCTCAGATGTCTTTTTTTCTTTGCACACATTTCAGAGTTACGAGACTAGTTCTTTCTGTTTATTTTTAAATGAATTGCTTAATATTTGAGAAATAATTGACTTTCGTTTGCCCAGAAAAATGTGTTTGAAACTCTGCATTGTAGTTCTGTTGTTTCCTGGATATTGATTTTCTTTATTTTTGGGATTATGTCTGATTAAAGTTTTTAACTTTGAGGAACACCTATCACAGAAAAGTAGTTTTCCCTGCTGGCGGTGCAGGCTGAAAGAGTACATGTGGGGGCCTCCTGCACTGGGAGATCATTTAGTAGGGTGCTATTGTTTCATATGAACCTCCAGTGTGGGAAATAATTTCTGTGTGGTAGGTGTCATTTAATTGCAGATGCAATAGAATTTGCCAATAAAAATCCATATAAAAAATTACAGATTGGAAGAGACTACATTTTTACTCAGCTGTATAAAATATGTGTATATGTGATCTGAACTGCCAAAATAAAAAAAAATAAAAAAATGTTTTATATATATATATCAAAAAGAAGGGAAGCAGGCACTCACGTTTCAATAAGGTCACAGGTGCCTGGGTGCAGTATACAAAATTGTATAGAACAGTAGAAAAATAGATGCCGCACTCACAGGTCTTAGTGAAAATAAAGAAAATTTATTGTGTCAGGCTAACGTTTCGGCTGTGTCCACAGCCTTTCTCAAAGTGCACAAACACTACAGCAAACCCACTCATAAACCCAAAATGACGCCAAAATTCTGTTAGTGACGTCATGTGTTAGTGTAATTAGTGATTCCCCACCCACTATGTGCTAAATCAAACAAACAGTTTCTAAAGTAATACAAAAATCTTTCCAACACAAGAGTATATACAGCACAAAAGTAATACAGATTATGTGCAAAGAATAAGAACAAGAGCAGAAAGAACGGAAATAACCACCTGTTAAAGCTGAACTGCAACTCCCACTCGCACCCCGTATAGGAGCTCAGGGCGATAATAGTTCCCTTAGCCGGTCTCAATCCGTGTCGCAATAAAGATTTATTTGTAGGCTCACCCTGGGAAGAAGTTATTAGACTCAGCCGGACGCTCAGTCTGTGGTCGCGGTTGTTAGGACCTCAGAGGCTCCCGGGGATTACTGTAAACGGGTTACCATGGTAACCACAGCGCTGTAGCGCTCAGTGCAAATCAAGATCATTGATAAGGGAAGAAGCAATATGTGCGCTGCTCAGGGGAACATTATGACGGGTATTGGTCCCTAGTCCCCTCCAGAACATGCTCTATACCCTCTACCACCGGGGATTTTACTTGCAACAATGGATGTGTCATCATTGTACACCGTGATTCCAACGAAGGAGGGCATAATGAACATCAAAAACTATTTTGTTATACGTCCGGACAAAAATAGACCTCCAACTGAATTTCTTATTGAACTACTTACTCACTGCCTGACATTGAACTATTTTAAATTTGAACATGCATATTACCTACAGACGAGTGGGACCAGTATGAGATCGAGTGTTGCTCCATCGTTTGCTAACCTATTTATGGCTTATTATGAAAATACATACATCTTCCCCATTTATGGCAAATACATCTACAAGATGTTTCGCTTCATCGACGACCTGTTTCTACTGTGGACCGGTACCAGAGACCAATTTTGGTCAATGGTTAAGGATCTAAATGAACTACCAACCACTATACGGTTCACGGCCCATCTTGATACGACTTCAATTTCTTTTTTGGACTTGGCTCTAACAACAACAGGATCAACCCTGGAGACTACAACATTTAGAAAAGATACAGATCGTAATACTTTATTACACTTCTCATCATGTCACCCTCCACATACCCTACAGAGCATTCCATACTCTCAAATGGTACGTATGATTAGAAACAATTCAGACCCAACAAAGCTACAACATCAACTCGATGAACTTGAAACGCGCTTAAGACAGAGAGGATATGCACCACGACTGCTAGAATCTTCTAGACAGAAAACGGCATGCTTAACACAATCCGTCGCTTTGAAAGCAAAAGAGATTACTCCTCCAGTAATTACCAATGAGAGACTTACGTTCATTACCACATTTGCCCCTGATAAGAAACCTCTGACCAATGCAATTTCCTATCATTGGTCAGTCCTGGCTAAAGACCGTACTCTGCCATCAGTCTTCAGACACCCTCCACGAATTGCTTACAGGAGGGGTCGCAGTTTAAGAGATATTCTTGTAAAATCTGATCCGAGTCATTGCTACCAAACTGCCAACCCCACTACCTGGCTATCCTCTACGAAATTGGGTTGCTACAAATGTCCTAGCTGTACTACCTGCAGTGCCCTGATGTCGGGGACCTTCCTTTAACCATCCACACACAGGACGGTTGATACATATTCAGTATAAACTTACCTGTACATCTAAATTTATTATCTACTTTATCAAGTGCCCGTGCGGCCTGTTATATATAGGCAAAACTATCACCACATTCAGGGATCGCATGGCAAATCACAGGTCTGCAATCCGTGCAGCGTTGACATCAGGTGAAGCTAATACCCCAGTGGCGGCACATTTCTTGACACACAAACATCCATTAGCAAGTATGAGATGTATGATTATTGACCATATACCCCCTTTGGTCCGAGGCGGCAATCGTGAAAAACTGCTTCTGCAGAGGGAATTAAAATGGATGCATAGACTGAATACCATCAGTCCTAATGGACTCAATGAACTGGTTTCCTATTCAGCGTTCTATCTATAATCTGTCATTCGTGTGATCTGTATGGATTGATATCTTGTGATATTTCAATTCTCCCGTAGTGTTTCACAGTAAAATCCCAATTTGTAACGACTAGGTCCTCTAATTGTCATCAGAATGTGATCTATATTTGACCTTTGTAACACAGCGACATTATTTTGTTATTTTATTTTTTATTTTGTATTTAATTTGCCTTAAGTTAAGAAACTCTAGAATATGTAAGGAATAAGCTCTGTATACGATGTTACAGATTTAAACAATTTAACATCAATTCTATTTCATTTTGTTACAATATATTCTGAAGGATAGAATCTCAGTTTATGATACTTTGTATCTATTTTTTCTTACATCTCCTTTCCATTTCGCTACCCACCTGCGCTGTAGGCAACACACACTCCTATCCTTAGATAGGACCATTTTAGATAATTAATATTTGGCTCTAACTATCTCCATTACCTGTAGTATGACAGTTAAGTACTTAACTATGTGACAATCTGGAATGCAAAAAACCACAGGGGCCGTGCTTGTTAATCTCCAGGTTTGAGTGAGGTGACTGCCAGCTCCGTGTATGCTGCTATGATAAATGGCAGGCTTCACTGAATACTGGGAGTCATGTCCTGCACTGTGTATGCTGCTACGATCAATGGCAGTTTATGCTATATGCAGGTCCACCTCGTTCATCCTGGCACTAAAAATACCCTGCATTGGGATCCACGATCACTTCTATGCTAAGCCACCTTCTGGTGGTAAGATCGTGAGACACGGAACCCCATTTGTGGTAAGCACCTGTCACACTTTCCCCTGAGCGGTGAAGTTCCCTGTCCCATTGCGATTAGCGTCTATAATGTATTGGTTACCATGGTAATCCGTATATACTTCTGGAGGGGACTAGGGACCAATACCCGTCATAATGTTCCCCTGAGCAGCGCACATATTGCTTCTTCCCTTATCAATGATCTTGATTTGCACTGAGCGCTACAGCGCTGTGGTTACCATGGTAACCCATTTACAGTAATCCCCGGGAGCCTCTGACGTCCTAACAACCGCGACCACAGACTGAGCGTCCGGCTGAGTCTAATAACTTCTTCCCAGGGTGAGCCTACAAATAAATCTTTATTGCGACACGGATTGAGACCGGCTAAGGGAACTATTATCGCCCTGAGCTCCTATACGGGGTGCGAGTGGGAGTTGCAGTTCAGCTTTAACAGGTGGTTATTTCCGTTCTTTCTGCTCTTGTTCTTATTCTTTGCACATAATCTGTATTACTTTTGTGCTGTATATACTCTTGTGTTGGAAAGATTTTTGTATTACTTTAGAAACTGTTTGTTTGATTTAGCACATAGTGGGTGGGGAATCACTAATTACACTAACACATGACGTCACTAACAGAATTTTGGCGCCATTTTGGGTTTATGTAGTGTTTGTGCACTTTGAGAAAGGCTGTGGACACAGCCGAAACGTTAGTCTGACACAATAAATTTTCTTTATTTTCACTAAGACCTGTGAGTGCGGCATCTATTTTTCTACTATATATATATATATATATATATATATATATATATATATATAAATTTTGCAAAAAATAGCTGCGCTCGCTTATTAGAGAGAGTGCCTGGGTGCACACCGGAAAAGAGTAAATATAGACTGTCATATAAAGCAGGGCACTCACAGGACTTAAAAGTATGGTGAAGAAGAAACTAAGTTTATTGTCAAGGCCTTGACAAAGGCCTCAAGCAAGACCGAAACATTGGAATAACAAATAAACTTTATTTCTTTTTCACCATACTTTTAAGTCCAGTGAGTGCCCTGCTTTATGTGACAGTCGAGTCGAGTTGCCAAGTTCATGTATTGGTCAATAGCAAATGTCCCTTTCCTTGAAGTTCTCTCTTTTATCCCAAAACTTTCGTGATTTTGTTGTGTTTTGTCTGAAAATGTGACTTTTTTGATTTGTTGCAGCGAGAGTTCAAAAAAGATTTTCAAGGCGATAATTCAAAAAAGTCGAGTCAACTTTTCTTTTCTTCGCTTTGTAAATTCACCTTTAATAATTACCTTCATGTTTTTCCCTGGATGGATGCCTGGCCGGCAACCTCACTGCTTTGCTCCCTCCTGCCAAACTTGACATTATGCAGTAAGGACCCTGCTGTGACTCTCAATGACTTTATAGGATGCTCTATGGCTATGCTAATGGAGTACAAAACATCGGGCAAGACATGGGTAGAAATGTTGTTTTGGTACAGCAGTTCTACCTTTGTTCCAGCTCCTGAGATTGCATACTTTCATATAGAAAGTGGGACTTATTATGCAGTCATTTTATTGCTGAATGCATGGCTTAGTGAACGGTATTGATTTTTTTAATTGTAACCTAAACGGTCACTATTATAAACATTCACTAAACTGCAGTGGATGTTTAGTAAATATTTTTTGCAAATAGTTGTGATTATGTTTTTTTTTCTTACAGTTGTTTACATAATACTGTTTATTTGTGAGTTCCTCAACCCAACATTTTTGTTTCCTGGCTCCAACCAAAACACTGGTGGGGGTGAGTCACTGGTTTCACCTTCTTTAATTGGCTGTTTCCAGCATGAGTCAGCATTTTGGAATGAACTATTGACAAATAACATTATTGAGTTCTTTGCAGTAAGGGAAAATGTAGGGTAAGGAAGCACAGTAATAAACCATTTATATCTGAAAAATGATAAGAAAAGGAAAATAAAATATGTGAAAAACAACTATTAAAATATCCACTACAGTGCAGTGGGCTTTGAAATTTGTGAAAGTTCCCCTTTATGCTTAGGATTCTTCATGCCTGAGTTTTATACATAATAAGAGGAGTTATATATCATAACTGGGCAAATTTGCCCTTGGGAAGTAACCCATAGCAACCAACCAGATTGGTGCATTCATTGTTCTATCTGCAGCTGGCTGAAAAAAGCCAGTCACTGGTTGGCTGCTATGGGTTACTGCCCAAAGGTAAATTTGCCCAGTGTTGCTGAATGAGCCCCCATAGTGAAATAGCCCCCATAGTGACATGGCCCTCCAAAAAAACATTTTTTTCGAAAGTACACATTGTTTTTTTTAATTAAATTTTAATTCCAAACTACAAATCTTTGCTAAAATTAGTGGGTTTTAAGAATTTTCTTAAAAAATTGCCACAAACTGTGACAGCTTCTACAATATGTACTTTCCAACAATAAATTGATTTTTCGGGTAAACTAACTCTTAAGGGACCTTGGTTATGACAAAAAACATATATATTTAATAGAATTGGAGCTTTTTAAAAATATTAAGTAGATAAATATGTATTTCTGTTCCAAATTACCAAGCTGTAAATCAAAGCTGAAAATAGCTTCTAAAAAACCTGGAAATTTGCAATAAAGCATGCAATTTACAGCATCTTATTTCCCACATGTCCTTTAGTATAAAGAAAAAGCAAAATAAATATGAATGCCAGGAGTCTTTTGAACAGTTTGACATGCAATAATCTTAGGATTACAAAACTCTGTGGCCGGTAGAGACTCTAAAATTTAAATCATATAAAAATGTATGGGTAAAAACAAGCAATCAAGAACAATGCAACATGCACTAAATAAAACCAACCAACACAATTAAGTAAAAATATTGCATAGTGAGATTGGTGGCTCATTAAGGCCCATCTCAAGATACTTCTAGTGAGATATTTTTGTTTGGCTTTTGGCTCCTGGCCTAACAGTCAGGCTAAATCTCTTGTTGCCTCTAGTGAGATACAATGATATGGATTTTTGTAACTTAAAGGAACAGTTCAGTGTAAAAATGAAACTGGGTAAAGTAGACTGCGCAAAATAAAAAATGTTTACAATATAGTTAGTTAGCCAAAAATATAATCTATAAAGCCAGGAGTGGACAGATGTCTAACATAATAGCCAAAACACTACTTGCTACCTGCTTTCAGCTGTCTAACCTCCTAGTTAGTCAGTCACTTTAGGGGGGGGGGGGCACATGGGACATACCTGTTCAGTTAGTTTGCATTTGAATCGGACCTTCGTGCTCACAAACTCAATAGTTATAACCTCTCAGGTCACTGATCGGTTGCTGACAGCTTAGAGAGCTGTAAAGGAGGGAGTAGTATTCTGGCCATTATGTTAGACATCTGCCCACTACAGCCTTTATGGATTACATTTTTTAACTAAATGGATTTTTTTTTTATTTTGCGCAGTCTATTTTACCCAGTTTCATTTTTACACTGAACTGTTCCTTTAAATAGTTAGATATTTTTAATGTGGTGCAGGTATCGGACCCCTTATCCGGAAACCCATTATCCAGAAAGTTCCGAATTACGGAAAGCCCATCTCCCATAGACTCCAGTTTAATTAAATAATTCACATTTTTAAAAAGGATTCCCTTTTTCTCTCTAATAATAAAACAGGACCTTGTACTTGATCCCAACTAAGATATAATTAATCCTTATTGGGGCCAAAACAATCCTATTGGGTTTAATTACTGTTTAAATAATTTTATTAGCAGACTTAAGGTAGGAGATCCAAATTACGGAAAGACCCCTTATCCGGAAAACCCCAGGTCCCAAGCATTCTGGATAAGGGGTCCCATACCTGTACTAAGGAAGAAAACGAATGAGCTTCTGTATAAAGCCACTATGTCAGATGTCATTAAAATATGGTTAAAATAGTTCCAAAACATAAAGAGTTAAGGTCCCCATACCCGGGCCGATTATAGCTTCCGATATCGGTCCCTTGGACTGTTTCGGCAGCTTATCGGCCCGTGTAGGGGCAGAACTGAGGGGCTTGGCCGACCGATATCTAGTCTGAAATTGGGCAGATATCGATCGGGCAGGTTAGAAAATCCAGTCGGATCAGGGACCGCATCGGCTCGTTGATGTGGTCCCCGAACCGACTGCCCCATTGCCGCGTGTAGAATTCGATCGTTTGGCCCCAGGGCCAAATGATCGAATTCGCCTACATGCCTCCCCAATATCGCCCACCCGTAGGTGGGGATATCGGGTGAAGATCAGCTTGCTTGGCGACATCCCCAAGCGAGCGGATCTGCCCGTGTATGGCCACCTTTAGTCTTCAGTTTAGAAACCAGGCCAAAGTGTACAAAGCTCTTTTATTGTTGGGAGAGTTTGCAAGCTTTAGTACGTAACAGCTGGAGGGCTGTGGGCTTGCAGGCCCCAATCCCTTCATCTTGCGGTAGACACTTACTTTGACTATTCAGTATTTCTGTTTAATTTGTGTACTTCACCAGGAAGCAGAATGTCAGAATGTTTCAGTACAACATATGTCAGCTGTGCAGCTCAGGGCTTTTGTACTTGCAGTGTTATGTCTGTCATAAATGTTCAACCACATAATTAGTGCTATCTATGTTTACAGTTTAATCTGTGCAATTATTATATTGGCTCCAGACCAAAGAAAAAAGCAAGCATTTATTTCTTAAACAGGAAGGAAATAATCCTGTATTTCAGTTTGATAACTCAATGTAGTAGGAGTTATTACAGTGGATGCTATATAGCAGCAAGGTATATGAAAGAAAGTCACTGCATTTTTATTTGTAATAAAAAAAAAAATAGGCACACTGGGAATTTCAGTGATTACAAAATCATGGCATCCTAGTTCATTCATAGGAGTTTATTGGTTTTCTGAACACCATGGGCAGGTGGCTTTTCAGAACTTTTGCAAGTCGGCAGCTAGCTGGCACGTGAGCTCCTGTTAGATCTGTTTACTAGTCTGTTTTCCATTGGGTACTCGCAAAGCAGATCAATGTTTGGGGAAAACATTTTCTCCCTTCGTCAGGAGGCAGTGTCCTTCCCCCGAAACATTGATTGTTGTGGTTTCACTGGCAGAATAAATGGGGTAAGCTCCCCAGCCTGAAATACTGAGTGTGTTGGGTCTCTATCTCTTGTCCTGCATGCAATTTGGGACATTGCCATACGCCTAGGAGACCTGGAATCACTATATTATTATACAACAATATAAGGGATTGTGCAACTGGATACCGATCCGGTGTTATAAATACTTGCCAAGCAACTCATTTCTCAATCTCTCAATAAGCCCATAGGTTTCAATACAAATAGAGCAGTCTGTAAAACTGCAGGGAATGCAGGAAATGTGCAACCAACTAACTCCCTTGAAAATTAATGAATCCCTTGATAATTAAATAAGCAGAGAAATTCATCCAGCATGACGCTATTATAAAAAAAAAAGCAAAAACAATGCTAAATATGTTGCAGACAATAGAAATACCCATTCATTTAAGGGTGAAAGACTTGATTGCAGTCCCTGTCTGTGTGAGCACTACACTAAATTAGGCACAACATTCGTAATCTCTTCAGGGTTTGTGGCGGATCAAACATGGACCACTACAATATCAGGTATATGTACCACCCTACTGCCCTGTCAGATCACAGTTGATTTGCACAAATCAGTCCATTGGTTCTGTTGGTTGTCTTGTCGGTAGGTACATGGTAAATTGAAGTGTAAACTGAAATTAGGGAATACAAAATGCAAATTCACTTTGAGGCAGTAAGTTGGTGTTTTGGGACAGATGGAGCATTGCAGCTCAGTAGATGAGAAACAAAAGCTCTTCAGGCTGATTCGGTATATGTAAAAATAACCTATATAACCTATATAATGTAACTTTTAGTATGTTATAGAATGGACAATACTTTTCAATTGGTCTTTACTTTTTATTTTGCATGGTTTTTTAATTATTTTATTTCCTTTATTGACACTTTCCAGCTTTCAGCTCTAAGGCTACAATTTTATTGTTACTTTGTATTACTTATCTTTATATTTAGACTCCCTACTATCCATATTCCTTTCCCTTATTTATACCACTACTGGGTTGCTAGGGTAGCAACCAGATAGCTGCTAAAATGTGGTTGGGTGAAGGGGTAATGAACAGAAAGCTCAATAATTGAAAAAAACACACAAATAATAAAAATGAAGATGGATTGCAAATTGCCTCAGAATAGCACTCTTTACCACATAGTAAAAGTTAATTTAAAGGTGAACAACCCCTTTAACAGTTTATGACTGTGATCCCTCCAGCTATTATGAGCCAAGACTTGTATCCAGCCCATACTTGGGAACATTTTATTCAAAATAATGTTTCATGGAAAAACATGTTCCTCAGTTTAGTCTATAAGATAATCTGGTATCATTATTTATTTGTGGAAGCCAAACAGGTTATTGAGCTTTAAGAACTGCTAAATATAGACTATAAATATTGTGTTTGTGCAGAGGTGCATATGCTAGTGTAGTACATCCAAGTGGGTACTAATTATGGTTGGCAAGGTAACCACTCATAAGAAAATGGAACAGATATGTAATGTTAGGTTTTTCTGAAGTTCAATATGCTGGCTGCATGCAATATGTAGGTTGTCATGAGAGCGCTCAGAGAACAAATAGGCCCAGACACATTAAAATGTCTTTCTCAGAGAGTGGTATTGTGCCTCATGATTCCACTGCTGTGCAGCGGAAGACAAAACAGAGTTTGACGTTAGTAATGATCACAATGAGAACAATGATATCTGCTGGTTATATAACATTTGCCATTTTCTCCTGAAGCCCTTAATGAAGTGACAATGGCGTCGACCAGCCACCCACGACGAAAGACAGACTTTAGAGCTGCTAACGGATATGCTCCTCCTTTGTATATGTTCTCCAGTCTTCAGCGTTTTCTATTTAAAGGGACAGCTTCTTGTATATATTTCATAATTCTTTAGCGTCCACATCCTGCTTTAGTTGTCTGGATGCAACTGTTAACATAAAGAGGCAAACAGGCAGTTGATCCAGGACTGTAGTGTCTGTACTGACAACCTAGCCTTTGTTTTTGATTTGTTTAGAACTGTTTAGAACACACTAGCACACAGAGTTCTCCTCAGTGATAATGGCACCCAGTAATTGTCTGTACAGACTTTGTCTCAATGACATAAATAGGGAGCAATAATGATTAATGCTGGCGAAAGAAAAATCCACACCCTTTCTATTCAGGTCAACAGAAAGCAACCCCCTTTAGACCAAGGATTATTGACTGCACAGTGTGCCATAGCCATAACAGCACATATACCCATATATATATATATATATATATATATATATATATATATATATATATATATATATATTTATATATATACCCAACAGCTCTTATGTTCTCCAGTAAATAAGCATGCATGTGTTAGCGCATGTTATTCTCCCTAGCATATCTGTAGCCACAGGGACACAGACCAAACCTGAACTCCAATAAACAATAGAGAAACACCTGTTTTTTCTGCTATCACCAATGGTCCATTTCTCAGTATGTTCACTAGTTACTGTGCGGTATAAAGCATAGGACCAAACTGCACGGAAAATGCATCAACAGCCCATGTGTACAAAGCCTAAAGGATACTCAAGGGCAGAATATTGTGTCCACACACATCATCAACATTATAAAGTTTGTATTTGTATGGGTGTTAATTTTTTTCTCTATCTTATGGGCAGTTCAGGTATGTTTTATATGTTTAATGTGACCACTAGATAACAGGATAACTAGATAACAGGATATTGTGGGATAATACAATTTTGGTAATTTATATTCACTCATTTTGTACAGTTCTATGGGAATTGGTACATTGAAACTTTAACAATAATGTATTATGTAATGTATGACTTGCTGGTAACTTTGTGCGACTTAGAAAAACCAAAGAAATGCATTGGCCGCATAGAAAAAAAACCCCACTTAGTTCTTTAATAAAAATACCCATAAGTCTATGCTCCTGCACCAAGACTGAAAAGACCAGTGGGAAGTCCATGCGCAGTAGAAAGTATTTTGGAAGAACACAACAGAGCAGGAGCACTCACCAACAAAGATCCTTCATATCCCTCCCACTACGGAGCACGCACCAATAGTAACCAATATGCTAACCATCGCTCCAGCCTTCACCACTCCACCCGTACCAACACTGCTGTTTCTTAGTGTGCTTGTGCCTAGGGAGAGGCTGGATCTTTGAACATTTAGTGATGCTGTGCCATCTTTATTACGTATACATATCCAAAATGGCAGCCGCAATGGGCAAGAAACATATAAATCTTTAAAAGCGGACTGCGGGAAATACAATCACTATTAAGAAAAAAAAACTTAGTGATCAGATAAAGGCAAGGGAGGTCTTTATTATGCTGGTGAACTCTTTCCAAAGCAGTATAATAACAGCAATCTTTGCTAAGGAACCTATTGTAGACACAAATCAAACCAAGGATGAAATGTCGGGAGCCAAAGCTAAACACTGTAGTTGAAAGAAGTTTCAAGGTATTAAATGTTAAGTATATCACAGTTCTCTTGAAAACACTCACTTTCAAATTTTGTCATTAATATTTGAAAAAGGCAGTCAGCCCTTGTCAGAGACAGGTTGGCGCCAAATAGCTTTGCAGAGTAGGACAAGGATGTCAATGTCATAGCCCTTCAGCTGTTAAGTGCAATTCCAAGCAGCCTTCTGTGGGCTTCACTCTTCAAGGCAGGTGGAGGGCCAGTGGACTGCCTTGCTATAAAGTAGATTCAACTAATTTGTCATTGATTCAGTATGTTCCAACTCTATTTCAGAAGCTCATAAGCAAATATCCCATGCCTGAAATATAATGTGAAAGGATATTCCTTTAATACCAACTAGGGCCTGCTCTTGTTCATTATAATATGGCGAAAGGGGGGCTTAGTGATATTTCATGTTACTTGCAGTATTTTACTTTAAGTTTAAAGGGGCGCATGCGCACTCGCAGCTGGCGGGGGGGGTCGCGCGGGGGGGGGCGACCAACAGGGGCGGCCTCGCCTCCGGGCGCCCAGAAGACAAATCCGGCCCTGGGGATGACTGGCAACTAGTAGACCTGGCCCTTGTGTTTGTCTGTGGGAGAGAGAAATAAAAGACTGTAAATGTCACTTGGTCTGGGACCAGGCCCGGATTTTCAAACTGTTAATTCTGGCAAGTACCAGAGGGGCTGCTGTTAGATGCCATAGGCAGTCACTATTTAGTGGGCTGGTGAGGAGCTGTTTGGGCCTCTGTGTACCTCATATCCCAGGGTCTATTTTCAGTTTCATTCCAGGTCTTACTAGGACTGTTATTGGGTTAATAACCATAACCTTACAGTGACACATCCAAATATAATGCTGTAAAATATGTAGACAAGAGGGTTATTAAGGAATACTCTGGTATGTCAAATTTCCTATGTAGGTAAGACGTCCTCTACTTTCCCACCTGTGTGGGAACCATACTGTTATAAAATGATGTCCTAAAAAGATGGCTATGTAGCCCTTGGTCCATATAATGTGCAGGCCTGCAGTTAAATGGCCCTGCTTGAAGATTTTGTGTGTTGGCAGTAAATACAATATAGATTAAAAACAAACTTGCAGGTCCAATGGTATGTTAGTCCTAGCTCTGTAGTCTAGTTGAACTACAGCACTTAAAGAGTTAGTTTCCATTAATCAAGTTATTTTTGTAAGCCTAGTAGTCAGCAGTATGTTTTTTTTTTATTTTAGCTGGCGTTGAGAAGCTGAATTGCCCATTATTTAATAGGAAACCTTCTAAACCAATGTACAGGAAAGGAGTTGCCATTATATCAGCACTATCACAAGGGCTTGACTTTATCCTCTAATTTTGTTTAAGAACATTACACATTAGACTGTTATTAATTTTTTTGTGTGTGTCTGACAGCTGCGAAGTATGAAACAATAACTAAAAGTTCATAGAGTTCCAAAGCACTGGCTTGCTGTGCCACCTCAAAGAAAGAAGCATTCTCAGTTAAATTGTTATGCCATATATTGCCATAGTTCCACAAAGAGAGTTGTGTGTGGTGGCAACATGATAGAACATGATTGCAAATGCCATCAAATTGCTGCTGGACGGAAGCATCATATGAAGTTTGTTCTGAATTGGGTATGATGTGTACTGTGTAAAAAGCTTGCACAAAACAAGCAGGCAGTGAACATTGCATTCTGTATAAAATAAAGAGAACTTCTGTGCAGCTGGTAGGTTTTTTTTATGTTAAATCTGCAGCAGATTAGAACAGGACAGTGACCAGGTCCTTGAGCTGTAGCCACCTCTTCTAGCAATGTATCTGCCACACAAGATGCCTTAAAGGGGTTATTCACCTTTAAATTAACTTTTAGTATGTTGTAGACAGTGGCGTTCTGATATGCAGCTTTTATTTGCATTTTTTTTTAATAATTTAGCTTTCTGGTCAGCAACTCTCCAGTTTGGAATTTTAGCAGCTGTATGGTTGTATCAACCAGGCAGAGGTTTGAATGAGAAACTGTAATATGAATAGGATTGGGTCTGAATAGAAAAATAAGTATTTTTTCTTAACGCTTGTTGTAATTCTGCAGCAAAATACAAGCTATAAATAGGTTCTATATTTTTTTTTACTGTCCAGGTGCTAAGTAATAGGTGCACCTTTATGTACAGGTGCTAAGTAATACTGTGTTCATATCACAATTAATCAGGATATTTATGTAGATGGCACCATAAATCCATATTTGGTATACACAATATACAACAACCCATGAAGCCCATCACCCAACCAAATTCCTTCTTCTGAGTGATTGTATCTAACTTGTTGCTAATTGTTCCAAACAGTAATAATCAGTCAATCGTTTGTAACAGCTAAAACACTAATACATGCCCTTATCCTTTTCTGCTTAGATTACTGCAATCTCCTACTAACCAGCCAGACTCCCACCTCTCTCCCCTGCAGCCTCAGCCTCAATTAAGCTCTCTTGCATGGTTGCCTGTTAAAGGACAAGGAAAGGCTAAGTCACGGGGGTGCCAAAATGTTAGGCACCCCCAAGTGACTTTAATTGCTTACCTTGTACCCCGGGCTGGTGCCCCTGTTAGGAGAAGACAGCACCATCCCGGGGTACCTGTAACGAGCGCTTCCTCCTTCCTGCTTCATTTTGCTGACAAATTCCGGGGACCGGTGCATGCACATTAGAGTGAAAAGCCGACTTCTCTTTTAA
Source organism: Xenopus tropicalis (assembly GCF_000004195.4). NCBI lineage: Eukaryota > Metazoa > Chordata > Amphibia > Anura > Pipidae > Xenopus > Xenopus tropicalis. The sequence goes on from NC_030685.2 coordinate 35,604,766, forward strand.
AGTTCGGCTTTTTCACTCTACTGCGCATGCGCGTGATCGAAGCAGGAAGGAGGAAGCGCTACAGGTACCCCGGGCTGGTGCTGTTTTCTCCTAATAGGAGCACCAGCCCGGGGTACAAGGTAAGTGATTTAAGTCACTTGGGGGTGCCTAACATTTTGGCACCCCCAAGTGACTTTGCCTTTCCTTCTCCTTTAAGCAAAGGATAGCTTACAAAATCCTTCTGCTAACATTCAAAGCCCTTCACTCCTCTGCTCCTCACTATATTTCTTCACTGGTCTCCCTGCATGTTCCTGCAGTTCCTACTGTGTCTCATACCACATGGCACTTATTTCCTGTGCATGTATATATATTTATTGTATTTATTTATTATAACACTTGTCCTCCCTGTGTGTAATTTTGTATTTTGTAAGATTGTACAGCGCTGAGTACCCTTGTGGCGTTCTATAAATAAAGTTATACATACATACATTTGCCCAAATTGACCAACTAAACCATATCACGTGAGGGTATCTTTACACCCTAAATATCATTTTTTTACCTTCCTACAACCAACACAGACACATTCTGAAATGTAACACTGTAACAACCCCCTTATTAATAAACTGATGACTGTGAAAATTATATATGAGATGGTACATTTACATTTCTGTGGCCTACAAAGCTAAACACTACACTGCATATCTTTTAAATTTGTCTTGATTGAAACCAAAAACTTTTTGGCTTCAGTACAGTTCCATTACTCAAAGCATTATAATTTCTGCATTATAGACTGTACATCTAGAAAACCTGGTGATTATCTGTCCTGCTATTAAAGAGGCATCTTGCCCAATGAATGGGTGTTTCATTTCATTATGACAAATATTATTACTTGGTGGCACTGCTGTGCTGAACTGACACTGCCTAGGCTGAATAATTCGAATTAGTTACTATACTAGGTCTGTGTTATTTACTTTCTTTTTTTAGTTCATTCACCTTTAAGTAATTAAGTAAACCACCCATACATAGTGTGTAAACAAACATAAAGCAGCCAAAAAGCTGTGTGCAAAGTAATTTTTGCCAAATGGAGCAGGGAGACTATACTACATTTGTAAGGCTGGGCCATCTCTTCCTACTTGTGTAATTACACAACAAAAACCCAAATACTTCTGAGGGTTGTGGCCGGGGCATTTTATTTTCCAGATTTTCCAGACAGAATTGTTTAGTACTAGTCAGTTCTGCAAACATTCTCATCAGAGAGAGAAATATACAAGCAATATCGTTGTTTGCACTTTCCTAGGAATAGTTCCCAAAATCTGAGTAATGTCTCAGTGTGTGAGTGATTATTACTGACTTTTACATTCAACAAACATTTTAAAAACCCACACTTTTTATTGTAAAGGAGCATAAATGTTAGTTATGGAATATAAAAAATATTGTATGAATATTTTTCGCAGTGACCATATCATTTCTATTTTAATAACCTCCCTACCACTCTAATGCCCTTTATTAACAGCATTAGCAAATGAATAACATACTGCATAATATATAGACTTTTATATTGTATATATATATTAAAAAATTGCTTTTTCATTTTTTTTTAATTTTGTGGGGTTCCCTTTAAGCACTGATCAGCTACACAGTTAGTACAGTGGTCTGCTGTGAATTGAATTATCTGGGTTTATTCTCACTCTGAACCTCATGGGCCACCCTTGACTGACCAGTAAGTTCCAGTCAGCTGTTTTACCTTAAGTATTCAAAACAGCGCTATGATTTTATATCTTTGATTTGATCCAACCAGCCAGACTTAGAATCTCGCCAAAACCGATATCTATGAAGCATGGATATGTAGTACAAATTGCTTTCACTACAGCCAGCTGGGCCTGATTTGATATTGGATAGCTTTGCAACAGTGTAGCATGAAAATTGCTTTCAGTGATGTGGTGACTGTCAAACCCAAAATTAGGTTTCAAGCTTGCTGTTTTCTGTTGCCCCTTTGCTATAGGAGGTCAACTGCAGGTTTGTGTGAAGCAAAACGGAAAGAAAATGTTCCCTCTAGGTACTGCTACTAGGGTTCTGTTGCATCCAAACCCCCCCAAAAAACCTGTCTCCAGGCTTTGTCTGGGTTTGGTACCCAAGTTTTACCAATTTTCCAACTATATCTCTTTCTTTGGATTTGTTGCAGGTTTCAGGAAATGCAGTAGCTGATAAGAATGTAAGGAACAAATCCAGACCTTCTAGATATTAAAAAAAGGTTTGCTTTTTAATATATTTATATAATTGTATGTTGTTACAATGTATTATCTTGCTGTGCTGACTGTTGAAAGTAAAGTAGGTACTATATACGTAGAGTATTATAAATACTTTATACATACATAGTTTGTTGAAAGTAAAGTAGGTACTATATACGTAGAGTATTATAAATACTTTATACATACATAGTTTGTAATAACTATGTATGTATAAAGTATTTATAATTCCTTATACATTTTGCACGCTGGTATTGACACTAAAGTACAACAATAATCTCATACTAAACCCATTTTATTTAAAGTTATAAAAAACATTTAAATGTGTGTATTGTTTATGTAGGTATTCATGTTGGCCCTAGCTTTTAGTTATTATGCATTTTATACTGGGTATTGTGTATTTAGGTATACATGTTGGCACTAGCTTTTAGTTATTATGCATTTTATACTGGGTATTTATTTAGGTATACATGTTGGCACTAGCTTTTAATTATTATGCATTTTATACTGGGTATTGTGTATTTAGGTATACATGTTGGCCCTAGCTTGTATTTGGTGTGCATTTTATACTGTATATTTTTTATGTCATATCACCATGTGTTTTACCTCAATTAAATCAGTTACTGATTTAAATATAATGATAATTCAGGTTTAGGTAGAACTTTTTTTTTCTTTTAAATGTATTAAGTCCATATGCTGAATGTGTTTATTATGGAATTTTTTAGGTCTACTACTTTGTGCTTTTGGTAATTACTTAAAGGGGGATTGATTTTCCATATAATTCTGGTTTCTGCTATAAGAAATAGGCTGAATTTAGAAAGTTCATGCCTTTTAATTTGTTATCATTTGTCCTAGCTCTATGAGATCCATTGTTGTAATTCTTAATATCCATAAAATAAAAGGGGGAAGTGAGATGTAGGAGCGCAGTTCAGAATGTATTTGGGGATGCTTGATTATTCTAATGTTCTGTATTACTTGACTGGATTTAGTAAATCAGACCTTAAATTAATATTCTTAATTAGTGAAAGGTCAGTGATCTGAGTTTGCATAGAATCTTCCATTGTTTTGATAAATTGATTTAATGTCCATGAGAAGTTCACACTGCTGAGTACAGCAGCATCAGTTCATAGATATAGTCTGTATCACTTTAGTGGTTCAAAGGTAATTTATCATGACTTGTATTGTAGTCTCAGCATCAAGGGACTGCCAATTCAGACAGGTGCTGGCAACCCCACTACATTTAAACTAAGATGCACTTGTCTTATATAGAACAGTAACGTAGATAAAGAAAAAACAATGTACCCATCATTATTTATATTGAACCATTCCAAGTGACTGATTTTCTGTCATTACCCCTGTCTTGGAATAAACAAGAGTTTAAAATCTACATAATCTGAGGGTTAGGTAATGGAGTTTCCAATTTAACAGATATAGATATGAAACGGGGACTCTAGATGGAATAATAAAAAGAAAGGTATAAAATACCTTAAATAAGTTAAAAGCGAAAAAGAGAAACTGCCACATAAATCATAAGAGGAACAGAGGTTTTGTAAAAATTTCTATTTTTATGTTTTGCATTTGGTAATAAACTTCTGCTGAGAGCATTTGTACCTTTGTAACAAAAGTCAGACAAAAACTCCTGCAGGACAAGACTTGGTATACCAGCTAAAGTCCTTTAAAGTTTACTGGGGCCTGAGCCGTAGCAGTATGCAGGTATGCAGCTCTTGAACCCTGATGTTTTCTAGTCCACTTGGCACACTATACAGTGAACCCTTTTAAATTTTTAATATTTCTGCTTAGGTGTTATCTATTTTTCACACACGTCTAAAAACGAGATCACAAGAACCCAGTTAAACATCAAACATCAAGAACATATGCTTGCTCAATTGTTTATTGAGGAAAATTATCACAATTTAAATATTTGTGTGTGGCAAAAATACATGAACCTCTAGGATTCACAGTTTATTTGAAGAGGATATCTCCTTTGTTCGAGCCCTGACACGCTGCTGCAAACCTGTATTAACATCAGACTTGGATAGTGTAACCCTATATAGACATTGACCGATTCCTACTGTTCTGTACAGCTCTAACTCTCTCTGCTCTGCATCTTGGGTCTCTTCCATTGTGTGACATTTGACACTACCAGCATGGTTGCCAATCTTTATATACATTGCCCAAGTTTGTTTTGTTGGACATCATCAACATGCCACAGAAAGCACCATCCTTGAGTAGCCAAGGAATAAAGCATATTGTGGTGTGATGAATTGGCCCAATATCCGTAATCCACTTTAGATCTACAAAGCAGCTCTAAAGTGACCTCCCACTGTAAAATATAAGGACATTATGTCACCTCAGAGTTGCATGATTGTATAAAAGTGCAAGGGTGAAGGCAGAAGACCCCATATTTTCCAACAGGGAGCATGATTTATACATCTCTCAGTGAGAGATGTGCCAGAAATGTCATCACCAAGCACCAATTAATAGGACATAATTTACAGTATATTTATGGTACGTGTTTTGTATGTACTTGTATTATACTGTATATTTGTATCCAACCTTGGCACAGGACAGGCTGCAACTTTGGATGCTGTGCCATTTCAGTATTTTTGCCCCTCCACTTTTTCTAAAGCGTTTCAAGCCTTGCTAATATAAGGACTCATTTACAATTGGCAGGAGCAACACTGTGTGCAGAATTGCCACCAAAACCAAATGCATATTTGTGCTCATGCACTAATGTCATGCACCAGTTTGCCACCAGTTTAAACTTTAATGCATGAGGCACATTCACAAGGGTCCCTAGTACTTAACACCTGCCATGACCAGGTTTTATTATTATTAGCCTTTATTCAGACAGTACCAAAATATAGGGCAGTGCTTTACAGAGATTACCATCATTCACATCAGTCCCTGCTGTAGTGGAGCTTACAATCTAGTGCCCCTATCACATTCACACAAACTATGGCCAGTTATTATCAGGAGCCAGTAAATCTGCCTGTATATTTTTGGAGTGTATAAAAATGAATAAACCCATGCAAACAGGAACATACAAACAAAGTACAAGACTCCTTTTGTGTGTTGTGCCTATAAGTAATCAATATTGTGCTAGTTAAATTGCAGTGAATGCCGTTGTCCCACCAAGTGCTGCCCTTTATTTTGCATGTGCAATTTTCACCCAGTTGACCAAGTGAATCTTTGTGCCTCCTGAAAGTCACAGAACTTTGCAACCAATGGAATACAGGTATAGGACCCATTATCCAGAATGCTCGGGACCAAGGGTATTCCGGATAAGGGGTCTTTCCGTAATTTGGATCTCAATACCTTAAGTCTAATAAAAAATCAATAAAACATTAATTAAACCCAATAGGATTGTTTTGCATCCAATAAGGATTAATTATATCTTAGTTGGAATCAATTACAAGGTTCTGTTTTATTTCTACATAGAAAAAGGAAATCAGTTTTAAAATTCTGAATTATTTGATTAAAATGGAGTCTATGGGAGACGGGCATTCCGTAATTCGGAGCTTTCTGGATAACGGGTTTCCGGATAAGGGGTCCGATACCTGTACTGGCATTGAGGGTAAAACAAGGCAAACTGTAGCATTGTGGGTAAAACAAGGCAAACTGTGCTGATTTGCAGTGATTTAGTAAGTGAGTCTTATCGGCTGTAGAAAATAATCTTCATGTGTAACTTCACATCCTGTCAAAGCAAGTCCTATGATCCCCTTTTATTTTTTGTCTGCCATATACCTATAAATCAGATTCAAGTGCCCTGCCTAGGGAACCATCTCACCATCATATATTCAGCTAGAGAACTTTATTCTAACTTTGGCATCTACCAGAAAATATCAGCATATCTTAAAGCTTAGTTACTTCACTGATTGACCTCTTGTAACTAAATATGCTTTACATTCCACAACAGCTACTGGTAGAATGTGTCCTGATTGCCTAAGTGAAGCATTTCACCTCCTGATTGGTATGTTTCTACAGTTAGGCTCTCATTTCCTGTTATGAACTTGGGAATGTTGAAATCTCACACCAGGCCAGCATAGGGAGCCTTAACATAGTGAACTACATTACCAGTTTGTTGCAATGTTACCAGTTCCTTGCTGTTTGCGAGCTTTTGCAAAAGTCACTTTTGTATGTAAGACAAACAACATGCAAAGAGAACCTTGGAAGCATCACCTGGTAGTACTTTCATGGCTACTTGTAGAAAGGTCTGCATAACAGACTGAATCAGTGCATTGGTGCTACGTTCAAGGTATAAGAAATATATATTGGTATAAATATGTTTTCTAGTACAGGTATCTGACGCCTTATCCGGGAACCCATTATCCAGAAAGTTCTGAATTACGGAAAGGCCATTTCCCATAGACTTCATTTTAATAAAATAATTCACATTTTTGAAAATTATTTCCCTTTTTCTCTGTAATAATAAAACAGATCCCATACCTGTACTTGATCCCAATTAACATTATAGTTAATCCTTATTACAGGCAAAACAATCCTATTGGGTTTATTTAATGATTAAATGATTTTTTAATAAACTTAAGTTAGAAGATCCGAATTACGGAAAGATCGGAAAACCTCAGGTCCCGAGAATTCTGGATAATGGGTCCCATACTTGTACAGTTAGGATTGTTTTGCCACCAATAAGGATTAATTATATCTTAGTTGGGATCAAGTACAGGTATGGGACCTGTTACCCAGAATGCTCGGGACCTGGGGTTTTCCGGATAAGGGATCTTTCCATAATTTGGATCTGCATAACTTAAGTCTGCTAAAAATCATTTAAATATTGAATAAACACAATAGGCTTGTTTTGTCTCCAAAAAGGATTACCATATATACTCGAGTATAAGCTGATCCGAATATAAGCCGAGGTACCTAATTTAACCTAAGAAAACTGGAAAAACTTATTGATTCTAGTATAAGCCTAGGGTGGGAAATACAGCAGCTACTGCTAAGTTTCAAAAATCAAAATAAATACCAATAAAATTACACTAAATGAGGCATCAGTGGGGTACATGTTTTTAAATATTTATTTTAAAGAAAAACAGTAAACTACCTCTGTAAGCAGAGAAGAGGGTCAACAAAAACAATACGGTATCAACAATGATACCTTAAGAGTACTACCCCCTTAGTTCAATCAGCAACCAAACTGAAACACAAACTATATACAGTTTATAAAGAATATAAAGTGCAATATCTAGTGCAGAATGGGAGAGGTGAGGATGGTAGATGAAGCAATTGGAGGTGAAAAAGTTGCAGCAATATTCTAAAGAAGGATGCCTGTGGGTAGAGCATAGAGAGAAGGGGACAGTTCAGGCATAAAGATTAAAAAAAAAATATGGGACAGCAAACTAAAGGGGCAAACAGACTTTTGGGATTTATTTAAATTAAAGATGCTGCCTGGTAAAGAAGGTGGCCACGGGCCATGGGCATTATGGAATACTGAACCCCCCCACTTAGTTTGCTGCAGTAAGTTAGCTTAGCGCAACAAAGCAGCAGCACTGGAGGGTCTGGTTGCCGGTGGCCTAATTGGCACACAAAGGAGGGACCCATGGCACCCAACTCAAGTATAAGCTGAGGGTGACTTTTTCAGCTCATTTTGGGTGCTGAAAAACTAGGCTATACTATGCTTATACTCGAGTATATCACGTAGATCAAGTACAAAGTACTGTTTTATTATTACAGAGAAAAAGGAAATCATTTTAAAAAATTTGTTTATAATGGTCTATGGGAGATAGCCTTTTCGTAATTTGGAACTTTCTGGATAACGGGTTTCCAGATAAGGGCTCCCATACCTGTACAAGGTATTGTTTTATTATTACAGCGAAAAGGGGAATATTTAAAAAAAATCTCAAAATATTTCCTTAAAATAGAGTCTATGGGAGATGCCCTTTCCATAATTCGAGACTTTCTGGATAACAGGTTTCCGGATAACGGGTCCCATACCTGTAGTATTTACATAGAAGCCAGTGTTACACATTGCACTTGCTTCTGTAAGCGAGTCTTTTAAAATCTAATTAATCCATGATTGTTTAAATTTTTCTAAAAGACCTGGATAAAAACATTATATCTAAAAAGTAGTTGATCCAGTGGATGTTAGGGCCTCCACAGAGCTGTTTCACTGATCTTATAGAATATAAATATGAACCAGTGCCAAATACCCCAGCTTTTTAATGTTTTTTTGTTTTGTTTATATGCACTAGGACATTCTGTTTTATTAGTGTTGGCAAAGGTAATCGTAAATGATTCTGTTGCTTGGAAATGATTCTTTAATCACCTGCTTCTGCAGTATACCAATGTAATATTATACTAATACATTATTCAAATCAACTGAAGTTATTAATTGAACAGTAAGTGCAATGCAAAAGAATTCCAAAAATGGAGCTTAACAGTTTCCTAACATTACAGAAATCAATGTGGTGCCCTGAATCTCATCCATCATAATAATACATCAAGGCAATACAGATAATCTGGGTTGTTTTCATCCTTTCTGTGCAGGTGTATTAGTGGAAGGGAGCTGCAAAAAAGTTTAGTTCCTGTAAGTTTGCGTGTAGTCGCCTAAACCCAATGGGACTCATTTAATGGACCCCAAATGCAGGCCCCTACTGCAACAAATTCATTTTGGCAAAGTCCCATGTTACTTAATATCTACTGTAGCATATACTGCTTGTTTAGCACTGCTTATTAAATTAACCAGAGAATTGGTGGTACAGGTATCGGACCCCTTATCCGGAAACCCATTATCCAGAAAGTTCCGAATTACGGAAAGGCCATCTCCCATAGACTCCATTTTAATCAAATAATTCACATTTTTTAAAATGATTTCCTTTTTCTCTGTAATAATAAAACAGTAGCTTGTACTTGATCCCAACTAAGATCTAATTAATCCTTATTGAAGCCAAAACAATCCTATTGGGTTTAATTACTGTTTAAATAATTTTATTAGCAGACTTAAGGTAGGAGATCCAAATTACGTAAAGACCTCCTTATCCAGAAAAGCCCAGGTCCCAAGCATTCTGGATAATGGGTCCCGTACTGTAATACAAATAGGACACTCTTTCCTCCATATCACAAGAAGGGCATCATGCAAGCACACAAACTAGCTAAATAAAATCCTTATTCATAAATTAAATACATGTAAGCATACACTCTTGGGCTTTGTCCTCCTTTAAAATTACTGCTAAGCCTCTTGTTTGGGACATCTTGGCCCTGACCACAGAAAGCATCCCAGTACAAATTAATTGAAATTATTTGCAGCAGGTTTTTGTATTGTAATCCATTGGTTTACCAAGGCATAAAGTATGGGGAACCATTAGTGTTATCTGGTTGCATGTATGCAAATATATAAATGGTAGTTTTTTACAGGTGTTTGCTGGCTCTGTAACTCAATATAAACCCAGTACAGTCAAATTGTCATTTTACATGACATTTTTTATATCATCTCATTGAGCTGGAATTGTTCATTGTGGGGAATAGGTACAATCTGAGAACCTATTTCCAGTACTAAACAAAACTTTCCTGCGTTAACACTATTTTAAGTAGTGCCTTGGAGGTACAATACATGCTGCTGTTTCTGTTCATGTTTCTTCTCTTTGCTCTTCAGGAATGGTGCTCTGTCTGATTGTCATGAACTCTCAGCCCATCTCTATTAGGTATTGAACCCCTGTCTATGTAACTCTCTTTAAAGAGCTGTGTGCTGTTGTGGCACTTATAAAGTAATGCAATACATTATTTCACATTATGGTGTCCTAATAAAAAAACTGAGCAACCTGTTCAATACCTGAAATGGTTTCCTTTATATTACAAATCAGCAAGTAGGTACAGAACGTGAATTCCTTAACTGAATGCATGTAGGTTGGCATACTAGGCAGGAAGGGTCCAGTAGCCCCAGAAGTTGTTTAAAATTTCCCCGGTAATGAAGCCTAAGCATGGGGGGCATTGGCACTCTGGCTATAGGGCTAATGATATGTAGTGGGGATCATGAAAAAATATCATTTTTGAGCAAAATACTTTGTTTTCTATCTTCTCTTTATTTGGCATAAACAGTGTTTTAATAAAGCCCAACACTGATTTAATATTTAGAAAAAGAAGTTGGGACGTACTGTGTCTGTTAGACCTTGCCAAGTGACTAAAGAGAATCCTCGACTTTTATTCGTGTGAAAGATCGATTTTCTACTGTTCCAGTAGAAGACATAACTCTTTGTTTAGATGGAATTAAGCATTTTAAAGCTAATTCAGCTTAAATGCTTGTGTTCCTGTGTAGGAAATCACAATTTGCATAGGTATTCAGCATGCATCACTAGTGCTTTTAAATAGTGCCAGGTCTAATTGCCTTTTACTTAAAAGCTTCAGCTTGCTTACAAAGATAATGTGTCTTTAATAAAGTATTCAGCCTTCTATAATCACATTTGGAATGTGGAATTAATGAGTACAAAGAAAGACTTGGAAATATCATTTTTCATTTCATATTTAAGGAGTGCTCGCATTTTTAAGCATGCAACTGCCATTAAATTGGCATCTGCATACAAAAGCTTCCAACATTGTGCTGGCTTTTATTTCTGTAGCGGTTTCTGCCCACTATAATTGCAATTGAAAAAGAAAAATGGGAGAAAAATCATTTTAAGCTACTTTTTTACTCAATGATAAAGAACAATATGGTTTCTCTTCTATTTCATCAAGAGAAATTTTCCATTGATATTAGATTGATACCTCAAAACTTTCTACAAAGGCCGCATGGTAGTTCACTGAAGTTGTCTATGTGTTGTCTTTTGGAATTTAACAGGAATATTAAAGAAAGTTAACATATGTTGCAGTGTATCTGGATTACCTCCCATGGTAGCCAAAAGTTACTTCCTTTTAGAATAAGCAAACCCCTTGTTTTTTATTAGATATTAAAAATTACTCTAAATAGTAACTTGCCTTTACCCCTGCATTCAGTCTCATGTCATTTGTAGCTGAAAAAATGACATGAGACTGAATGCATGGGGAGAGGTATGTTATTCTGGCTGTTGCTTAGAGTCTTTTTAAAAATACAAAGGCTTTCTTATCAATTATGGCGACTTTTACAACAATCACAAAATACAAAGAAATGTCACAAGTGCAGCATGGAGAAGAAAGAGAAGAATCTATTGTCATTCCATTACAATGCACAGGATCAGCTGTGTACTATTTTGTTAGGTTCCCTAAAGGTGTCTATACATGTGAACATCTGCTCACTTGGCGAGGTCGCCAAGCGAGCGGATCTTCTCCTGATATCCCCACCTACGATATCGGGGAAAATGTAGGCTAATTCAATTGTTTGGCCCTGGGGCCAAATGATCAAATTATAATGGCGGCAATGGAGCAATCGGTTTGGGGACCGCATCAACGAGCCAATGTGGTCCCCAATTCGACTTAATCTTTTAACTTGCCCGATTGATATCTGGCCAATTTCAGGCCAGATATCGGTCGGACATGCCCCTCGTTCCTGCCCCTACACGGCCGATAAGCTGCTGAATCAACTACAATCGGCCCATGTATGGCCACCTTAAGCCTAACTCTATGTTTTTGTATGTTAAATATTGTCTGGTTGTAGCTAGACTTGTTTTAGTTTTTTCTTCAGACTGTAGTATTTAGAATCAGCTTACTGACCCTTTGATATACACATAGCCATACACATACAGATAAAATTTGTTTTGTATGTTTATCTGTGCATGTATAATGGCTCGCCAATACCTGGTGTTATTTGTGTACCATGGATATCAGTCAGTTTGGGTAGATATAAAAATCAGCCATTGCACCTTTTTGGCCAATTCATGTTGCACCAGCAGATGAGGAAGTGAAGAAAAGGCACAGGCCCCATGTACACCTTTGTCCGTTCAGCTCCTGGGCTGATTGAGCAGAAAACATACCAGATCATCCTGTGTATTTAGCTGTGTTACAGGTTGAACTCATAGCTTTTGTGAAGGAGTTTTGGGAATGGAGTTTTTTATGAAAAATTAGCCTTAGGCACAATAACTTTAAATGATTCGGATTTCCCTCCAAACCTTGTTTGAAAAGTAACAGTGTTATATATGAACTCAGACACAATTTCTTCCACAATGTAATTGTTTATAAAATAAAAATATCACTGCAACAATTTCATTTAGAAACAAGATGCATATCAGCGTCCATGTGTGCCTCATCTCCTTCTGTCATCACTGTCCCATCCTGGCAGCTGATAGAAGATGCGCCACACCTCTCTTGCATCTGCTCTTGTACTGGGAAGACAGTTTAATAATAGCTCTAAACACTTTGTTGTAGGAGGAGGTTGTATATTTTGAAGTGCTGGTTGAGGCTTAATTGAAATCTATGGAATGCGTGTGCAGCAGGTGCTAGTCATTTCATGCAGCATTTTATTTCTGGAGGAAATGTTTTCCGTCCTAGAAAAAGAGAGTGAAAAATTGGCCATCGAAGTGCTTGTCATCTTTGAGGTCTCAGACCACTCTGGTCGAATGGCTAGCATTGCACTGTAAAAACAATCATTTTTACATATATGTGATGGCTGGAAGAGTGCCAGACTGAGGAATCTAATGCTGTTTATCCAGTCGACTAGCCATTTATTAGCTTTTTATAGGTGTAAGTTCCAGTCTTTTATATAATTTTATAATATTAATGTTTAAACTGTGTAGTTCTCCTTGCTGTAGAGAGCATTGCCTACCTTGCAGCTCTGGAGTCTTAAGCTTGCTAAGATATGCCAAACGAGCAGATCTTTGCCTAATATGGCACCTAGTACTTGTTGCCCACAGTATAAATGTAAAAGGGATTTTAGCCTGTAAGCTTCACTGGAGAACGGACTGAAGAATTTTCTGTGGAATATGTCTGAGCTATATAAATAAAGGTTCATAGTAATCAATCAACATGACTGCCTAGATGTAAAATGTCTCTCTATCAAGGCTGTTGTAAATCCTAATGAGTTGTGTCTGCCATAGAAAGTACCATTTACTTCCTGTTGAGTTGTTTCTGTTATAGAAAGTATAATTTACTGCCCATTTGGCTAACCATGCCCCAGTGACGACATATCATCCCCCCCATTCCTTCTTATAATGGGATTGCAACATATTATGAGAAGGGAAGGGGGGGGGGGTAAGGATGTTTTTGGAAGTTAGTGACTAAAAAGTAGTTTAAAAAAGAAATGTGTTATTAGGAATTTTAATGGCAGTAGCCTTAAGCTGACCACACAAGGGCAGATAAAAGCTGACAATTTAGCCCTTTCAGTCTCAGTCGGCTTTTCTTTTGACTCCCATAAATCAAGTCTCAGGGGCAAACAGAGAAAAGATTGGCTTGCTAAGCAACTTCACCAAATAAGTGGATTGTTCCATGTATACCTTTTTTATACTACAAATCCAAGAAGCCATTTTTACATTATTCCGCTCTGGAAAACATTTCCCCAGTAACAATGCAGTGAGTGTAATGACATGATAAATTGCTTAAATCTATATTGGCATCTAAAAGTAAGTGTGTAGCTATTAGATTGGCTTGAATGTATATCTCATATTTAGTGATTTGACATGTTCCATTAACTAGTTAGTGTTGGTCCTGCTTTGGCCACTTTCTGTCAGTGCTGTTTTATCACTAGCATCTAATGTCCCTTTTATCCCACAGCAATGTTCTGGTGACATTAGCTGGATGCAAACAAATTAAACATAAGAAAATTAATTTAATCAGCCATCTGTTCTCTGTGCTGTTTGGATGCTAAACACATTGCTTTTTAGAACATAAAAGACTTCATTTTGATGGGTATGTTACAGAGACCCTATTGTGAAAAGAAATGCCACCAAATTTAATTTTTGTATTATATTGTATAATGACAAAAAATATAATTCTAAGCAACTTTCTTATATACATTAAATTCTCATTTTTGTTGGTTTTAAATGTATTCATACATGTAATTGCAATTAAATGTAGTACTTTCCTCTATCTTTCTATTTGCTGTACTTTTTTTTTTATTTTTTCAAACAATGCAGCAGAAGCCAGCTGCTTGACATGCGTGTGAATAATCTTGCAAGGAATTATGGGAATTGGACTCAACTGGAGGAGGGATGGTTTCTTCTACATTGTTTCAAATGCAGAACCAGCAGTAGAGAAAGGACAAAACTGATGGTAGTTACTGACCTCCAAAAAATGGATTCACTGCTGCATGTTGAGCAGTTATACACTGGCTTTTTTGCCTGGTGGGGGCTGTGGGAACAAACCCATTATTTGCTTTCACTTTTAAAATCAAGCACACAAAACTGTGGCTGTTTAGGTCCCTAGGCCCCTAAACCTTGGAAATAAGACATTTTATGAACATATGTATCGCAACTGCTTATCAAAGTCCCAGTGGACCAACTGCAATTTATGCGCATCCCAGGAGCTGCAGGGACAGTTTACTCTGTAGTAAGACCCTGTGGTTGAAAAAAAAACGATCAGGTTGAACCTTTTGTCTTAGTAAAACCTACCTAGCTGCTATTATATTTGTGTAGTGCTTACAAGTGGTGTGACCAAAGATGTTGGTACTATGAGCTTGTTTTCCGATGATTTCGAAGATTTCCGATGGCAGTCCTAGTCATTGCTTCCGTAACTAACACCATCTATTGTAAGACAAGGGCATCACACTTAAAAATAGGTGTTGTGATAATTTTGACTTCTTTTAGGACAGGTATGGGACCTGTTATCCAGAATGCTTGCAATCTGGGGTTTTTCAGATAAGTAATTTGGATCTCCATAACTTAAGTCTGCTAAAAATCATTTAAATACTGAATAAATCCAATAGGCTTGTTTAGCCTCCAGTAAGGATTAATTATACCTTAGTTGGGATCAAGTACAATGTTCTGTGTTATTTTTACAGAGAAAAAGGAAAACATTTTAATAAATTAGTATTTTTTGCTTATAATGGAGTCTGGCAATAATTTAGAACTTTCTAGATAAGGGATCCGATACCGGTATTAATTGGTGATGATTTATGGACAATTTTAATGGACACCACAATGACTGCATTAAATATTCTTATGAATAGTAAAATGTCAGTTCCTTTGTCTTGGCTTCTATGACACAATAATTCCCCCAAGACACAACTTCACCTTTCTGTGATTTAGAAGGTTGGAAAGCTGCTGGCCCATTACAGGAAGTGGCTATTTAGTTCCTTCCTTAACTAGATCTTTTAAGCTTTTCCTTACTTTGTCCTGTTCAAGGACTATGTATTTTACTTGTAACACAAACACTGCTGCACCTGTATTCCATTTAAACAAACAGAAGGAAGCTATTTTTTTTTTTTCTTTAATCCCCAAATTCTCTTCCAGCAAATGTAATACTGAATAGAATAAAAGAGTGGTTCGGACTGTAATTTATGTTCTTTTTCTTTGGCCCTCAGGTGGACACCTGCAGTTGTGTATTTTTGCATCAGCTTTTTGTTCACACAACTGTTGGTATATGGGTAGCAGAAAAAGTAAATTCACTGAAAGTATTAATTATGAGTCTTATTTTTGTCTTATAATGAATCCTTTTTTATTATGGCTGGATTAAAAAAAATGTAGAAAAACACATGCTATGATGCAGGGTGCCTCTTTTAAAATGATCTACAGCATGCAATGGTGATACAGAGCCATCGCAATCAGTGTTCTCCTCCAACAAAAAAAATCAGCCAGGTTGGGGGGAAGTATGTGCACATGAGCATATACAAAGTGCAATCCTACTGGATTTTGTATCTATTATTTTTAATTTTGGTTAGATACGGACCAGAGCGCATCTGGGCGGCCAAAGAAAATGCTGCACAATGTGGCCATCAAAAGCTGTCAGGGGGAGAACATTGCAGCTGTTACCACAGTCACAGTCTTGGTTCAAACAGTTTCCATGGCATTCAGATAGTAAGCTCCACAGCACAGGGAACTCCATCCTTTTTCTCTCTCTGCACTTAATCTGTGTATATTAAATCTGTACTGTTACTGTATTATAAAAATGTACAACGCTGCATATAGTTGCTATGATAATGAATGGTCTCCATGGGAATACATTCTGTACCAGAAATCTTTTTGTCAGTAGGTTATATAACAATAGTTGGCATGACAACATTCAGTAACAATGGTCTCCTTTGCAATGGATTCTATAGTTATAGCTTTTGTGGTAGTATTCTCAGTAACATAATTCTTTATGGAAATTTTCAACAGGGCTGCAGTTCATTAATCCATATCAACTGACTAGGGCTACAGCTTCTGCAGTAATGGCCTTTATGGTACTGTGGTACTGATCTCTGTCTCAGCTGTTGTCATGAGAGTGGTTGTTATGGTACTGATTACAACAGTCTCCATTATAATTTTACTATGCTATGGTCCCTGTAGCAACAACCATAGACAGAGCAAAAGTTATAACAATAATTGCAATGATAATGACCCTCAAGTAAACTACAGGGTATCAGCAGCGCCAAAAATTGTTGTCATGGTAATTGTTACAGTTAATAATAGTATTGTCTCTGTGGCAAATTAGTTATAGTTTGCATGGGTATAGGTACTGCAGTAACTGTGTCCAACAACCATTGCCGTAGAAGCAACTGCCAACAGGTGCCATACTTGTAACTTCCGCAGCAGTAACTTTCCAGTAACTTCCTGGACCACCCCCGGACCAATCCCTTCCATATATAAACCGAAGCCCAGCAGCCATTTTACATTCTGCCTGTGTGTGCTTGATGAGTTAGCATAGGGAGAGAGCTGTGCAGGGGTTTGAGGGACAGTTTAGGTAGCTTTTGCGTGTCTTTGCATGTGAACCGGCTGTAACCTTTACACAACTTGATTGGCATGTAGACGCCAGATGTTTTAAAGCAGTTTATTACACAAGTTTAGAAATGTAGTGTGATTTCTGCCCTTTACAGCACAAAACGCAACGCTGTGTCAACAACGTATTTGTCAGAGAAATTTTTGCCCTTGATCCCCCTCCTGCATGCCACTGTCCAGGTCGTGGCACCCTTTAAACAACTTTAAAATCAGTTTTCTGGCCAGAAATGGCTTTTCTAGTTTTTAAAGTTCGCCTTCCCATTGAAGTCTATGGGGTTCGCAAAGTTCGCAAAAGTTCGCACTTTTTGTCGGAAGTTCGCAAACGGGTTCGCGAACTTTTTTTGTGAGGTTCGCTACATCTCTAGAAACTGTTGCTCTAGTAACTTTTCATGGCAACATTTACTGTAGTACTGATTTATGTAGTAAGTTGTTTTGATACCATTTTAGTGTCAGTGGTTTCATGAAGTTAATTTCCACAATAATGGTTGCCATGCTGTTCATTTCCATCTATTACATGACAGCTACAGCAATAATTTGCATGGTATTGTGCTATTGTTTCATATAGAATCAATTGAGATGGTGATGATGTCTATCTACATGCCAACGGTGACATGGCAATATCACATATAGGAACTGTTGCCATGGCAGTAGTCTCCTTGCCATGATATTAACCTCGCTGGCAACAATTGCAATGAAAATACTTTCTGTGACAATAGTTGCCATGACAATAAAGTGGCAGCAGTCCCTATAACAAGTCCTACATGCTTTTAATATGTGTTTTGATGTTTTTTTACCACTCTATAAAAAACACTAGTCCCTGTGGTTCTTTTTAGTACTTAAGATCCCTGTTGGTATTTATGGATTGAGCTACAATTATTTATCTCATTGGCCATATTATTTACAGTTTATTACTGAAAATTGTATACAGTTGGAACATAAGTTCTAGATAAGTGTATGTTATTTTTCACTTGTGCTGACATTTTACAGGCCTAGAAGCAAGAGTAGCATAAAAATTAGATTATAGTCAACAGATGGAATGGAGGATTAAACATCTATCCTGTACAGTGCAGTGAAAGACCCATTCAAAAGTCATGCTCTTCAGGACCTCACTTCACACTGAACAAATACAGTAATGCAATAAAATTTGTCAAGTGTGAACTAGTTCTAGCAACCCATAGCAATGGTTTCAAAGCAAATATCTTCATCCCCAAGTTGTATTAACGTGTGCAATTTTTTTGATGTACATCATATTTCTAAATTACATTGTTCATATAGCAAATAATTCACTCTAACATTTAAAAAAAATTTTCTTCAACCAACAAATGTATTTTGTGTAGACAGCCATCTCAGTGCATTGTGCCTGCTACACACTAGAACTGCTTTGAGTTAACCTATTGTTTCTCCTACTCCCATGTAACTGTAGGAGTCCCAAGCCGGACTTGGATTTATTACTATTGAGTGGTATTCTGATATCTACTGGGAGCTGCTGCTGTTTGGCTGATGAGAGAGGGGTGATATCACTCCAACTTGCAGCTCAGCAGTAAAGTGTGACTGAGGCTTATCAGAAGTCAACATGGCTGAGGCATCCTGGGAAATGAAGAATATGGCTAGCCCCGTGTGAAATTTCAAAATTAAATATAAAAAAAAATCTTTTTTTCTCTTTTGAAAAACAGATTTCAATGCAGGATTCTGCTGGAGAAGTTCTTTTTACTGATGCGTTTTGGAAAAAAACATGTTTTCTGATGATAGTTTTCCTTTAATTATTCACTGATACAATTTAGATTTTTAGCAGATTTTCAGGGTAATCCAATGTGCAATTTCTGACCCAGGGCACTATCTGCAAGGAGTTTGTATGTTCTACCAATTTATTTAATTTAGTTTCCTCCTGCACTTCATAACCATACAGGCATGTTCATTGACCTAGGTGTGATTTGTGTGTATGTAATATAATTTCATATGTATTTAATATGAATATAATTGGGGTAGGTTCTGATGAATAATCTCCTTTATAAGGAAAGGATAATGATGTGTGCAGTTAATATATGTAACATATTTTAAACCATGTCATTTTAATTTGATCTGTTTCCCCCTGAACCCAGCCCTGCTCAAAGCAGCCAATTATTTTCTTTGATTGCACAAGACCTATACAAATATAACATCTGATGGGTTAAAACTTGATGGATTTGTATCTTTTCTTCAATCTTGTTAACTACGAAACTATGTTCATGCTTGTGTACTGCCAAGGCACTTAACCTAAGGGGCTTGGAAAATGGATGGAAACAATGATGCTGATTGAATAGATTATTGAAACAAAGTACAGTACCAGCCATTGATTAATTTATGTTTGTTTCCAAAAATAACTTAAGTTCTCCCAAGCCCAAAACTCCTTTACAAACTTGGTGAAATGTTACTGCAGTAGTTATTATCAAAAATCCTCTTTACTTGAATCCATACTAAACAGTACATTAAAGGAGAAGGAAAGGCTAAGTCACTTGGGGGTGCCAAAATGTTAGGCACCCCCAAGTGACTTAGATCGCTTACCTTGTACCCCGGGCTGGTGCCCCTGTTAGGAGAGAACAGCACCAGCCTGGGGTAGCAGCGATCACTTCCTACTTCCTATTCGCTTGCACGCATGCACAGTAGAGTGAAAAGCTGAACTTAAACAAGTCAAACAAAGTCGGCTTTTCACTCTACTGCGCATGCGCTGGCCCACGGATTTCGCCGGCAGAAGAAAAAGGAAGGGGGAAGCGCTTCCTACAAGTACCCTGGGCTGGTGCTTTTTTCTCCTAACAGGGGCACCAGCCCAGGGTACAAGGTAAGCGATCTAAGTTACTTGGGGGTGCCTAACATTTTGGCACCCCCAAGTGACTTAGCCTTTCCTTCTCATTTAAAACAGTGTCATAGTCATTGCTAATGCAAAGTTTTTTTTCCATTAGTTCAGCTCTCAAACTATTTACAGATTTTATTACCTTGCTGAAACCTAAAAAAGGCTTGACCCACTGTCCACAAAACTTTCATATTAGTTCTTCTACTGAAGTAGATCAGTGTTATCATATTTCCACTTCATTTTGTAAAGGGGGGATACAGCAGGTATAAAGAATCCAGTATTCATCATATTCATATATCATATTTGGGTTCACTGTTTCTTGCAAGTTTTATCACAAAGAGAAGGGAAACAAGGACCCGGGAACAAGAGGTCCCCTACAGCCATCACTTAGAATCCTGATCTTTACTTGGACATGTACAGTGATATCTGGAAATTATGTTTTGTGGCAGCCTAGCAATGTCAAGGCATACAAGAGAATCGAGTAGATACAGGAAATTATTTTTAGAAGTCCATGTTGCAAGTCACGGAAGTGATGCAAAATGATGCAACAGCCCAATGTCAGTATTACAACAGGGCTGGAACTTGGGGTAGGCCGAAGAGGCACCTGCCTAGGGCGCAATGGTAGGGGGGCGACAGGCAGGTACCTCTTCTTTCACCTACCACTGGTTCTGGACCCTTTCCCCCCACTGCAGTGGCCCCGGTTACCCCACCATCCTGTGTGCGCATGCGCCAGTGCACACACTGGAAGGGTGGGGGTTTGGTGGTGGGTGGGCCAAGCCGACCAGGTTGCCTAGGGCACCTGGCCGCTTTGCCCGGTACTGTAATACAAAGGCATTCTTTCCAGGCGTGTTCTCTGCCCTAATCTTTTCAGTTGTTTCCAGACTTGTTGGATTGTTAGATTCCCACTTTTCATGCTTTAGTTGGACATCCCCTTTAAATAGTAAAGTATGAAATAATTTTATATAATGGCTGAGCAAACACTATTGCATTATATGGGGGAAAATACATTTTTGAAGAGTTGATCATGTTGTGTGGCTTATCCTTTTAATACATTTTTGAAGAGTTGATCATATTGTGTGGCTTGCCCTTTTGAACATTTCTTTAATTTATTACAGATTACTAAATGTTCTTTTATTGGGCTTAAAATATGTGCCCTGGTCTAGTTAATGTATTTTAATAAGGGAACACTATAAGCTGCTTTGTTAAGTGGATTAAATGTTTGTGATTTACACGGATCTCATAAAATTAGATAAAAGTTAACTAAGTAACAAATAACTTTCAGCCTTTCGAAACATTTAGGGCCGTGTTTGTTGTAACGCTGTGATATTCTGTGATCTTCAGATGATTGCATTATCCAGTATTTGTACATCCCCAATCATCCCATCCCATCCCATGTAAACATGAGGCCCATGCAATCAAAACCAGCTGCCTTGCCGTGTTGCCAAACTCTGTCTTAGAGATTAATCTATTGAATCATCCCAGACTCCTTGGCTCAAAGTTCCGGCATGCTGTTTACTTAAAACTGAATACAACTTTTCACCCCCAAAACTCACTATATCTGTGCGAGTTGCACAAATTCAGCTATAATGACTCAAGAATTAAACAGTGTGACAGTGTGTCCTATTTGAATATTTTGCAATTATTAACATCTATTTCATAAACATCTTCCGAAGAAAAATTTCAGTGGATAAGTATCTTTAAATTTTCTCTTTATTGCCAATCTTGAAGTACATTATTTAGATGATGGAGACCAATGGCTTGTTAATTAAGCCCTTTTAAGCAAGTTACTCTAACTTAATAACTGATGAATTCCTATATTAAATGGCTTGTTCCCCTTTAAATTAACTATGATGTAGTATGAAATGCTATTCTGAGACAATTTGCAATTGGTTTTCATTTTTTATTACTGGTAGTTATTTTTAATCATATCAGTAGTCATCTGGTTGCTAGGGTATAATTTACCTTAGTAACCAGGGAGTGGTTTTAGAGTGTGACTGATATATGAATAGTAGAGGGGCTGAATAGAAAGAAAAGTAATAAAAAAACCAATAAAATTGTATCCTCTCAGATCAATAGTTTATTGCTGCTGGGGTCAGTGACCCCCATTTAAAAGCTGGAAAGAAGCAGAAGAAGAAGGCAAAAACTATAAAAGATTAAAAAAATGAAGACCAATTGAAAAGTTGCTTAAAACTGGCCATTCTATAACGTATTAGATTATCTGTGAAATAGAGGTGTTCCTAGAGAACTACTAATTGGTATTTGATCATATATATATGCATTTTTTCTGTCTGGAGGCGTCCATATTGCCAGTTCTCAGAATCAGCAGATCATAGTTCCAAATTCTAATTGATTTGCCCTAACAATCACTAATATATTTATCAAGATATCCACTAATGCTGTATCAGAGCAGCACTGGTTGATATTGAGTTGAATATCAAGAGTGTAGCATTTGGGTACTACAGTTGGGTACTACAAACTTTCCAACCAGGCTAAATTGTCTTGTTTGCCTATATTCTCTGGCCAGTCCCAATTTGGATTTTTAGCAAAAAAAAAAAATTGCGACTTTTCAGAAATTTACTATGCATCCAAATGGAAAAAAATCAGAATCCAACAATTTGCCAGCAAAAACTTTCCGAGATTAGGTAGAAGTCAGTGGCAAATGTCCCCTCTCATCCCTGGAGGATCCTTCTTTTGCTTCGATTTCAGATTTTTAAAGCTGTTTTTTGTGTGACAATTCCAAAAAGTCGCAGTTTTCATGTGACAATAAAAAAATTCTGAATTTTCATGACTTATCTGTGACTTTTCCAATGTTGACTTTTTTCAGATTTTTTAGTAAATGTAAGACATTTGTGAAAATGAGTACAAGTATGGGAAACCCATTATCCAGAAAGTTTCGAATCACGGAAAGGCCATCTCCCATAGACTCCATTATAAGCAAATAATTCTAATTTTTAAAAATGATTTCTTTTTTCTCTTTAATAATAAAACAGTCCCTTGTACTTGATCCCAACTAAGATATACTTAATCCTTATTGGAGGCAAAACCACCATATTATGTTTATTCAATATAAACAGAACCCGAGCATTCTGGATAACAGGTCCCATACCTTAGGCTAATGCCACACGAGGCGTAGGGCTGATATTTTCGGCAAGCGTAAAATCGCTTGCTGAAAATTCCGCCCTATGCCTCCTACATGTGCCTGTACCCGAATGAGATACGCTTGTGTGCAGGCACATGTAGCTGATATACGCATGAGAAACGCGAGACTTTGCATTATCTCGCATTATCTCATTATCTGTTGTCCTTGTGCTGCTAAATAAATACAGACTACCAGTGAGTACATAGTTGAGACTTATCTGGCTGTACAGCCTTATTTCTCTTAGCAGTAAGCACCCTTAATTACTTATTATTTCCCATTTTCTGTAGTGGCACAAATTTATACCTAGTTTAGGTATTTTTGATTTTGTTCTTATTGCTTTGTTCTTATGTGAGGGGTTATGTGAGTTGATTTTCAATTAAAAAAAACCTTTCAGAACTGACATTTGTAGGAATATGTGGTGTTGTGATAGTTTTGTTTCTTAAAGACGTGACTAATTGTTCTGCACGTGTAGTTATCAGCTTCCAGGAAACAAATGCATCATTCGGTTAATGGCATGTCACAGGGCACTGTGACCACCTAAACTAAAAGGAAACACATTTTGGGTTGATCTACTGTGTCCCTGCCTGTCCTGTTATTGCCTGTTATTTATATGTAGAATATTTACATTGTATTACATTTTAATCTAAAAAAGTATTTTATATGCTTAATTTCTTATAATTAAGAAGGCTTCTCTGTAGGACAGGAGGGCTGTTAGGGATTTGGGTTCTGCCACCTTAGGTATCATAATTTATTCTTATTAAGATAGCGCTGT
Organism: Xenopus tropicalis; assembly: GCF_000004195.4. Taxonomy (NCBI): domain Eukaryota; kingdom Metazoa; phylum Chordata; class Amphibia; order Anura; family Pipidae; genus Xenopus; species Xenopus tropicalis. The sequence continues at coordinate 35,628,500 of NC_030685.2, forward strand.
ATGTGGTAATTCCTGTGTATAATTTTTCAGAGCATAAATATTCTGAATACATAGCAGCTGACATATTCATATTTAACTAAATTAAGAGAAATATATGGTAAATAAATTTGAGAGGCCAGCAATATTGTTTATTAAGGATATTTGTGTTATCCTAAAAAAGCCAAAAATATAGGCTGTTAGCAGACCAGTTATACAGTCACTTAAGGTCTGTGCTAGAGAGGCCATTTATGCAGTAAAGTAATACAGAGTGAGTTATTTGCATAGGAAATAGAAATTATGGGAACAAGCAAACCCCCGGGCCATGCTGTAACACATAATACTAAAGGTGGCCATACACGCACCGATATTATCGTACGAAACCTCGTTTCGTACGATAATCGGTGCGTGTATGGTATGTCAGCGAGCCGACCGATGTCGCAGGAAGCTGCTGAAATCGGTCGGCTCGTCGATCGGCCAGGTTAGAAAATTTTGATCGGGCGCCATAGAAGGCGCCTGACCAAAATTCTCCCTTCAGAGCTGAATCGGCAGAAGGAGGTAGAAATCCTATTGTTTCTACCTCCTTACCTCCCGATTCAGCCCTGAATGGTGTGTGGCGGATCTGACGATGTTTCGTGCGACCGATGGTCGTACGAAACATCGTCGGATCGCCACGTGTATGGCCAGCTTTAGTCCACATACAATTAGTTTTATTAGACCTTATTTAGCTGGCAGCTAGAGCATAAACAGCCATAGTTACCGTTCTTTTCATCGACATGTGTTTGGAAGAACAGCAGTTTTAAAAAGTTATAAGCCTAGGGGGCACATTTACTAAGATCCAATGTTTTCCTGGGCTTAAATCACGGTATGGTAAAAATTCGTAGTAACCACAATAATTTCTGATGTTATAAAATGTCATGAAAATTCTTTAATCAGTCGTACGAAAATATCGCAATTGTATTCTGAAAGTCACGCAAGTTATTTTTGTGTTGAAAAGTTAGTTAAGCCATGAAAACCTTTCTGCTTTCATGCCTTCCAACAGCTCAAACCTGGTGAAAAGATAGTCCCGAGGAAAGTTTAACCAAATCTCCGAAATGTTTGTAGTCTTTATGCAAAATATGATTGTTTGTGGTTTTTTTAACAAAAACCACAAAAAGTTGTGGAATTTTAACAAACTTTTCGCATACATTCTGAAATGTTCTCTAAGTTGAAAAAAAAGTTAGAAAAAATACAAAATTATCTAAAAAATGTTTAGTAAATGTGACCCTAGGGGGCTGATTTACTAATCCACGAATCCGAATCCCGAATGGGAAAAAATCGGATTGGAAATGAACATTTTGCGACTTTTTCGTATTTTTTTTAATTTTTTCATCACCGTCGCGACTTTTTTGTAGCCGTTACGACTTGCGCGAATTGTTGTGACTTTTTCATAGCCATTACAACTTTCGCGAATTGTCGTGATTTTTTCGTATTGAGCGCTCGAAAAATTCGCGACAATTCGCGGAAAAGTCGCAAAATACCGATCATTACGAAAAAAACGCATTCAGACCCTTTTCGGAGGTTCGTGGATTAGTAAATGTGCCCCTTGGTGTCTGTTGGAGACTTTGTATTCCCATTTATCTATTTAAGTAAGTTAAGAAGAGCATTTAGTCTATTTTTAGTTTAGTGTTTTACTTGTGGTGATCTTAAGCTCCGTATCACAGTAGCACAGATTTACAGCAGGTGACAAGTCTCCGGATAAGTGGTCCGATACCTGTAGCTAGAAAAAAGGAGTAGCTCTTTGCACAGTTTAGCTCAAAAACTGTTTTTTCTTTTAAAACAATAGGCAAAACATATTTTCAGCCAAGCACTATTCACTGAATTCACATAGCCCAGGAGTACCTCCAGATTGGAGAGGCATTGTCCCCTAAAGGAAGCACCACAAATTGTGTTACTCAAATTGTGTTCGCCTAACCAACAGTGAACAATCTAGAATGTCCTTTGACAGTAACCCATGTTTTAACTTCAGGGCCACATTTCAACGTGGTGTGCCCCAATGACACTCACTCCCACTGCCCCACCTGGCAGGCTTGCACCCCTGTGCGCACTCCCCCTGCACTTGCAGTTCCCAGTGCAGATGCAGCCATCTGACGGCATGCCGCATCCAGATTTTTGCTGCCCAGGGCTAGGCCTTTGTGGCCTGTCCACAAATCCAGCCCTGGGTAACCTGAAGGTGACATTGTAGGCCACTCTTTGGAAGCTGCATTATGGCTTGTCTCGTAAAAGGCACAATCATGTTGTAATTGTTTATACCACATGTAAACTCTGTAAAAGCAGCCAGCAATTACAGAAGATCCCTTCTCCAAAATCTAGAATGCTCTGAATTATGGGACGTTCATCTCCCATAGAGAGCAAATACTTCTAAATTACTTCCTTTTCTGTGTAATGAAAAAGTAGTACAGGTATGGGACCTGTTATCCAGAATGTTGGTGACATGGGATTTTCTATTTTTTCGAAATTTGTAATTTGGATCACCATACTAGTCTAATAACACTTTTTTCTAATTTAAACATTAAACATTAAGTGATCCAATAGGATTGTTTTGCCAACAAATATAATTAATTATACCTTGGATGAAGCATATGGTACTGTTTTATCTCTAGAAAAAAAAGGAAACCCTTTTTACATTATTAGAGAGAAAAGAAAAATGTAGGAATATATTTTATTAAAATGGAGATGACCTTCCCGTAAATTGGGTTTCCGATTAAACGGCTCCCACACCTATACATAGCATATAATAAATCCAAATTGGTCGCAGTCAATTCTATTGCTTTTATTTAATTACAGGTATGGGACCTGTTATTAAGAATGCTCCAGACCTGGGGTTTTCCAGATAAGGGGTCTTTCTGTAAATTGAATTTCCATACCTTGTCTATTAAAAAATAATTTAAACATTAATTAAAAACAAAAAGGTTGTTTTGCCTCCAATAAGGAGCAGTTATAAGTATAAGGTACTATTTTATTCCTGCAAAAAAGGGATTTTTTTAAAAAAAATTATAATTATTTTCTTATAATGGAGTCTATGGAAGGTGGCCTTCCTAATAAAAAAAAAATAAAAGAAATTACATTAACTGTAAACAGAAATTGTGATGTTCAGTTGTCCAGACCTTTAATTCAAATTCAGACTTTTAGGTTCTAATTTTTTTTTTTTTTAATTTATATCTTTTTCAACAAAAATTGATATAGCAACGGACGAAAAAAAAAAGGATAGAGAAAAGTAAGAAGAAAAGAAAATGGCAAGAATTCTAATTTAGCAAGATTCTAATTAAGTTTAGCTGATTTGAATCCTGCAAAAAGTGGTAGGATTCAGCAAAATACCAAATCTTGAATTTTTCTAACTTGAGAACATAGGGCAAGGAAACACCTTATAAAACCGGGGGCAATAGAGTGCTCCCTTCACCCCTACCCCCCTTACCTCTTTTCTTGGACCTGCTTGGATAAGGGATGGCAGGTACATTTAATACAGTTTGCATGTTAGACAAGTTGCACATATGTAAATATATTGTTCTTTAAAAACTAGTCACACTGGGTAAGGTATTGTATTTGGTGAAACTACACAGGAATTATCACCTTTGTTCTCAGTTTCACTTATCTGTGAAATAAAACCCAGTGTTGTGAAGCCTTTAGAAAAATATGCCTTTAAAAAAATGTTTTGTGCTTACAATTTTCATGCATTGCAGCGAACTATTTCAGTGTCATTTTAGCCCCATATAGCAGCCAATCCCAAGAGTTTTTCCCTTGCGTAGAAGAGAAGTGTAGTTATGGTAACCTTAGGACTGCATTTGGAGGACTGCGTGGGAGCCTTTTTAAGAGGTGTTTCAGGATTCAGCCTGATTGAAAAGAAATATGTTTTTGTAGTACTGATGGGAGAAAAACACCTATTGTGTTGTATTTCTAGTACATGGTGCTAGGTAATGACAGGAGAAAGAATGAGCAGATAAGTAGAATCCAAGGTGCGGTATTGTGATTGGGGCTTTGCTTTAGAAAGTTGCAGGCTGCAGTAAAGTATGTACAGGTATGGGATCTGTTATCCAGAAACCCACTATCCAGAAAGCTCTGAATTACAGGAAAGCCATTTCCCATAGACTCTATTTTAAGCAAATAATTAAAAATTTAATTATGTATAAAATGTATAAATGTATAAAATGTATAAAATGTCCTTTTTTTTTTTTTATAAAACAGTACCTTGTACTTGACCCAACTAAGATATAATGAATTCATATTGAAGGCAAAACAATCCTATTTGGGTTTATTCAATGGAAAGTGATAAAAATGGTGACAGTACAATACAATGGGACATAAAAATGTGCTTTGTGATATGGGTGCAGAGGTCAGGGGTGGGAGGTCAGAAGGGTTTGACAAAATTGTAGTGTTTTTGTATACAGCGATACTATATTGGCAAAAGTAAAAGTATCGTATATGTCCAACATCTCATTCTAAAACCAAGGGTATTAAGGGAGAAGGAAAGTCATTTTGGCATTTTACTGCCAATAGATTTGCCACATTAGTGCCACCTAGAACAATATATTTATTCTGCAGGAAGCAGTAAAAAGTCCTAGAAGCTTTCTCTGTTTGTCTAAGACAGCAGCTGCCATTTTAAATAGTTCCTATTTGCAGTCTAGCCGTTATATCTCAGATCATACATTCCTAAGGGAGGGGGGAGGGAGTTCTTGCCAGAGAGGAGAGAACTGCACAGATTATGGCCACCGCAAGTAAGGATTTTTCTAAGAGAGGAAGTCAGACACCTGACACCCTATGTTTCTTTTAACCCTTTCACTGCCAGCCGTTTTGAACAAAGTGGAACTTCTACTGCCAGACAGTTTTTGAACATTTTGCACTGTTTGACTTTAGGGGCTTTTCCTCGGGGGGACTTTTAGTTTACCCAGGAACACTATATATCGTTTTTTTCGGGACATCCTAAGCTTTCAAAATATGGTGGAATTTTTGTGTAATTCCAATTCTGTAACAAGATATAGGCTTCTAAATGTCTAAAAAATTTGTAAAAAAAATATTTTCCATAATATAAACACATACACCAGAAACAAAAATTATTTTATGCACTAAAATACACCTGATTTGGAAAGTCCCATGTCTCCTGAACGTGCCAATACCAAATATATATAGTTTTATGGAGATTTCTCACTTGTATAGGTCAAAAACTCCCAGCAGTACACTACCAAATTTCCAAAGCACTGCTCCAGAAAGCTGCATACTTTAGATTTCAAGGACAAAAATTCCACTAACAGAAGGTTTATCCCATAAAATTGTACATTTTTGGAAAGAACAGATTCTGGGGAATCCAGAATAGGCACAACTGTCTGTCTACTCCAAACTATCAAGTCGCAATGCTTTCCTAAAGTTATTGGTTTTTATCAAAACTTGTGATTTTTTTAAAAATCGCTTCAAAGCTTCCAGTCTATAGTATCTTATCCCCTACAGGTCATAAAGTAACCAAATAAAACACCCTAAATATGAACGCCAGGGGTCCACTGAACAGTTTGATGCCCAATATGTATAGGTTTACTTAAGTATGTGGCATGTAGGGGCCCCAATGTGAACATACCCCCATATGAACTATCATTTCTGTCATTTCAGCTTCTGCAAAATCAACACATTTACATCATTATATGTGGGATAATGCTACAAAAAAGTATGCTCACCCCAGAAAGCCATATATTTTTGGAAAGTACACATCCCCCCGAATCTATAATGGGTACCTGTGTCTTTCTACTCCAAAGTACCAAGCCGCAAAGCATTTCTAAAGTTAGCAATTTTGATGACAATTCCAAAAATCCCCTCAAAGCTTCCATTTTGCAGCATCTTATCTCCCACATAGTGTTAGGTACCAAGGTAAAACAACCTAAATTTGAACGCCAGGGATCCACTGAACAGTTTGATGCCCAATATGTATAGGTTTACCTAAGTATGTGGCATGTAGGGGCTCCAATGTGAACATACCCCATATGATCCATCATTTCTGTCATTTCAGCTTCTGCAAAATCAACACATTTACATCATTTTGTGTGGGATAACGCTACAAAAAAGTACGCTCACCCCAGAAAGCCATATATTTTTGGAAAGTACACATCCCCCCGAATCTATAATGGGTACCCATGTATTTCTACTCCAAAGTACCAAGCCGCAAAGGTTTCCTAAGTTTGCCAATTTTATGACATTTCCAAAAATCACCTCAAAACTTCCAATATGCAGCATCTTATTTTCTATAGGTGATCAGGTACCAAGATAAATCACCCTAAATATGAACCCCAGAGGTCTACTGAACAGTTTGATGCCCATTGTACATAGGTCTATCAAAGCACATGGCACTTAGAGACCCCAAAATATACCTAGTGCACACTAATTTCATGGCTTACCTTTACCTAATTCATAAACACATGGCAGTTTTTATGTGGGATAGAAACTGCAGAAATGTAGGGTAACCCCTGAAAACCATATATTTTTGGAAAGTACACGTTCAGACAAATCCAACATGCGTAAAGAGTCCTTTCTACACAAAAGTATCAATCTGCAAAGCTTTCCTAAAGCTAGTGGTTTCTATGACATTTCAGAAAATCGCCTAAAAATGTTGCAATTTGCCGCATTTATCTCACACAATTTCTTGCCTACAAAAGGAAAATCACCCCAACTAGGAACACCTACGGTCTACTGAACAGTTTGATGCCCTATATGCATAGATTTACTAAACTATGCGGAGTACAGGGGCCCCCAAATAAAAATAGTGCATATTCATTTTCACGAATGACGCTCCGGCTCGTGCAGTTTTTGCACCCGGTATGTGTATTATGTGCCATAAGAACCCCTAACAGTACAGAAACCCTAGAAAACCATACATTTTCTGAAAGTACACATTCTGACAAAACAAAAATGGGTAAATACATCTTTCTACTGCAAACCACCAAACTACAAAGCTACGCTAAACAGAACGGTTTTTATGACATTTCTGAAAATCGTCACAAAGCTTGCATTTTACCTCATTATGTACCCCCACAATTTGTAACGTATAAACATAAAACACTCTAAATATGAATGCCAGGGGTCTACTGAACAGTTTGATGCCCTATATGCATAGATTTACTAAACTATGCGGAGTACAGGGGCCCCCAAATGAAAATAGTGCATATGAGTTTTCACGAATGACGCTCCGGCTCGTGCAGTTTATGCACCCGGTATGTGTATTATGTGCCATAAGAACCCCTAACAGTACAGAAACCCTAGAAAACCATACATTTTCTGAAAGTACACATTCTGACAAAACAAAAATGGGTAAATACATCTTTCTACTGCAAACTACCAAACTACAAAGCTACGCTAAACAGAACGGTTTTTATGACATTTCTGAAAATCGTCACAAAGCTTGCATTTTACCTCATTATGTACCCCCACAATCTGTAACATATAAACATAAAACACTCTAAATATGAATGCCAGGGGTCTACTGAACAGTTTGATGCCCTATATGCATAGATTTACTAAACTATGCGGAGTACAGGGGCCCCCAAATGAAAATAGTGCATATGAGTTTTCACGAATGACGCTCCGGCTCATGCAGTTTTTGCACCCGGTATGTGTATTATGTGCCATAAGAACCCCTAACAGTACAGAAACCCTAGAAAACCATACATTTTCTGAAAGTACACATTCTGACAAAACAAAAATGGGTAAATACATCTTTCTACTGCAAACCACCAAACTACAAAGCTATGCTAAACAGAACGGTTTTTATGACATTTCTGAAAATCGTCACAAAGCTTGCATTTTACCTCATTATGTACCCCCACAATTTGTAACGTATAAACATAAAACACTCTAAATATGAATGCCAGGGGTCTACTGAACAGTTTGATGCCCAATATGCATAGATTTACTAAACTATGTGGGGCACAGAGGAAGCCAAATTGAAATACAGCAGACAAAATGTCCATGTGCTAGACAAGTAACAAAGAACAATATGAAATGCAGTAAAATCGCTAAAATCCCCCCCCCAAAAAACTAAAATCAATGTTTTTTTTTTTTTCCTAGTGATATCTGCAATAGAATCACAGTTTGAGTATTCTGGCTTGGGCAAATTAGGTTTACAGACAAAGTAAAGCAAACAACAACTATGCATAACTAAAAAAGGCAATAAAATGGCACCAAAATCACAGAAAATGTAATAAAAACACCAAAATAATACACAAAATGTATTGCGCAGTGCGGTTAGCGAATACGCTATACGCAATGGCAATAAAACATTTTTTTTAGGCAAGAATAAAAACGATGCGATAAAAAAAAAAAAAAAATTACAAAAGTGAGTGAGTGAGTAAGTGAGTGTGTACACATGGCAAAATGTGTTTTGTGTGCATGTGTGCATGTGTGCATGTGTGCATGTGTGTGTGTGCAAGTAACTGAGTGTAATAAGTGCTATGAATGTGTGAAAATGTATATGTGTGTGTGTAAGTGTGAGTATAAGTGTGTATTAGTGTAATATGTGTGTGTATGTGTGTTTGTGTGTGTAAGTAGCACATACCTGGGATCCATGGAGCTGCAGATCGCTGGAATCGCTGCAGATCAGACGCAGGCAGAAGATGCAGCCACAGCAGCAGAAACGGTGAGTAACAGGAAGCAGGGGGGGCGGAGGGGGGCGCGCAGGAAGGAAGGGAGAGAGGAGAAAAAGTCGGGCACGTAGAATATACGTGCCCGACTTTTTCTATGGGGCCCCTGGGCGATCGCGCCCCAGGGGCCACTAGTAACCCCCCTCTGCGCGTTGTCTAGGGGGTTCCTTACCTTCCGCTTGTTCTCTGCGCTCGGACTAAGCAGCGAGCGCAGAGAACAAGCGAAAGGTAAATAAAACGTAGCTCCTACGTGCTGGGCATTCAACGCCTTTTTATAGCAGCACGTAGGAGCTACGTGCTTGGCGCCCAAAGGGTTAATGACTCGGTGCAGCGTTTCTGTGAGTGCTTATGGCTGTATTTACATAGACCTGTCTGATACAGCTTACTTAGTTTTTACCTTTCCTTCTCCTTTAATATAGTTGATTTTCGCTTTGCTGCTAAAACACCTTTATCCTCTACACATCTAGAAAGGCTTTCCATTCTTTGTGGGATTTGCTTCCATTGAAGATGCAAAGAGTCTGGGCACTGATGATGGCAATCAGGCCTGGCTTGCAGTTGGGGTTCTATTTCATCACAGTGGTTTAGGGTTGTCTCTGTGCACTCCAGTCATGTTACTCCTTTTCGATCTGTGTAAACCCATTCTGTATAGATCTTAGTGAACTTTGTGCACAGTGGTCTTATTCTATTAAAACAGAAAATACCTTCCCCAAACTGTTTCCCCAAAGAAGGAAGCACAGACTTCTTAGGACTGTCATTGCACTATGTAGTAATAAGTGGTGACAACATAATTTAGCCATATAGTGTGTTAGGAAAGTGGAATAGGGTAATTTGTCACCTAGGCCCTTACATGCCAAGCAGTGTTTTGTGCTAATGTTAGAGAGTGGGTATACAGACACAGGATTTTTTGGCAGACAGTGTTCTTTTTTTCCCAAAAAAGCAATCAGATTACAAGATTCACCCCTATAGATTAGAGGAACGGAGCTTCCATTTGAAGCAGCGTAGTTGGTTTTTCACGGTGAGGGCAGTGAGGTTGGGGAATGCCCTTCTGGGGGATGTTGGGATGGCAGATTCTGTTAATGTCTTTAAAAGGGGCCTGGATGAGTTCTTGAACAAGCAGAATATCCAAAGCTATTGTGATACTAATATCTACAATAAGTATTGATGTTTGTATATATGGTTTATGTATGTGAGTGTATAGATAGGTCGGTATAGGTCTATGTGTGTGCGTTTGTGTGTAGGTTTGCTTGGAAGGGATGAACTTGATGGAATTTGGTCTTTTTTCAACCCACCTTATGTAACTATGTAACAATATATTTCTTATTTACCATTCTAAGAAATGATGTATTTGTTTTTCCAAAAAACTGGCCAAAGTTATTATCAGGCACCAGAAGTCAGGTTGTTTTCTTTGAGGGCCCACTAATTAAAATACTGCTAAGTGAGTTGGGTTAGGATTTTAAAGTTAATGGAGCAGCCAGTCTAACAATATTAAATTGATAATAAAGTATAGTTAAAGGGGACCTGTCACCCTAATAATTCCAAATTTATCATGTTAGTTGCGCAAAATAAACTTCACTTACACTACATAAATAGGGATGAACCGAATCCACTATTTTCAGATTCGGGCGAATACTGAACCGAATCCAAATCCTAATTTACATATGTACATTAGGATATGGATGGGTTAAATAGTGTGTCGTGCAGCTAAAAAATGTCCCTGTTTAAGTACAAAACGTCACGTGATTTTAAGGATTCAGATCTGGTTTGGCCAGGAGCGTGGATTCGGCTGAATCCGAATCCTGATTAAAAAGGCCAAATCTTGGCAGAATCCTGAACTGAATCCTGGATTTGGTACATCCCTAATATAAATAATATAAATCTTGTTTCTTCCAGTGTTGGAATTACTCAATCACAGCAAGCAGGTGTGTGGCATTTTATGCCCAAAATCTTGTTTATGTGCCAGAGTGGGGGACCTGATGCCCATGCACTGGCTATATCATCACATGATAAGGAGGGAGGGGGAAAGTGAGGAGTGTAGTGACATCTAAGAAGTGCCGATTGGAAAGTTAAAGCTATTGTCTGCCCTGCCTCTATCTATGCCTTATGCCTGGAGTGGCTTTCTGCTGTTTCTCAACTCGCCTCAAGGCAGCAGCGTCGCTGCTGACAGAATAATGATATTTGAGAAGTATAACAATTGTTTGCAATGTTTAAAGGATAAGCCTGTTACTTTTAAAATCCCCTAAAATTACTCTAAACAGCCCCGTATACAGATTTATTTTGTTTTTCAATTGCAAGCAGCTGAACAGCAGTTCTTTTAGGTACTTCCTTGTCTAGCATGAAGCTCCACCCACTTTTGTATTTGGAGCCCTCCTCTCTCTGACTATCAAGACATTTAAAGAGGTGCCTACTGGGCATGCTTACTGCCCTTTGCTCCAATAAGAATCAACCAGGCATGCACAGTAAACACCTCTTTGACCTCCAACCTGCCTGCCAGATTATTAATAGGGTTTATACCATGTTCCCTGTACATTTCTCTGATAAGAACCTTTTTAGTATTTGAGTCAAAACATTTTCCATTTTGTCCATTTTCTTTCAAAGCTACAAACTAAAAAATTCACCAAATATGAATGTTACGATGAGCAGCAACGTATGCCACTGTCTTGTGCCAGGCAGTTGCTTTGGCAGCTCCATTTGAACAGACCTTAGACTATGAAATTTTTTATGGATGAGAAAGCCTCAGGAAGAGCTTTTTAGAGTATTGGCTGCTCTGGAATCCTTGTTCTTGTGCTGCTTTTAAATTCAAGGTCATTGTGTTCTGTTGATTGGTACTTCTCAGTATGGTCAAACTAGTAATCATTTAATCAGCTGTATTTCAACAATGGCTTACTTCACATATGCAATGAAGGCAAAGTATTACAATAAAACTCTAATCTTGAATTGTTTTAAAAAAATTCCTAACGAAAAACAGCTAAATGTTATATTGGTTTAAATTGTTATGAAAGTTTGAGTCTTATGTGCTTAGTAGAGAAGTGGACATACAAAGCATTGGCAAATTTCTGCATATTTTGCAAAGTAAGTAAGTGTGATTGGTTTCAAAAGACCCCGCAGTCCTTACCCAAGTTGCATCCCTGTGATTTCACCACTGATGTGCTGGCATCTGTTATACTTTCACTTTTTCCATCAGGTGAAAACAAAAACTGGTCACATAATAAATGCAGATTGCTAAATTGATGTAGGCAATGTTATTTTAATGGAACTAAATATGCACTTCATTAGGGTCTGTATTTCTGTGTTCTTGGCCAAATACATTACTATAGAATGTATTATTATTTTGTACCCTGTTTCTTTCGTTATTTGCAGTTCTAACATTACTCCATTTAATGCCTAATTTTTCAAAATAGGCTGTTTCTGTATCAGGTTTACAGATTTGCTTTGATTAAAGGGAAAAATTAAAATATGAGAAAAGCAAAACACTGGTTGATATATTTCATGTCACCCAAATCTAGACTTACAGTAAATCTATGCACATTAGCAAGAACATATTTGTGAGCAATTTGGTATTACCTGAATTTCTGCATTATTTGCTCATACAAATGCGGTATAGAGAAGAAAAGGTAAAATCACTAAAGGGTGGCAAATGTTAAACACCCCCCAGTGATTATCACCACTTACCTGATGCCCCAGGTTGGTGCTCCTGTTAGCAGAAAACTGTTCTGGCAGGGAATACTTCTGAGCGAGCACCACAGTATGTGCCCTGTGTGAATTCACAGTAGATTGAAAGCAAAAAGATGGCTTTTTACTCTGCTGCACATTTCCCTGGTAACAGAAGCACTAGCCAGGGGCATCAGGTAAGTAACAATTGGCACCCCCCAGTGATTTTAACTTTTCATTATCCTTCAAACTGGGGGTACCCAAACCTTTTTAGACTCTGATCCACATTCAAATGTAAAAAGAGTTGGGGACCAAAAAAAGTGCATGTGATGCCAGATAAGGGCCTACAGAAGGTTCTGTATTTATGCAACCAAAACTTGCATTCAAGTCAGAAGCACCTATTTTAGGGCCACATGGAGCAACATCCATAGGGTTGGAGGGCAACATGTTGCTTGAAAACCATTGGTTGGGGTTCACTGCTAAAAACTAATACACAAGTAGTTTTACTTATTTTTGTCAATACAGAACACACCATTTAAATATTTACAGTCCTTGCTGGAAATAATAGGTCAACCCATGTATTTAATAAGTGGTAGAACTTCCTACAGCAACAATGACCTGAACCAAACATTTCCTGTAGCTGTTGATCAGGCTTCCTTCTTACAATACTATTGCAGTTAACTGACACACAGCAGGGGCAAAAGTATTCATACACCTGCTGCTCCAACATATCTTTCCCGAACCAGGAGAACTAACAGGAAGTCTGTCCTCCCTTTGCTGCTGTAGGGAAGGCTTTCCAGTAGATTTTGGAACATTCTTAGTAGGATTTGTTTCCATTCGGCTAGGAATATTAGGGACATAGGGTAGTGATGTTGAGGATCAGGCTTGGCTTGCAGTAACTACCCAAATATTCTACTGTAAAATTATTTGCTACAATTTTGAATTTATTGTATTCTCTTTGATAGCAAGTTGTACTGCCCCTTAGATACCAAAGCAGCCTCAAACAATTTTGTTCTTTGCACCATGCTTCTCAGTTGGCATGAGATTTTAGTATTGGTGCAAGGTTCTTTTTTTCCCTTCAGACATGGCCTTTTGTTCCATAGAGCCCAATTTCTTTTCTTAAGGATAGAGCATATTGTGTGTTCAGACAACTGTTAAAAAGCACCAGTTCCCATTGCTATATTAAAGAGTCGGTGCTATTGTCTATTTGCAGCAATTGAGATGTATTAAAGGTGCAGAAAATTCTTCAAATGAAGCAACTCCCATGCTTGTATAAATGTATAAATACATAGGAGTAATGTGCAGTGCGCACTGTTATTCTTTCCTTTTTGTAAATGGAGAAAAGGAGATTTCACCATCAGTATACAGTTTATTTATTGTTTAGGCATTTAGGGTATGGAATTCCCTAGCAAGAGAGACGTCAATGAGTGATTCAACGTTGTGGTTCGGAAAAGGCACATGTGCATTATTGTTCCCAGAAACCCTCTAATTGTTTCTTCTTTCTGGCCTGCAACTAAATATTGCTTATCTTTCTCCTGCTCATTCTCTATTTTAATTTCCAGATTGCTGCCTGCTTACTAGGGCTAATAAGCCGTAAATGCCATATGGAGCTTTAAAGAATCATAAAAAATGAAGAATAATTGCTAATTGTCAATACCAAAATTAAAGTTAAGTACCCATCTAAATAGGAACAATACACCACAAAGCCTATGCTTAAATTTGTGCAAGCAGATTGCTTCCCTTTCCCTTTCATTTCTGAGGCTTGAATTTTTCCTGTTCAGCCTTGTATTACGTACTTCATGAATAAGTGTAATTAAATGGATGAGTGCCATATTGTAAATGGATACATGCTACATTGTTGCAGAGAAACAGAATGAATTGCTAGCTAGCCATGCCGCATGTAAATTTTTTAAATAAATCTTTTAAAATGATGGCCTTTTTACAGTATGCAGATATGCCCATTGTGCAAGGTAATGCTAAATTATATACAGGCCTATATTATAGAAATATTATGCTTTAAAGGGAGAGATATAAACTTAAGATTGCAGTGAGTCAGAAAATAAAATGACTTTTTGTATTCTTATAAACAGGCAGTTATTTTTAGTGTGAACTTGATTGTTTTATATGCGATGACAGTGTTGGACTGGCCCATGGAGACACCAGGAAAACTCTCAGTGGGCCCAGGTGTGAGTAGGCCCTTATGCTCCTTACCATTTGGCCTGCTTCATGGTCATTCCCTATTTCTAAATGGGAAGAAAGAGGAGAAATAGATGGAAGAATAGATGCTAGCATGTAAATTAAAGAGACTAGAGGTGTTGTGAGGACAGGAGGAAAAATAGTTTGGAGAGTGGGCCCCAAGTCTAAGGTTTTCTGGTGGGTTCCCCTTGGTTCACAGTCCGACACTGTGCAATGAAATTGCCAGGCAAGAGCTTTAAGCTAATTTAATACAATGAGACTGGTGAGATGTTACTAATGGCTGCAGGTTGCCCTGGACAGTCACCTAGGTTGACGTTAATCTGACTACATTACAGGTCCAGGTTTTAAGTGCCCTGTCTTGGTGTTTTGTTTTTTTTTTGATTGCTAGCAGTTAAGCCAAAGAGCAGCCGCTAAGCTTTTTTTTTTATTAACCATACTTTCCTCTTTCCAGTCTTGATGCTAAAGTTACAGATGAAATATTGGAAAGACTTTTAGAAAAACTTGCTAGAAGGAAACAAATGTCAGTTGGCACCTGCCAGCTCTGGGCAGTGGAATTATGTAGATTGTATTGACTAGTGCATGCCTGATGGAATCATTTCAATATAAAACACACTGCATTCCTAATCTTCAGCTTCAGTGTCTCATGTATGTACCGCTGGGATAATTTAGCTATTTGATAGCTTATTTTCCACTCAGAGCCTTTAGATGTTGTTGAACACAAGGTATTTCATCAGGCTTCCCTTGCAGGAGTCAGACTCTCTAGCAGTTCCACATGCAGCATCTATTAGATTCTAATAAAAGCATACATTTCTGGGGAAATTTATCTGCAGCCTTAACAAGTAATGCTAAGACAATTGTTTTTCCAGTTCCCTACTATAGGACAACTTTATTCTGGTACACCATGTACATTTACTCAAATTTCTTTTCTGTATAGGATACATAAGTGCAATGAGCAATATCATTTACACTCATTTATATTGGCAGTTGTTTTTTGTAGTTCCAAATGTTTCTGTTCCAGTTTTCTTCTCAGGAATATGCCACTTTTGTACTTTATTATGAGATTATTATGAGAGTGGATTCAAATTTGAGCATATTATTACTGTTGTGTTTAGTATTGAGCTCTAAATGTACCCCATGGCTGTTCAGCTGGAGGCCCAGGGCTAGATGCAATGCTTCAATTCCCCACACCATCTGTCCCATATTTTGCAGGACAGTTTTGGCTCAAGACCTTTAATGCAATATCTGTACAAGAAAAAGCAGTATTTAGAATTTGTGGAGGTATGTGAGACATTGCTACAAAAAAATGCATAATTTCAGAAAAATCAAGCATTCAGGACATTATACATTAAAACAAATTGGCAGAACTGGTGTACCTCTTTGTCACTTGGCTGCAGAGAACAGTGCTGATGTACTTTTATATGTACCTGCACAACATATTCCTTTTAGAATACATAGCTCTCCCACAACACTGGTAAGAGTCCAAAGGGTCAGGCACCTCTTCCTTCCAAATTAATTCTTCTATATTTGTTTTGTTGATGCTTGACATTGCGCTTCTTTAGAACCAAGGGCACTGTGTGCACTAATCTAAATGCCTAAAAGAATAATATGATATATGTTCCTTTACCAGGAGCATTTTCCTTCAAGAGATTCTGTAAAGTAATATAATGCATGAACTTTTCAAGAAAGCCTCCCTTTCTCATGAAAACACCAAAAAAGAAATAAGCTTTACTTATGGCATGTTCAGCCAAATATCAATTAAAAATGCAGACATTGCATTTTAATTTGATAACTGACTGACCTTATTGTTTATCATGATCATCACATGCTTTGGAATAAAATGTCCTGTATAGATACTACTGTATCTATATTTAACTCCCCAGATAAGACTTCACCTTAATTATGCGTCAGTTCATAGGAATGATATTTATTAGCTGAAAATGAGATGTGCCACTAAACTGGTGAAGGGAATGGAACAATTAAACTCCAGAGAAATACTATTAGTTAAGTTTAAGAGATGGCTTTGGGGTGGGTGGGGGGAGCGTTGCCTCAACTTGGATTTTGGCATGATCTGTGTGCAACATTAATGTTTAGGAGGTATCCACCCCCTTCCTTGAACCACACTGACTTACAAACATATCAAGCATTTAAACACTAAAGAAATAACATGATGTAATAACAGCCCAAACCCCTCTAAATAAAGACAGTCATTTTAAATTCTGTACCAATATATATATAATATACTTCTGTGTGTATCTGCAAAATAGTTACAAGAAGAGACAGTTAGTTGGCAAGTGCTATCTTGTCCCCTAACGTAGATCATTGGTGCTGGGGGTTATAGGGAGCAGTTAAGATGGCCATACACGTTAAGATTTTTAAAATATCTTTTTGTTACAGTAGGTACAGGCTTATCTTGAAACGATTGTTTAAAAGTACGATTTGCCCATCAATGAAAACAACAATTTTGAGCGATAGTAAAAGCTAGCAGTAGGTGAATTAATAGGATATCAGTTATTTGTTGAGTATTCAATTTGAAAATTTAGATTTCCTTTAAAGTCTCATTATCATACAAATAAAATAACATTGATGTAGCAGATCGCTTGCAGGGTCTGTTGATGAATAATGATGAAAATGAATAATCTCTCATTAAGCAGGGTTGTACTCTTTTGATTAATATCAGATCTCACAAACAGGACCCTCTGACCTTTTGTCTTGTTTGTTGCAGGGCTTGTCATTTTCCCCAACATATTTTACAGCTCTGTGGAAAATGTTTGCACTTAATAAATTACAAGTAATCCAGTGCCATATGGAAAGCACTTATGCTGCCCCTCAGTCTGCTCAGTACTGAGCAGGCTTCACTTTGCCTTCACTTATCCATGTGTGCAGGGATATAATGCTTTGAACAATTATTGTACACACTTTTGTATCATGGGATCCTTTGCAAATACTGACTCTTGCTTGGCTTGGATGCCTTAACAATCTATTGGTTATGTTGCCTAAAAACCTACGCCAGCCTTCCTATCTATTTAACTTTATTCTCTACAAACAACATTTGCATCAAACATCATATTCACCAAAACATGTGGTAACCCTATTTGTTGAATCAAACTGCACCCTTACATACATGAAATGATTTAATACATTTATTGTCCTGAACCACTTTGCCATCTTATAAATAACAGTCAAAGTCTATAAACATATAGCACCCAGATACAGTTTTTCAAGAGTCTTCAGTCCACAAACACTTATCCCTTATCCACCGCATGGAAATCTGGTTACATAAAAGAAGGCATTTCAAGTGCACATATCTGCTTTCCAAAGGGATACCACATCACTGACTGTAAATTTGCTTTGAGATAAAAGAGACACAACATGGTGTAATAACTTTTTAAGCAATATTGGAAAGAATTTAGGTGCTGGAATGTCACATAGATATTAGACTCTCCGTTGGTCCTCTTTCTTTCTGTTGGTTGAGCTGCTAGTATTAAGGGTTAGCAGATTCATCATTTAGCAATCTTCAGTGTTATACTAAAAAGCCTATAGCGATCTCCCCAGCCAATTCTTCTGCCTCCACCTCTCAGTTAATTTGCAAATGGCAACCAATGAAAATTTGTAATGAATGTATTTAGTAAAGTTGCTCAAAATTACATTTTCTTCCGTTATACAAAAAGGTTTTTGGTGGGAGATTCAAATTACTTTGAAAACAAAACTTACACAAGGTTGTTAAATTTGTTTCTAAACTATATTTTGAATATCAGTTAAACTATTAATACATGTGATTTATTATTACTGCTAGTTGCCAAACCAGTTGGATCCCAACTTGCTTGGAGATCCCCCCCCCCCCCGTTAGGTGCAATATTTACAATAACACAGGCAATTTAGGCAAATAATATTAGTTCAAATGTTTAATTTTTAACATTTCCTCTTTCTTCAGTAATTTCAGGTACAATTAAAGGACCCTGGGTGGTTTCTCTTTCCCTGAACCAAGATGAATCATCATATGGCACAAGACATGGAAGAGGAGCCTGGATCATTATTGAGCTTGGCTTCTAGTCCACAGAGTGAAGCTGTTGCTCATGACTTCCAGGAATTGTCCTTGCAATCTGTGCAGCAATTACCTCCTCTCAAGGAGCGGAAAAATGGTGAGTGTAGTAGTTTTTTTCATTTCTATTATAAACTTCTTAGAAATTCCCCCTTAGCGTGCAGATACAAAGACACCCCCTCTATCAGAATGGTTTACACAGTTCTATAAGCTGCTGAGTTGGCAGCTAAAATCGGGCAGTGTACAACCAGCATTAGATAATAATAGGCCTCCCCCTTTACCCTTCTGTATGTAATTAGGAAAACATCGTTTGGCCTTTTTTTTGCATGTCACAAGATAAAGGGATAAACAGCATAATTAGTTTCCAAAAATGGCGTTTCTTATCCACACTTTGGTCTTTATGGTTTGCTCTTTATGTATATTTCTACTGGGCGACCTGTATTTTCTGTGTTTGTGTTCCTGTGTGGGATGGATCTTTGCAAAACAGCTGGAAGAGTACACTCAAAGGCAGCAATTACAGACTGATAAACACAGAAAGAAAATTTCCTTTTATTTACTTGCTTACTGGTCATGTAGGTTTGAAAGTAAAATTTTCATCCAGTCAGTACAACACCATGCTATCTTGAATTCTCTAGAAAAAATGTGGAAGTAATGCTCACAACTACATTTCATTAGCCAATGAATCTGTGACCAGGTTCCCTGCACTTACCCATTATCTATATTGATTGGACATAGATACTATCAAATGTCCCTCCCCCTTAAGAAAAACAGGGATTGTTTCTCCATATATTGCAATAAATTCAAGCTGGCCAACTACATCAAAGTCATCTCTGGTCTTGCCACTTCTACACTCACTTTCCTTTGATGTATTAAACATTCTACAGCTTATACATTTTACACAGGCACTGAGATTTACCTTTTTGCCTTTAAGGTTAAAACTTTATTGGCCATAATTGGGATCACCTGACTTGTAGACCTGAGTCCATTTAAAGGGGACATGTCACCCAGACATAAAACGCTTTATAAAAAAGGCCTTTTCAAATAAAACATGAAACCTGTTAAACTGCTGGATGGCACACTGGGAAGCTACACATGAGATTTAAGCTGTAAAATAAGGAATATAAATAATACAAATGAAAGAGCATGGTAAAAGAAAGAAGAAGGAAGACAGAGGGCAGTGGAAGAAACAGCACAGAAAAGAAAATTAAAAAGGTAGGCAAACCAAGAAAGACAGCATACAAGATAAGAAATTAAAAGGCTAGATGCAAAAGAAAATAAAGGAAGGGGTTAGAGAGACAGAAAAAGGGAAAGGCTGAGATGTTGACCCCCGCCCTGTGTGTGTGCATCGTGCACTCAGTTGCGCATGCACACGTGAATGGGGTGGGGTGTGGGGTTGCCAGGTTGCCTAGGGCGCCCGGCCGGCTCTGCCTACAACTTATGTTCTAAGGCCTTCTATACCAGCCACCCCGTCTAGTCTTTTTTTGTACCTTGCAGCTAAGTCAAGGAACCAGTGTCAGCGGAGTTTTAATAAGGCTAGTCATATCTGTGCAGATACTTCATCAGTCCAGTGATGGCCAGGCCCCCTGCAAAAAAAAAATTCCAGAGGGGCCCAGCGCAGAGTAGCAAACCCTACCCAGCCCCCTTCTCCCAGGCCACAGGCACCCCCCTGCCTGCTCACATATAAACCTGCTCCGTGTCTGCTCTCCTACATGAGGGTTGGCAGGGAACTGGGCTTTATAGTCAACAAAAGAGGAAACAGACCCCCCATCTGGGCCTCTTCCCCCCATTATCATTTATTTATGTTGCACCAACAAGGTATATTCTGGGACCTTCTATACCAGACCACCTCTAGTATCTTTTTGTACCTGTCAGCAAAGTTCAAGCAGGACTAGTTATAATATCTGGTTATATCGCCACTCCAGTGGCGAATGCTCTGTGCCAGACCACCCCTCAAAAAAAAATCCTGGCGTGAACGCAAGATGACATAAGAAAATTCACTTTCCTGCCTAAGACTTTGTGGGAGCTGGAATTTATATGCAATAATAAAGGAAGCAGTTCGAATTTAGGTTCTCTATTATTACACCATTGCACCAGTCATTTATTTGGAAATCTACCTATTCTCTTGGTCCAGGGCAAAGTATTGCTGCAGTGGTTAGTGATATGAATAGTCTTTAGGGTGGTTAGGCTTTACTTTGCCCTTCTTGCTCCTGGCAAAGGGATGGAAGTGGGCAGCAGCTCTCTGCATATTGAAGAGCACAGATATTATTCCCACACCTATTTGTGACCAAAGGAAATATGTCATGCCAATAAAATCTGAGAAAGTCATAAGCAGGAAAATAAACAATTCTGGTCTCTCAGAGCTTTATCGCCCTTTCAGTAAGAAGCATTCCAGCGCATATTAAAATCCAAGAAAACATAATTTTTATGATCTTCATGAAATGTACTTTTGTAATAATACCAAAATCAGTCAGCATCTAAAAATAGTGGTTCATGTTCTGGGCACACTGAATGACTCCTTCATTCTAGCACAGTATGTACCATAACATGACAGTGCTGCCATTTCTGCTGTGTTTTATCTCTGTAAATAATAACAACATAGAGCCTTCGCTCCCAGCGTATTGTTCTTCAGTGCTAACAGACCATCCAGGTGCTAGAAATACCTATAGCGGCTATGGCTATGTGTTCGGACATGGGCAGGTGTGATCAGAACGCCTGTGGATCATTTCATACAGCATGCAGCCCTGTACATGGAATTATTGTCAGAAAGAAGAATCCATCAATTGCAATTGCATCCATTGCAAGCCTGTGCTAGATGTAAACAGACCAGCGGCCCCCTCTGATGCTGAAGTATATGCGTTGTAAGAGTCAAGCAATAAAGTATTTACCTGCAAGGAATGGGACCACCAGTAGATGGATTCTGGGCAGGATCAGAGAAATCCTAAGCAGTTGCTGGCATGACTGTTATTACTATTAAGCTACAAGGCACATGCAGTATAGCTGGCATGTGTTGCTGGGAATTTATGACCAGCTATGATTACAAGTGAGTGGGTTAGCTGAATCCTTGCTTCTGCCTTGCCCATTAGACTTTGGGCTTTGTCACAATTTTGGCATCGGTTCTTTGGTGCTAAATTGGCAGAGAATTTTGTACACTGCAGAAGTTCCAAATAAATCTTGTAATTTTAACATATAGGAATTTATATCTTTATTTCAAAGCAAAAGCCACATAGCATATTAATATTGTGTCTTGAGTCCGTTTTGTACAAGACATTTGTCATAGATAAATGGAGCAAGCCTGACTAGCACCCATTAATATAATGAATGAAGTGTGGAAGACGTTATTAGCTGGAATAAGAAAAGGACTATGGACAGTTACACACTGAAACTGGGAGAACAATACAGTTCTTCAAGCCAAACCAATAAATAATATTTCACACAAGATTGCAACAAGCGCTGCAAACATCTTGTATTTAACCATGTGACGCCTGCAAGCAAATGTAATTTGTACATTTAAAACTCTTCCCATAAAATATTGGCAAGTTTATTTGTAGGTGCTGCATGGACAAATACAATCCTTAAATGGGAGGGGAAAAAAAAAATATATATATATAAGGAAAAAATTGGAAGCCTCACGCACAGGTCTTATATATATATATATATATATATATATATATATATATAGACAGGGCCGCGATCAGAAATCACGGGGCCCTTCACAACAAAATTTTCAGGGCCCTCCTCCTCCTCCCACGCCCTGCCCCCTAATGGCCCCTCCCCCAGTGACCCCTCCCATCAGTACAAAGGACACACAAACATTGGTAGCCAGGGCCCCCCTAATACATTGGTGCCCAGCAACAGTGCCCCCCTAATACATTGGTGCCAAGAGCAGTGCCCCCCTAATACATTGGTGCCCAGCAGCAGTGCCCCCCTAGTACATTGGTGCCAAGAGCAGTGCCCCCCTAGTACATTGATGCCCAGCAGCAGTGCCCCCCTAGTACATTAATGCCCAGCAGCAGTGCCTCCCTAGTACATTGGTGCCCAGCAGCAGTGCCCCCCTAGTACATTGGTGCCCAGCAGCAGTGCCCCCATAAGTCAGTGTGCCCCGCAGCCCCCCTAATATGTTGGTGCCCAGCAGCAGTGCCCCCCTAGTACATTGGTACCCAACAGCAGTGCCCCTTATACATTGGTGCCCAGCAGCAGTGCCCCCCTAGTACATTGGTGCCCAACAGCAGTACCCCCCTAGTACATTGGTGCCCAGCAGCAGTGCCCCCCTAGTACATTGGTGCCAAGAGCAGTGCCCCCCTAGTACATTGGTGCCCAGCAGCAGTGCCCCTCTAGTTCATTGGTGCCCAGCAGCAGTGCCCCCCTGGTACATTGGTGCCCAGCAGCAGTGCCCCCCTAGTACATTGGTGCCCAGCAGCAGTGCCCCCCTAGTACATTGGTGCCCAGCAGCAGTGCCCCCTAGTACATTGGTGCCCAGCAGTAGTGCCCCCCTAGTACATTGGTGCCAAGAGCAGTGCCCCCCTAGTACATTGGTGCCAAGAGCAGTGCCCCCCTAGTACATTGGTGCCAAGAGCAGTGCCCCCCTAGTACATTGGTGCCAAGAGCAGTGCCCCCTAGTACATTGGTGCCCAGCAGCAGTGCCCCCATAAGTGAGTGTGCCCCGCGCCCCCCCCTAATACATTGGTGCCCAACAGCAGTTTTACTTCTGCTCTTCGGCGGCTTCTCCGGTGGCTTTGTATCCTTCACGTGCGACGCCTCTACACTTCTGTCTACACGCGAATGCACACAGGCCCTTTTATAAGGTTGCGCCCCGTGCGTAGTGACGTCACCCGTACACACCTGACCAATGACAGGGCCCGGATTTTATTAAAGGGGGCCCGAGCTACAAAGAAAACTGTAGCACCGCTGGGCCCCCTTTAAAAGTAAAAATTGCCCGGGCCCGAGACAGCTGTACCCGCTGTGCCCCCCTGATGGCGGCCCTGTATATAGATATATATAGATATATATAGTGAATATATAGATATATAGTGAATTTTTAACGCAAAAAGTGAACTAACATTTCGGCTGTAGCACCAGCCTTTCTCAAAGTTACACCAACAAGTGAAAGACAACCATAAATACTGTGTATTTTGGGAAATTCAAACACATCAAAGTCTTCACATCACAGTTTGAATTTCCCGCCATACACAGTATTTATGGTTGTCACTTGTTGGTGTAACTTGAGAAAGGCTTGTGCTACAGCCAGAACGTTAGTTCACTATTTGCATTAAAAATTCACTATTTTCATCCTAAGACCTGTGCGTGCGGCTTCCAAATTTTTTCCCTGTCCATTTCTTTGAACCCAGGCATACTTTATTTTCTGTTTCGTGAGTGCCGGCTGTCCCTGTTCCTATTCCTATATATATAAATATATATATATATAAAAACTTTATAGTATTACTGATCCCTTAACTGTAAAAACTGACAAACTGCTCAAGTTTTGTTGGTGATAAATTATTGCAGGAAAGTCTCCCAATACATTTAAACGGGGCCATAAGCGGACTTGTGTATGGGGCCCGACAACAGACCAACCCGAAAGCCAGCCAGATTTCAGTAAGGTAGGTTTGATTGTTTGCATTGGTGCGGCCCATCCCCGACAGCCTGCAGTGGTAGCTATTATGATCAGATCAGATTAGACCAATATCGCTCAGTTTAAGTGTGTGTTTGTTGCAGATATCTGCTTGTTTTGGGGACCTTTAGTAAGTGGATTTTAGGTGTATGGCCAGCTTATGTTTCCCTGATTAAATAATCCGAAAAATACTTATTTTTTTTTTTTTTTATATCTTTAAAAAAAAAAAAAAGCAGATCTTGCACAAATCTGACCCAAAATTTATATTTTTTTTCTGTGCTAAACAGCTGTGTTCCATCTTATTACAGCAAAACAAATTGTATCTTTCCATTGGAACATTGTGCCTTCCTGCACCTGTCTGTTACCTAGGTCTCTCTGTTCCTTGAACTGCTGTTTTCCCTTAGCATGTTTTATGCAAAGCCCACACGCACCACCCACTACTGTATGGCACCTGTTCCATGTCTTTTTATAAAAATGTTACTCTTTTCCAAGCAAAGATCTGTTTGAGACATGTTATTTCTTTAACACTTGTTTAGATTTTTATTTTATGTAACAGGGATAGACAACAAGGACTGTAGCTATGGAAGTCCTCCGGTGCCTATATAATACATTTTCCTTTGTTAGAAAACAATAAAAAAATTCTCCACCGGAGAGTTGGAAATCTGGAGACGGAGGGGGTACACTGCATGTGACATCACGTCCATCGGCTAGGAGGCGCATTTAGGTCTTGTGCCTAGGGTGGCACCAGAACTAAATACAGTCTAACTTCCAATCAACATTAAGGGCTGCCTTTTTTACATAATATAATAATTTGCCCCAAAAAACAACTCACTTGTAGGTATCCTGAAATAAAATCCTGTTGGCTTAGAGATGATGAAGGGAAGGACAAAAGTATCAGACATTTTGCATAGTTTTATCTTTTCTCACATCTTTCCCTGGTGTGAGGAACCAGTGACAAGTGCCAGTAGTCACATCAATTTTGACATATTTTCTGTCACTTTTCTATTGCTAGTAACATGGTATGGTACTAAGTAGCAGGAATATCTGGTTATGCTAGTGTCACCAGTGAATTTTTCCTTGTAGTGACCTTGTGGGAATCAGTGTATAAAAATTAATGTATAGCAAATAGTATTGGAAAGTAACCAGTTGTGTTAATAGAGACTTCCAAAATGGGACTGTAGGCAGTTATATATTAAATTATACATAGAAACCGCCAAGAAAAAACAGTCCATAGCTGAGGAATTGCTTCTATTGGTAAGCTGAGTAACAGAGTAAATTTGTATATAATGTGCCTTCAGCATGAAAATCACCTTCCAATAAATTATATATTTATTTTATAAATAAAATATAATTACTTTCTCCAAAAGAAGTTTTATTACATACACTGTGCACTGTACAAAATGTAGAAATCTTTGTAGGTTGCAAAGCCTGTATTAAATTTGCACAAATGCACAAAAATAATGAAAAAAAATGTTGCCATTAAGCATATCTTTTTTATAATAAGGACTTTTTTTTACATCCCACTATTAATCTCAGATGTCATCCATATGTTCTGGGTGACATTTAATGTGTCTGCTTGTAATTAGCATATTTAGGAAAGAGATCAGCCCGCTTATCTAATGAAAAACAGCTCTAATTAGTACAAACAAACATTCTAAGGTCTATGGGACATGGGATGTATTCTTTGCCATCGGTTTTCAGTTGTCAGAAAAGTGCCCACACATGGCTTTGCAGCCTGTCATTTACTTGGATGGGAAATACCTTAGCCTGAAGGTACATTGGGGATATCTGGCATTTCCTATTCAAGTGAATGAAAGACAACAGGGGTGGTTGAGTGCTTCTTCATCAGTTCAAATTGCCATCAAAAATATGTGCCAGTAGCATAAGGATATCTCAAGTTTAACCTTTCTTTGTATCTTATTTCCATTAGGTAATGTTGTACAGGTATGGGATCACTTATCTGGAAACCCATTATCGAGAAAACCAAAATTACGGAAGGACCTATCGCCCATAGACTCCATTTTAATCAAATAATTTATCTGTAATAATAAAACAGTACCTCTTACTTGATCCCAACTAAGATATAATTAATACGTATTGGAGGCAAAACAGTCCTATTGGGTTTAATTAATGTTTAAATGAGTTTTTGGTAGACTTAAAGGTATGGAGGTTCAAATTATAGAATTTGATTCAGCAGCTGATATATACATGAATATGAATGTGATCAGGTATCTTCTATTTGCTCAGATTTTTTACAGGATGACAATCAAATTTTACTTACAGAAACTGTACTTCTACTTTGTGTCATGTCACAGAGGCAAATGTATCCCAAATCCTTATGGACTAATAAATTCCTCTTGCTTGATCTGACCAGCAGTATAATGCCAGCAAGCCACACCAGCAGGGGGCCAAATGAAATGGTCACGCCCAGTCTGATAAACTTTTTGGTTTCATCCGAAAATAATAGCTCAACTTTTTGAAGGAGGGGTCAACACACAAACTGAAGATTTTACAGTTCGGCCAAAGAGTACAAAATATGTTTGTGTGTGTGTGGCCATATTAAGGGCAAAACTACAAAAACATGGGAAATTTTTGTAAAGCAACATCACACAGCACAAAAAGCAATATTTATAGGATGTTACATCTGGTCCTCCATGCTGCTATGTAAAATATGATCAGATAATGTCAGATGGTTACTTGTTTTCATGTGTCTACATCTGGCTGTTACTATATTTCAATGAGGAACACAAATCTATCTGACTTGTCAGATGAAATGCAGCATACACTGTCCCTTTCAAAAGTTGTTTAATAAAGTTTACATATCAAATTTTAACATGCATTACATTATTTTTAAAGATATGCAGCTACAGTACATGTGATTAAGATGGCCGTGCACTCCCCTGAACTGCCCTTCTTGAATTGGGCAATATCAGGCTAATCTGATTGCACTTTGGAGGGCCTCATACATGGGCACTTAAAATGCCAACTTAATCTGAAGGGACCAAATCTGCAACTCAAATCCTCCCATGTATAGGCACCTTTAGGATGCAATCTGTCAATCCGACCACATCCAACAAAATCTCCCGTGTAGTTGTACCCTCAGGCTGGCCATACACCTTGCAAACCTGAGCAGCTCTATACCCAAATGTGTAATAACATGCTGATCCAATCCATCAGATAAAAACCACGTGTACTCTGGTCTGTCTGATTCTTTTGGCCAGGCATCTAAGGGGCCCCATACACTGGCATATAAACTACCAGCTCTGTCTGGTGGGGCCAAATCAGCATCTTAAAGGAACAGTAACACCAAAAAATGAAAGAGCTTTAAAGTAATAAAAATATAATGCACTGTAGCCCTGCACTGATAAAACTGTTGTGTTTGCTACAGTAACACTACTATAATTTATATAATAAGCTGCTGTGTAGCCACGGGGGCAGCCATTCAAGCTGGGAAAAAGGAGAAAAGGCACAGGTTACACAGCAAATAACAGATAAGTTCTGTAGAATACAATTGCATTTTATCTGTTATCTACTATGTGCCTGTGCCTTTTCTCCTTTGAATGGCTGCCTCCATGGCTACACAGCATCTTATTTATATAAATTATAGTAGACTTTCTGAAGTAAACACACAGCTTTTACCAGTGCAGGGCAGCAGCACATTATATTTTAGTTACTTTTATACACTTTCATTTTTTGGTGTTACTGTTCCTTTAAGGTAGCCCCTGTATGGTCACCTTTAGAGTGATAGCACACAGGGAGATTTGTCACCTGTTGGAAGTCTGCTGTACCCGCAAGTGTCAAATATTCTGCAAATACCTTAGTACTGGTGTTAGTGTGAATCCATGGCACCAGCATAACAATGTAACGCATGAATATTGCCTTCTCCTGCATTTTTCAGAGATTACATGGTTTATATGTTTTATTTCTGGTGATTCACACTGACACTAGGCGACAAATCTCCTCATCTGCATTTATCCTTAGGTCTTTAACTAATAGGCAAGTTGCCTTTCGTTAGTTTTATCAGCACATATAGAAATTGTAACTCTTTTCAAAGATATCTGCAGAGTATGCTGATGTATATTAATTTTAGAGCAATTGTGAGCCCTGGCCGCATCATCATCCACAAGACTGAGCTGAGTAAGCTGCTATTTGGACTGTTATACATAAACAATGCTACAAAGAATACAAAAGTGTCTGTTTCAATTCGTACAGCCTCAGCACATATCTTCCTGTTATCTAAAAGGAATCAAGTGGTCGTGATTTCCCATGATGTATGACTTTGGGTTGGTACTGCCAGTTCCCACAGTCTTTGCATTCTCTGTGCATCAGTCAGAGTAGAGAAGAAACAAATTTGCAGTAGGAAAGCATGTGAAAATGCACTTAAGCCAGAACTCAGCTCTCTCCAGGGACTGCAACCTCTATGGCTCACCATACAGTGATTGCTATTTGGGGACATTAGAAAAAGATTTCCATTGCATAATCTTTTATTATTAAGCTCTTGTAGGCAATCACTAACTGACATCTTTGCTTCTTCCAGGAGAGACTAGCTCCATTAAGGGTTAGTAAGTCTAGCAAAAAGATTATTTTAAATTAGCTTGGAAAGATATATATTCGATAAACATGCAAATGAAATTGCATTTTGATAGTAATTGTAAGATATTTTCTAATGGATGTTGAGGATTGCAAACCAGTGGTTCTCTAGTAGTTAATGTAATTATAGAATCTTGGATACAGAACTGTAGGGGTGCCTGCCTTGGGCTGCATATTCTAGCTTTGAAGAGTGTGGGGGCACTGGATAATGTATTACATGTATATATTTTAACTGTGTAAACAATGCAGCACTTTCTTAGGCATTATAGAATACAAGCTCTAAAAAGGTCTGTAAGATAGCTGGTACAGTAAGGAGTAAGTGGGGAATAATAGCCTCTGGGAAGGGACTGTGGTTGTGGGATAGCAGGTATAGAAGGGAGAAATTGTACCTATAGTAGCAGTGGGGATAATAGCATCTGAGAAGGGACTGTGGCTGTAGGATAGCAGGTATAGTAGGGAGAGATGGTAACTATTGTAGCAGTGGGGATAATAGCCTCTGGGAAGGGACTGTGGCTGTGGGATAGCAGGTATAGTAGGGAGAGATGGTGCCTATAGTAGTAGTGGGATAATAGCCTCCGGGAAGGGACTGTGGCTGTTGAATAGCAGGTGTAGTAGGGAGAGATGGTGCCTATAGTAGCAGTGGGAATAATAGCCCTTTATTACCCATCTGACTTTTAGAGGGGAGGAAATGGTTTCCCTGGTTGGTATATCAGCCTCTGCTCTGTGTAAGTGGGTGTGGTATTCTGGACAATATATAAGCTTTACAGTGGGCAGTACATCGACCGCAGTCTTAAATAGGTGTCCTAAAATGTTAGCAGAGTATCTGGGTAATCTGGAGTAGCAGTAACAGTCAGGAGTCTTACCAATCAGGATGATGCTGCAAGCATGGCTGATACTTTATTCACCTTACAACAAGAAGGAAAAAGGAACATAACATCACATCCTGGAGAATCTTCCCAGAATGCATAGGTTTATAAAAGCTTTATAAACACAAAACAGTATGTATACTGACACCTACTGGCAGAACATAACAGTATAACACAGTATATTAGAGAGAAGGCTTTTGTTGCTAACTGACAGTGTACAAACACTAGTCTAACACCCCCACTCAACAAATACTTCTCACATTAGTCCCATTCTTGTTCTGAGCTTCTCAGGGTTAGGGAACTTTTGCATTTTCTCCCATGATGCTGGTTCAGGCTGTGGTGCTGTCCGAACCATATAGGACAAGCGTTTAGCTGGGATGCCCTTATTGCTTCTTGAGGACTTTCTGACTGAACTTGTAGAGGTTTCATCTTCTGCCTGTTTAGTTTCTGTATCACTTACACTGACTTCAGTTTCTGTGCTCTGTGTTGGTTGAGGATCTTCTGTAGATTGGGCAGTTGTTATCGCATCATGAAACTTTAGACATACAGAGTTTTCATCAATAATCACACTTCTGCTGATTGTAACTTTGTTGGTGTTTGGGTGCAGGATTCTGTACCCTTTTTGAGATTCACTATAGCCAACAAGTATCCCTTCCTCAGCACAAGCTTCCCACTTTGTACGCTTTTCTTTGGGAACATGTACATAGGCTTTGCTTCCAAAGATTTTAATGTGCCTCAAGTCTGGTTTCTTTTCATTCCATAGCTCAAATGGAGTCTTTTCTATTGCTTTTCCGGGTAAGCGGTTTTGAAGATAGCAGGCTGTCACAATTGCTTCTCCCCAATACATGGTTGCCATATCTGCATCAAAGAGCATGCTTCTTCCACTTTCACACAATGTGCGGTTCATTCTCTCTGCAACACCATTTTGCTCTGGGTTGTATGGTACAGTAGTCTGAAACATAATTCCATGTTTTCTCAGAATGGCTTGTGTTTTGCCACTTGTGTACTCAGTCCCATTGTCTGCACGCAGTATTTTTGGCATTTTGCTAAATTTATTGCTTACTTGAGCAAGATACTCTTCAAGCTTCTCTGGAACTTCATCCTTGCTGTGCAGCAGGTAGACTACAGTGTACCTTGAGAAATCATCAATAAATGTAAGAAAATATTTCTTCTTTCCTGGAGTCTGAGTTTTCATTGGACCACATAGATCTGTGTGAATTAGGTCCAGGGGTTGTTGAGCTCGGCTGTTGCTGGCTTTTGGAAAAGGTTTCTTTGTCATTTTCCCCTTTATGCAGCTAGAACATTTCATTTGCTTACTACATGCATCAATTTTTATACCACTGGCATGCTGATCCTGAACTAGTCTTTTTATGGCTTCAGGATTTCTGTGCCCAAGGCGACGGTGCCATGTATGAATACAGTTCACATGTCTTTCCTCTTTGGCAGCCTTAACCATTTCCTTACAGTCCAGCTGATAAAGTTCATCTCTGATTTTTCCTTTGGCGAGTATGCAACTCCCCCTTGTGATAATGCAGTCATTACCTTTAAATGTAACTGTATTCCCTTGCTTAGTTAGCTTTTTCACAGACAACAAATTACTTTCAAGAGCTGGGACATATAGGACATTCTTGACAGGTATCTTTCTAGTGACTGTTTTGGAGACAGGGCAGTGAAGAAAACCTTCCCCCACTCCCTCTGAGACCATATATTGCCCATTAGCTGTAGCAATTCTTTCTGCTTTACTTTGATCAAGCTGTGTGAAGAATTTCTTATCATTGGTCATATGACTTGTAGCTCCTGAGTCAATACACCAGTTGTGAATTGATGTGCCATCCTCTTTGGAGTGAAAGGCACACTCTGCATTTGTGTCTTCCATTTCTCCTTTAACACTTTTGGCCTTTTGTTGGTTAGCTTGCCTCTTTAGCTGATTCATTCTAGCTTTCCAGACTCTGCAGTTTGCCTTTAAATGACCTGGCTTTTTGCAAACATAACATTCACGTGTTTCCCGCAGTGCATTAGGGTTTTTAGTTTGATCTTTAATTTTTAGTGCAGTCTCTGTTTCTGTAGCAGATTTGTCATTTGTACTTTCTGCTTTACGTTTGTACTCATCCACAAGCTTGCCTTTAACATACTCTAGTGTAAGCTCATCATCTGGCCGTGCATCTAGTGCTGTGACAAGTGTTTCATAACTCTCTGGAAGACCGCTGAGCAGCAGTGCTGCAACATGAAAGTCTTTTATTTCTTCTCCTACACCTCGCAGGCGTTCCACCATTTCTAAGGTGCTTCTTATATAGTCCTGCATATGCTGGCCTTTCATCAGCTTAGTCTGGTACAGCTTTCTAATTAGGTACAGTTTATTGCTGAGATTTGCCCTCTCATGTACTTTCTGTAGCTCCTCCCACATTTGTTTTGCAGTTTCACACTTGCAAATATGCACAATCTGATCATCATCAATGCTGAGAGAAATAGTGCTCTGTGCCTTTTGATCTTTCTCTAGCCATTCATCTGTGGGTGGATTTGGTCTGGCCTCTTGTATGCACTTCCATGTACCTTCTCTGATTAGCAGCATCTTTATTTTAAACTTCCAAGACTGGTAGTTCTGGTTAGTCAGATTAGCTACTGAGAACTTTGTGCTGTTAGTAGCCATTACTCCTGCTCTCTGACTTTACTCTTGCTGTCCCTGCTGGTGCCTGAGCTGTGCTTATAACTGCACCACTATTCAGGTATATAGCTGGAGTGGTATCTGCTAGCTCTATCTGCAGCCTGTATGTGGCAGCTTATCTGTGAGCTTTATCTGCCAGCTGTATCTGGGAGCTGTATCTGGGCCCATAACCTGTTAGCAGAGTATCTGGGTAATCTGGAGTAGCAGTAACAGTCAGGAGTCTTACCAATCAGGATGATGCTGCAAGCATGGCTGATACTTTATTCACCTTACAACAAGAAGGAAAAAGGAACATAACATCACATCCTGGAGAATCTTCCCAGAATGCATAGGTTTATAAAAGCTTTATAAACACAAAACAGTATGTATACTGACACCTACTGGCAGAACATAACAGTATAACACAGTATATTAGAGAGAAGGCTTTTGTTGCTAACTGACAGTGTACAAACACTAGTCTAACATAAAAGTTATAGGTTCCCCTGAGTAATATATCTGCCTACACTGTGGGTATAGTATTCCAGAATGTATAAGGTAATAGTGGGTAATACATCACCCTTAGTCTTGGATAAGTGATTGGGAGGTGTCCCAGAAGGTATACAATAAATGGAGCTTCTTACAGTGGGCAGTATGAACCTACAGCTCAGCATAGCGTATAGCCTGCTTTAGGCAAGCCATTTACTGTACTTTACGGTACCACATCAAAAACCAAAACCTAATTTTATAAACACATATTTGTTTGCTTTGCAATGTGTTGCTTTATAGGTAAAAAATTAGGAAAAATGTAGCTCTAAATAGTAATTGGTGCAATTTGCCCATCTTCAGACCTAGCTAATAAGCTAGCAGAGAGGAAGCAACCTATGTGTTGGAGGATTTCTCTACTATTTGATTGGCAGGCTTAAGGCAGGGCAACATTCTGCTAAAAGAAAATTATTTTAAATGTTAAATTGTTAGAAATGAGAGCGCATACTATGTATTATAAGCAAGATTCTCTGGCCATGGGACAGGAACAGGCAAAACTTGCGTATCTTGGCAACCAAACTTACCCTTTCACTTTTACGTGTGGTGTCATAAAGATACAGTTACCAGAGCTCATACAGTTTATCATGTAACAGTAAATTTATGGTTGTGAAGTGTTTGTCTTTATAAAACAGAATTTCCCTTCTAACATAGACCTTAGTAACCACTTTCAACAATAACCCTCAAAACTCCCGCAGCCCTGGAAAGAGGAAATAACAGACTAAATATTTAGAGAGCTTTTACTAATGCTACCATTTGTATTGAAATAATTGGCTCATGTGAATGATAGTAATGGTGCTTGCTAGACCAGGAAGAGAGATGTATCATAATATTAAGATCTTTTTTATAATTATCATGTATTATCCTTTTATATATTGGTAACATTTTATGTAGCACTTTACAGAAATAGTGCAACGTCTACAGTAGACTTTACAGCCTGCAATCCATGCCCTACACACATGCACTGTAGTCTGTTCCATCAAGAGCCATTTAGCCTGCCTGCAAGTTATTGGCATGTGGGAGAAAAAAAGACTGTGAAAGGATCTTCTTTGTTAAACTGCTCTGACCTGAAAGCCACAGTTTACCAAACAGGTAAATGGTGACTTTGTGTTACTTTACGCCAGGATCAGAATAGCTGACCGGCGTGTTAGAGAGGGAAAACCGTGTTTTTAGTTAGCCTCCGGACAGGAGTAGGATTTTATTTTGTTTGTTTTATTTTTCCTGAGCCTTAAAGGGGCGGTCTGTTTGATGTACAAAAACTTGAAGTAAAGCAAAGCTGAACATTCTGCTGAAATACCTGCTGTCTGGTTCCTTCACTGCCAATCAGCCACAATATGTAGATGGGGCAATTTGCACATTATGTTAAGTGGAAAAGAAACAACACTTTGTTGAATCAAGATAATTTTTTAGGCCCTTTTTATTCCACTCTTCTTGAGAAGTTGGCTTAAAGGCTATTAAGTGATTAGCCTTTGATGCAGCTTCTCGTGGTGAACTGGGGAAGTGCACTCAGTGTGTTATACAATACAATACCATGTACAATGTATCTTGCCTTAGCTAGCATTGGCTGCTTGATAGCAATCACAACTCTGAAAATGCAGAGGAGGGCAGCTTGAAGGGCAATCGCAAAATTATATTATCTGAGAAATCCAGCCCAGCTGCTCAACAAGTAAATAGAACTGCTTCTCCCCGGTGGCCCTCCCACTTATATCACTGAACTCCTCCTTTGTTCCTCCTCTCTTGGAACCATAGCTGTGTGCAGAAGTAGCCTACAGAGCAGGAAGATGCAGGTACAGGTTGGGTGCAGACCCTACTAGGGCAACATTTTGCGGGTTAGGTGCTGATTGAGCTTTTCCTGACACAATTACATCACTACTTAGGTGCCTATCATGGTTGCCTTGATTACTTTGAGTCCCATTTGGGGAAAAGAAAAACATTATATAAACAATTCCCCTTTCGTTATAAAACACAGTAGTAACACTCTTTAGGCCCAGTGGGCTCTCTAAAATTTCTGGCCCGCAATTAATAATTATCAATCTTGTTGGAAGGGATTGCCTCAGAGTTTGCCCTTTGTTTTGGCTACAGCAGGATGGGCATCTGTACTATGGGTGTTTGACTTTCCAAAACTACAAGTTGTTAACCTCTTCTTTATGCTATAATGTGCTTTGAACATTTACATAGGTCTAAGGTCAGATCCCAAAGGAGCACTAATTTGTATTTATGCCTTAAGAGCAAGCCTACCACATGCAACCCAATGTAAATGGAAAAAAAAACAATCTCTCTTAAATCTGGCCATCTGATTCTATTTTGTGGTGATAGTTCAAAGTAACTATTGTGGCCTATGGGCACTGATTTAAGTTTTAGCTTTAATTTTTTAAAGCTGAACAAGTAGGCGTGATTTATAAATGGCCCTAACGGCTTTTCCATTCCATAGGCATTACAGAACCTGGAGGTACATAATTTTAGGCATCTGTTTCTACTTTGTGATGTAAAATAAAATAGAAAACAGTAAACAGGGTGACTTGCAGGCATTGAATTTACCTTTTATTTTGTGTGTGGGTACATGGCAAAAATGGCCCTAACCCTTCTTAATTGCACATTCCTTTTAGTAAATTTACTAATCAAACTGATGTGACTCATGGGCCTCCTGCGTTGTCAAACCTTAATTGTAGTTCATTATGTGGAAATGATCTTGGTCACAGCAATTTAATAATTAACCCATTAACTGTCAGCCAGTTTAGTCATTTGTGGTACATTTATTGCCTGGCCATTTTTAAACATTTTCTCTTTCACTTTAGGGGCCTTTTGTTACTTTTAGTTTAACTGGGAAAACAATATTTTTTTTGAGGGTGGGGGGGAACAACCAAAGCTTTCAAAATATGCTAAAATTCTTGTGTAGTTCCACTTCTATAACAAGATATAGGCTTCTAAATGTTTAAAAAAAAAACATGTTTTCCATATATCACAAACATTAATTATTTTATGCACAAAAATACAACTGCTTTGAAAAGTCCAATGTCCCCTGAACGCACCAATACTAAGTATGCATAGTTTTATGGGGATGTCTGACTTGACATAGGTCAAAAACTCCCAGCAGCACCACATTTCCAAAGCACTTCTCCATAAAACTGCATACTTTAGATTTCAAGACTTAATTTTTCCTTACAGTGGGTTTACCCTAGAAAACTATACATTTTTGGAAAGAACAGATTCTGATTAATCCAGAATAGGCAAAACTGTTTTTCTACTCCAAATTGCGAAGTTGCAATGCTTTCCTAAATGTATCAGTTTTTATAAAAAATTGTGACATTTTTGAAAAATAATTTCAGAACTTTTAGTCTACAGCATCTTATCTCCCACATATCATTAGGTACCAAGATAAAATACCCTAAATATGAATGCCAGCAGTTTGATGCCCAATGTGCATAATGTGCACATAATTTTATGTGGGGTAAAGCTACAAAAAATCAGTTCACCCAGGAAAACCATATATTTTTGGAAAGGACACATTCCCCCAAATGCAAAATTGGTACACATGTCTTTCTACTCCAAAGTACCAAGCCGCAAAGCTTTCCTAAAATTTGCAATATGATGACATTTCCAAAAATCACCTCAAGACTTCTACTTTGCAGTATCTTATCTTATTAAGTAACCATATAAAACACCCTAAATATAGACACCAGAGGTCTACTGAACAGTTTGATGCCCAATGTACATAGGTTTATCAAAGTACATGGCACTTGGCACAATGGGGAGCTGGAAGGGGAAGCATTAGCAGCAGATACGTGTTCGATCATGTCTGCTGTTAGAAGTTGTTGCAGGACTTTGCAGCCCCCTTGGC
Organism: Xenopus tropicalis; assembly: GCF_000004195.4. Classification (NCBI taxonomy): domain Eukaryota; kingdom Metazoa; phylum Chordata; class Amphibia; order Anura; family Pipidae; genus Xenopus; species Xenopus tropicalis. The sequence goes on from NC_030685.2 coordinate 35,665,093, forward strand.
TTGCCTAGGAGGTTGGGGGAGCATCTGACTCTGCACCGGTGCCAAAAGCCACCAGTGCAGAGAAAAAACCTTTACTGCTATTTGATACGTGCTTGGCAAAGAAAGGCTTTTTACTGCAAGCACATATAACATACGTGCTTGGAAGTAAAGGTGTTAATGATATTCAGATGCTACAAAGCTTTATTAGAACAAATTGTATAATTAATGCTGTTTGTGCATTAAAACTGAAATTCATTAAATACAGTATGCCCTGGGTTTGGACAGAACACAGTAGTAGGGAGCAAAATAGCCAAACTTGAAAAAAGAGTACATTATAAAGCTTGTATTTTGCAGGAAAAAACATTGAGCATTTAATTTACTAGGCACTTTATGTTCTTTCGAAAAATCTATATCTCAAGTCAACAGCCAATCTTAGAAGAGTAGGCGCCCCCATTCCCCTCAGCTCCCCTGATTTAGCTTTAAGCAGGGTTGTGGAGTCAGCGGTGCCATAAACAGAGGAATCAGAGTAAAAGTTGAAGGATTTATGTACTGACTCCACAGCCCTGGCTTTAAGTGTCAAGGGCATGTTTGGGAAAACTTTTTTTTTTTTAAAAAAGCATTTTTCAGGGAACTAAGTATCCAATATATAGAAATATTTTTATATATATATATATATATATATATATATACAGGTATGGAAACTATTATCCAGAATGAACCGGACCCAGCAGAACTGTTTGCTTCCAATAAGGATTAATTATATCTTAGTAGTGATCAAGTACATGGAACTATTTGGTTATTTCAGAGAAAACGGAAACCATTTTAAAAATTTTAGTTATTTTATTAGAACCTATATATTATATTTGATACATTCAAAATATCCTTGTGGGGTTTGGACATTGGGCATTGGGTTTTTGTAAAATATTATACTTAGACATTGACTAAGGTAGCTAAGTAGATTTGTGATATGGTGCCTTCCATATTCTCAGTGAAGAATTGTAAAAGCAGTGGGTTTTGTTAAATTTTACCTTTCTCAGTGTGGTGTGGGATGGTACATAGGCTGAACTTGAGACCACAACTTAATTTGTTGAATCTAAATGTTACAATATCTCTGTTGTGATTTCTTCCCTCTGAATATATATGCAAGAATGCTATGTTATTCCTGTATAAATAGTTATAGGTGTTCCTGAGTGCCCTTTTTAATAGTATTCTGGATTGCCCAATACTTCCAGCTTGTGCAATGCTGTTGCAATGCCTTCCTTTTATTACTATTTACATACCGAACAATTTTAGGGAAAAGAAATCCAGATGCTATAGGATTTAAACTTGATTTTGATTCATGGCAAAACATGTCTAAAGTAAGTTGAGGTTTTAATGATGTTCTTTTGCCTTCAAGGTAACAACTCTCACATTCAAGTTGAATCCCACATTGCCTCTGTCTATGCCAAAAAAAATGCAAGTGCTGTAAAGATCAGGCTTGTACTACAGCAAAGCTGTTCTTTGAATAGTTTTCAGCGTAAACTTCTTTATCATCTCTAAAACTGGGATATAAGGTCTAGGAAAAGCAATAGATACAGTTTGTGCTCTAGAGCCCCTCTATGGTGTTAGTTCAAAGAAAAGGAGAAGTGAATTTTCCTAATTTAATGCAGGTTATGTCCTTATAGTCTCAACCCAATGATGTGTAGTCTAACTGCTGTTCTTTGTATAAAGCTTACACTTCTCCATCTTCTCCAAAACTGAGCTGTAAGGTCCAGAAAAAGCAATAGCTACAATTAGTGCTCTAGAGCCCCTCTATGTGGTTTTAGTTCAAAGAAAAGGAGAAGTCAACTTGTACAGTATGGGATCCCTTATCCGGAAACCCGTTATCCAGAAAGCTCCAAATTACGTTAAGCCCATCTCCCATAGACTCCATTTTAATCAAATAATTTAGAATTTTAAAACTGATTTCCTTTTTCACTGTAGAAATAAAACAGTGCCTTGTAATTGATACCAACTAAGATATAAATAATCCTTATTGGATGCAAAATAAGCCTATTGGGTTTAATTAATATTTTATTATTTTTTAGTAGACTTAAGGTATGGAGATCCAAATTACAGAAAGACCCCTTATCCGGAATACCCTTGGTCCCGAGCATTCTGGATAATGGGTCCTATACCTGTACTATGTAATGGTTTCATGAGATGTACCATAAGTACCCTTGGAAGAATGATAAGTGAATTTGGAGCACTTTGCCCTAAATGTGTACATAAAAAAGCATTTAGTTGTATTAGTTGCTTTAAAGTTAGAGGATATTGGAAGCTATAGTTTAAGAACCAGTTTAGGGCCACAAATTTGGCATCTGTATCCTACAATTAAGGACAATAATTATGTTATGTTGTTTCATTCAATAAATCAGCTTGTGTAATGAATTACTTAATTTACTAAGGTCAGTTTTGTTGGGACAGTTACAGATACATGTTCCCTTCTTGTTGTGTTTTGCAAACTTAACATGCTGGCTGGGAAAAATCCTCCAGCCCTGACTTCATCTTGGGAACACAAGGCAGGGTCATGGTAGGGAGAGGATTCCCATCACTCGATCGCTTGCCTGTGTTAAGTCCTTAAAACTGATTGTTCCCAGACAAGTTTTTTGTGAGAGCTTGTGGGAGGAAACATCTGCTCTTTTCAGAGGGTCCTGAGTTATTCTAAGTGGCAGAATTTTTCACTAAACTTCAGGCCTTTGACAAACGGATGAGCTTAATATCTCCAGGCTTGTTCTGAAAATGGCAATATGATTCTTTTTTTAACTAAATACACCCATGTGCCCATAATGCTATCAAAGGATCAGACATTCAGCACTGTTTCCATTGATTTCAATTTAACTACCCTCAACTTCTTTTTGGGAACTTCATGTCGTACGCAATTTATTTCAAGAGGTTAATGATTGTAAGTTCTGTGAACTGCCAGTGATTAATGCTGATTTGCTTCCAGGCAGAGAATACTTGACTTTAGGTCTGGAACAATTAAGAGAACATATGAAAATGTGATTTTTTTTGTTGTTGAAACAAAAAAAAAAAAATCCCCCTCAATACGGCTGCATTACATTTACTTACAAAAGCAGTCAATGCGAACATCACCAGCACATGTGTTTTGTCCTTCACAAGCTGACACCTCCACTAGTACTTGTATTAGTGGCCATGAGCTGGCATACTCCCACACAGGCCCACCTACAAAACAGAAAAGAGAAAAACTGCATAAAGGAGATATTTCAGCAAACGGAAAGTATTGTTGATTTTTCAACTTTCATTTTAACTGCCAAACCACTAGAAAAAAAATAAAAAAAATCTGCCTGTGGTGTATGTGCAGTGTTAATGCCTTTTTCAGCATCTATACATGTATAATTGTGTCATCTGTTCTTTCAACTAAAGGCCAAGTTAAAGTGATACTGACATTTTGGCACACAGTGATAGTGTTTTATCTACATATCTCTGCTTTTGGATGTGGACTTTGTACTGGGCCGTGCTCTTGCATTAACCATGTAAATGTTTCTAAGTATGTAGTTATTATTGCTATTATAATTAGTTTATACAGAGCTGACATGTTTTGTTGCATTTAGCAGACTTTGTTCATCATTTGTATCTGTCCCTGTCCCAGTGGTGCGGCATGGCTTTGCTCAGTGCATGTACAGGTATGGGATCCCTTATCCGGAAACTTGTTATCCAGAAAGCTCCGAATTACGGAAAGCCTGTCTCCCATAGACTCCATTTTAATCAAATAATTTAGAATTTCAAAAATGATTTCCTTTTTCTCTGTAGTAATAAAACAGTACCTTGTAATTGATCTCAACTAAAATATAAATAATCCTTATTGGATGCAAAACAATCCTATTGGGTTTAATTAATGTTTTCTCGATTTTTTAGCAGACTTAAGGTATGGAGATCCAAATTACGGAAAACCCCTTATCCGGAATACCCTTGGTCCCAAGCATTCTGGATAAGGGGTCCTATACTTGTAACAGGGAAAACTGCGTTCAATACAGTGATTTGCTATTTGTGACCTTGGGAAAAACATTTTAATTCAGGATAGAAACCAGGTGGAAATTGCCAGGTTTATATTTGTGGCTGAAAATTGCTGTGTTTGTATATTATTGTTTTTCTGGTGAATACTAAAATATGTTTGTTTTGTGGTGATCTGCAACTTTCTTTTCAATCCTTTGGTTTTATGTCAGGTTCAAGTACAGTTGTGTTCAGTTCAACTTTTGTTAATTTGTCATACATAGCATTTGTTATACATAGTATTTGTTCTAAATTCTTTCTAAATTGAGATTTTTTTTTTTTTTATTAAGAAAAAAGTGCTTTAAAAATAATACTATATAATCCTTTTCCTTTTTCGGTGGGGATGAAAATGACAAAGCTTGTATCAGTATTCATAGAACAGATGCAGTGTGTTGCTGGATGTACCTGTAAAATGTTAAAATGCATGTGGTCTTTGACTATATTCTTTCTTTCCCAGATCATCCACTTATTTGAGATCACTTCCAGAAAATGAAATTTTATTTGGTGGTTTTTGCCTGTCTTGTTTGGCAGTGATGATCAGTCTGCTTCTGAGTCAGTACAATATAAATAGAGTATACATTAAAGAGAGCTAAAAATAAAACCTAGTAAAGACTTGTTAATTGAAAGCAGATTGTCTCTGGCATTTTACTACTGTACTGGTGCATTTAATGTACCAAAACCTTATTCACAATTGGTTCACTCTTCTCTGGCACCATGCTCTGCTCAGCACACATTTTAAGATTAAAGTAACCCAGCAACAACCCCCCCATCTATCCAAACTTCACCCACTTTCAAATGATCCTTGATTAGCAATTTGGGGCAATTGTGCCAAACTTTGCATAGCTGAAATATGTGAAATAAGTGCACAGCCAGGAAAAGGGGAAAGAGCTAATGGAGTGTGGAGAAAAATGTTGTTCTTAGTGTTGGGGCGGAGACGGTACTGACCACATAGTCTATTTTTTCTTTATGGTCACAATACAAAAGAGGTTGGCTACCCCTTAACTGAATTCATATTGTACTGTCTGCTGCCATGTAATTTTGGATGTACCACACAGGTTGTACATAATACACCTAATTTGGAAAAAAATATTACATGGAGTTTAAGTCCTGTATAGATTGTGCTGGTCATTATTTTCATTATGTGGGCAATTAACCTTCACAAAACTCAAAAGAAAAGGATTCACAGTCTGAAAATGCTGTCATGTTTATATTTCCCCTACCATTTAATGTGAGTGCATCAGAGGTTGCTGGTGGAAGGGAAGTTGTTTTTCCAAGAATGTGTTATGTTCAGGTACCAATGTGAAAATTACACTAGTGAAACAGCATTGCCAGTGCCCACCACTGATACTGCTAGCACACTTTTCTAGCATGTTATCATGGGCACCCTAATAATCTAGGGGTAAGTAGCTACCCAGCTGGAAGAAGATATGGAGTCATGTAAACTGTAGGAACAATTATTTGCTATTATGATATATCCAAAATTGGGAATCATTTTTTTAATTAGCAAACTGAAAGAAATAGTAAGAAAAGAAGTAAACAAAGCAAATTTAGAGCTGTGAAGAAGAGGGCTTGTATAATAATGGTGGTCATGTTGACACAGTGTAAACAGGAAATGGGCTGAAATATTAAGTTGTCTGGACAACCCTGTGTTCTAGCTGCATACACGCATTTCTGATATATATCACTTACTAGGCTAATAAATGTTGTGTAAAACAGAGCAACAAAAGGTGTATTACCAACTTGTGGGTTTCTCTTCTTTTTATAACAATATTTACAACTAATCTGAGCAGGATTAACTGGAATAACGAAAAGTGCAAATTTAAATAATCACAAAAAAACTGTCTGCTACTTTTATTACATTAGTATCTCATAAAAATACCCCTTTTAAGAGTTTCTAGAAATACTAGTTTGATATTTAATACATGAAAAGGTCTGCTTCATTAAATCTAAATGATACAAATTAAGCCAATTTTTTCCTAAACCCCTCTGTAATATCTCTGTACTAAATGTCAAGGCATTTGCTGATATTCCTTAATAGTTGCCTGGGCTTTTGCTTGCTGTTTAAACAGTTTATTTTCAGTTCCTCAAATAAGCCACAAAAAGAAGACGAAGCATAACTTTCATATGAAGTCATTCCGTTTGACCAGATTTTGCTCCCTACTAGCTTTTTCTTTGAGGATATCAACAAGGGACTTATTTCAATACAAATGTTTGGGTGAACAGCACCAGTGGAAAAAGGAAAATATCTAATTTTAAACTTTGGAATGAGAGTCAAGAAGAATTTGTTTAAGAACATAGATGTCAGTCACCAGATTATTGCATGTGCAAAAAGGTTATAGTTCTCTAAGGATCCCTCTAGATAATAATAACAATAATAATCATTGAGTCTTTTCAGTTCCATGTCACAATGTTCAGTATGCATTCTTCATTATCCACATTGCCCAGTGGAGCATAATGTCTGTTTTTCTGATTCTTTTGCTGAATGCATCAAGAATATTGAAGTAATCCCGTCTGGGATTTGCTTATTTCTCAGTGTTTACTGTATTTGTTTAATCTAATGAATAATAAAATAAAAATTAAAAAAAAAGAATATTGAAGCAATTCTCTGTCTCTCTAGATGTATATTGAAGTACAATGCCTCTAGTGGATGTTTTATCCTAATACAGGTAATTTGTGTTTCCGTAATTTGGATTTCTATACTTTTAAAGGAACAGTTCAGTGAAAAAATTAAACTGGGTAAAGTGGACAAACTGTACAAAATGAAAAATATTTACAATATAGTTAGTTAGTTAGTAGCAAAAATGTAGTCTATAAAGGCTGGAGAGGGCAGATACAATTTCTCGATGGGTACGCACTCCAGACACGGTTGAAGGTGGTTTAAAAAATAGCTTTATTCCCAATTGTCCTGTTTGCTATGGGTTTTGGGGCGCTGCACCCGGACCAGCGGATCAGTGGGGTGAGTGTCCATGAAAAATTGCGATTTACATGATAATTTAATGAAGAAATAGTCGTGAAAAATGTTTTTCCTGGGTGAAGGGTCCAGGGCAAGGCACCTGGACCAACTCTGTGAAGAGGTGAGCGAATGCAAATTGAGACTGGCTGTTTCAAATTTTAAATTAGGCTTGATGTGCTGGGTGGCTTAGAGCAAGTTTTGGTATTGTTGTATTGAACTGTGGACTGGGCAGATATCTAACATAATAGCCAGAACTCTACTTCCTGCTTTCAGCTCTCTAACCTATAAGTTAGTCAGTAACTTTAGGGGGACCACATGGGACATAACTGTTCAGTTAGTCTGTGAGCACGCAGATCAGATTCAAAAGCAAATGGCCCCCCCTCAAGTCACTGATTGGCTACTGACTGCTAACAGCTTAGTGAGCTCTAAAGCAGGAAGTAGTATTCTGGCTGTTTTTATTAGACATCTGCCCACTCCAGCCTTTATAAATTACATTTTTCCCAACTAACTATATTGAAAACATTTTTATTTTTTGCAGTCTGTCTATTTTTTTACACTGAACTGTTCCTTTAAGTCTACTAAAAAAAAATTATTTAGAATATTAAAAAAAACAACTTTTTTTTACTTTGCTACCAATATAAATTCATGAACTTGTTTACCATCAAGCACAATCTACTGTTTTATAATTACAAAAAAAAGGGAATCATTTTCAAAATTATATAAATATTTTATTAAAATGGAACCTATGGGAGATGGCCTTCCCATAATTTGGACGTTTCTGGGTAAGGGTTTCCCAATAAGGAATCCCATACCTGTTCAGAGAAAAATTAGAATTATTTACTTAAAGCTGAGTCTATGGGAGATGGCCTTCCAGTAATTCAAAACTTCTGGATTAAAGGTTTCTGAATAAGGGATCCCATACCTGTACGAAGAAAAATGAAAACATTAAACTAATATTCATTATTTTCTTAAAATGGAATCTGTAAAAAAAAAATATATTTAAAAAATATATTTTTATATCTATATTATCTATTCTCTATCTACCTCCAGGATTCTAACATAGCCTGATTTGGCCTATTGAAGTTTGCCATTTTCAACCTGGAGTTGCTCAGTATCTCTTGGGAAACAAACAAAGTCTGTATATGCATGGTATTGATAATAGATCTCCATTCTACATTAAATACTGTGTGAAAGCTTCATTCATTACTCCAACCTTAACCCTTTTGTCATTACTGAGCTTCTAGTATGACAAGATTTGTATCACACCCTTGGTGGCCCTCCCTGTGGATTGAGCCACTAACTAGTCCTTGAAGGTAATCCTTTTAGCTAGCCTGTGATGGCCCCTAAGGCTAGGTATTAGTCCTGATTTAGTTTGCTTCTTCAAATGCTTGAAAACTTTTTGGGGGGCTATCTTGTAACGCAGCATAGATTTTCCACATCATTCTTGAGGATATGCCAGTGTTAGTTTAGGATCGTTTCAATTTAAATGGCTGCCTCATATTTCTGACTAAATTTAACTTTGCACAAGAACTCATTATGACTCTTATTTTCTTTTAGAGATTTAATCTTCTCTATTCATCTCATTGACTTCTTTAAAGCTTTCTGAATAGCAGTTTTGTTCTTTAAATACTGAGTCCTAATGCTTAAATTCATTGCATTTTATGATGTACTGTAGCATGAAAAAATGTTCTTAAATACATATAATATGTTTGGTTTTCACCACCTATTCTGTTTCATAATCCCACTGCTGGAGTTAAATCCTATTTTTCTGCTGCTGCAGAGGTAAGCCAGTTAGAAAATTATGGATATAGATATTGGTTGAATTCAGGATATGAGAAATACGGTTAAACTGAAAAAAGGGGGTTGTGCGGTAAATTTGGATTGGTAGTAGTAGTTGAAAGTTTAATGCTGGAAACATGTTAATGTTAAATTTTGGTACCCTGCTTGTGAATTTTAATGCAAGGTGAAATCATCTCAGGCAAGTACACAGAATAAATGATCCTAAAAGAAAATTAAGTGAAATGTCCATTCATATGAACATATTCTATATATACAGTATATTGTGAGTTGGTCCCTAAGCTCAGGTAACTAACAGTTGTACAAAGCATATACAGAGTATCAACAGAAAGAAAGACAGGGAGCTACTGTGGCAAATTTGGAGGCACAAATCTTCATTGCTAAAGTGCTATGATAGCCTTATTGCTGATACAAAACCCCTAAACATAATGTGCAGCCATTTGTAAATGGTTAGTTTTTCCATTTAGAACTTCTTATTATGAGCTGACTTTAAAGGAGAAGGAAAGGTAAAAACTAAGTAAGCTTTATCAGAAAGGTCTATATACAGCAAATACAGCTATAAGCACTATCTTCTGTCAAAAGAAACACAGGATTTCTTGGGGGTTTTTTTGTAAACATGATGTTCCAGTGTCTGACTTCTTCTCTCAGAAACATCCTTAATTCCTGTGCCAGAGTCTGCGCAGTTCTCTCCTCTCTCCCCTCTCCTACTCCCCCTCCCACAAGAATGCTAAGAACTCCCTCCCCCCATCCTTAGGAATGTGTGATCTGATTTATAATGGCTAGACTGCAGACAGGAAGCTACGTAAAATGGCAGCAAACGGAGAAAGCTTCTAAAGCTGTTTACTCAGGTATGGTAATGGTTTCTGCAGAATAAATATATTGTTCTAGGTGCCACTAAAGTGGCAAATCTATTGGCAGTAAAATGCCTGTCCTTCTCCTTTAAGGGGCTGATTTATTAATGGTCAAGTTTGATTTTTTTTTTCTTGAATTGAGTTTTTTTTGCTCTAAAAAAATGTAATTTAAGTTATGATTTGAAAACTCGAATGTCTGGTATTTATTAAGTGCAAAAAACCCAAAAACTCAAATGTAAAAATTTGCTGTGTAAAAGCTTGCGAGTTTCTATAGAAGTCCATGGGAATTGCCATAGCCAAAATGTATTTATAAATACATTTTAATAATAATAATCATCATTGTTTGGCAATCTTTTTAAAGTCCTTCCAATACTCATAGGCATATATAACCTTCTTTCTAAAGGCCTCAGAGAGCTCTTTCAATATAGACATGTTAATAATCATGCACTTCAACAAAATGAAACACAACAAAACAAAATTAAATGGTTCATATAAGACGGGTTCCCCCAAAATCCTGTCTAAAGATCCTGTCTAAAATCATTTGCATCTGATCTAATTTTAGGTATTTGAACTAGTAATAAATGTAGGGGTGTGCTTACTTTTTCCACATCCAAAATTTGCATTCCTGTTTAAATTACACAATTGCAAAATGTAAACGGTGGATGAAAAATATCTGTTTGCTCAAAAAGTCAAAAATTGTCATGGGGTTTGCTTACTTTTTTGCATGACTGTAGCTAGCCTTAGGGGGAGATTTACTAATCCACGAATCCGAATCCCGAAAGGGAAAAAATCGGATTGGAAACAAAAATTTTGTGACTTTTTCGTCGCCGTCGAGATTTTTTCGTATTTGTTGCGACTTTTTCGTAGCCACTGCGACTTTATCGTATTTTGCGCAACTTTTTCGTCACCGTCGCGATTATTTCTTATTGAGCAATTGTAAACGGCAGAAAAACCAATCCGATTTTTTTGCGACGGCGACAAAAAAGTCGCGACAGCAACGAAAAAGTCGCAGAACATACGAAAAAGTGGCAAAAATACAGATCATTACGAAAAAAACACATTCGGACACCTTCGGACCGTTCGTGCATTAGTGTCTTCTACAAGGCAGAATATCTTACCAACAGAAGGCTCTTTTATCTTAAATTTTAGCTGCTGCTAGATAGGTAATTGTCCTCAATTGGCTTTCCCTAGCTCTTCAACGATATCACAGAATCAATAATACACAATGTGAGTACTATATGACTGTTTTGTTAAAATACTTTAGATAACCATAACAAGATTTTATCTCCTTGGGACAGTTACAAACTATATTATGGTATACTCTCCTAATAATCCTATTGGATACCTTAACACACTATTTAGCTCTTTTTATAGAAATCTAAATGATAATATTTTTGTATCACTTGACTCTTACAGTACCTAGATTTTAAGTGCAATAAATGATACTCTACCCCTTACACCCTATATAATTCTACACGCTACTTTTGATTCCCCAACAAAAAAAAATAATATATGTAAGAAATCATATGCTAGGTGTGTCTGGCAAGATGCATGTGGTAACTAGATAGCTTATTACCCCATCTGTTTGTTTTATGCCAACTATTGCGCCATGTACATTCCTGGCAGAGAATGTATTTGTATGTCTTCTTGCCTATGCCATAAATATATTGTGGATTTTTTTTCCTCATAAGTCTTTCCTGAATCAAGTTCTATGTCTGTAAGGTGTCTGAGCTTTTCAGCAAAAATGGAGATGCTTTAGTGCAGGGCTGTCCAACTGGAGGCCCGTGGGCTTGATGTGGCCCTCCAACATTATTTTTATGGCCCCCAGTCTGCTCAAAGGCTCAATAGACCACTATATGACATCATTATTTTAATTCAGCCCATGAACATGCTATATGAGAAATAATTAGCCTGCTACTTGTAATAAGTTTGACGGTACTGCTTTAGTGGATAAGGCGGATGGCTGGAAGATTGTGATGTATCCCTAGTTAATTAGGGACAGTCTTGTTTTTTAGTTGCTTTGGCAGATGTGTATTTCCTATGAAGTTTTTCTTGTATATATGTTCTTGAGAGTACAGGAGGGTCGCCACCTTTTCTGTAAAAAAATACCAGCATATAAATTTAATCAGCCCTAGAGTACAGTATTAAATATTGTTAGATGAAAGTGGGAAGTTGAACTTTGGAAATCCTGTCCCTTTGCTTATTTATTACAATCATTCTTTATTGCTTTTGTATATTTTGATCCTTATTTTTAAATGGTAATGCTGTGTCTTAATAATGCTGCACTCTGTCCCATTCCTTTTTGTCATTTTATGCTGGCAGATGAATGTGAACTGTTTGTTTTATTTCAGTTAACTCTGTCCCACTGGCTGAGTGATGGGGTTTTGGTGTTTGTGAATTCTTTTGAACTTCACAGTTTATGTAGATTTCTAGTGAACTGGCCTTTATAACACACATCATATTGTAAACATATGCTAAATGAATTATGATCCAAAAGATCATGTCCCTCTGATTCTCAATAACTGTATGGATAGTTGGGAATGGAAGGCTGAGAATGTCTAAGTGGATATTTGACAGATGGTGTTTTTTTTTTTTTTTTTGCTGATGGTTTAGCAACATTTAGTCCTGTATAAGGCCTCTAAATATCTACACAGACCCTTTTATAATACTAAACCCTTCATGGCAAAAAAGCCATATTCTATGTACTGAACCAACCTAAAGGTTCAGCATCTCTATGACAGACCCAGGTATAAAAAGTTGTCTCAGGAGCTCCTTATTTTGGATTTTAGGGGTTGTTGGTAGTGATAAGTGAATTGGTCCCGTTTCACTTCGCCATAAAATTTGCGAAACGGCAAGAAAGTTTGTAAACCGGTGAAAAATTCACGAAACACATTTGTCACGCGATTTTTTCTGCCGATTGCATCGCTTTTTTTTTTTTATGCGACCCCCCCCCCATTTTTACGCACAACAAATTTTTTTGCCGTGCGGTGAATTTTTCCACAGCGAATTTTCACGGAAATAGCGAAATGTGGAAATTCGCTGCAAATCCATGCCTGGCGAAAAAATTAGCTCATCAGATCATTAAAGGAGAAGAAAAGGTTAAATCACTAGGGGGTGCAAATGTTAGGTAACCCCCAGTGATTGTAAAGATGCGTAAGGTATATCAGATCTGACTTTATTGATGGAGGAAAGGCATCAGGTTGGTTGCTAGGAGGAAAAACGTTGTCCTGTATAGTTATTTGTATAGATCTTAGAAGCTTCATCCTAGCCACAATGGAGTTCCATTATTTTTGTAGTAGGGGGATATTTTTAGAAACAATCAGTCTCCCTGTGATCCACCAACTTTGTTCTCGACTTAATGGTTAGTGTTTCTCTTTTTTGTGACATGTGGCACATTGGCTTTCTGTGTGTGGAGACCATCAGATGTTTAGGACCTTCCTATTCTCCACACCATGTGAAGGTGATCTATTTAGCGTATATATCACTTGACACTTAGCCAGTACCCTTACTGGACCTGGAATTCATAATCCCTTCAGCAGCCCTAGGGTCTACTGTCTCACTTTTTTATGGCCATAAGAGAAGGAGACACATACACATACATAATTTTTGCAATTTTATAGTAGAGCAGAAAGAATATTTACTGGCATATTAATTCAGTATAATGTCCCTTTGTGTATCCCAGCAGGAATAACGAAGAATATCTAAAACTTGAAATAAAATATATTATGGCTTATTTCCCTGCAATAAATGTGTCATATGAATATTAGATTTTACTGATTTTGTATTTGTTAGAAAGTTTCACTGAAGTATTTTGGTTTATAGTTGGATTTGGAACAAATTCCGGGCAAACAGAACACTGCTTTTGGAACCTCATTACTGTTTCATTTCTTGGGCAAGTAAAAATTTTTATTGTTCCTTGGGCAGTTCTCATCTGTATGGAATCTGACATTGAGCCTGGACACATGTAGGGATTTGCATTCACACACAAGTATACGAGTCTAATGATATGACAAAAAATAAATCTGGTCTCATGATTTATGGCACGAAAGAAAGAGAGAGAGAGGTTTTCTTCTGGATAATCACACAGATGCAAATTCATCTAGTAATTTTTTGTATCATTGTTCATTGTAATTTAGCTTGCTCTTAATTCCAGACTCAAAATATGCCAGATTGTCCTCTGTGTGACTGAAATCCTAAATCTGTGAATTGGGGTCTTGTTTTCCATGCTATGGTTTCCCAGTTACTCCTTCACTTCCTTTTACTCTTTTAAAAATCTAATACCTTGAGGCATACATGTACCATGCAATGGGTGGGTCTTTTTTTGTTTACCATTCCACGCCCTCAGGCAGAACGAGGGAGTTTTTTTTTATTACTGAGAAAGTGGTGTTTTGCCCTCAATAAAAGTGAGAGACTGAGGAATGAAGATTGCTTTGCTCTGTAGGAAATCTGGAATATATACAGTAAGGATCTCATTTATGTATTTATTTTTAAAAAGTAATATGTGAAATATATGCCTTGTATCATACGTAGAGATTGTAGTTACCAATGAGAAATTATTTCTGCCAGCTCCGGCTTATGAAAAGTATTTCCAAGCAGTACTACATGTTGTCATTCAGAACTGTAGAATAATAAGGAAATCATAGGAACAGTAAAAAGAAATAAAATACTTTTATTTGTCTCTTATGTTCTTGTACTCACATTGCAACTGTTTCTTTGTAAGCCTGTGATACTGAATTTAATGAATGTGTTATATGGAGAGAACATAATTTGAATTTGCTCCCTGCTGGTTTCTTGCTCATATTAGCAAATTAGTGTCTGTGATTAAAAGGGAATTTGACTCCAGGATCCTGTGTTTTTATCCCTTTTCATAGCAAGAATCCCTTATAATGACAGTTACTGTGCTGTCTCATTGCGATTTCTCTGTAGTGCTATAGAAATGAATTAGGTGTGGATCTGTTGTTGCCACTGCCTCCTACTGTCGATTTCACTACTGTGAACAATCTCAGGGGCTTCTATAATCCTCACACCTTGAATTTATTTGTAGAGCTGGAACCCCCTGGTGCCTTGCGGCCCAGATGCTGATTTTTGCAGCTTGCCTTGTCCAAGCTTATACCTTAAGTAATGCAGCTAAATATTAGTTTCTGCTTACTGTAAAATTCAGTTTTTTGTGCAGTTAAATTCAGGACACAGACATATAAGGCCCCAGGGCATTTGCATGGCTACTTACACCATTTCACAACTCTCCACTAAGTTTCTGATGTTTTCAATCCCTTGAAACTAAGTTGTGCCTATGCAGTATGCACATTGAGTATGTATTGGTATTATATGTACTGTGTGTTACTTTTGTAGTGGCAGTGGAACTCCTGCTGACAGCGTAGATAAGACCACATGCCTTGCATACCATAGCTGCAGAGACTTGCATCGGGTAGTATTGTGCTTTGCTAAAAGATCGGCAGTCTGCCACTCTGCAGCTGTTATTGAACTACACTACCAGCCTTCTTGCTGAGGATGTTGGGGAGTTGCAGTTTAGCAGCAGCTGGAAAAAATGCAGCTTCACAATTGGCTTGTTATTAATCATCATATGAAAAACTACAAGTAGAGACTGCCTGCATCCTCCTATATCATACTAAACGACATGCAGAAATGTTATTGTGTGTAGTAACTACATTTTCACATGCACTAATACATGCTCTGCATGCACTAGAGAGAATAAAAAAAAGGAATTGAGATGCTTAAAGGAGCAGGGCCTGTATATTTTATTATTATACATTTGCAGAGCTGTCAACTCCCCCTATTTTATCGGGATTTGGCCCACCTCCCTGCGGCCTCCCATAACCTTAAGGCAGTGTTCCCCAACCAGTGGCTCGTGAGCAACATGCTGCTCACCAACCCCTTGGATGTTGCAGTGGCATCAAAGTAGGTGCTCATTTTTGAATTGAACTGGCTTGGAGGCAAGATTTGGTTGCATAAAAACCAAGTTTAATGCCAAACAGAGCCTTCTGTAGGCTTCTAGTCCACTTATTGGTACCCCCAGGAACCTTTTTCATGCTTGTGTTGCTCCCCAACACTTTTCCCATTTAAATATGGCTTATGGGTATAAAATGTTGGGGATCCCTTAAGTCACTCTTCCATATTTTTAGTTTCTCCCTTAAGTTATATAAGTGCACATGCATGGAAAGCCTTTGGTGATGTCATCAGGGGCAGCGATGACATCACCCCCAGTGACATCACTTCCAGGTGCAAGCAGCCATGATGACATTACTTCTGGTGACGCTGCAGCTCTTCCTCTGGAATGCACTCCCTCTGGGTTGCCAGCTCTGCACTTGCTGACATTCTTTGCATCATTTATGAAAGATGGACCAACATGCAAAGGGCAGCACATGGGCATCCCCTGGAACACCCCCTAGCTTGTGCATTATTCAGATGTGTGTTTAAGTACATTACCCTTGGCTAGTCCTTTGTTATGGACAGCTGCTTTGATCTTATGGGCCACAGTAGATTAAGAGTACATGAAAACATGATCCATGTGAGCATAGGGGAATAAGATACCATTTTTTGAATAACAAATTATGATTTGTTATTAATATCACTTGTATTTGCTGCACGGCGCATGAACTCTTGCCTTCTGGATTCCCCTCTCTGTTCCTAAGAAAAGATTTTCCCAGAGAAGGAAAAGAGTGTGGGGGCGTAAGAGGGTGTAGAAGTTAGATAGAAAAAACAAACCTTCTGCTGGTGGCAGACAGGAGTTCGTGATCTGTGCTGAACAGGAATAGCAGATCTCTAAATCTGTAAGTATTGGTGCCTACTCATTACACAGGCCTCCAGCTGTGCCCAGTGTGCAGTTATACTGGGCTCCACTGCCCATCTGCCTTTTGCGCAACTGTTTCCAATGAGAGCAGCATCTCAGCACAGGGCACAATCTGCATGCTCCGGAAGCATCTAATGACCTCAGTATGTCCAGCATGGGGGGTGAGTGGAAGGGAGGCATATGCAGAAACCCTTGCCTATATCCTAAGGAACTTCAAACCTTCTTACACTTTTACTCTCATCCCATGTGCTGCTAAAAATAAGCCTGTGAGGGTCACGACCCAGGTGCATACCAGGTATATTAAGTCATATATACTGCCTGAAGTGAATTTACATCCTTACATCTTCTAATTTGTAATTGTCACTAGTTCACATTTACTACAGGACCTAATTTTCTTTGTGCATCCTGGTAGATTCCTGCAATTGGTCATGTACCCATAGTATAGGTCAAAGGCTGCAGAAGATGTTTTTCCTGTGGGGATGGGAAAAGGCTAAGCGGCATGCACAGGCCAATTTTTTAAACTGTGCCCACTTCTGCAAGACCACACCCACATTTTATCCCACCCACCCTAAAATGTATCTTCAAAGGACTTTAAGTGGAAATACAGCAGCAGCAACAATTTTATTTACCATCTTTATTACCATTATATCATTCAATAATTGTAGTAAGTCCTTGTACACCAAGAACATACAATGAACAGCAGTTATTATTGGCATTCCAAAAAGAATATGTTGTGAGAATCAGTGGGCACTCACATCCCAAAGACAGTATTGTATACTCTAACACCATTAGGTACTGGTACCACATACACACTATACTGTGAAAGGTAGTGGGTCCTGACCCTCAAATGCAAATTATAGGAGACAGTGGGTACTGGCATCCCAAATAGAATATATACAGAATAAACAGTGCATACTCGCACCCCAAGTGCATTATATACAGTGAGAGGCAGTGAGCACTGCCACCTCAAGCAAATTATATATAGTGAGAAGCATTGCGTATTGGCATCTTCTGTATATTATACAGTGAGAAGCAGTGCTAATGGCAGCTAAAGTAAATTACATACATGAGAACCAAGATCCAAGGAACAATAAAGCTGCCGGTGGCCACTAACCATTCTGCTGTGTGACTGCAGTGAAAAAACAGGAAATTCAAACAGCCATAACTATGTGGCTTTCCCTTCTGCAAGTTAGTCAGCACAATGCCGCCCAATCATAAAGTAAGGTACCGTTCCATCAATATGCACCACAAACAAGCACGTGCAAGTGCCAAAACATCATTACGCATTCTAAATTAATCTCCATATTGTCAAACTCCAGGTTAACGTTTTCCTACATTTTAAGCCTTTTTTAGGGTCCCACCAACTCTAATGCATTGCAGAGCAGTCTGTGCATTTCCTGAATTGTATACAGCATTCTGGTCCCTCTAAAAAATGTAAATGTAAAATGGGGGTTCTGCTGTAGCTCTCTATTCTTTTCTTTTTTTTTCTTATTTTTACCACTATCAGCAGTTCTCATCCTTGATCCCAGTTCTTTTTCCCACTACACTATTCTCTCTTTCCTCATGCTATCTGTCCCTGCCCAGTAATATTGCCCTTTGTATGCCTTTCTTTTCCTTTTTCTTCTGTACTCTTTTCTTCACCCTTGGTAAATCTTCTTTTACACCTTTGCACCCCTTATACTCTGTCATCCTCTTTTCCATTTGCTTTACCTTTTTTCCTTATACCCTCCTTTTCTGTGCAGCTTCCTTTTCTTCACCATTTTGTCTCCCCCTCTCACACCTTCTCATTCTGCTACAGCTGCTTCTTAAATGTATGAGTGTGTACTTTCCCCATGCCAGGCAATGCAGGAGAAATGGGCAATCTCACCTGCTCCTGAGCAAAGTTTTCTGTTATGGCAAGCCACATTTAGTCACTTACTGTATATACTCGAGTATAAGCCGATCCGAATATAAGCCGAGGTACCTAATTTTACCTAAGAAAACTGGAAAAACATATTGACTCGAGTATAAGCCTAGGGTGGGAAATGCAGCTGCTACTACTAAGTTTTTTTAGCTGTCAGGCAAGTTTGGGAAGGCTAAGGAAGCTGCCATAAAAAATACCTGATGCCCACCACAGTCTGCTCCCCATTGACTTCAGAGCTGTTCAACTTGTCTTCCCATTGACTTCAGAGCTGTGCAACTTGACTTCAGAGCTGTGCAACTAAAACTCCTTGTTAGATTTCTGCCGTGTGCGCTCCCAACTTAGAAAGGCACACATTGGAGCGAGCGCACACTCGCATGTATGAACTTAGGAAAGGCACAACTTAGAAAGGCACAACTTGGAAAAGGCACAACTTGGAAAGGCACAACTTAGAAAGGCACAACTTAGAAAGGCACAGCTTGGAAAAGGCACAACTTGGAAAAGGCACAACTTGGAAAAGGCACAACTTGGAAAAGGCACAACTTGGAAAAGCACAACTTAGAAAGGCAGACATGCAAGCTGTGTAACTAAAACTCCTAGTTAGTTAGTTCTGCCGTGTGCGCATGCACCTGTGGTGGGCATCAGGCATCTGGTCGGCGCAAGACACTTACATAACTTGCAGACACATGTAATCCAGTACCTGCAGGACCGAGAACCGGAACAGTCAGACTGTGCGCTCCCGCCCATCAGCGCTCGTAACCCCCCTCACCCGGCGACGTGGGGTGGGTGGTGCAAGCGTGCACTCACGCGTTTGGAAGCGCAACACCGTATAGCCACGGGGGGGAGTTGCGAGCGTGCACGCGCACAAACGTATGGCCACGGGGGCGGTGTGGGTGCAATGCATGAATGACATCTTCAGTACCCTATATACGCATAGAAAAGCCGAGACTGCATTTTTCAGCACATTTTTGGTGCTGAAAAACTCTGCTTATACTCGAGTATATACAGTATAATATGTACTTCAGCTGAACCAACTTACTACCTCTGTTTGCAAATAAAGATCTCAGGGGGGATAAAAGTAAGAATAATCTCCCTCACCTCCCTTTCAGTTTTTTGCTTTCCCTTAGATACAACACTCCAATCTTTATAATGATATCACTTTCCTTTTTCAGGACAGGTGGCAAGTTGGGGGTGTGTTGCAGGTCCTAGTGGGTAAAAATGCTGGTTACAGATGCGAGACCCTCCTATGCAGGGCTTTATATTCAGAACTGGGGTTAGTTGCTCCATATGGCTTAATTACTGATTTGGCCCTTGGGATCACGAAAGGGGTTCAAAAGTAAGGTTGGCTTATGACTTGTAATCAGAGCGGGAGCTTAGTGCTTCCACATCTCATACTGGAATATAGTGATGGGCTGTGTGCTCCCTAAGAGAATCCTATGAACCCAGGAGGCGGCCCTTAATTCTTAAAATGGCAATTTTCTATTTAGGTTTATCCAACAGCACATACTACTAAAAAGTATATTTTTATGAAAATTGTTTATTTAGATGAAGTGGAGTTTTACATATATGCTTGTTTATGCAATATATTTTTATAGAGACCTACATTATTTGGGGGTATAGTTTTCCTTTAAGTGGTATGTATGTTTTATCTTTAGAATGTCTGTGATGTGTTGGGGGTGGTGGGCATCATTTTCAAAACAGTCTCTTTCTATAGGCTCTGGGGATTAAATGAAATGGTGTGTCAGGACAGCCCTGTTGAGGTATGGTCTCTGTGTTAATTAGACAAATGAGAATATGCTTCAGAGATCTAATAACAGAACAATCTTATATGCTGTATATAGGCAGACATGTCATGTTCAAAGGCATAGGCTGCTGTCACATAGTAGACATTTTTGTCTTTATTCACTGCAAGAAGGTCTCTACATGATGCCCTGCAGAGTTCCCCCAGTAGTCAGAAAAGCACCAGACAAACTGCGCAATGCTATAGAAAGCTAGCCTAGGGCCCTGCTGCCACAAAATTGAAAGCCCCTGTCACCAGAAACTAGATTACTGCAGCATGTCAGCATATGGCACTGTGCACACATCTGCTCACAAGCTTCTGATTAACCACAAACTTGTGTTTATATTCTGTTTTGTATGTTGCAAAATGAGCTCCCTGTAAATTAAGGAATGAGTAGGGCATACACGTATCTCCCACTCATTTCTTTACTTACACATATCTCCTTTGTACTACATTGTATCACAGAGTCTGTCCCTTTAAATACCAGAGAGGTATGGCATTGGTCTGTCATGATATTCCAGTGTTGAAATAGTTAAACAAAGAGCCAAATGGGATTTCAAATTGATGTTTCTAAGCACAATTTGAGATGTATAAATACACACATTCTTTATAGGGGCTGTCTGTCTAATTTAGTGAGCCATGTGATGTAATGGACTTCCCATATCTAGTTTAAAAGCTTGTGCTGCCAAAACAAACCCTCAGATGTAGTCTTAGCATCTGCTTCTCTTTCCTCTTGCTGTGAATGGTGAGTACCGTCTGATTTTGCTCTTTGGCTATGAACTCTAACTTTTAGGATCTCAGAGGATTATGGGAAGTTAGCTCCTCTCTACTATTTAAACTACTTTCTCTGATCCTAAAAGGTGTTATGGGAATTGCAGAGTAATAAGGACTCAAGAGCCTGAGAAAGCAGATTCCTGTGCCCTATAAACCAATTATAAGATTGTTACTAAGTGTATTACAGGAGTGTAAATATCTGACCTGTAACGGTATTACATGAGCATAAATAATACATTAGCATAAAAATGCAACTGTACTAGTTACATTGTTCATTTGGGCTGGAAAAAAGATAACCATCAGGTTCAACCAGGTATTACTCAGGATCATTGAATGAACAAAATTAAAGCATCTTAATTAATTCCCTTTATTACATTACTTTGGTGCTCAGAGGCATAATTACCATATGGCATGAGACAGAGGGGCATGGGCCATGGTGCCCTGTATGGTATTCCCCCTACCCAGCACCTTCTGCTGCTTTAATTTTGCCAAGTAATGGGCAGTGGAATGGTGAGGAAGGAGTATGCATGTTGGAAACAGCAGTAGTCAGTAAGCCCCAGTTTCCTAGCACTGCTTCCCATAGCAAAATGGGAAAAAATGCTCCTCCTAGGGCAGACACTAGCAATGACAGTGAACCACAAGTGATTGTTTCTGAGCATTGTCCCCTGTGCCTGCATGCCATGCCATAGCCAGTATTTTTCCCATGCTAAGATTTGGGTTGCAATGACACAGGCTTGGGTGCATTTCAAACACTGTGGAGCCTTTACTGTATTACTAAAGCTATTGGTATTACTAATGCATTGTGCAACCTCAGTAGTACTACATGAGCATGAATAGTGCAGCGCTAAATGTATTTACAAAAGTGTAAATGATGCTGATGGATATCCGGCCATTCACAGTAAAAACATCAGCTGTAAATTGGTATCCTCAATAATCTGATAATGAACCCAGGGGGCAACAGCTTGGAAGGCTTAAAAAATGTTTGTGTCAGTGGCTCAGCTGTATTTTATGAGCATAAATAGTATTCCTTTTACTTTATTAGATAAGTAGAAATTGTTTCACTGCCATGATGTCAGGTTGTGCAATCATTATATAGCACCGTCTTATATTGAGCTACTGTAAGTGTTTAAAAGCTAGAAACAGTATCTCTTGGTCCTAACTGTACTACGATTTACTACTTTGCATCTGATATTAGTATGGAAAGAGAGGTTAATCTGTATAAATACATATACCCCCACACACCTATGTATTTATAAAAAGAAGTCAATGGCTTAAAAAATGTAAATGTGCACAAACACATATCATGCATCCTGTGTATGATCTAGTAGATATTACATACAGATATCTACTTACCATAACGCCCTGTGGCTTAAAGCTGACCCCCCCCCCACCGGCAAATACAGGCATACATTTTCTCAGAGAGTGTGTTTTCAGGGCTTGCTTGTGTTTGTTGTTCTTGGGGTGGAACAGTGGAACAGGCAGTTCTGCTAATGAGTTTAGGATATCCCTAGGAATTCTGCCTACATATTGGAGAATATAATTAAAACTTAAGGCCCAAGATTTGCCTTAAAATGAATTATGTGATTTAACTACTACTGCCTACTTTATTAAAAAACAAGTATATCCCTGAACATTGCCTGTTTCCATAACTATATATCAAATAAACAACTCGTATTTAATATACTGTTGTATAAATAAATTAGCTTTTTAATGACTGACACAGGCAGGCATACATGCTTGTTTTTACTCCCGAACTATTATAATTGTTGTGTAAGTTGGAGGAAATTTGACAGTATGAAAGAAGCACTTGATGATCCAACCTAAATAACATTGTTTTTGTTGAAATCAGTCATTTGTTTGTGTTTCTTCCTTTTAAATTAGATGAAATAGCAGACCACTGGTCTGGATACAGTGCCTGTACAGTTTGTTTGAATTAATTCATAAGATGTGATAGCTAAATACAAAATATTTGATTGGCTCATTGGACAGAATGGAAGTGAATGGCGCAATATATGTGTGTGGCCAAGTCACCTAGGACAGTGTTCCTGTTGGACCCATGTGATATATAATAAAATTACCCAACTTAGAACTGGGCAGACTCTGGCAATGTTTGGGCAGTAGAAGGGATGCGCCAGCCTGCCACCATTACATCACCACTAACACTGCCACAAGACTTGATAGCTTGCAACCAAATTCTGTAAGGCTATTACTCACTGGCATTTTGGGTTTTTTTTTTGGCACTAAATATGCATATATCCTGTTCATATGCATAAGACTCCTGCATGTTGCAAGGAAATACAATTACAAATGCAATAAAACGCAACTCTAACTGCTAATAAGTACAACTAAGAAGAATGTAATTAGTTAGTTGATGCTGGGCATCTCCTGGGTACTGTCCTTTAAAATCATTTAACCCCTGGCAGACATCTCCCACCCTCATACATGGAAATTGTACTTTATAATCAAGTGAGAGCACTTATGGGTGCAGGACTGGTCCCAAATCACACTGAAGCTGCCTATAAGCTGGGTAAAACTGAATCTCATTGTGCCCAGTAAGGGTAAAGTAGGCAATTTTTGCAGCCACATAGACGTGCCCTCCAGGAATCATTTTAAAAGTGGAAATTAGCCAGCTACAAGCAACTGCAGTAAGGGAAGTCTGTGCCCTGAGCCTTCCACTCGGAGGCCAGTAGCAAAGCAACTGAGGGAAACTGCTGGGGGAGGAGTTGTGCTACAGAAGGGGGAGGGGCTTCCTTCTCGCCTGTCTCCTGAGCTTGTCTGTGTGGGAGAATGCGGTGCGGGAGCGAGTGAGAGAGATTTGCAGCAGGGAGGACTATGTCGTTCTGTGGCTGCTTACACATGTAAATGTCCGCTCGTCGGCAACCAGGCTCCGCTGCTCACAGTCTCCCTTGCCCGTCCTGACTGGATTCTACTGAAGGAATCTCACCATGATTGATAGCAGCAAGAAGCAGCCGGGCTTTGCGGACATTCTTGCAGCCGGGGATTTGGATCCATTGAAGGAGAAGGAATGCCTCGATCCCAGCAGCCAGAAAAGTCTGAAGGAAGGTTGGTAATTCTGGGATGAGAGGAAGGGAAAGGCAGACATGCCTTGAGCCGGTATAAGGCTGCAGTGTGTCCATCCCTATACACCCCCTCCCACCTTCATTTGTACTCCAGGGCCACCCCGGGCAGGGGAGGGTTAATGCAACCCACTTATTAATATTATTTGCGTTTCATTTACTGTGATACCCCATCATGTAAGGGCAGATACAAAGAGATCACAACTAATCAAAACCGTGATCTCAAGAGCTGACATTCTAGAAGACGCTTAAAGAGAGTGGAACTGTTAGCGAGATATCTTATGCAGACAGCCATGGTGCTCTAGAAACAGTTAAGGACTGCATTGGTATTATTATCACATATTTATAAAGCGCCAACATCGTGGGGCATAGGCATATTTCAGAGC
Organism: Xenopus tropicalis; assembly: GCF_000004195.4. NCBI lineage: Eukaryota > Metazoa > Chordata > Amphibia > Anura > Pipidae > Xenopus > Xenopus tropicalis. The sequence continues at coordinate 35,689,430 of NC_030685.2, forward strand.
TATTGGAAACAGCCATATTGTCTGCTCTAGGGACAATCTAAAGGAGCTAGGGCTGGTAGATATGGGATTAGACCCTCAGATGCCACTTTTACTGGCAGAACCCTTTAGACACTGCGATGATAGATTTCCTGTAATGATCCCTAATGGATACAAAGTTAATAGCAGTGCCTACAGACGTGACAGTACTCTTGGCTTGCTAACATCTCCCTGACATACAAAGCATTCAAGTGACTTGCACTTCCTATATTGTAATTAGAAGTCCTGTTACTTTCAGGCTCATCTTTTGTTTCCATGAAGTTCATCAATCCTTTTGCATCCCCTGAGGTCTAAGCAGTGTCATTTTACCGGCACAGTAAGCAGAACTCAGTCACTAGGTCTGCTGTACGCTGAACTAAGGGAAATCTGAATTCTGTTACTGATGTAGCGCCAGCGTACAGATCAGCATTTCCCTCTGAATGAACAGCAGTGAGAGGGGACTATTACGTGAGAACCAATCAGTATGCACACAGTATACAACATGACCTCCTTCCTATAGGTCCTTCCTGTATTCCTCATTTTCTTGCTACTTTTTCAAAGTTATATTTTAGGGTTGAAATGAAAGCTAATGATTTTACCGGTACCGCTGGTCTTTGGTATTTGAGCCAGTTCCATGACTTACATGATATATATATATATATATATATATACGTAATTTCTTGCATACAGAGACAGTAGATAGTCATTGATTGTGAAGGAGCAGAGATGGCATCATTTCCCAACCTTGAGAATAAACAATGCCTATGAATTACATCATCGGCACTCAGTCTTGTGCTAAAGGAAATGAATGATCTCATCCAGTGCTCAAGGTTTAGCAGTAAATCATTACCTGCGCTTTGTGTAGAGAAAGGGAAAATAAACTCCTCTGCCTGATTCAAGAGAGCTTTCTGCACTTTGCAGATGTTGTGGCGTGCTGCAGAATTGCATTTGCTCCTTTATAAACAAAAAAAAAAGAGTTTTGAAACCAGTTAAAGTGCATTTTAGTTGACTTTTATTGTCATAGTTTGTTTTTCTGGTGCTGTCCTGTTAAGTGTACATTTAGGTTTATCATTAAACAGACCTTTTTCCCCCTCAGTTGTGATAGTCTCACTATACTACCTGAAGAGCACTATATACAAACACTAATATCCCATCCTTTCCATTAGCTAGAGATGTAATGACTTAGATTGTGAGTTTTTTTAGTTTATTCTAAAGACAACTCACTAGTTATCCACACTGCCATAGGCCGGATCTTAATGAAATAATGATGGTGTAATGAAATATATGTAGTTTTGAGGCAAACAAGGGCCACGGATGTGTAAAGCCATTAATAAAAAGTTTGCAGTGTTTATGAAGGGGATGTTTACCTTTCAATTAACTTTTAGTATGATGTAGAGAATGTTATTTAAAACCATTTATTTGTGGTTTTTAAATTTAGATTTTTATCCAGCAACTCTACAGTTTTGAATTTTAGCAGGTATCTGGTTGCTAGGGTTCAAATTACCCTAGTACCCAGACAGTGTTTTGAATGAGAAACTAGAATATGAATAGGAGTAGAACTGAATAGAAAGATAAGTAATAAAGTAACAATAACAGCAACAGAGCAACAGCCTCACAGAGCAACAGACTTGGCTGTCAGGATCAGTGACACCCTTTTGCCAAAAAGGCCAAAAAGAGTCAGAAGACGAACCAAATAATTTAAAAATGTTAAAAAAAAAAAGTTGCTAAGAGAGTTGCTGGCCATTCTATAACATACTAAAAGTTAACTGAAAGGTGAATTAACTCTTTAAGAAAAATGAGCCTTGGTCAGATCTTAACCTGAGACAGTGCTTGTTTCACAGAAGCAGAGATGTCACTGAGGCTCTTCAGCTAACAGAATTAGTCACAAGCACTGGTGTCTGTACGAACCCACACTCACTGCAGCCACATAGGATCTAGCAGAAGCCTGAAATGAGTCTTATTTCCCAACCATCAGGAACTTTGTCATTTGCCTTTTATTGCAGTCTGCAAACAGCAGTAGCTCTCTAAGAGATGTATCTACTCTACTGCATATACATTACTCTGTTGGAAAATGTTTCATCAATAAGAATACTTTTCCTGGGAAAGCTTATTGGTTTGTTATGGCTAGGCTGCCACGTGAAGACAGATTTCTGCCGACCTTTGACCATGCTACAGTAATTCTTAGAGTGTCTTATGGCTAATTCTTATAATTCCCATAGCCCTTGACATATAATAAATCATTTTGTGTCTAGCATTATAATAGAAATTTGATAATGAACATGCTACCTGATGCTGAGGGTGCCACGTGTGAACAGTTTTCTCCCCATACAAGCATTGCATAGCTATCCAAAGAGCTATTTAAAAGAAGATGGCTTTAAAGAAAGACAGAGACAGAGTATGTGACTTTAAATCTAAAGAATACTTTATTTGGACCCACTAAACCAAAAGTTTTCTAACTGTGGGTCTGGGGACCAAAGCAGTGAATTGAAGAGCTCAGCCTGAATGCTGATCAATAGAACACTAGAGTGAACAATATTCTATGTAGCCTTTAAATTAACTTATAGTATGTTATTTTATTAACCCTCAATTGCACTGCAAGCTGTGGCTTTTTTGTTGGTGATAGATGACAAATGGAAGTGGCTTGGATGATTTTTTGAGTAAGCATAGTATTCAAGGCTATGCAAGGCAAGCTGTAATCTTAAGATCTAAAGTTAGTTAGTTGGTATAGGTATTGGTTTATAGTTTTTCTTTGTGAGTATAGATAGGTTGCACTGGGGTTCATTTGGAGGGTTTGAACTTGATAGACTTTCTCACCTTGTGTGTCATCACCCAGACAGTGTATTGATGTGCAGCACTGTAGTCATTTAAATAAGTGTATCAGGTGGGTTGCACATTTGCCCAGGGTTATTGTAATATATAGATACACAGAATGGGGTTGTGGGAGCGCTCCAAGGCTAAATAGAGTATACAAATACAATGGAAGTGCGACTGATCTGGCCAAATTAACTACAAGCATACAAAAAGAGAGGGGGATTGATCAATTTATATATCTGCACCCACTGGTGGATTTGCCAAGTTCACGCACAATGGATGTTGGTACATTTGTTGGCCGTCTTGTGCAAGAACAGGATTCCCCTCACAATGGTAATGAAAAAAAGGCATGCATAATGGGAATGAAGACCCCTTAGTTATAGAGGTTACATTTAAGTTGCCAGCAGGCAAGGTAAGGAGTTATAAAACATATCTGCTCTTACACCTATATCTGGCCTTACACCTATAGCGTGCTGATTAATCTGTTTCTAGTTAATATGTTCATCAGCATTTCCCAGAGAGCAGTTTGGTTGTGTGCGCTGGAGCTGGACTAGGCAAATCATATTTAGGTGAATGGCCTCTCTTTTGCACAGTAACCTATTCCAGTATGTGAACAGATTTTCTTATTTATATCACCTTGAACAACGCGCAAATGAATTGTGTTTTCCCTGTGATAGACATAGACAGAGACATCGGGAATCACAGGGCCCCTTACAAGGGAGCCCCAATTATTAACCCCTTGGTCCCTGGGAAAAGTGTACTGCCATCAAGCAGAATGGGGACCCAGTAAAAACAAAAATGACCCAAGGACACATGGACATTCCTCTTAGCCACGGTAACCAGACCCATTATACTAAACTCATCCACTGTCCTACAATCCCCACTTTCATTGTGACCCGCAAATAGCACTTTTAGCAGTTAGGGCTTAATGTTGACATCCTGTTTCTGGGCTGCAGTCATTGTTGGTGTATGTGTGATACAAATACTTTAAAAAAAAAAACCAAACAAACAAACCATTTTCTGGCTGGGGTTCCATTCCAAGCAGGAATTCATGTTGAATATAGTGTATCTCCAACGGGTTTAGATAGCATTGTTCCTGACTGTGACACTGACCAGACAGCCCTGACACAGAACAATATGTGCCTACATTCAAGCACATATCATGTTTCTAAACCCCTGCAAACAATCTGACATGCATTGTCACCCATATATCAAGGTACCATATGTTTTGCTTATGCATGTAGTTGTTGCTTTTCAGCCCTGCAGACATTTCCTAGCAACTATTTTCCATGCATATATTTATCTTTTATGGTAGCACTGGGGATGTTATTCATTTTATGTAGATGCAAAATGGATGGATGATAAATCACTGCTAATGTTAGTGAATTAAAAGTATAACCATGAAATCAGCTGTCTCATATATGGAATGTTTATTTGGTTTTAAAGGAACTTAATATACTGTTATTTAAGTTTGGTTGTATACATTAGAGAGCACATCTTATTTTGTGCAGAACATATTTGCAGGCAGATGGAGGCCATATTGCTTGTTTGGGTGAAGGAATTTCAAAACTTCTCCATCATTTTTAAGCCAGCAGCATCTTTTCTTAACCTCTGGGCTAATATTTCTGTATATGGAAAGCATACATACATATGAATGGGAGCTGATTGTTTGCCATACGTGCATATATGTTCTGTCAACATTATAAGCAAAAGCTCAGGCTTTGCCTAAGAGATAAAAACATTTTGTATATAACTAAGGTGCATTATCCTTTACTTGTACAATACATGATCAGATTTGGTTTGGGGGATCATTTTAACAGATTGCAGGCCTGTTTGAAAGTTTCATCTGCCTATTTGCCATGTTGTTGGGTGCAGGGACTGAAGTCAGTGATTTCTGTAAAGCACTGCTTAAATTTTGTAGTGCTCTATAATTATAATTAAGGAATAATACAAAATAACAGACCTTTTACAGGAGATATATACCTAACTTAACTAACACAACATATGCATGACTAAAACCCCCTCCAATCTTGTAGGCAATAATGAATAACATATGGGGGCGGTTTTACTTTGTGGTAAACATTCATAATATGGTGTTTCAAATAAGCGATGGGTGTGTCCTAATGGTCCCTGATAGAAACATGGTAGGAGGGCAATAGCCAATCACAGCCCTGCAGTCGTACAAGTAACACAAAGACGGACTTCAGTTCCCTATCAGTTCAGCCCAGTTGCTGATTGGTGGGGCTAGTAGGATTGGGGGGAAAATTTCAATAAATGAACCCAAAACACTACATTTCTTAGCACATTCCTTCTATATTTAGATGAGTATAATATGCTGGCCATTCTTGATTTTTACACAATATGTCTCCTTTAATGCAGGGTTGCTATACCTAAGGCTAGCCTGATGTTTTGCACTCTATATCCCAGCTGACTGAGGTTGCAGGATGTTAAAGTTAAGCTTTAAAAAAGAGAGCAATCTGGGGCACAGATTATTTAGAGACTCTGATCTCCTCTTCCTATAATTATAACAGAGTCTCTTTTGCCAGGAACCAAATCCAGAATAACAAGGAAACACAGTGAGTGCAGGGATGCTAGGTATCCAGTGTACTAACTGGACTTTTCCTTCCTACCTCCCACTTGGAGCATTCTTTATCCCTTCCTTTCATTTCAATAGGGAAAGGGCTGGGACAGCTCCTGTGCTAACCAGGATGTCAGTTCTTGGTGACTCACTTCAAGGAAGCAAATAGTGGCAGGGATACAGAAAACAGGATCAAGAAGGAAAAAAACATACTAAACAGTAAAATCAAAAGTCTATAGTAATTCAGTAACATCTTGATACTGTACTGTATTTCAAGGTGTTTGCCAAAATGTATGCTTGTAGATTAGATTTTTAGGCTAGAAATGATACACCTTGTGTCTTGAGCTTCTGTACCAGCCCAAATCTATCAGCTCTTTTGCAGTGATATTGTGCTTCTGAATATGCCCCCACTAGCTCTGCTACTTTTCTGCTGATTCAAAGCACATGCTCTGGGTAGCTTTCAGTTACCTGAACTTAGTAGCTGGCCACACAATACAGTATATATACTATATAACATTCACAATACAAGGCTGTTTAACTAATAATTCAGATTCCCAATATCACAAAAAATAGTTAATTGAGTCATGATTAATTCAGTCCTGTAGCATTAGCTTCTATGCCAAATGTCATTCTATAACTTCTAAAAGACTTGTAGCTGACTTTATTAATTAAGCCTTGCTAGGGTTTGCCACTAATGTATATTTGTTGCAACTTATTTTAAATAGAAAAACTGCTTTTTTACTGGGATTTTAACACTTGTCGCTAAATTAACAAGCTGCTGGATAAAGATATATAAAACCCTGTATAGCCTAAGGTTATTAAGCAGTTGTATAGCATAATTCAATTATTGCTTCATGAATTCTCCATCTGTAAGGAATGTAATAAACTGAGCTTGTATGAGATCTGGGAACCAATAAAAACATCTCTGCAAGAAAAATGAATACTAACCACACAAAAAACTTGGCCACTTGTACAGCTGATTTAAGGTGGTCATATATTAGAGAGGCCATCAAAGGAAAAAATCTTTCACTCTATACCTTGGGTTGGCAATATTGTGCTAATGCAATTGTTTGGCCCTAGGGCCAAATAATCGCATTGCAATGAAGAGGATTTGAGAAGTCGCAGTGAGGACAGCATCAATGAGCTGATGAGGTCCTCGATCCAACAGGAAAAACAAACCTGCCCAATCAAAATCTGCCCGTTTTTTCGCAAGGTATCAATCGGGGAGTCCTGTTGGAGGGCCTCATACTAGGGCAGATAAGCTGCCGAATTGGTCTGAAGGACCCAAATCGACAGCTTAAATCTGCCCTTGTATAGCCACCTTCACAATCACAGGCCTTTCATTGGAGAGGTCGTACACTAGCCAAAGTGTTCCTCGGTCAAGCAGATTTGTTTGGCTGACCTCATCAGTGTCATGATGACATCCAGCTCATTTTTCCAACCAAATTCATATGGCCATGGCCCATGTGCGGGCTAAACATAAAAAAAAATTCAGACTGTTATAGGTTGGATTGTGATCTGAAAACTCTGAACAATGTGTTTGATTATTGGTTTAACAGTCTGGAAAGGCTCCCAGTGATGGCCAACTGAGGAAAGACACGCCAAGAAGTTGATACATTGCAAACGGCCTCTCCCTATCTCTGAGTAGAGGAAGAGAGAGCAGTCTGAAGTATCTATCACTGTGTATGAGAGCCAATGTGCATGCACTCACCAAGCAGTATGTCAGCACCAGTGTGGTACCAAAACTAGCAAATGTGACCCTGGCCTAAGGGTTACTGTATAATTACGTTACAGAATTATGTCTCATTTTTATGTTAATGTTCCCTTTCTAGTTGTGACTGTTCCATGTCATGCTGCACAGTTACTTACATGTTCATAAAATAAAACCATAGATACTGTGAACTGTCTGTTTGGTTTTTTCTTTGCTTTCTTCATCTCTCCTCTTTGATACTTTGTTAGATCCTTTTTATGCTGCCGTGGTGTAAACAATACAAACCATGAGTCATGCAGACAGAAAGGCATTGAACTTGCTGTGGCCTTCTGATTCATTCTCTGCTATCTATATTGCTATAATTCTGAGCATGATGCATTGAAAGCACTGCTGTATGATGTACTTTATAAAGTTAACTGCCTTTCAAGGATATTCCTTACTCTGCCCAAGCAGAAGTGTACAGAAATTTACAAAATATTGTGTTCTCGGAATTGATGGAAGGATAACTTTATAGGGGATGTCTACCAAAAAGCTGTAAAATGATGTAACATAAGTTAGTTCTTAAGTTAAAGGTGACTTCTTGTGCATTGTTTCAGGAGTCAGAAGCAGTAGTGCAACCAAGCACAGCCATTCAATAGCAATTAGGTTTATAGCAGACAGGGAGATTTGTTGCCCATGGTTAAATCTACGCTACTATGCTGGAGGCACTCCAGAAAGCTGCCACAGCCCAGGGTACTTTTTAGGGAGCACCATTGAGAGGATTGCTTTCTGAAAAGTACCTGGGCCGTAGTATCATGTATGTGATTACAATCACTTTGGTACCCCCCGCCCCCCACAGTGATTTAGACTTTTTTTTCTGCTTTTAGGAGGAAGCCATGATTTGGGGTTTTGCTCAATATTATGTTATGTCCCATTAACTTTGTCTGCTCCAGAGCCATGTGTGGATTTCCTGGCAACTGGGGAAGGGTGTAATATAGCTGGGTATGTATTTCCTTTTTTGTCTTTTATTGACAGTGTTAGCTAGTGCCTAAAGCTTGCCCACAATCATTCTAGCATTTTGGCAGAAAACCAGAATTCAAGTACAGGTTGGCTCATTTTCACTATAGACTTCCAATAAATTTGTCCAGATGGGGTTCACATTATATTGGTAATACTAGTTGTTGTTTGCAAAAATAAATCTACCTCTTGCCCACTGTGTAGTTTTCTCAGGGAAATGCACAGGGAACAGAATGTCACTTCCTTTAAAAATCAGTGGGAAACATGGACGTGTCCACACTGTGCCCCTAGGGCATAATGGGAGGTAGTGGGCTGTAGTTAAAGGGAATTTCTGGAAGTATGAGGAACAAACTGTGTCCCATGTGCCATAGCTCTAAAAGGTCTGCTTAATACCTTGACACAAAATAGTACACATTTCCTTACATAACGCACTAAATTCACGGTTCAGTTTGGGATGCCATATCCTAGCACTTTTTGCAGGATTCAAAGAAGTCATATGACTTTAAAGCTCTGGATAACTGACTGAAAATTTTAGTTTACATCTGATACATTTTTGAATATACTAATTCAGGTTTAGTTAAATAGCCAAAACTTTTGTGGGGGATTTGGTGTTCAGTCAAATCCAAAAATGATGACATCGGTGCATCCCCAATTCCCTAATGCAACAAGTGCATCCTTCGGTCTGTCTTCTATTAAACAGCCATTTTGTTCTGTTACTATGGTGACGTGTCCTCTCCATTGTAGGCTCTTGCCTGTATATTTTCTTTCGTAGCTCTGTGGCACTGATTATTATTTCTTCCTCGCTACCCTAAGCTGTGGTACAAATAGATTTTGGGGGACCCGTGAAGCAAATAAACCAGTATTGTGTAAGCTGCAACCCACCAACAATTTGGTATTTCCTAACACATCTTGCCTTTCTGTGCCCGTGGTCCTTAGCCTAAAGCTGAGCAGAGGAGTTTCTGTGTTTTCCCTCTGCATCAAATGCATACATATATACATACACAAGGTCTGGACATGAGCTTAACGTAGAAAGCAAAAAGGACACCTTCTTCTGTCAGTCTGTGGCTGTATGATTTCCCCATTATTAATAATAGCCTGTTTTGTATTGATCAAAGAATGAGCTGAGAATTATAAGGAGGGAGACTGAGGTGCTGTTACACACCACACTCCTTATGCATGGATGCTCCCATGGATAATGGATCCTCGTTACAGCAGTATCACAGTAAGACAGAAAATGCTGCTTGATGCTTTCCCTCCCAAAGGAAATATGGATTTAGCAGATTCAGTAGGATACAACAATCAAACTCATATTAACTAACTCTTATTCACAACACAGCATTTTCTAAAGGCACTTTTTTCGGCTGTGTTTGTGAGCATGTGCCCAGCACAGCAACCCTTTCAGTCGTAGGGGCCCCTGTTATGCTTATTGCAGTGTTGCATTGTGTATGATGCACACCAGTAACAGTATTCTGTGTATATTCACATATACGGGGGTCCCAAGTTGCAAGGGTCGGTGTGACGCAGTAGCTTCAAGGCATCCTGTTTGTTTGCTTTGCTGTGTAGTGTGCATTTGTGCGATTCCTTTTTGATGTTGTAGGAACTATAGGGTTAACAGGCATGTAGATGGAAATCTTCTACAGTGCTATCACCCTTAGTTGCTAGGCAGAAGCATTCATTTATGTTTTTTTTTTTTACATTGCTTTAGTGGCCCATAGAGTCAATGGTTTAGAAAAGATCGTAATTGTAACGTGTATAGCCACTTTAAGTGACCACTTTCTGTCACACTTTAATATAGTGATTGTAAAGGGGTGGTTCCCCCTATTTGGCCTTCTATCTTATGACCCAGGTGGATGTGTCTGGGAAGGCTTGTATAAGAAAAGCCCAGTAAAAGAGATCTGCTATAGAGGGTCAACACTTCTAGAGATATTCGGGGAACATGAGCCCTGTGAATAATTTTAATCACATAGTAAGACATGGCTAGAAAGTAAGACATGGCTAGAGCTTTGTGCTCCACCTAAGGATTGATGGCTTTCCTTAGGTATTACTTGCCTAAAGTAAAGGGACCACAGTTCTGAAGGCATTCGGCAGTAGCATATTGCTCCCTGAACAGTTTTCACTGGAGGGGACCAGGACCACTAACTGGTAGCCTTAAAGAGGTGTTCTCACAGTTGCTCCCTCAAGGACACTAGAGGCCAGGCCAACAGTTACATGCCTAGCATCTCCACAGTGGTACCATATTTTCGCAGCTCTATCCATGATGTCAGACTGCACAACAGTACTGCCTCAGTTGATCTGTAAGTACAAATCCTGCTGTGATTTAACAATAAAGCCTTTTTGTTTTGTTTGCAAAAACCTCTTTCTGCTCCTTCTTAGTGAAGAAGTCCAGTTTGAACCATGTTGATACCATTACAGTGAAGTTATTTTTTTGATTTTTTTAAGGGGAACTCCACCCAAACACAATTAACCTTTTTAAAAATTAAACTTAATTTCAAGGGACTTTGCAATATACATCAGTTAAAAAATATGCAGCCATCAGCATTCATGAGAGCGTTAAAGCAGAGTTCTGCATGAATTTGCTTCTTAGGGATCATTTAGTCTTTAGTTTGGGCGCTTTAAATGATACGTTTTATAGAATACTGATCTTCAGTTATATGATTCATCAATATATGTAATGATGTTAAGACAAAAAGTATTTTACCTCCTAAAGATCCTTTCTGTTCAGAGGCTTGGCTGAAATGAAGGGAGTATCTTTTCATTCTCACAAAGGAAGTGGGCACTGACTGACAGGCTTAACTCTGTTGTATTAGGGAAAAACCCTATGATGCTCAGGGCAAGCCATGATAGAAATGCAAAAAAAATGCATGTCCATTGCATGAATACTTACACAGTACTCACATCATTGCGAGTGGGAAACATGCAAGAAAATATATTTTTTCCAGAACTTTGTAAATAGTAAAACCATTTACACTTGTGTAAGGCGCCATACACTTACCAGGCAATATCTGGCTGGGTGCTGAGAGTATATTTGTGGGTAACCCAGGCCAACTTCTTAAAGGGGACATATAGGATAAATGGGGAAAACCCTAATTTTGTAGGCAATTATGAAAAATATATGGTGCTGGTTTCACTTTGTGCTAAAAATTAACCCTATCTGTAAAAATGGTCCCTTTATTGGAGCTCCATATAGATCCTATCGCTTCTCTGTCCAAGTTTGAAAGGGAGAGTGGGCGTGTCCTAACGGTCCCTGCCAGAAGCACAGTAGGAGGGGGAGAGCCAATCACAGCCCTGTACTCACACAAGCAAAGACAGGCTTCAGTTCCCTATCAGGTCAGCCTAGCTGCTGATTGGTTCCTATCCTACAGTGCAGAGTACTGAGGGCCGCCGGCTCCCCTACACATCCAGAGAATTCAGCCAGCAGGAAGTGGAACAGATGGGCGGGACTAGTGGGGTTTTGGTGGAATTTCTCAATAAATCAGTCTGAAACACAACTTTTTTAAACACAATCCTTCTATATCTGGAGGAGTATAATTCACTGGTACATTCTTAATTTTTATAGGATATGTCTCCTTTAAGAGTTTTGAGTTTTTCCGTGGTACAAACATGGTTAAGCAAAGTCATCTTTTAATTATTTAACCTATTCCCAACAGCTGGCACTATCCCTTGTGTTCTTGAAACCAAGACTGTTACAAAAAACTTCCTAAATAAATTATTATTAATTTTTCTTTATTATCGTCTCCTTTCTTTCTTTCTACATTTTTTCTTGTTTAAACCAAGCACAACCAGGCAAAATAATGTCATCAAAATGCTAATACTTCCAAAATGATAAATTGTGTATTGTCTGTACTGCTACCAAATCTCATTTTAGCCCATTATTTTAAATAGAAATTTATAGTTCATTTACAGGACATTATTTAATCTCAGTGTGGGTTCTGGACTATATAACATCTTTTCTGTGGTACCTCACTTTGGAGTCCATCTTGCTAGTGTCACCTTAGCAACCAGTTCTGATGAAGGGGACACAGAAATAAAAGCAGTTACCAGGTTAGATGACCCTTGCAATCCAATGGTATTTCATTTTCTCTCATTTTGCAAAACAGGCAAATACAGATAATACTGTAATACAAATGCATAAAAGAAGAAGTTACAGAGCTGCTTAAATCATTTTAGCTGGAACATATTTAAAGTTCATATGAAGTAGCCCTTGTACTTTGTAACAAAATTAGTATGAACATTAAGATGCATTCCAGTCCAATCCAGTTACTTGTTTAAGAACATTAGCCTTTATATGTATGTATTTTTTGTAACGGAAATGATGAGGGCAGGACTGGGGCACTGCAGAAAGCTCCTTGCACTGATCCGCGTTTCCTAATAAAATTGTACTAGGTGCAGAACACAGGAGTGAGCAAGATCTGCACAGACACTTTCTGGGGTGGGTACTGTTTGGGAATGCAAAACTTGTTTTCTTTGGAATATGAGAACCCAGCTCAAACATGTCTGATTAGTGTTTTGCCATCTCGTATTTAAAAAGCTGCGAAGATTCTTAATCAGCTGACAAAACTGGAATACAAGCTGTGTTTTGTAACATTAAAGAATAACAAGGTTTCCACTTCAAAGTGTTAATGTTGAATTATTTTTCTTTCTGTTCTGTCTCTGGTTGCTGGGTAAGTGACCTTGTGCTATTGACTTCACTGGTATCCTTCTGCAACTGTGCACACACAGAGGAGTTTCTCCCCCAAAATACTGTGCTCACACAAAAGATTTTCACCCCAAAAATACTGCACATGTGGGCCAGAATCTTCTTGTATGCAGAGGGATGCCACTGAAATCAGTAGTAATGTGAAAATGGTGTTATTGAGCAGTGTTGGCATTTAAATGCTGGCAGAGAAAACACCACTCCTGCTATTACCCTAACTTCCCCCAAATATCTTTTAGATAGTAAGCTCAGTTGGTCCAGGACCAATCAAACGCTAAATGTATACACCCATTTATTGTACAGCGCTGTACTTGGCTACAAAACAGACAATGACAAAACAGACAATGCTGATCATTTACTGATAACTGTCTCTAAAGCTGGCCATACACACACCGATAATATCGTACGAAACCTCGTTTTGTACGATATTCGGTGCGTGTATGGCATGTCGGGGAGTCGACCGATATCGCAGGAAGCTGCTGAAATCGGTCGACTCGCCGATCGGCCAGGTTAGAAAATTTTGATCGGGCGCCATAGAAGGCGCCTGACCAAAATCTGCCGTCAGGGCTGAATCGGCAGAAGGAGGTAGAAATCCTATTGTTTCTACCTCCTTATCTGCTGTTTCAGCCCTGAACGGTGTGTGGCGGATCTGACGATGTTTCGCGTGACCGATGGTCGCACGAAACATCGTCAGATCGCCACGTGTGTGGCCACCATAAGGGTGTATTAGCAAAGGCAGTGTATTGTCTATGGCACGGTTTTTTCTGGCATTTAGTAGCCGTGACAAGTAGCTGCTACTAAGTAGCTCCATGTGTCTTTACCCTAATACACAGTGTCTCACAGAGTGTTTTTACAGGGAACAGAAACCTCACAGCTCACACATTCAGGTGTACAGATTTGTTAATCCATTGGTTCTTTTGGCAGGAATACAGAAATCCTTTCACTGGCTGTGGCTGTCAGATTTGCACCTATTGCTTAATTTCTTCTGCTCCTGCTCCTGGTAGAAGAAATTTCTTCTGCTCCTGGTTGTGTACAGATTGCTTGTGGTGTAAGTGCTACTGCCCTTGGTATATAGCATAAACCAGTGTGGTAGTGCTGCAGTAAAAACATTCATAAAAGATTCTGAAGTCATTTTGCTCATCTTGAATTTATTTGGGGATCTTTCACATTCCAATTGTTTAGTTATATTTCCCTTTCTCTGTAGGTCAGTTTTGTTTGTTTTTTTGCTTCCCCTTAAAGAAAAGTTTCAATTATTTATTCTATATATGTCACACTAAATATATAATCTGTGGATTTGTCTGCATGGATAACAATGCTTCTGAGTTTCTCAAATGATGTGATCACAAGTTATTGCTTGAAAAAAAACAAGTATATATTCTATTTTTAAAAAAAATGTTGCCCTTGGAGGAAAAGGTTTAAAAAAGGTATGACTGTCAAAATATATTAGGTATAGTGACACTTTCGCATTTAGCAGTGTGTTATTTTTTTGTGGTTTTTCAGTTATTTTAGCTTTTTTCAGCGGCTCTGCAGTTTGGAATATCTGGTTGTTAGGGTCTTATTTGCCGTAGCAACTAGGCAGTGATTTGAATGAGAGACTGGAATATGGGTAGAATAGAGACTGAATAGAAAGATAAGGAATAAATAGCAACAATACCAATACAATTGTAGCCTCAAAGAGCAATAGTTTCTGGCTGCCGGGGTCAGTGACCCCCATTTAAAAGCTGGAAAGATGTAGAAGAGGAAGGCAAATAATTCAAAAACTATAGCAAATAAATTATAAAGACTAATTGCTAAGTTGCTAGGAACAGGACATTCCATAATATACTAAAAGTTAACTTATATTAACTTTCCAAATATTAATCCCCATGTCTCCCTGCTAGCATGATCAGAGAACATAAGTGACTCAGTATTACAAATCTACATATAACAAATGGAATTAAAGGTTTTTTTTCTTTCTTTCAGTTCTTCAGCTGCGTCTTCAGCAAAGGCGGACAAGAGAACAACTTGTAGATCAAGGCATCATGCCACGTAAGTCATTTTTTACTCATACTGCTCAACCCTCCTGGTTATTCACATCAGGTCTTTTGAATGCGTATGATATAGATAGATTACAAGCACTCTTGGCACTGGCTTGGAAACAGTTAATTGAATACCTACTGTCATTTCGGGTAAGAACACCTTCACCTTTCAATTTTTAATTGAAATAGATTTCATTAAGTAGGGATAACAAAGCGGGACATTCCAATGGGATGTTGTTGCAGATGACTGAGAACTTAGTCCATATGAATTATATACAGCCCCTTTGTTCTAAAACGTCTAGACAGTTCACTGTACTTTCTATAACTAGACAACTCCTGAGAATAGCATTGGTGGAGAGCATTCTGATTATTCCATGTGGAAAATGTCACTTTCTTGTATTGCTGGCTTGACCAATTAGTTTTTTTTATCTTAAGGGGGTGTCGACATCACTAACCTGTTTATAAAGATTTAATATACATGAGATATATATATATATATATATATATATATATATATATATATATATATATATAAACAGAAGAAACAAAAGGAGCACTCCCTACAAACAATCAACTGCCCCTGGTGCTGGCCAGGAGTTAATGTAAATGAAGAACAGAGTGCCGCACACACTCTGTTCTTCATATAATCGTAAACTTGCAGGGTCCACGACAGACAGACACTTTCTTCACTTTACAGCAGTTTGGAAAACAGGTGAATTATGGGGAAATACAATGTAGGATGGGTAACTTACGGACAGCAACATTAGGGGCTGCTTTATCAACCGAACTGAGATCAGGGATTATTTATGGTTCTGCCACTGCTAAGAACAGGATAGGGGACAGGTTCAAATTAAAGATGATTTTGATGCTGAACCCTGCACTTGACACAGCTAGAAATTATCTGTTTAGCTATACTAATGGTAGGATGTGCAAGTATTGGAACTGCCATTGGAGTGAAGCTGTGATTAGGCATGAAGTTTAGGAGGTCCCCACGTATGATTCCTGCTATAAACATGGACTGGCCTTTCAAATTTTGGCACTCATTGTTACAAAGGGCACTAGCTAAATTAAAACTTAACTTTTATTAAAACTATGTACTACAAAAAGACGACACTGTAGCACAGTTAGTGTGTTGGGAGAGCTGGTATGTATCCAGTGGTAAACCAAACCGGATCACAATATTACGTTTAAGTATGACTTATTAGAAGTAATTTGCATAATTTAATTAGTTGACACTATGTTGTGAGCTGTCATAACGTTTCAGTACAAAATAAAGACATTTTGGCATGAAGGGGAAGTGGGGAAAAAGCTATAAATAACAAGAAAATAGGTCAAGAGGGAAGAAAGGAAAAAGACGCACAAAAATATGCAGTCATTTCAGTGACTTTCATGAGCTTAAAGGTTAGGCATACACTGGGCTGATGATAAAGCTGCTGATATAGGCCCTTTAGACTGATTCAGAAGTTTATCTGCCCATGTATGGGCATGAACTACGGGCCTACCCGACTGACATCTGGCCTGGAGCCTATAGCCGCCATTCTAATTTGATCATTTGGCACCAGGGCCAAACGACCAAATTAGCCCAATATTGCCCACCTGTAGGTGGTGTAACGGGAGAAGATCCGCTCACTTGGCGACCTCGCCAAACGAGTGAATCTTACCGTGTATGGTCACCTTAAGTCAATGAAAAGTGTTAATAAGTGAAGATATTTTTCTGATATAGGAGATTTGTTATATGGTATCTTTAGTATATAGAGAATGATATTAACCATCGGAAGTTGTACTATATTTGGAACATTATTTTAACATTCTAAGTTTAGAACAGACTGTTGTTTGCAGAAAAAAAATATTTTTTTTTGATGCAGACTGATTCCTGTCGAAATTAACCCCCTCTCTCCTTGCTTTCAGCATTAAAAAGTCCGGCTGCATTTCATGAGCAGATTAAAAGCTTGGAACGTGCCAGGGTAAGAGACAGACTTTAGTCCATTATCTGCAAAATATTATTCACAACTCACAAATATGTGTAGCTGCTTAGAAACCCTGCTAAGTAACAACCCATAAATAACTCCCAGACATCCTCTGTGGTCACTAAATAAGGTTTTTGTGGACAGTGTTCATGTGTTTTCAGGCTGTGCTAATGCAAAGATATGCAGCACCGCGCATTTTCTTTTTACTTATAAGCACATAAACAGCCTCATGGATCCCTTTGTGTCATATGCAGACTGAAAACTTTTTGAAACACAAGATTCGCAGTCGGCCTGACCGCTCGGAGCTCGTGAGGATGCACATTTTAGAAGGTGGGTTTAATTAAAAAGGAGAAACCTGCATCTGTCAGGATCTTTTGATGAACTGCCTGTACCATAATCCTGTGCCACCAAGGTTATGGGAGTTGTAGGCCATCAGAAATGAGACGTCATCTGTAGCAAAGAAATGTAACTGATATGAGTATGTAATGTTTTTGCTCATAAAATTATGGTGAATTGGAAGGCACTGGCTATGTATTTGACAGCTAAATTTCCCAATTAAGTGTTTTTGACTGGGCTAGATTAAGGTTACCAGATCAATTGACAAATCACGTACCGTTCTAATGAATGCATTTAAAAGGGCTGCACTAATTGCAAAGTGGTTGCTTTTGAATTTACATGTGGTAAGCTTAGGATAGATATCTGGGAGGCATTCAGATGTGGAGCTGCATTCAGATGGGTGATCAAAGGGGCATTGAAGTCTGGCAAAAATGGTGCAGATATTGTCTGTATACATTAGAGAAAGCCAAAGGGCTATAAGTATATTTTGTTAAATATTTTAAAGCGGTGCGTTTATGCATCCACAACACATTCCCGGGGGCAGAATATATTCTTCGACTTGCATTTTTATTGTTAATGTTTATTACTTCTCTTTCTACTCAGGCCCTCTTCTATTCATATTCTCATTTCTCACTGTCTGGTTGCTAGGTTAATGTGTACCCTGGCAGCCAGGCAGCTGCTGAAAACTGCAGAACTGCTCAACTTCATAATTTCAGCTTAATATATTTTCACATAAGTACAGTTGACTTACTACCCTTTATTCTCCACCTTATTGGATAAGAGATGGCAAACCCAAGTCTCTCTCGTAGTGATGCTACTGCAAATCCACTAAAATGGAAATGTAACTTAATTCTTTGCTTTTGAAAAATACATATTTATGTTCTGAGCCCAACCTGTCCTTTATGTAGAGACCCTGGCAGAGCCCTCTTTGCAGGCCACTCAGCTGAAGCTCAAAAGGGCCAGACTAGCTGATGATCTCAATGAGAAAATTGCTCAGAGACCTGGTCCGCTGGAACTGGTGGAAAAGAACATCTTACCAGTAGATCTGAGTGTTAAAGAGGCAATTACAGGCAAGTGCTGATCTGATCAGTTTACAGTCCTTATTGTGCACAGAAATGTTTACAAACTTTTGTGAAAGTGCTATGTACCAAATACTTTGCTTAAAGGGCCCAATACATACCAGGACATGAGCCATATCCAATTGATGGCTGCTGAAAGAATGGATTAGGGACTGTATATCTGCCTGCTTGATGCCTTTATGTACTTAAAGGAATACTGCCATGGGAAAACATGTTTTTATCTAAATGCATAGTTAATAGAGCTGCTCCAGCAGAATCCTGTGTTGAAATCCGTTTTTCAAAAACACAAACATATATTTTATATTTAATTTTGAAATTTCACATGGGGCTAGAGATATTCTTCATTTCCATTTAGGAGAAGGAGAAACAATAGGAGAGTAGGAGTAGGAGAAACAATAGGTTATCTGTAAGCAGTTGTAATGCACTGGCTCCTTCTGAAAGCTCAAACTCATGCACAATGCACTATAAAAAAAAAACATTTGTTGGTTCAAGAAGAAAACTTTAAATGGTAGAGTGAATTATTTGCTATGTAAGCACTGAAATTTCGAAATAAAAAATATACCATAAAAACCATGACAGTATCCCTTAACAAAGGGGGTTTAAATTTATAAAGGATGGAAGTAGGGAGCAGTATTTGTGCAGTTGCTGCAGGTTTGTAAAGTTCTCTGTTACAGGTTGTAATTGGTATTTGCTAACTAGGTGCAAAGTGCAATTTTTGGATGCAGACCGCTAAATTTTTTTACCCAAAAAAAGCAGCATTCCCCCCCCCCACCTAGAATTTTAGTGTAATTGCAGCTAAGCAGGAAGTTGTGTGCAACAATGGCAGCCAGTGCACAAAAACAAACAGAAATCTTGTGCATGTTGCGGCTAATGTTTTTAGAAAGGGGTTACATTGTTCTCTTGCACAGGCAATAAAAAGCCATAAGCATTTCTTTGTTAGCGCAAAATAGGGTCTGTCATTTAGAATACACACGATTTCTTGCTGAAATTGTGTTGTCTGTTTGATGCCTTTGCATTTATTTTTTTTAGCTCTGCACAGCCCCTTTCCTGATGTATTTACCAGAGTAGGAAGTAGAGAGTGTACAGTTGAAATATGACACAGTATTATTAATTAATAAAGGATACACTGTCTGCTGTGTTTCCATAAATTGCACTTCTTTTATCTTTGACTACAGTCAGCCAAACAAACTTCCCTGAAAACCTGGACACCCTCTCATTTGATGAGGATAGCAGTGATGCTTTGTCACCAGAACAGCCAGCCAGTCAAGAGTCTCAAGGGTCAGCTGCTTCTCCTGGAGAGATAAAAACAAGTGGCTCCTCTTCTCCTATCTCCAACACTACTATCCAGGTAAGCCTACATCACCTTATAGCCCTGGATCATATGGATGGCTTTCTCAATGTTCATTTGCCACTGAAATATATGAAGAAATAAAGGTATGTCCAGTCTCTGACCCTGTTGGTGGTTTGGAACCCTAACTATTATCACAACAACAACATCTCAGTTGTTCAGCCTAACATTATTTCAAGTAGTTGGCAAGTTGTTCAATATGCTATGTGTTCAGGTAACAGAATATATATATCGTAATAATGATGTTATACAAATGTATATAAAGCCCTTTTGTCATAAATATCTCTGAGAGCCCTATACCCTCCCATGCCTCATGATGGATATTCCTTACCTCCAGGACTATACTCTGATATATATGCAGGGCAGTGGTTTAGGCAATAGTTGCATGTGGCTCGCTCAGCCATACCCAGTATACAAACAGCCTAATTCATAAGCCCATAAATAAACAGAGGAAAGAGTGAATACATTATTAGATGCACCAACCAAGACCTCAATTTCACTAATGTAATATTACAAGCAGATATGCATTTTAAATCATTTCCCAATTCTTTCATTTTAACTCAGTTTGTTGAAGGACACAGTTAATTTTCAGGTCCCTGGCTTTTCTAGAAATGACTACATTTACCAGAGCAGTACCAGACCATCTTAGCTTAGCCCTCTGATATTGCAGAGAGGGGACAGAAGAACTCCAGATGCATTAATAAGTATACAATTCCAAATACCAATACTTATAAGGTTACACAAAGAGTTCCAGCAAGAAGCATTGACTGAAAGAGGAAGCTTACCATTCATAACTTTATAAACAGTTGTACCTGGTTTTCCCTTGGAAATACTGAGCTTCTTTTTGTGTTTAAACAACCAAGACATCATTTATGCCACTTTCCAGCCCATTCCTAATGCCTGTTTTTCTTCAGGCCCTAGTATTTTGCCATCCTCTTTCCCCCCAGTCTATCCATAGGAGGTCATATTTTATGGAATATACTGTGCTGGCTGCCTTAAAAGAGCCCCATGAAGAGCACGTGATATTAAACAGAAGTACATTTATCTTTAACACAGACTTATTAGTGTAACAGAATTTCCTTGTGCATCACATTGTCGGTCTGCATAACATGATTTTTCCTTGCCCTTTCCTGTACTGATTGCTTGTGTTTTAGTACCATCCTCTGCACAGTAGGATAGCTGCATCTATTTACAGTGCTTTCCTTGCCAATTCTTTTGCCCCACCGCTAAAGGCATGGGATATCTATAATTGACTGCTGGATTGGCTTGTCCTTAAACCAGTACTGGATAATAACTTACATACCAGGGGAAGGCAGGCATCATGTCATTAGGTTTAAAAAGTGCAAAAATTGGCAGATGACAATTTGGCTCAGACTGTAGCCATTTCTTTATAGAGAAAACTAGAGTGTTATTACCTGACCAGAACTGCAGCCTGCAGTACTGCCCATAGCATGAACTATTCCAATATGAAGTTGCCTTGGCATTGCGTTACATATTTTGGGTTTGCAAACACGCCTAAAACTTACATCTCACATTGCTGCCATATGTATATATAATATAGAATGCAAGGTAGACAGGTGCACACCGGGATCATTTACGGGATCCATAAAAATTAGGTTTGGATGTGTGTGTGTATATATCTGGAGGTTTTTGAATTCAGAGATTTCTGTAAGTATTGCAGCATTTTTTGATCCACCCGCATTGTGACTGAGTTCTCTTGTGAAATTAAAACTTGAATAAAGGGCATTACCCTAATGGCACTTAGCGTTCCTAAGAGGCCTCATTGCTACTGGAATTTGACATGACACAGGCTTGTGTGTATTTGATCTGTCAGATGTTTGTGTGGCTTTGTACAACATACCTTGCTTCTCTCATTGGGGAATTTGTTCCTTAGCAAGAGCCTGCAGTATGGATTTCTGTTAGCCAAGATGTGAATGAAAAGGTTTGTCAGGTTTCTCTATAAATATGTTTAGGTATGCTGACGGACCATAATACATTTAATATGAGGGGATGGCAAGCAGACAGCTCTAAGCAGCTTTGTCTGCACTCAAATTAGCCTGCAAAAAAATCTGCCAGGTTTTCCACCCTGAGATTATTTCTCCCATTTTTTAAAAACGGCAGCAGAAGAATTTAGTTGACCGCAGCACACGCGCCTGGCATGCCTTCTCTTGGTGCTGTGAAGTTCTGGCAAAGATTACTTTTCCGCAAGAGACATATGTGGCGTGGAGCCATTTCACCAGGAGAATGTTGTGCCCCTGGTGCTTCCAAAGGATTCCTTTCAGTGCTTGAGACATCATGCTGACAGCTTGATACCAGATGCTGATGTACTCCTGCGGGTATTGGTGCGGGAATGTACACATAGTGAGATGCTAATTAAAAGCAGCCTGTGTCTTTAAATGATTGTTAGAAACGACTGTGAGCGCAGACCCCTTTGTTTTTATATAAGCTGTTAGACGTCATTTTCAGTGAGAAGTGAATTACCAATTTGTGTCAGTTCAGTGACTGCTTCGCCCCCTCATGGTTTGAAATGCTGCCTTCCTCTTTATAACCAATGCTTACATATAGGGAAACATTGTTTGTGCCAATGTCAGATCAGCATGCAGAACAGCACTCTAGCCTATCAGTACCTGTGCAGGTATCCGACGCACAAGGATTAGTAACTGGGAGCAGTTGATTCTGGGAAAAATACAAACCATTCTCACTGAAATATACATTTCTTTTATTTAAAGAGGCACGGCATCACATGTAAATATTAGTTGCTTTATGGAAATAAAAAGTGTATGAGAGAGATAGGTATGAATTACATTCCATTTAATATTATTCTGTGCCATAAACTTGAATAGCTGTGGGAGCTGCCCTTTTGCTTCCTTTGGCTGAATTAACCCTGTAAATGTAATATTAACAAACAATGCAATACTTGGTATAAACTGTAATACGGCATCACCTGCTCACATGCAGTATATAAAATATGTCTGTAGAGCACTCATTAACCTATACATCATTCATCATTTGTATCATTTTATCAGTGTTTGGGCGCAGATTCTATTATAGGCACAAATGTAAATATTACACAAATGAAGCAGACCTTAATGAGGCGGAATTTGACCCACAACTGAACACTGGCCAGATAGAGCATACATTAGTGAAGCAGTGTCTGGTACAAGCAAGTGGTATGCTGCTTGGACATTAGGCCATTGGTTACATCACATTGGACATTGGCTGCTTGGACATTAGGCCATTGGTTACATCACAAGTGGGCTTTACACTGACTAATCTTAAGAGGACCTTTTTAATGAGCTGATGTACTCCTTGCCAGATGAAATGGCCCCTCACAGAGTTAGTGGCTAATATTTGCCCAGGTATAGCTAGCTTAATAATTGTCGGTTCTTGATGGTGTTATGGTCTTAAGCTAGACATACACAGGTGACATTGGCTGTTGACCAAATCAGAAAATGTTCCATGTATGACAAGCCAAACACCACAAGAAGCAGAGAGACTAAATAGGATTTGTCACAGTGTATAGGCATCTCCGATATTGATATCAGCCTAGAAACACATCAGGAAGTATCACCAGCTTTAGCACTGCAAGGAGGCATTACCCTAGCAACACCAGGCAGCCCCTTAGGTGATGCTGAGCTCCAACCCACTATGCTGTGCACTTTTAGGTACAATACCGCAGCACTGGTGCCACACCAGTTTTTGCCTAATTTCCAGCTCTTTGAACTTATGCACAAGTAGCTTTGTGTTATGTCCAACATTTGGTCAAGGCCCTCCTTAGCTGATTACAAGATTTTAGGTGTATTGAAACATTGTTTTATCAAAATTCAAACATAGTTCAATACTATCTAGGGCAGCAAATAAGTGTTCACCCCAAATCTCTTTTTAAAGGGGTAGTTCACCTGAGTTAACTGTTAGTATGTTATAAAATGGACAATTCTGAGCAATTAGTCTTCATTATTTCTTTGTTATAGTTAATTATTTGCCATCTTCTTGTAACTTCTTGCAGCTTTCAAATGGGGGTCACTGACCCCAGCAGCCAGAACACTATTGTTGCTGAGGCTACAGTTTGTTATTGTTACTTTTCATTACTTATTTTTGTATTCAGGTCCTCTCCTATTCCTATACCAGTCTCTCATTTAAACCACTCCCTGGTTGCTAAGGTAATTTGGACTGTAGCAACCAGATAGCTGCTAAAACTCCAAACTGGAGAGCTGCTGAACAAAAATTTATATAATTAAAAAAAGGACAAATAATAAAAAATGAAGACCAATTGCAAAATATGGCAGAATATAACTTTCTATATCACACTAAAAGTTAAATTAAAGGTGAACAACCCCTTTAACAGATGTTTGTGCAGGTCTTGCAGGAGTATCTAGAAGAGTGAATTGGCATTGCCCCCATCTCTTACCTTAACTGGCCCTGAGGGTGGGATCCAACCCAACTGCTCCTCTTTCCCAAGGCCAACCCCAGTTTGGGAACAAGTGCTCCTCACTGTTTACATCATATTGATCTCTACAGGGGGACTAAAGTGACACACAGAGAAGTTTTTCAAGGCATGGGAAATGCTAAAATGTAACCTTCCTTATGTTTAAGCATGCATGTTACTTTAAATGAGCAGTACTGACACCAGAGCCTTCCCAGATTCCAAACATCTGGGCTTTCTAGTTTATGAGGGGGTAAGAAGCTCATCAAACTTAAACTCTGCCAGATCTTATTTCTCTGGAGGGAGAGGATGGTAAATACTGTATGAACTCCCCTGCAGCTATTTCCACATTGGCTATACTGAGTAAATAAATTACTTTGACTCCTGAAGGGCAATTCCTTTCTGGCATATGACCATTAATAGTGTTTATATGGCACCATCCTTGTTACCTAAGGAATAATTCATTCTCCTTTCTGCTGTCAATAAGAAAAAATTATTGTGCCATCTTAGTTCCTTTCAATTAGTTGGTGATGCTATTATTATTCTTACATGACCTTAGCTGATGTGCAGATGAAATACAGCCTTCCTCTTTAAATATATGTAATGCAATCTCTTCCTATCAGTGCCAAACTGTAAGTTCACCTCTTCCGGATTTCTTTAAACCTTCGCCTACTGCTGACCTCACTACCCGATCCCCTCTATCCAGCAGTGTCTGCAAGCCTGGGCCAGCTCTCATTAAGGTAAATATTATGTTTATGGCAAGTTCTATACATATTTACATATGAAATTTTGTTGTTAAAAAGCTCTTTATATACTGTTCATTAGATCAGTGTTTTTCAACCTTTTTTGGGCAAAGGCACACTTGTTTCATGAAAAAAATCACGAGGCACACCACCATTAGAAAATGTTAAAAAATTTAACTCTGTGCCCAGCAGCAGTGCCCCCCTAGTACACTGGTGCCCAGCAGCAGTGCCCCCTAGTACATTGGTGCCAAGAGCAGTGCCCCCCTAGTACACTGGTGTCCAGCAGCAGTGCCCCCCTAGTACATTGGTGCCAAGAGCAGTGCCCCCCTAGTACATTGGTGCCAAGAGCAGTGCCCCCCTAGTACATTGGTGCCCAGCAGCAGTGCCCCCCAGTACATTGGTGCCAAGAGCCAGCCCCCCTAGTACATTGGTGCCCAGCAGCAGTGCCCCCATAAGTCAGTGTGCCCCGTGGCCCCCCCTAATACATTGGTGCCCAGCAGCATTTTACTTCTGCTCTTCGGCGGCTTCAGCAGCATCTTCCCCTCACGCGCGCCGCCTCTGCACTTCTGCCTACACGCTACCGCACACAGGCCCTTTTATAACGTTGCGCCCCGTGCATACTGACGTCACCCGTACACACGGGGCGCAACCAATGACAGGGCCCGGATTTTATTATTTTACTTTGAAAGTAAAAATTGCGGCCCTGCCTACGGCACACCAGGGAACAACGGTTGAAAAACGCTGCATTAGATATTAGCATGTGTGTTACATAGGCCAAGTCTGCCGCCAAGTACAGGTATAGGACCCATTATCCAGAATGCTCGGGACCAAGGGTATTCCGGATAAGGGGTCTTTCCGTAATTTGGATCTCAATACCTTAAGTCTACTAAAAAATCAATAAAACATTAATTAAACCCAATAGGATTGTTTTGCATCCAATAAGGATTAATTATATCTTAGTTGGAATCAATTACAAGGTTCTGTTTTATTTTTACATAGAAAAAGGAAATCAGTTTTAAAATTCTGAATTATTTGATTAAAATGGAGTCTATGGGAGACGGGGATTCCGTAATTCGGAGCTTTCTGGATAACGGGTTTCCGGATAAGGGGTCCGATACCTGTACTACATTTATTGCATCCTATACACAGAACCAATATAAGGATTTGGCCAAATGATGTTGTTTACCATTCACCTTAGTTAACACTTGCCCTCTGTTTGGCATTCATGTGGAATTGGCAAATATTATTCCAACTCTTTCAGAACATCCCAGTGAGTGTTTTGTGATGTTTTTTCCCTTTTCAAACATTTCCAAAGATGTTTAGGAGTTGGATGTCTGGTGGCTGTAAAGTTTAGCTCTTCTTGAACTTGGGCCTATGAGCAGACTTATAGAAAATGATTTCTTCTGCACTTTTGGACCGTGTTCTCTTTATAAGGCTTGTTATTAAAGGGGTTCTAACACAGTAGAAGACATATGGCAGGTTTAAAGAAAGTCTGTGGCCACACAGTGTGTGTCGCTAAACTGCAAGCTCGGTCAGTAACATCTTTGTAGAAGACACTTTTTAAAAAAAAAAAAAAAATATAACAGTTTCTTTGCATGAGCTTTATAATTTTGCAGTAAAAGTACCTGAGGCTTTGAGATCCCCTAAGATCTTTCTGTGAGGAGGCTGCCATATTTGTGCAGCAGGAGTCCGTTAGCATTAGAAGCTATAACTTGAAGGTGATAATTTGGGGTATTATTGGGTTTTTGCTGCATATAAAAAATGTAGCCGTTTAGTCACTGTTTCTGAATCTGTAAGTCTGTAAACACTGCATCTGCACAGCAGAATGAATGGGGCAGCATTGTGCAGAGAAGATAAGCAGCAAGTGTTTGGCATTTTGTAAAGAAGAATACCCTGCCAGGATTTAAATGAATTTAGTACATCCCACGCTGCTGCTTTACAGTAGTCACTATGATGGCAATTATGCGGTTTATCCACACAATGCTCAAATGCATTTCAAGAGAAACTCTTAGTAGAAATCTTATTCACCTTAAACACAGCCTTGAGTATGATATGTGTTTCTGGGATGTACTTCTGTGAAAAAGATCACTGTCCCTATCACCCAAGTAATTTCAGAGTACCCGTTGCACCTCTTAATGTGAATGAGGTGCATGGGAGCCCTGTATGTATACCTGATAAATAACCAGGCGTAAAGTACACATGGTTCTATAAAAACTACACTTGTGTGTGCAATAAGCTTGTGTCCATGATAACTGAGGGCCATACTGCAGTGATCACTACATATTGATGAATATATTCTCAGTGAACCTCTGATATTGCAAAATAAACAAAACAGTGATTTGAATCCCCACACATAATAGCAGACAGCCTCTTTAGCACACAGTAAGTGCAGTGGCATTCACCATGAGTACAGGGACAGATGTAATGTAATTGCACCACATCAGAACAGGAATAATTAGCTCCTTTTCTGCAAATATTAAAATAGATCTGTGAAATGAAGCTGCTAGAAAACTGCAAACATCACTTTTCTTATTCCTGTTTTTTTAAGTATGTATGGGATGGCAGATACAATACCTTGTTAAAGGAAAAATGCACGTTATCAGAATTAGAATCCAGACAGAAGATTATCAGAGTTGTTTTTATTGTTTTTTGTAAATTTGCACTGAAGCTGGAGTTACATGCTAGAGCAGTAGTAGTCTTATTACTTTAGGCCCTGAAGCTAAAGTAATTATTATTATCCTTTGTTACACAGTGCCGTACCCAAAGTAAAGCTGAAATCAGAATTGGGCAGAACTCCAGTGCTTTGAGTTACAGCACTGGTTTTTCAGCTTCTCCTCTTTCTGCTAGTTAAAATACTCAAATAACTTAATTTTATGTGGGTAAAAAGGAGAGTTTAAAAAAAAAATAAGCACTTGAATAGCAATGTGGAGCAAAACTTAATCAAGAATTTCTGGAGCAGCCTTGAGCTGAGTGTTTCTCATGTCTCTGGAACCAGAAGGGTGCTTGTGCTAGACTGGTGGTGCCAATGTGGAGCTGGAATTGGCAGATCCATAGTTCTGTCAGTTCTATTAAATATATATCTCCAGAACCCAGGAGGCTGTACTTTTACATTTGTCATGAATGGGTTGGTTAGTAAGCACATTGCAAACACCCTTCTCAATCACAGCTTTTTTCTAAGATCTTGTTTTGTGCATTCTTAGGTTAATGCCAGGCAAGTACATTTGTGCATTTGTGTATATGGCCAACCGATTCCTGTAAAACACATAGTAACAGGGGCCCTTGCTGGTGAATACAGTATGCTATCATTTCCTATGCTAGTCATCTCTGTTGCCAGTAAGTCAGACAACTGTTCTAATCCCACCAACAGGCTACTGGTTCTCAAACAGATACTGACGGGTGGAAAATTGTATCATTATACACAAAAGCTATTGTGGCACTCTCTGAGCATCCTCTAGCCAGCTTCTGTGCCCTTTACATATAAAAACAGCAAGTACAGTAGCCACCCCTAACAATAGTGGCAACAAAAGTCCTTGCCACCCTTGTGGCAAATGCTGGGAGTGAAATGGATGCTGCATAGTGACTTTTAGCTAAATAGGACATTTTAGTTCTCTGTTAAGTGCAACTTTATAATAAATATTTGTGTGAATCATCATTTCTTACATTGTATATCCCTTGATGACATTTTCTCTGCCAAATAGCAAACCCAGTCCAAGCATGCTGAGAAACCCCGCAGTAAGAAGTCAAAGGATCCTAAGCCACGGGTAAAGAAGTTGAAATACCACCAGTATATACCACCAGACCAGAAAGGGGAGAAGGTTGAAGCTGAAATGGACTCCAACTATGCCCGTCTCCTGCAACAACAGCAGCTGTTCCTTCAACTGCAAATACTGAGCCAACAGCAACAACACTACAACTTCCAGAAAATCCTACCTGCACCACTAAAGTATGTAGCGCCATCTAGTGGAAGAACATGGTTATTCTGGTTGGTGAAAGCTTTAGGGAAAATAATACATTAAAATATTACTGTGATCACATTTGGCATGTTTAACTATACATTAATTAAACTAGATTTGTCTATTTAGATGTTTGTAGTCAGTATGCCCAGGGCGATTATGTTTTAGAGTGCTTTTAAGCACATTTGTGACTGAATGTACATGGGTCGAAGTTAATTACAAAAAGACTTACCTTCTTCTTTTGCACAGGTCACTGAAAAAACAAAACAGCATAAACACAACCACCAGCAATGTGAATGCCAGTATACCTTCCGTTCAGTGCAGCGTTAGCAGACAGAATAGTGTTCCTTCTAAAAAAACAGGACCGCTGCCTTCCAACCTGGACGACATGAAGGTAAGAGGGCTGTAATTATCTGCTGTCTTTAGTAAGCTCCCCAAAGATAGCTTTGGGCCCAGCAACCAGTTGTTTTAAGCAGGTAAAGTGTGGGATGCTCAGAAATGTGCCACATATTTACCTGGACTGTATTAATAATACTGTATCAGTGGAGATAATGGCAAAAAATGTGGGACTGGAGGTATAGTAGGGTAAATACCATTATGTTAATAATAATCCGTATTCTTAAGCTGCTGCTAAGCTCTGTAAGAGGGCCTAGCTCTGTAAGATGGACAGTCCTACTTTATTTAAATACAATTTTCAAAAATTCTGTTTTTTCCTTGGCCTTTCCACAAGCAAAGAAAACTATGCCCTTGCCCCATACCCCAAACAGACTTATTGAAGGTCTACATTCAGGGTTGTGCAGTTTATTTTGGGGTCTGCTTTTGGCATTCATTTGCTTTTCAAATCAATGAGTTCTACTTTTAAATAGAGGATGTTGTATATTAGTCTTTGATGTTCCTAACTGCACTGAGAATTTTAAAATATGTATGTTGATATATGTGTGAGAGCTGTTGTAAGACTGCAAGTCAAATTCTGATTTGCTGACCAAAACAAAGCTGTTTTGTCTTGAAGTACAGCCAAAAGAAACTGTCCATGAGTTGCTCCAGCCTGCTGTACTCATCACTGTGTCACAAAACTTTGAGAGTATTTGCACTGGGCATCAGTGGTTAGTATGTACCGATAACCAAAACCCGTATTGACCCTCAACTATAAGACAAAAGTAGCTTTCTCAAGAACAAATCACTTCAGACAGGCCATAATTTGATTTACTGTGATATATTCTATAAAGAGGACATCGCCCTGAATATACTGCATAGTTATAACCCTGTAATCTCAAGGCTTTCTTCTACATTTCAACTACATCTCTGTGTTTTTGCTCTGTAGGTTGCTGAACTGAAAATGGAATTGAAGTTAAGAGGGTTGCCTGTGTCTGGCACAAAAATGGATCTCATTGAAAGATTAAAGCCATTCCAGGACTTTAGCAGTAATGGTGTTGCCCCAAACAGTGGCAACATAGTGACTATCGCTACCACTGCCTGCAGTACTACAGAAGATGCTACAGTAGTTTTTTCCACATCTGCATTAATGAACTCCTGCAGCCCAACACCTAGTGTTTCTTCAGATGCTTCTATTCTTTCAGTTGGCAACAACCAAACAGCATTAGATGGCATTAATTCTCCCTTGCCCATGTCCCCTGCACCTTCAGAACAGTCCAATTTCAGCTCAGAAGACACTAACATAACAGACACTTTTGCTGAAATCATGACAATGATGTCACCATCCCAGTTCATGAATACATCGCCTTTAAAAGTTATTCTAAATGAGGACAGCATGGGAGCAACCAATGGAAACACCACAAACATGGAATTGGATGCGGTAGAGAAAGACAGAAAACTCCAGGAAAAAGAGAAACAAATTGAGGACCTTAAGCGTAAGCTGGAACAAGAGCAAAAGTTGGTGGAAGTCCTAAAAAAGCAGTTGGAATTGGAGAAACGTGGGCAACAACAGCAGCCATGTCCTAATGTCCTGCTAAAAGTGGAACCAAAGCATTTCAACCTTCAGATAAAAGAGGAGACTGCAGCACCTGACTGTCAAAACGCTAAGCAATCTCTTGTATCCAGTGGGCAAATAATAGGGCAACCAACTGCTGCTACCATTTCCCAAAATATTATTGCCAACAATGCGTTAGTTATTAAGCACGAAGTACCTTTAGCCAAATCTGATCATCAGAATGTTATCCAACAGTTTTACGTGACTTCTCAGAGGCCTCCTCAGACTGCAGTGGTGGCACAGCCTCAGGCGTTGCTAGCCACACAAACGGCTCAACTTCTACTTCCAGTTTCCATCAAAGCCCCCAACGGAGTACAGTTGTCCATGGTTCAGGTGTGTAACTGAAATAAGGTAAAAGCCTGTTCACGTGTCAGAAAAACCCTGTTTCTTTATCAATATGATAATACGTGTATATGCTTTTTCTTGATGATTATAATAGCACTTGAATGGGATCTCTTATCTAAAAACCTATTATCCTGTGCTTCACTGAAAACAGTTTGGCTATTAGAGACCACTGTTCAACTGGAGTGTTACGACCATATTTCCTGGGCACATATGACTGGTTGGGGGTCAGTTCAGACACATCACCCTCTGATCCACATTGTCCTCTGATCTCAGGCAGCCTGTCCAGTTTAATAGTTTTGTTTAGCAGATTCATCATTCTAGGTGCTCTTCTTTATTTTCTGTAGTTCCTATAGTTACCAAAAAGAATTAAATGTTGTCACGTACATGTATAAGCAATCATTAGGTATCTCCTCCGAGCCTGTGGGCCATCCAGTCTCGTGCAGAAAGAGTTAACAGGTCAAGTTCAAAAAGATTTATTATGCAAAAACCAGTGGTCCAATATTTTGTTCACAAACCAGTGACCTTTTTAAGGAACAGAAAAACCATTTTTGCAACCAAAATGTTGGACCAGTTATTTTTGCACAATAGATCTTTTTGAACTTGACCTGTTTAGTACATTGCTGGTTACTACTATTCTAAGCTTATTCACTTGCTACCCAGGTATTTGATTTATGTAAGTCACCATGACCATTTAAAGGCACAAGGTCAAAGGCTTTTATTCACGTCATGGAACTCCAAAGTGACTTTAAATATCCTCATATTTTACAAATGGGTGTGCATTATTTATTATAATACACAAGTTTCAGTGAGTCGTGACAAAAGTGACATCACTAAGAACCAATTATAGCTGATGGCATTGCTAAGCACAGTTTATAAGAATATAATTTACAGTAGATTTATGACTCTTGTGAATTATATACCTAGTGACATAACTGGTATGTACAAATAGTGCCAAATTTTCTGCAAGTTGTTCCCTCAAGGAAGATGAGAAAAATCTCCATGCCACTACATAGTGTAAGACAGGACTAAAACACACACGTTAGTAGGGCAACGATTTCTGTCACATTCTAAAAAGTGTCCATATGAATATGGGGAGGTGAAGTGATAAACTAAACAATAAAATAGGGTAGCAGGATAGAGAATGTAGTGCGAGTGAAGTCTACGCCTACTTTGTGCATGGCCTGTGGAAGGGCAGCAGTAATGATCCCAGTGAATGGCAGTTCCTCTATTACACAGTACGTGACTCACTGCTCTGCATATTACAATTATCCCTATTTTGTACCCAATAGCAATTGCATTTACTCATTTGATGATGTGTAGGGTATTTGCACAGGGAAATCTATGCCACTGTTAATGTTGCTCCTCTGGTAATTGCTGACCATACTGAAGCAGACCAGTGGTGTTTCTGAAAGGGGCCACCAAAAGTCTAAGCATGCTCTGCTTAAAGTAAACTTGCAAATGTCACTTGAGCCTCTGAAACTGTCCTACAGCGGATGGTTATATAATTTCTGTACTTTTTTTGCACTTTAAGGCACAGCCGCACACTGTAAGTCCAGCTCCAACACCGCTCTCCACTACAGCTGCCACTACATCTCTGGTTCAAGCGCCACAAAAACAGCCAGCACCGCTGGCACAAGACAAGTTCACACAACATCTGCTGAATCAGAACCAGCAAATCAGAAAGGTTAGTCTTAACAACAATATGACTGGGTAAAGTTATGCTGGATTATTGAGGTAATGGGATTATGCTCTCTATATATATTTTTTTTTTTGTAACATACGCTCTATATTTATTGTCGACTGATGTTCTGTTATTCTTGTGTATATTCTTTTGTACATTTTAATGTTATCCAGCCCTTAAGCATACAGTGCTACTGATAATCTTTCCACTACATGGAAACTGTTGCACACCATTGATTTAGTGCACTGGTACATGCATGTATGGTGTCAAATCATCAAAAATGACTCCTATTTGAATGGAAATCTCATGAAACAGCTGACTTGCATGGTTCTACAGCCATTTTCCCCAAGTTTGCATTTTCAGGTGAGAAACTGGAGAAACCATGTATGTCAGCATTTTTACATGATCGCCTCTCAGATCCAATAATCCGTGGCACTTGACAGAGTGATTTACCAGAAGAAAATAATGCAACTGTCTAAGAGCCACATTTGCCTTTCCCTTTAATGTTGCTAACTTGTGCTGCACCACTGTTAGTGATTTTATCATGTAGCTTGTCCAATAGAGGGCGATAATGTATTGAATTTAAATTTGCTTTTAATTTACATGGGATTGCTTAAACTATACATACAGGTCTGAACTGAAATTCGAAATAGTCCCTGGCACTTTAAGTACAGAGAGATGCAAACAGCCCCCCAGCAGCCCAATAAATAGTGACTGCCTATGGCATCTTACAGCAGCCCCTCTGGCATTTGCCAGAATCCACAGTTTCCCAGTATGGGCCTGAATACATATACATACAGGACCATTTTCAAGTGTAGGGCCTTGTGTGTAAGTACGTCAGTATTTTTGTGTGTTACATTTCAAGTAATCTGCTGGTTTTATGTATTACAGCTCTGTCCGTCTGCAACATCAGGCAACGTGTTTTCCTACCCACAGAATCCTGTTATTGCAGTTCCACAATCTTTCAGTGCTAGCTTGTCGGCCAATGCCCAGCCACAAAGAAACACCCAGATTGCTGCAATGCAGAACGGTCCCACATCTCTGCAGGAGGTTAGACTTTTTCAGCACATATTATCTCTGTGACAGTAAGCAGATTGCAGGATTGTTGTTTACTTCTGACCTGCAATTATCACCTAAAAGCTCAGAGCAGTTTAGTCAGGAGTCCCCTGTCGCAACATGTGTTGGGGAAATACCCAGTATTTATTAAACCTGCATTGCTTTTCTTGTATTTAAAGGGGACCTGCCATCCAGACAAAAAAGCCTGTATATTTAAAAGTCCTCTCTAAATTAAACTTAAAACACATTTTTACCCATCCATACCTTTTATCATGGTATTTAAAAATCTGTGCTGTCAATCATATGCTTTCACTTTCAATTCTGTAGTTCCTAGATGTCACTGCACTCATCTCATCCCGCCCCCACCTTTCTCACATTCTTTAATTGTGTATCCTATGCATGAACATCAGGCCCCCATTCAGACGCTTTCACAAGATTTTGGGGTGATACAAAACTTGCCTTAACAGTATCCAAAAAATGGCACCTGCCTGCTTGCCGTGATTGTGAATTCCAAAGCTGAAGGAAACAAAACTTATATAATTGATAAATTGTAGGTGAAGTTTAATTTGCTCAGCTAAAACAATTGAAAGAAATTTGAAATTATTTCCTTCACGGAACACACGCCAGCACAGGATAGGTGACTAATGAATACAAGCTACTCGTTTTGGGATTCCAGTGAAAACGGCATGTAAAAACCCATTGTAAGGTTAATATGTTCTCTCCAGCTCAGATAATATGAGCACTAAAATAAAGCGGTAAACTGGCACAATCTTGTCTTTAACTGAAGTGCAGTCTTTAGGAGGAAAAGAGCAGGTCTTATCTTTTCCCCTTTAGCAATGGAATATAAGACATTTAATTACGGAGAATTGCTTCCCATTACTGGTGAGTAGCCTACAGCGAGTAACTGTTGCCAGTGATTGTTTTCAGAGGGATATTTGCGGCTATCCTCATGGAAGATCTGCTGCAATTAATGTGACTCAGCCCTTGGAAATCTGTCATATGGGGAATTTCTGTCACTGCTGCTTTCCCTGGAGAGTGGCTAAATGCTGGGAATACCATAGGTCACGTTCCACTGGTAATAGTGGTTAAAACGGCAACATTATAGCCTTAAGCTTTTGGTTAATAACTATAGATTCTAGGCAGCCTGAGGAGGCAATGGTGGCAACAGAAATACAAAGGTTCAGGGCAAAAAAAGCAAATATACTAGAGAATTTTCTTTGCCCAGGGAATTTTTCAGCTAGTGGAGAAGCACCCAAATATTTTCATGCAGCTTGTTCCTTATCTGAATGGAATCTGCCTAATTCTAACAATGATGTCAGCGGAGAATATGTGCCATTGGTCTTACAGGCTGTGTTAATGGTGTTTTTGTTTATTTTATTATGCACTTGCAGCCCATGCTGTTATTTAGCTGCTAGCCACTCCATTAAGAGGGGTATCAAAAGGGATATGATCCGTTTGTGTAAAGTTCTTCTAATACACCGTCACAGGCACATCACAAAATGCCCACAGGGATTGGACCTTTGGGGTCCTGTTAAAATAACTGTTTAGTAAAACAGCATCTTGAGGCTTAATATTTTTACTCTGTGATAAGCTCTGGAAAAACTGACTGCCTT
Source organism: Xenopus tropicalis (assembly GCF_000004195.4). NCBI lineage: Eukaryota > Metazoa > Chordata > Amphibia > Anura > Pipidae > Xenopus > Xenopus tropicalis. The sequence continues at coordinate 35,724,783 of NC_030685.2, forward strand.
GAAAAAGCTCCAATGTATTTGGCAGCCAGGAATATTACACTAATTTTCACTTCAGCAGGGTGCCTGTATTCGTTCTGTCCTACATCATCTGTTTTGGCTCTAGAATCACATTTCTCATTGTACGTCATGCCTTCTCATACTGCACTATTTGCGTTTTACTGTTTATATTTGTGGGGGGTTATGGATGGAGTCATTGGCTACTTGCAGAGGTAGTATTGGGAGCAGAGAAGGCAAGCAGTATGGAAGCGGCTGCAAGTGTGGCTCCATATAACAGCTCTAGCTATGTGGCTAGTCTGCAGCAGTAGCTTTAATATCATTCCTATCATTGTGCTAGTGGGTGTTTTGATGAGTAGTTCTAGCATAACAATATGGTTAGAATTGCCTCTGCTTGATTGATAAGGAAACACATTGAAAGGTGATTAAGGTAGAGATCATTTACTTGAATGGTTTGAAAAGAAATTCCATAGTAAATTAAGTATGTTATTCCAAAAGCAGTCAAATAGAAGTTCTTGTTTCTACACTGCTGCTTAATGAAGAAATCTTACCAAGTTCTGTCTAAATATATTTACTGAAACAGACATGTATATTTTCTTACAGGAGTCTCCAACCCCTCCCCAGCCCCAGCAGTTCATTGTGCAGCAGCATCCTGTATTCAGCGGTCCTACCACTAAATCCAAGGACCCTCCCCGCTATGAAGAAGCCATAAAGCAAGCTCGAAATAATCCAGCATCGCAACCAGAGGTGGGTTCTTGCTAACAGTGTGGATGCAGTTACTGCTGATTATGGTATAAAAAGAAATCTCTTTCACATAATGCATTACATTGGAAAGTGTTGCAAAGCCACCAGCCTACACATGGCAGGTAGCTTTGAATTACACATGGACCAACAAATTGCAAGTGTGTCAACCAATGGCCATTCATTAAAACTAGTGTGATTAGTGTTAGGGCTCTGGCACATGGGGAGATTAGTCGCCCGCGACTAATCTCCCCGAAATACCATCCCACCGGCAAAAATGTAAATTGCCGGTGGGATGGCATACGTGGCGCCAGGATTTCCCTGAAATCGGGGAGATTAGTCGCCCACGAACAGGGAGATTTGTTGCGGTCGACTCGTTTCCCCGTGTGCCGGAGCCCTTATATACTTATTTGGAAAATGTAACACTTCGATATGTTAAGTGTATACACCTCTACCTTGCGTATTAGCTTGGACCAGACTCTATAAAGTCAGAGCAAAAGTAATTTCAACTTCTTCATATTCTATATATACAGTGGCTTGCAAAAGTATTCGGCCCCCTTGAACTTTTCCACATTTTGTCATATTACAGCCACAAACATGAATCAATTTTATTGGAATTCCATGTGAAAGACCAATACAAAGTGGTGTACATGTGAGAAGTGGAACGAAAATCATACATGATTCCAAACATTTTTTACAAATAAATAACTGCAAAGTGGGGTGTGCGTAATTATTCAGCCCCCTTTGGTCTGAGTGCAGTCAGTTGCCCATATGACTAATGACTAAATAGAGTGCACCTGTGTGTACACCATCCCCACTGTCAAATGTGGTGGTGGCAGCATCATGCTCTGGGGGTGCTTCTCTTCAGCAGGGACAGGGAAGCTGGTCAGAGTTGAAGGGAAGATGGATGGAGCCAAATACAGGGCAGTCTTGGATGAAAACCTCTTGGAGTCTGCAAAAGACTTGAGACTGGGGCGGAGGTTCACCTTCCAGCAGGACAACGACCCTAAACATAAAGCCAGGGCAATAATGGAATGGTTTAACAAACATATCCATGTGTTAGAATGGCCCAGTCAAAGTCCAGATCTAAATCCAATCGAGAATCTGTGGCAAGATCTGAAAACTGCTGTTCACAAACGCTGTCCCTCTAATCTGACTGAGCTGGAGCTGTTTTGCAAAGAAGAATGGGCAAGGATTTCAGTCTCTAGATGTGCAAAGCTGGTAGAGACATACCCAAATAGACTGGCAGGTGTAATTGCAGCAAAAGGTGGTTCTACAAAGTATTGACTCAGGGGGCTGAGTAATTACACACACCCCACTTTGCAGTTATTTATTTGTAAAAAATGTTTGGAATCATGTATGATTTTTGTTCCACTTCTCACGTGTACACCACTTTGTATTGGTCTTTCACGTGGAATTCCAATAAAAATGATTCATGTTTGTGGCTGTAATGTGACAAGTTAGAAAGCAGTGCAGGTGCATGGAGCTAAAAGTGTATTTTGATACTTAGGTTGCTTCATATTCATCAAGCAGTGTCTGTTCACAGGTATCTAATGCACACAGCCAGCAGATGGATGACCTGTTTGACATTCTCATTAAAAGCGGAGGTAAGCAACATTGGGACTATCGTCATTCATTACATAGTGATCACAATATGTTAAAACTAAAACCTGTGTTTATTAGACCTGTATATGCAGGATGAAATTTGTATACATGGGAGTAACCCTAACAAAAAACAACAATAGAATTGCAACCAGTGCTATATGGGATATACTGAAAACTATTAATAATGCGAACCCACATCCAAAACCTGCACCATGCTTGCCATTGATTACTGTAACTTATCAACATTACTGGTAAAGGCAAAGTGGGAGAAGGGCATTAATTATATTCTTGACAAGGGCTGGAATGAAATCTTAAAAGCGCCCCATAAGGGTAGTTTCCCACAGGGAGATTAATCTGCCGCGATAAATCTCTGCTACCACAGGCTACTAATCTTCCCCAAATACCCTTTATTGCCAGTGGAAAGGCCTGTGCATCGTTTTGGTTTCCGAAATTATGCAAAATTTCCTCCTGCATGCAACTTTGTTTGACATTGGAAAACTGAAGCGATGTGTAGGCCTTTGCACTGATGAGTCCTTTTATTGCCGGTGGAAAGGCTTTTTTCTGGGAAATTAGCTGTTCACAGTAGTTGAGATTTATTGCAGGCAACTAACCTCTGTGTGGAGCATTAGCCTAAGGCAGCAGTTCTCAACCTGTGGGTCGGGACCCCTTTGGGGGTCAAATGACCCTTTCACAGGGGTCTCCTAAGACCATCGCAAAACACATATTTATATTGCTCTTAGGAATCATTTTATGGTTGGGGGTCACCACAGCATGAGGAACTGTATTAAAGGGTTGCGGCATTAGGAAGGTTGAGAACCACTGGCCTAAGGTATCATTAAGCCCCTCTTACATGCTCATTTAAATTTAGATATAAATGACCCAGAGAGTACACATTTTCTTAGTGGATTTGTTTAATTTTATTGAGACATCACAGCACTATATCTGAATTTGGAAATATTGTACAGTCAGCACAGAGTCTGTTACTCCTACAGATAACACCACGGAGTCTGTAACTCCTACAGATAACACTGGAGGCTACTGCAGGACTTTTACTTAATTAAAATTTATATTAAAAGAGACATGTTACACTCATCCTCCTTCATTATATTGCCTCCAGCAACTCTGTGTGCCCTAGATGCTTAACAATAAAGAGTACTTTTATGCATGTGATGTGGAAATGTAGAAGATTTCTGTGCTGACAATAGGCACTCCGGCAGCAGCAAAACAGTCCTTATAAATCACATATTTGTTTGGTGTGCAGCCTTTGCTAATATGTTGGAGTATGCTGGGAGTTTTGGTGTTAACATTCTCTTTTCTGCAGTCTCATTGCAGTTACACAAGTGTGTTACACTTTCAGTACTCTGTAATGTGGTGTTTCTAGAAACCCATCAATATTCTCATAAATATCGCTTCTTTGTACTAGATCAAGTAAAGCGGTTTACAAATGCATTTAAAAAGTATGAAATTGTGAATTGCTTACTTGGTGGGAAAGACAGTACTAGCACACAAAAGAGATGGGATTGATTAATGCACATACCCTGGTCCCTGTTTCACTAGTCATTTAGTACCTGTGCAAAGTTGTGATCATAAAATCCACCATGTCAATGTAAACCCCATATTGTGGCCCTAACTATTTACCTCTGGCCATATTTGTCATAGGCTGGCACCTCCCTGCATTTCTTGGGAATTGGTCTCAGTCCTGCCCCACCATTACCTTTTATAGGAAAGAGATTGCTTAAGACCACAGCATTGGTTTCACAGGCTTAATCCTCCCCTGCTTTTGCCTTTTAAAGGAGAAACACTGCCTAGACCAACATCCATTTTTAAAGGCAAAAGACTGAATTAAAGGGATGGGTGTGGGGTGCAAAAATCAGTGGGAAGTTTGACCATTCTTCCTGCAGAAAAGCTGCTAAAGTACTGAAATACAAATGATAGGACACAAGGGGCCTTTGAATTATAACCGGTGTTACCTAGAGTTCCTTTGGCCTACATTGACTTAGCAGCCAAACTAATGAATTGTGTGAAATTTCCCACTAATACACCAGTATTCTAGTGGGAAATGCTGCATTGTGGTTAAAAACATTTGGTGATTTGCTCTCGTTATTGGTCCTAAGAGCTTGCATTTAGGAATGAGCCCTCTTCTCTTCCGAGTCACAGATATTTCCCTTATGTTAGGTTGTACAATGGGCATTCTTAATATTCTGACTCTGTGTGTTTGCAGAAGAGACAGATGCTAAGCTGCTTTCTTTCTTTTCGATTGTCCTCAACAGAAAGGCCCCTTCAGGCAGCTTAAATAGGTTGTGCTATTCCTAGCTATGGAAAATGTGCCTACTAAGGCGAGACTATTCTAACCCCCCAAATTATACTCCGTTCATAATAACTATCTCCCTAACCATACATATTCCCAGGGAGTCATTCTGTAATACATGGGTTGCGTCGGTGAGAATCCATTCGGCTCTTGTATCAAGCTATATTTGCAGGATAAATTTTCCTCGCGTGAGACTTATCTGCTTCCCTTTCTACAGGGGTGTATTTTAAGACCAAAATGTTTACACCTATGGCTGTGCTACTAAGCAGGTGGCAGCCATTTCATTGCTGTGTTGATGTCTGTGAGATGCATGCTTGGCACTAGTCTAGAGTAACTAAGATTAATGTAGCACACCGCTGTCAAGGTTAGCAGGAAGATTCCAAAAATCAGTGTCTGAAACTGAGACATGGGCACAACTTGAAGATGCAGTATGGTGTACCAAGGGATACACAGGGTTTTAGGTAATGGCATTTTGCTGCGCACATGAAAAGAGACAAATGCAATAGGAGATTATGGTAGCAAGGGGATAAACTGTATTTTATTAAGTAAGAATGTGTGTAGAATAAAGGTAATCCATTCCAATAGCACGCATCAGGGAGTGGTCAGATTAGGTTCCCCTCCATGTTCTTGTGTGTGTTGCCTTCATTCACTCGCTATAATGTGACACATTAGATTAGGGAATGTTTGTGGAGCCTGCTTTTTGACATATTACAGACAGACCTGCAGAATGAGTGATTTCAAAAGTTGCATGGGTACATAGAGCCATTCGCTCTGCATGGGTTAAAATATAGAGAAACAGATTGATTTGGTTTTTCAGGATTCCATCTTTCAGTGCTACTTTTAAGATACTGGGTGTCAGATCCCAATAGCCCAAAGATTTCCTACACGTGCCGACGGAAAGAAGCCTGGTGCTGGCCATGTCTCCTGCTTTGACTATAATGGAAAGCCATCTGACACCGCTGGTACAGGCAGATTTTGGCAGAAAAGTATGGCAGTTGTGGAGAATCAAAAAGGAAGGTGATCCCCCATAGATTTTAGATTTTCCCCACTCAATTTTCATCAAATAATTCATTTATTTTCTTTTTCACTGTAATAATATTGGGGGCAAAAGAATCCTATTGGGTGTATTTAAATGATTTTTTAGCAGACTTAAGGTATGGTGATTCAGATTATAGAAAGAACCTTTATTCCTAAAACCTCAGGTCTCAAGCATTCTGTAAAACAGGTCCCATACTTGTTTTTGAATGTAATAGATACAGTACAGGTATGGGATCCCTTATCTGGCAACCCGATATACAGAAAGGCCATCTCCCATAGAATCCATTATAAGCAAATAATTCAAATTTTTTTAAATTATTTCCTCTTTCTCGGTAGTAATAAAACAGTACCTTGTACTTGATCCCAAGTAAGATATAATTAATCCTTAATGGAGGCAAAACAACCCTATTGGGTTTATTTAATGTTCAATGATTTGTAGTAGACTTGTTATGGAGATCCAAATTACGGATCCCTTATCTGGTCCCAAGCATTCTGGATAACAGGTCCCATACTTGTAGTGGTTTGCTGTATGGAGCATATTCCATATTAAAGGGGCAGATTAACTGTATATTACCTATTAGTATGATGTAGCTTTTTGTTTAGCTAAACAAGATACCACCTGTATAGAAAATGTAAGTAAAAAAAGCAAGAACAACAATGTAGTCTCACCAGTGTGTCCCTTTTGTAGCTGTACAGTAAGCAAATACAGACATGCCTACATAACACTACTGGCATTTTACCATAACATAAATGTCCCACTTTAATCAATATGATTCTTCTCGGACGCCCTTTGCCGATCCAGGCATAACACTGCAATCTTTCTGGTCACGACAAGGAAGAGTATTTTCAGATTTTCAGGATTTCTTTCAGAGTTTAGATATGAGCAGAAATGATCTATTCTTGCTTGGAAGATCACACTCACCATTGCACACAGGCTTTCTAGAATCACTGACTGTGATGCTAATTTCTCCCTTGTTCTTCCTTATAACCATTCGTTTTTAATTCAGATTTTGCCTGATGGCCAATTCAGGTTTGAAGTGAGTTGATAATGGAATTTTCCTGTGTTCAAAGCTGACGTATCCCAGTTTTCCAGAGCTGTGATCCTTTCTTGTTACACGGTGAAGTAAATATACATTGAAAGCCTGGAGAATAACCTTCCGTTCTTACCAATCATCCTCATGGAGAAACACTGTTGATAGGAGGATGACAGACTAACGTTACAGGCATTTTGGCCTCTGACAGTAAAACTGAAGCCAAACTTAAATAAGCAACAGCTGAAGGAAAATTAAACCATGAACAGAGTAGGCAGCTCATCACTTTTTTGTATGTAAAACCTGATCATCCTATTGGTTATCTTAACTCTTCTCATGCACATTTGATTCACACTGATTTGGTAATTCTGTATATGTTTCCTCATAGTCATAGTGCTGCCTTTATTACTTGGGAAGAGCACAATTATTAAGTAAAGGCGTTCCCACTGTACAGGCAAGGTAACCTATGGCCAAATGGCTTCTTGAATCCTCCAACACACACCCCTGATAGCAAGCATTGAAGCCAAAAGATACAATTTTATCCTTAAATATCATTAAAGCATCTACTTTACAAAAACGGCAATGCATCACCAACTCACCCTATGCCCTAGTTTTTCACATTCCAACAAATCTAACCTGAAGGAGGACCATGGAAACATAAACCTGCTCTCTACGTTTCCCACTGTTTAACCAATGGTTCCCATGTTTATAACCTAGCAGACACTAGTCCAGTAATGGTGTATATGGCTTACTTTGGTGAGCTGAAATTTATAGATCTTTCTCAGTGCAATAACCATTACAAATGGAAAAATTGCTCTTTATTATATAGCTGAAATATTGGGGCCCATGCACTCCTATAGAAGATATGTATACACATCTATGGAGTGCACATTTGTGCATGCTTTGAACTGGTATTGTTCTTTTGTTTTGTTTGTTTTTAATTTGATAAACCAGCAATTCCATAGTTTGTTTCTTGTGTTTTAGCAGTTCAGTATGGGCAAGTCCTTAGTATGAAGAAAGTGTTACACAGTTACTTTTTTCTCAAACTGTCTCTCCCTCTGCACATATTGCAATTGCAATGGCAATGGCTTTGTCTCCATAATTTTCGGAAAGGTTAAAAAAAAAGATTATTTTGAGGGAGCAAAGCAGAAATGACAATGAAGCAATGGCGTTGTTCTGTGTGTGACTGTATGATTGTTGCAATAGAAAGGAGGCCTCAATAGCTGCATTTGCTGTGTAACAGGTACTGCTATTTGTTCTGCTCTCTGCATTTCACAGAGATGGTCAAGATGGTTGTTCTGTATAGTGCATAAGGCTTACACATTGGCCCAGTCTGGCAATCTCAGGGTTCTGGTAAGATGCCATAGACAGTCGCTATTTATTGGGCCTGTGGGGCTGTTTGTGCCTCTGTGTACTTGGCAATGCCAGGGCTTACTTTTCAGACCCGTTTAGAGTGGACAGTTGGCATATATAAAAAGGACAATACAAAAAAAGTTACACAGAAAACTCAATAGAGCACAATGTAGGCCATAAGTTACAGGAGCCCAGATCAGTGGATGGGGTGCAAGCTGTTAATCAGAATGAGGTTTGTGGGACACACACATATTTTCTCCCAGCTCAAATCGCCCCACTGCTGGTAATGGGAACTGCATGGAAATGCCAGCTCTGTCATCAGTCATGTAGTCCCAGTAGCTTGCCCTGGGTGTCAATTCTGGGCATGTTGACACAGCCATTTGAGTAATGAATAAAAAGACCCAGTGGGCAAAATGCCTGAAATTATTGTGTGAGCCCTAGCTGTAAATATAGTTCTGCAGGGGAGCAATATTTTATGCATCTCAAGCCTTGTTGTGAATAAAGGAGCTGTTAGAAATGTTATGTATAGAGGAGGATGGATCACAGCAATGCTGAAGGTATCTCTTTACTAAAAAAAAAAAAAAATCAAGGCCTCCAAGTTTACCTGGCTTCCCACAAAGGGAACATCGTCTGGCCAAATCCAGCAAGTCTGCAGACTTTGCTCTTGAGGGCATAGAAGGCGTGCTGCAGCCCTTCCCCTACCCCACCCCCAAACATGATTTATTTGATGCCAAATAAGTAAGACTATTAATATATTAATGGCATAATTGGACATGCAGAGAATGTATTTCTACATTCTTCCCCTTTCATACAGAATTGGCTTCACCTCAGGGATTGCAGGCCTTCCTGAAAGTTAACTGAAAGGTCCCAGTACAGCAGAGATTTGGGTTAGTGAGGAGTAGGCGCAGTTGTAGGATAAATAATGATTGGCTGACCTGATCATGCAGCAAGGACTTGGCTCTGTTAAGCTGTATTGCAGTCAGATGCATCTTCCAGAATTTCTGGTTCCAACTGCCAGACTGTACCTTTGCAATATTAACCTGGAACAAATGTGTATCGGAACAATATGGATCTGCAATTAAATAATGTATGATTGTTTATGTTCCATTATCTAATATGTTAGTAAGGAACAGATGGAGCTGTAGCTGTTATTCAACCTACACACTTCCTGCCCCATTCATGACAATCAGATGGGTTGCAGTATTAGTCTAATTTTCACCAGACCAGTAATCATATTCACATTTTGCACAGAAATCATATGTACATCTAGATAAGAATGGTGTTATTAGCTCTCTCTTACTTAGTAGAAAATAGTGTATAAGCCTTGGCATGAGGGTCTGACTACCATTATCTGCATGATGGATTACAGACTGGGAAACAGAATGGTGATGCACTTTATATTCTGTTTGCTGATTCAGTAAGTGGAAGGTGGAGATTAATCAAAATTCTTCTTTTAGAAAAAGTAGAAATGCAGCTGCCGTTTGAAGATACACTATAAAAATAGTACAACATAATCTGTATTCTTGTTAGGCACTTCATATTGCGCAGCACTGCCATGCACGTAGGCACCACCAGACGGCCATTCCCTGTTCCTGGAAGAGCAGTCTGATTACTGATGTCTCATGCTGAGGGTGCCATAGTGACTTGGCCAAGGTCAGAACAATACGGCTTCCCTGTTTTAGAGCCCAAGTGTTACAGGCGAGTCCATTATGCACTGGTGCCCCTCCTTATTGTCAAACCTGCCCTGTGTTCAGCTAATACATAGAATGGCTTTATATTCAGAAATATCTTGGTAAAACTTTCCACTGACAGATCCCAAAATGTTTGGATTATGTTGTGTCTTTTAGAAGCTGTGAAAAGTTACTTTGCATTGCTCTTATTCATTTCTGGATACGTCTCCATCTGTGCTGAAGCAGACCCCTTCCGGGAAAGTTCTCAGAAAGGCAGGAACACAGCACTTATTCCCATAACCTGCTAGGAAGCAGCACACAATACATGTGATCATTTATAAATGGGTTCTTCATCAGAATGACACGCGATGCTCAGTGCAGTACTTTGGTTTCAGCTAGCATGGCAATTTCTAATGTTTAACAGCTTTAAGCTGCCATACATATACAATATATTTCATATGCATTATTAGTACATATATATCCATGTACCAAACATATTGGTCAGTTTCCGATTCTGGCCGATTCAGGTTTGAAAATTCCATCTGCTGATGAAAACCATAGTTGAATGATCCATACATGGCCACAGTTTGGCAAAACAATGTTCACAATATGGCTGAATTATGCAAGTAACGTAATAATTTACCTAGCACATTATTTGACTTGTGCTGTTCCTAAAGGTCTATGTATTAGGCTGACTATATTTTCTGGACAGGTTATTAATGAAATGACATCTAAAGAAAGTGGAGCTCCTGGGCAGGTTGGGACTCAGACTCATTTGTCTGTTTGGAACCAGATAATTTGCCCTTAGAATGATAGGGCTGTATGATATCAAAGTGCCTGATTACCCTTTCAACTGCTCACACGATATTGGCTTACTACTGGAGTATTTTCTAAGTCACAAGAAGCATCTGATATATCAAGCTACAACTAGTAACTCTATGGAGGTAATCCCAACAGTAAGCTTACTGGAAAGGACAGATGAGCCCTCATCATTGGAAAGTTGACACAAAATGACTCCTTTTATAGGATCAGTGAATGCTCATTTGGTGATTCCCACAACTTGGTTATGGGGTAGCGATTGCAATAGCCACTATTGTTTCCCATTATGAAAGATGTGTGTCTCTGAGGGAATAATGCCCATAGCATTTACCAGCAAGTGGCACTGTTATCTCACAGCCATGTTGAGACTTTCACTTCTGTGGCATCGGTAAAAGTTTTGTATTCTGTTTTACTTAGAGCTAGTAACCTAAAGGAAGGGCGTCTATTTGCACAGAGCATTACTTTTATTTTCACTTATTCATTTGTGATGGAACTTCCATCTTTTTGACAATGATAAATTTGAAATTTGTATGAGTTATTGGCCTGTGGGTTAAGAGGGTTTGGCTGACTTCCTTCACTACAAAGAACTTTTTGTTGTTTTGAAAAAAGTGCTGTATGCATTATCTAACATTTTTATTTTTTATGTTTAAAACATCAGCACTCAGTAGCAATAGCATTATGTTCCGCTCAAGCCATATGGCTGATCCCACGTCTAGGTATAAATACAAATTTCACAGCACAGGAATTCTCTGTGCACACAGTAAGCTTTGCTGTCATACTTTCCTGAAGTGAAATGTATTGAAGATACATATGGTGTATTTCCCAGACGTGAAGTATAATGTTGCCTTTCTTTTGTCTGCATAGCGCCTGACATGGCCGGCCCTTTCAGCGCTGAGCGAGGTAGAAAAGCCTAGTGATGCAATTTCCCTTTTTATTTAGCACCTAAGGGAGACAGAGCAAGAAGTGCAGCTTGAGAATCCATTACAAGTCTCAGCAGGGAGAGCGTAGGCTGATTATTTTTATGGCAAGCGGTCAATTCGAGAGCTCTGTTTCATCTTGCTGTCAGAGAATCCTGATGTTAATGAGAGTGCTGAGATTTAAACATCTGATAGCTAGCAGTTAGCTTGAGTTTCAACCACATCCGAAGTTCTGTGCATTTCTGCCTTCTAAAGTAAAACTATGGAAAAAAACAAATCCGCAGAAGATAAATGGATTGGAGCCAGGCATTTCCATCTAATCCAGCAGTGTCATCCAGTGACCGTAACCATACACGTGTTTGTTTATCATTTGCAACCGAACACATTAAACACATTAGAACCTTATTAAACATTTAACCGATTGCTCTCACAATTGTTTAGGAAAAGCAGACACCGAGATGTTTAGAAGTTGCTGGCACTTCTCCGGCAGCGCAAGAACTGATGCCCAGCGTTCATTTGTTTCCTTTCTGCAGTCATGTTTAGCCTTATTAAACGCAATGGTGTCGTTTATGACATGCAGTGTAGGAAATGAGGCGTACAGGGCAATTTTAATGTTTCCTTAGGGCATTAAAAGTGAAAAATGATTTCATTTAAAAGACAACTAAACCACAAAAAAACATTGGTAATTATTTGGTTTTATATTTTGCCGTTCTAGGTTTGCCAGGCCTTACTGTTCTGCACAAAGCTTTAGGGCATTATTATTGCCACTACCTGCTACTCATTTTTATCTCATTTTTAGCAGGGGGTCGGCTTGGCATGATAAAGTTGCCCATCATTGTCCTCTCTTATACAGTGTGCTCTTGTTTCTGGATAGTTTTTATTAACCCTTGTGTGTAAAGTGATATATACACTTTGCTGTTAAGATGTGGTCCAGCACAGAGTGCATTCAGTCAAGTTTTTCGTTCAGATGTTGTGGCTATGCAAGGAGTGATATGATGAGGTTGTTTGGTTATAAATGGCCATATTACTTCACTGTCACTCTGTTGGCAGGCTCCTTAGCATTAAGTTTGATAGAATGTTGTTTAATTATCACATTAAAGGCACTCAGTCTGTCATGAGGCATAATTATTATAATGTGCTTCCCTCTGTGTCTGTGCCTCTGGCTGCTCAGTCTGCAGTCTAAATGATCGGATTAGTACAATTACAGTTATCTGTGGGCACACGCAGAACACAATCTTAAATGTACCCCTTAACATACCTGCAGATAACTTGTCTGCCCAGGACTCAAACCTCAACACTACAAAGCTAATCATACTGACCATGGGAGTGCCATTGCAGCTATTAAAATGCTCACTACTGATTTTTGAGGGTTAATTGCCTGACCTGTGATGGCACTGACAGGGGAGGCACGATTTTCATTGTAGTTAAGCAGGGCTATTGCCAAACGTTTTCCCTAAGGACAAGAGAATAATATGAACAGTGGCATGATATTTTATGGCGTGACTCTCTGCAAAAAGAAAAAAATTATTGTGCAGGAATGAAAAATAGAACTATGGAAAGTAAAATTTATTATTTATGGAAAGTAAAATTTTATTATTAGAAAGAAATATACAATAGGTGTTAATAGGTGTGTGTGGGAATTGTGTGATTTGATTGTATAGGTGTATAGGGATTTGCCTCTTTCTACCAAAGCTAAAGTACAGTCATGACCCTTCATTTTTTTCAAACTCCCAGAATCTGTGGCATGCTCTATTTGCAGGGGGTTTATTGCTGGGACGGGAGCCCCGGTGGGCCCTGCACCCCCCCCCCCAGTCCGACCCTGGTATAGACCAATAATGAGCTAAAGAAACTGGTTCTAGACAAACTATCCTGTTGGTTCGTCATGGTTCATCATTTACTATTTTTGGCTCTAAGATGGCTGTGGACAATGTATTAGGTTCCCCCGTTTGGCTTGCTGAAAAAGCAGTGGCCTGAAGTATTCTCCACTGCGTATTGCACTGCCTTCTCCATTGAGCTCCAAGGGAACCTTATTGGCTGTACTGCATGTGGTACAGTAAGATTGTAACTTGTACTACACCTCTCCTGCTGATGGTCCCACACAGCAGAAAGCCTCCCCTTGGCCAAGGCTTTCAAGTCAAGGTTATGGGTAAAATACATAAAAGCAGTAAAAGACAAAGCCAGCAAGAAAAACAAAGCACATTCGGGAAGTGCCCTAAATGTAGAGAGATTTAGCACCTATATTAGCAAATAAAGCAGCTCTCACATGAATACTATGATTATGTGGGGTTAGTATTTATATCCACTACCTGCCCTTAAGCCCCCCTGCTGGTACTCTAGTTTGTAGTGGTATGACCAGTGATAGGGTTAATTCTGATTGGCTATTCTCTTAAGGTGGGTTCTGCCCGGTATTTTGGAGGAACTGGACAGAGATTTTATGGCGGGCTTTGGAATTATAGAGAGATTGGCCATGTTTCATACATTTAATATTGTTTCTTGGATTAGTCTGTATATGCAATCTATTAAAGTATTGGCTGTGGCCTCTCTCCACTCTGTGTCAATGACAACTGTGTCAATATGTTTTATTTCACATATACTGGGTGTATATTTTGAGGTTGTTCATGCCTACCTATGCCTTGATTAATAGTTATTATACATCTAGTTAGAAAGAATAGCACATTAGGTAAGACTTTTTGGTACTTGGTCGGCTATGTGTTGCCCACACCATGATGCTGTTTAAAGTAAAGTAACAATAATATTTATTAAGTTAAAAATCCATTCTACATTCATTCAGTCACAGTGTACGTCCCCTATTGCCTTTTTGTGACAGGAAAGAGGGCCTTTATTAATAGAATGGATTCATAACCTAATAATGTTTAGTGTTACTTTTCCTTTAAAATCTCAGTAACTGTTTATTCTCTGTCCCGCTCCTTATAACATTGCAGGTCTGTGCTAGACTGAGTGTGTGTCTGCTTGCACACATGTACAAAATATGCAATACACACATTCACAAATAGCCCTTTTTGCACCCAGTTTATTAACCTTTCACAGACGGCTGCTCCATTCTTCACATTCGCTTTATTTTCTCCTTGTATTTTGGCTAAAACATTCCATGGCTATTCAATCACAGCCAGGGCACTATGGTTATTCTATTATCCCTGTGTCTGCGTGGGTTTCCCCCCCCACACTCCAAAAACAGATCACTTTAGTAAGATTCACCACATTGTGTGAATGTGATAGGGCCTTAGATTGTAAACTACTGGGGCAGAGAGCAATGTGAATTATGTTTAATCACTGTAAAGATCTGTGGAATATGTCAGCGCTATAAAAATTAATTATAATAAGTAATATTTATGTTTTAATCATTTTCCTACAATTGGCTAAATGTTTGTATTTTGCTCTTCCCTGTGCAGAGATTTCTCCTCTAATTAAAGAGCCATCGCCGATATCAAAGATGAGACCTGTAACTGCCAATGTGACCACTATGCCAGTAAACACTGTAGTTTCAAGGCCGCCTCCACAAATCCACGTTGCACCGCCACTGACTCTAGAGTCAACAAACAGCTTGTCGGTTAGCTTAGAGAGCCAATTAGAAGCCTTCTTGGATGGAACTTTACCTTCAGAAAATAACATTCCGCACCTCGAAAGCAACAGTGACGACAGAGAAACGTTTTCCCTCATAGATGACCTCAACAATGATCTCCTCCAAAACTCTGGCATGCTGGATCATGATTCTGCTCCCATGGAGACAAGCGACACACCATTCACAGCCAACAGCTGCTTATCTCTTGATCTCGCTGATGCAAACCTGGACAACATGGAGTGGCTAGACCTTACCATGCCCAATTCTGCCTCTTCACTAACACCCCTAAGCTCTACTCTCCCGAGTATGTTTTCCACTGACTTCCTGGATTCCAATGATTTACAGTTGCATTGGGAATAGGGCTTCACATGAGGGTTGCGCCTAACATTTCATTTGGGTAATAGGCTTGCGTGTATAGCTGGATCTCAGCTTCCCGCACCACATGGCTAAGAGCTGTGCAGTCGGTCACTGGAGTGTATGCTCAGATCTCCGGCCCTTATCAAACCACTACAGAACGCCATTGTAGGCAAGACATTTGTTCTTGATGGTAGGTCATATCTGTAAAAAAAAAACAAAAAAAAAACAATGAGCAGTTGAATGAAACAAAAAACTGACAAGGGAACTGTGTATTTTAATGTACAAATATATTGCATAAGAATGCATTACATGAGTAGAAAAGGAAAAAAATAACTGAAAAATATTAATTTTTGTTTCTATTGACAAAACTGCACTTGACTGTTACTGTGAGCAGGCTGAGCCAACGTGCATTCTGAGACAGAGACCACTGGCTGGTTCAGTGCACCTTCACTTGGGATCGAACTCTGACTAGCATATATATATATATATATATGTGTGTGAAAATAACCTGTATGGCCCTTTCCAGATCCCTCGTATCACAGGATGATCCTTTGTTCAACCAACAGCAGTAAGATCCAACGGAAGCTGCTTCCAACAAAGAGTTGTAACATTATTCTATACAGCAGGCTTCTCTCTCTGTAACATGTTTATATTGTAAAGTGGGGTGGGGGGAGTTTTATTTGGTTGCACAAATATATTTTTATTTTATTTCTATAGGAAATCAGAAGCTGGAGTCTGTAAAATTGGAAGCTGTACAGTACAGGGTTTTATTAATGTCCTTGTAACTCTTTCTTTTTATGTGCATTACAGAGGAAACACACCGAGCAAAATCGTATTAACTGCTTCTACTAAATGAGCCGTGGTTTCAAAAAATGAGATGTTGCTGTAGGCTGTAAATACTACGTATCGTACTTATTGCTTTGTCAGGAAGACGAAAAACATACACACATAAGGAATTATTAAGGAATTTATTTTATACTGAATGTCTATTAGCAGTCACTATATACCAAGATTAGTTTGTGTCATTCCTTAGGAGAAATGGAATGGAAAGCATGCACCACTGTTATGTCTCCTCTCTCACTTGTACATAACTGAGTCATGATCTCAGCACAAAACTCTAAGTGCTAATGTGTGTTGAAACAAATAGCTCAGCTACACCTGTATGTGTAGTGTTCAACCATTAAACAAGCCACTTTTTATTTTTAAGCTCAGCACCTGAAAGAGAAAGCAGGGAGAGATTTAGATAGTAGGCATGTTACTGCTAGCTTTTTTGAACTGAGTATCTCTAGTTTTCTATGGGTGTTTGATCAAATTATCCCATCTTAAACACACTTCTGTCTCTTTAAGGACTCAAATTGAAAAAAATGTACAGAGCCTAATATAAATAATGTAAATACACAAGTCAAAAACAATATGCATGTACTATAGAGAGTCATAATTTCTTATACAAGAGTATAAAGTCCTGTAAGCTTTTTATTTTTGCTAGTGTTCAAGGACTGAACATGAACTGTCTTTTGGGTGTGGGTAGGGAATGCTTATAGCCAATAAGCTGCTCTAACACATGTAATTACCCTTGTATCTACATATATACTGACTAAAGAGTAGCATATGGGTCTCCTTTCTGGAGTCCTAATGCCTCCTAATGTCAGTTCCTGAGACTGCCCAAGTATTTTGTACTGTATGTACATGTGATCTAACTACTAAAGGGAGAATGTGGTAGGGAATGCCAGGATTCAGTTAAGCAGCAATCAAGTCATTAATCTATTTGGAAACACAAGGCAAACTGGTCAGCAAGGCCTTAAGACTTGCATACCCAACTAGTCTGATGCTACCCATTGTTTGTACTGTCCTTAGGTCATTACAATTTGACATTGGACACAGTGGTTACATTTAGGCCTTGGATCCGTCTCTTCTTTTGGAGACAAAACACTTATGTAAATGAAGACACCATTCCTAATACTTCCAATCAGGATGGCCCTTTGTTCCACCTGAGTTGTGCTAATCTGCCGTACGCATCAAGCCTGATTGGTAATGTCATAGAGAACATTGCACTAAATAAATATTTTATTTTCCTAGGACTTTATTTGGCTTCTCTAAATATGGAGAATGTTTTTATATATCTATGCCATTAATCAGCAGCCAGTCTCAAATTTAAAAGCAAGCTGCACATTTTTATATGTTGTGGCTAATATCCATTTATCTAAAACAGTGATGCACAAGTGCAGATGTAGCACCTGTGTCACTGAAGCCATTGCCTGGAAACCTACGAAATATCTTGATAAACAGCAATTGCAACTGCACCTCTCGTGGTCGTAAATAAATGTAGTTTTGGGATTGCTGAACCTAGAAAGCCAAAGTAAACAGCTTCCAATCCAAATATGCAGAAACTAACATTCTGTGCACACAAACTACCTGCATAAGCTAAACCCTACTTATAGGCAGTTACATCATCCCATTAGTATTAACTCATTCATTATTGATTGTAAAGTAAATGGGGAAATCCCTCATTGCATTGTCAAAAAACACCGCTTTGGTGTAAATAGTTGTGATTTCTTTCAGTGATGAATCCTCTCAGTTACTTTTAATTTTCTTATGTTATACACATTTTCATACTCTCCTGACTTAATGCCCAGATATACTATTTTAATATGTCCCCCATACTGAGAAAAAAAGTATATATAACAGTGAGTCATGGAGAAATAGAAGGAAGCTGACAGGACCCACATACAGGAGCAATGGAGTTACCACTTAGGGCACAGATAAGCCACATTCAGACAACTGGATGCACTGTTAGAACTTGTATTATCCTGGCTGCATAGCAAATATATTCAGTTCTACAGAAACCTACATGTTACTTACAGGTATTGCAAGCTATTCTTTTATATAACTTGCAGCTGTATCATAACTACAAGCAAAGACAAATATTGAATGCCCCTTACTTTAATACCCATTGAATGTTTTATTTTCCCTTCTTACTGTTGTTAGGTGCCTGGCTTCAGCATTTCCAGGTCAGTCCACTGGAACCTGTGTGTCCTTCATTACCTTGTCATTCATTTCTATGAGCACCCATACAAGGAATAGGTGCTATAAGAGACCCTGTAACATGCACACTCCCACAATCACTATCAAAAAATTATTTCCTGATGAAGCCTTCAGAGACCATACGTATAGAGGATTGTGGCCCCCCAGAACCTGCTATACTTTCCTACCCATATTTGAATCATGTTGTTAAACTGGTAGATATTTTGGGAATGGAAAAGTGGGGCTGTGCTTCTGAGTGTTACGCTGCAAATATTATAAGGCTAGTGATTTTTGTTGTGACCAATGTATTACTATTTGCATCTACCTGTAGGTTTCTCTGAACCTACTGGTTCTCAGTTTTCTTATACTGATTATGGGAGTGTGCATGTTACTGGGTCTCTAATAGCGCCTATTCCTTGTATGGGTGCTATAATTATAATTTGTATTTTTTCCTGGTTGCATCTCTATGTGAAAGAAACAGATTTAAGCTGTGCAGACAACCTTAACCTAATTAAAATATTATTGTCATTTCTATGAGCAGCCATAGTTCTTAGTGGTGTTTGCTGCAATCTCCTCTTACCAATGAGCTTTAACTATTCTGTGACAAAGGGCAGGAAAATCCATATTAGCCAATGGGGTTGCTGAGGCAGTACATCATACAATAAGCAAAATAGGAGTTTAGTAGCTGCTACCTGTAGTCACCAGAACATTGGAATTGTTAGTTGATGCAATTGAACTCATTTTAATGTGTTATTGTACTATTGGGGTAATATAATGTCACAGACCTTGTGCCAGGTCAAGTAGCCCATAGAAACCATTTGCTTTCAAAACAGTGACCAGTAAAGGCTAGTTACTTATTAGTTAGTGCAAACTTTGAATTTTATTTCATCACCTGTTACCTATGTCTAATCTATACATGAGTAGGAGCAGCCTTTTTGTTTTTTTAATGGCATGCTCCATAGACCTCAATAATCAAAGCTCCATTTACTGGGCAAAAGTAAATTTACTTGTTATACCGAGGTCTATTCACATAAGTAACTACATTCCCAGGTAATGAAACTCCACATTTCTGCTGACTTTCTTGGGTTAAGGCATCATGACAGCTAGGGATTATGGGAGTAGGTTGCCATAGTCAAGCAATATGGCAGGTTCCGCTGACTCAGTGGCCCAAAGAAGCCGTATGATTGAGCCACATCCCTGTAGTATATACCTGTAGCTTTTTTTATGCTTTCCATTTTAAAAGAAGGAAAGGTTCTCA
This sequence comes from Xenopus tropicalis, assembly GCF_000004195.4. Taxonomy (NCBI): domain Eukaryota; kingdom Metazoa; phylum Chordata; class Amphibia; order Anura; family Pipidae; genus Xenopus; species Xenopus tropicalis. The sequence continues at coordinate 35,744,475 of NC_030685.2, forward strand.
GCATTTTATTTTTTAGCATGTATATATGCCTTTATATTTCACAGGATGAAATTATTTTTTTTTTTTTAGGGGAAAAAGTCACAATTGATTGTGTGTTCTGATGAAATTGTCCTTTGAAGCCTTAGCTAAATTACTGAATTTGCTAGGTTGTTTCTCATTATTATACCTGTCACTTGTATACTCTGAATAATTACCCCTTGTTATGTTTTATTTTCCTTCTCTTTTAACTGTGTTGAGTCAAAAGCAATGGGATGACCCCATAGCCCTTTACAAATGTATGTGGGCTATAAAGCCAAATCTTTTTCAGTAAATAGTAGATCGTGTGAATGTACTTCCCTGGCACGGGTTCTTAGTCCCTGGCCAAGGAACGTTCATAGGCAGTTACAGTATCTGACTGTTTATCTGTTAATATATTAGTCATGGAGTCTTAAGGTGCTCTGTTTTCCGCTTCTAGAAGTAAATGTGTGCAGCTTTGAATTGACTTGTGATGTAATGATCCATCGCTTCCTTGCCTGCGCTAGGGCCCTAAAACTACGCATTAGTTGTGCTATTTCTGTTGGTCATTCTAGGCATGCCCGCTATTTAGTAGCATCTAGAAGGCTCTTAGGTTGTATCTAGGAGCAGAAAACCACTGCTATTGGTCAGTGCTACTTCAGCCGCAGCACTTTGCTTCCAAGCAATGAAAAGAAGGTTCTCTGAACCAAAATGGATACGGTTATTATACTTCTATAATACGACAATCTATGTATAGGATGTGTTCATAGCACACAGGATATACCGCACTATGGTACATGGCTTGCTATAAAGAGACAAAGGTTGCTAGATTTATTGCCAAAGGAGGCACTTTCAAAGGTTTGTTATTTATTCTCAGCCCGTTCCAAAGAGGTTGGTAAATTTGCCACGAAAGGTTTATTTAAAGTGCTGATATTTTTCTTTAAAAAGAAAGTAAAAACCTATATTAAAAGTGGCACGCACAGTGCCTTTCAGACAAAAGCAGTACGCGAGTCCTGTTCGTTGCTTGCAGAAGAGACGATGTCAGTGGTTCTTTCATGTTAATATTTCTTGGTTTAGTGCTTTTATCATCTCGTTTTACAAAGATATTAAAGTTCAGCAGCGAGTGTATATTTTTTTAACGATTGAGCACTAGTTTTCCTGCTTGGGGGATGTCTGGGGTTGCCATGCAAGCCCATGTGGTTTGGGGAGGTTGAGCAAAATGGGTAAGAGATGAAATGCTGATCCGAGCCCATTGGTGTATTGCCTTTTTATGACATGTATGATGCCTTTGTATTTACAGTTTGCTCCCTGGCAATCAATTCCATATCATAATGTTTGAATGCCATATATTTTGCACATTGTATATATGTAATGCATACTGTATTTTTATATGTGTAGCACATTTATCATTGGATATTTTGTACATAGTGGCAATGTTGTAGCTACTGATAAATTGTTGAATAGAAGTATACATCCATTTTTTTTGTGTTCCAGAATAAAAAAAAATATGAATTTCATTTGGTTTTTGTCCAAATAAAATTGTGTCTTACAGTTTGGAAACATTTTAATAACTAGAGTATTTTGTTTATTTTATCATAATTTTTATTTAGAATCTAAACATTATTAGCCTTTCAGCTTGGCTCAAAATATGCAATCCCTACCAGACCATTGCCGTGTGCATAATGTAGGAAGGTCCCACCAGCCTGGGGTGCAAGGATAGCAACTATATATATACAGTACATACAGTATAACTATCTACTTCTCTTTTAAGGCATAATGTTCCATATTATGGAAAGACCCAAGCATTGTGGATAATAGATTCCATGCCTGTACTGATGAAAGCGTTGCTCTTCTCAATCTGCCTTCTTTTTGATTGCTAACATTGGTTGAATAAAAGAAATATTCCACAGCAATATTTACAGAAAAACCCTGAAATATGCTAATAAAACCTGCATCATAAATATGTAGCTTTCTGTGTTTCAAACAGTACTGCCCATAATAGAACAGGATACTAGCTCCACCCTCTTCTCGGGACCCTCACCTCAGAAAACAGAGGAAAACATTCTCTATAGCATTTCACCTCTTTATTCAAAGTGACTGGGCAGTCTTCTAATATTAAAAATCACACCTATATTTACTATATGGGCAAAGTATGTGGACATCTGCGTGTCCAACATCTTATTCCAAAACACCTGCCTGGCCAACATTTCATTCTTTGCTAATAAAACAGGCTTCTCCCTCTACTGTGAGCGCTTCTCACTAGATGCCTTGTAGTGAATAATAATAATAAGTTGGGCACTGATATTGGCAGTCAGGCCTGGCTTTCCTTGGCGCTCTAATTCATCACGCTGATGTTCAGTTGGGTTGAGGTCAGGACTTTGTTCAACGAAAATAGTTCAGCTGAAATATATAAGAAAGCACATAAGCTTATTGTCCAAATCTTGACTTTCAAGCTGGGCTTGTGCTGGGGGATGTGCTGGCACGTGTGTTGGCATTAATGGGTGTACATTAAATAGAATAGTGAAAATGGGTAGTGCAGCACTTTGGACTAGGTTTGGCTAAAGCCAGAATACTACCTAATTGACCATATTATGTATGTGATAGGGGCCTTAGGCTGCAAGCACAAATGGGACAGGAACTGACTGATGTATCGAGGGGTGAAAAATGTATAATCTCTGTAGAGACCTGTGGAATATTTTGGTACTATATAGATAATGGATGATAATATTAAAGCTGCATGTGATTCTTGAACATAGTAACATAGTAAGTTGGGTTGAAAAAAGACATATGTCCATCATGTTCAACCATAATGCCTATATATAACCTGCCTAACTTCTAGTTGATCCAGAGGAAGGCAAAAAACCCCATCTGAAGCCTCTCTAATTTGCCACAGAGGGGAAAAAATTCCTTCCTGACTCCAAGATGGCAATCGGACCAGTCCCTGGGGCAACTTGTACTAAGTGCTATCTCCCATAACCCTGTATTCCCTCACTTGCTAAGAATCCATCCAGCCCCTTCTTAAAGCTATATAATGTATCAGCCAGCACGACTGATTCGGGGAGGGAATTCCACAACCTCACAGCTCTCACTGTAAAAAATCCTTTCCGAATATTTAAACGGAAGCTCCCTTCTTCTAAACGGAGTGGGTGCCCTCGTGTCCGTTGGAAGGACCTACTGGTAAATAAAACATTAGAAAGGTTATTATATGATCCCCCTATATATTTATACATAGTTATGAACATATTCTATGTAAAGTACTGAGAATGTTGGCAATATATAAATGAAATGGTTAGTTCACCTTTAAATTAAAGGAAAACTATACCCCAAGAATAAATACTGTACAGCTAGTTTATATCATATTAAGTGCAGCTCTAACTGTAACAGGAGGTAGTGTGGGGGTAAAAGACAGAACTTTGTCCATAAATTGGCTGATAGGCCTAGCATGTATGTGTGTCCTGGCTTGTTTGTGTGCACTGTGAATCCTATGGTCCCAGGAGACAACCCTTAATTCTTAAAATGGCAATTTTCTATTTAGGAGTACCCATTAGCACATACTACTAAAAAGATATATATATACAGTGCTTTGCTAAATTATTCACCCCCCTTAGCATTTTTCATATTTTGTTGCCTCACAACCTGGAATTAAAATGGATTGTTTTGAGAGTTTGCACCATTTCATTTACAGAACATACCTACAACTTTGAAGATGTATTTTTTTTATTGTGAAACAAACAACAAACAGGACAAAATAACAGAAAACTTCAGTGAGCATAACTCTTCACCCCCCTAAAGTCAGTACATTGTAAAGCCACCTTTTGCGGCAATTATCTTGCCGCTGGGATTTTGCCTATTCCTCAAAGGCAAAACTGCTTCAGCTCCTTCATGTTGAGACAGCAATCTTCAAGTTTGACTACAGATTCTCAATTGGATTGAGGTCTGGACTTTGACTAGGCCATTCCAACATTTAAATGTTTCCCCTTAAACCACTTGAGTGTTGCTTTAGTATGCTTCGGGTCATTGTCCTGCTGGAAGGTGAACCTCCGGCCAAGTCTTAAATTACAGGCAGACTGACACAGGTTTTGCTGAAGTATATCCCTGTATATATGTAGCACCATCCATCTTTCCCTTGACTCAGACCAGTTTCCCTTTTCAGTTGCTGCTGAAAAACATCCCCACAACATGATGCTGCCTCCACCATGTTTCACTGTGGCAATGGTGTTCTTGGGGTGATGGAATGTGCTGGGTTTGCGCCAGACAAAGCATCTTCCTTGGTGGCCGAAAAGTTCCATTTATTCTCATCTGACCAGAGCACCTTCCTCCATACATTTGGGGAGTTGCCCACATGCCTTTTGGCAAACTCAAAACGCACCTTCTTAGTTTTAACGTTAAGTAATGGCTTTTTTCTGGCCACTCTTCCATGTCCAGCTCTATGGAGAGTACAGCTTATTGTAGTCCTATGGCCAGATACTTCAGTCTCTGCTGTTGAACTCTTCAACTCCTTCAGGGTTACCTTTGGTCTCCTTGCTGCCTCTCTGATTAATGCCCTCCTTGCCCGGTCTGTGAGTTTTGGTGGGTGGCCATCTCTTGGCAGGTTTGTTGTGAAACCATTTTCTTTCCATTTGAAGATTTGATGGTGCTCCGAGGGATCCATAAAGATTTGGATATTTTTTTATAACCCAACCCTGACTTGTACTTCTCAACAACTTCTGACTTCTTTGGAGACCTCATTGGTCTTCATGGTGTGATGCCTCTTGCTTAGTGGTGGTGAAACCTCTGGGACCTTTCTAAAAAGGGAGTGTTTATACTGACAGATCATGTGACACTTAGATTGCACACAGGTGGACTTCATTTCACTAATTATGTGACTTTTGAAGGTAATTGGTTGCACCAGGACTATTTAGGGGCTTCATGGCAAAGGGGGTGAATACATATGTACACTTTTTCTCATTTCAACTATTTTGTGCAGATCCATCACATAAAATAAAATGATGAAACATTTAAATTACAGGTTGGAATGTAACAAAACATGAAAAATGCCAAGGGGGGTGAATACTTTAGCAAAGCACTGTATTCTTATAAAAATTGTTTATTGAGATGAAGCAGGGTTTTACATATGAGCTTGTTTATGTAATATATTTTTTATACAGACCTACATAATTCAGGTCTCTCTCATAGTTTTCCTCTAATTTTTAGCATAATGTCAACCATAATGTTGAGACAATTTGCAATTATTCTCTTGATAGCTAGATATAAACTGACCCATTTCTCTTGGGATTTAAGATTTAAATGGAAAACATTCCCTCTGTTTGACATGAGCTCATTCAGTTGGGCATTTCAAGAAAATGTGCATAAATACTAACTGAACTTCCATAAATAAATATATATATTTTTTTTAACACAGACATACCTGATTCGACACATTGACAGGAACCAGTTCTCAACCCTTCTTAGGGTGAAGACACACAGGATGATTAGTTGCAGCGACTCAGTAGCGGTGACTAAGCATGATAGATTAATAGGGAAGGGTTTCATTATACTGTGAGCCTAAGAAAGACTCACATCCCGATCACTTGAAAATTCAAGGACATATCTGGATTTTGATTCAAGAATGTCCCAGCTGAATGAGCTTAAAAAGTGGGGTATATTTTCTCTCGTTTTCCATGGAATTGTATTGTCTCATTTACAATATAGACTGATGATGGGCAGAACTTTTAATGAATATTGGTTTATATATATATATTTCTGCATTCTAACATTAGTAGGCTGGTCCGTCACTTGTATTTTACGAAAGTGAATAAAGAGGTGAAACGCTATACTGTGACCCTCTCGATGTTTCCTGGAATTCTGGAAGTCGAATGTTTCATGTCACAATGTTGAAATGTTTTAGTTTGTTCTGTGGGAACGGTGGCAGATCATATTGGCTGGGGTGGGATCGAATGTGGGCTTTCTGGGGAGGGAGCTGCTCATTTGCACATTTGGCCTTGGGGTCCAGCAGTTTCTAGCTATGCCTCACTTCTAGCGGTTTTGTTGTTCCAAGAGGCAGCCGTTCCTTATGAATTGAGGATAAATTGACTGCCTCTTTCACAAGTAATGAAATTGCCCTTTCTTTGGCTTCAGCAAGGAGAAAACGGATTTTGCTGGAAATAGAACAGTGTGTTTTTGTTTGAGTAGATTTAGGAGCCATTTCTTTCAATGTGTCCTGTAGGAAGGCAACTTGGCATAATGGAGTCTGTGATTTAATATGGCATTTTAGCTAGAACTTGCAGCTAGCTTTTCCTCGCAGCTTTAAAAGCCTTGTACTTTAGCAGTTTTCTAACATATTCTCATTTCCCTGGCAATGAATATTATTTATATAAATAGAACTTGCGTCCAGTTCTGAAAAGTTAAAGTTATAACTTCCAGTGACTACAAAATGTTTTACAGAATGAAAGTTCTTGAGGCAGATGTAGAAATGGCATGTATAAAGAACTTGAGTTATTTAACACTATTAGTGTCTGAGTAGCCCCCAGTGGTGCCATCAGCCCAGCGCTGTGCCATGGGGCATATCCTTTTTCCTCAAAGGAAACTTTTGGCAACTTTGCTACAATTCGCTGATGGAGAGGAACGTTTTGTCACCCACTGTATTTATCAACATCCTGTCATTGACCTAAAACTTGGGAAGGCTCTGCAGCCCAGCTTTAAAAATCATGGCTAGACAATGAGAAAAGGTGGCCACCATGGCTACAGGGCGAGACACAGCTTATAAACACTGGGCAAATTTAAATCTGGGCAGTAACCCATGGCAACCAGTCAGATGTTTGCTTTCATTGTTCTATCTGCAGCTGGAAAAAAAGCTAATCACTAACTGATTGCTGTGGGTTGCAAGTGTTCATATAGTGAATGTGAGAGAGTGTCAGCCATGGCCAGGTGAAGGGATCTGGGTGACTGTGTGAGAGTGGCAATTGTGGTTAGAGAGTGACTCTATGCTAGCAGCACCTGGGCCTGTTTGGCAGAAATAAAGTAAATTTTAAATATAGTTTTTGCTTTGAAAGCTAGGCCCAAGAACCCTGGGGCAAGAAGTTCCAATTATATGCTTCTTGCCACCTAGAATTATAAATCTGGCAAAGTTGTTGGCCTTGTGCCTTGTATGGTCATGGAACTCCTCTAAAGAAGTGAAAAGAGCAAAAAACAATTTTGCACCAGTAATATGCACAAAGATTGGCCTAGTACAGGTATCTGTTATCTGAAAACCTGTTATCCAGAAAACTACTAATTATAGGAACACCATCTCCTACAGACTCCATTTTAATCAAATAATTCACATTTAAAAAAAAATGCTTTTCTTTTTCTCTGTACGGGTATGGGACCCATTATCCAAACTGTTGGGGACCTGGGGTTTTCTGAATAACGGATCTTTCTGTAATTTGGGTCTCCATACCTTAAGTCTGCTAAAAAATAATTTAAATATTAAATAAACCCAAGGTACTGTTTTATTATTACAGAGAGAAAGGGAATCATTTTTAAAAATTTGCATTACAGGTAAAGGATCAGTTATCCAGAAACCCATTATCCAGTAAGTTCCAAAAGGCCATCTCCCATAGGCTCCATTATAAGTAAATAATTCTCATTTTTAAAAATTATTTTTTCTCTGTAATAATAAAACAGTACCTGTACTTGATCCCAACTAAGATATAATTACCCCTTATTGGGGGCAGAACAATCCTATTGGGTTTATTTCATGTTTAAATGCTTTTTAGTAAACTTAAAGCATGGAGATGCAAACTAACGAAAGATCCCTTACCGGGAAGACCCAAGGTCCAGAGCATTCTGGATAACAGATCAACATACCTGTATTTGGCTATAATGGAGTCTATGGGAGATGGCTTTCCAATCATTCGGAACTTTCTGGATAATGGGCTTTCGGATAACTGGTCCTATACTTGTAATAATAAAACAGTATCTTGTACTTGACTATTGGTGGCAAAACAATCCTATTGGGTTTATTTAATGTTTAAATTATGTTTAGTGCATTCTGGTCCCATACAGGTCCCATACCTGTAATTCTGCACCCATTTTAGTGCCCAGGAAACATCAGTGAGCAGTAGCTCTATACTGTGTATTTATCAAAGGATGAACTTTCACTTTCACTCTCACTCATTGATAAATAATAATTTATCAATAAATAAGTTTCGGACTGTGGTGAGCTCTAACTTCACTCTTTGATAAATATACCCATCAGTATATATATATCAGTCAGGCTACAGACACCATGTGACAGATGTGATAAGCCATTCAGCCCCACTATTTAGCAATTTTGTACATGCAACAGATTTAAGAGTGTTGTACACTTTGTAACAGAAAATAAACGTTTTACATTCTTTCAGTGCATTACAGGGAACCTATTCATATACAAAAGGGCGCTGAAATGCCCACAAGATACAGGCCGCCTGTACGCAGTGTATAAGAGCACGCACGGAGCAAAGTATTCCTTGGCTGATACAGAAACCAAGAAATTGGTAATTCGAACAAGATGCTTCTCTGACATCTTAAATTATGAACAGTAGGATCTCATGTTTAAATTATAGTTTAATATTCACTTGGGAGCCACATTTTCTTCTTTTCAGGATATGGTTAGAATCGCCATTAAGGAACAGGAATAATGCCTTGTTTTCTATTCCTGCAGAATTGTACTCATGTAGTACAGCATATGAAAGCAACCTCATTGGCAACACTGCCTGGCTACCAAATATCCTTTCCACACAAGTGGCGGCTCTTACCTGTGGCACTGGCAGGTACTTACACCGCCTGTGTGCTGCTGTGAGGTTGGGTCCTACTACACAGGTAGCTACACGGTGCTTGTACCCAGCAGAGCTTACAGCTAAGCCCATACTACACAGGTAGCTACACGGTGCTTGTACCCAGCAGAGCTTACAGCTAAGCCCATACTACACAGGTAGCTACACGGTGCTTGTACCCAGCAGAGCTTACAGCTAGGCCCAACCATTAGTGCTCTGCCCTGAGGTACAATGTACGGAACACACTTTTGAAACAAGCAAATGATACCCATGCATTATTAAAAGGTATAAATAGTGCATAAAACTAGCATTATAAACCTCTAAACCCAGTGGGGGGAATTCAGAATCGTGAGAAATATATAAAAATACATTCTCCATAGTTACAATTAGAAATCCACCAAAATTCTGATTTAACCCTCAGTTTTAATTTCCTGAGGAAAGAAAAACAGTTTACAGACACATTTTTAAATTTGTTTTTTAAAATGACAAAAACAGCTGGAAAAAAAACAATTTTAAAATGAATTAAACTCAGTGTCAGCTCCATTCTCTTCTGCTCCACGCTCTTCCCCCATATCAGCTCCATTCTCTTCTGCTCTGCACTCTTCCCCTGTGTCAGCTCCATTCTCTTCTGCTCTGCACTCTTCCCCCATATCAGCTCCATTCTCTTCTGCTCTGCACTCTTCCCCTGTGTCAGCTCCATTCTCTTCTGCTCAACGCTCTTCCCCCATATCAGCTCCATTCTCTTCTGCTCTGCACTCTTCCCCTGTGTCAGCTCCATTTTCTTCTGCTCTGCACTCTTCCCCTGTGTCAGCTCCATTCTCTTCTGCTCTGCACTCTTCCCCCATATCAGCTCCATTCTCATCTGCTCCGCACTCTTTCCCCATGTTAGCTCCATTCTCTTCTGCTCTGCACTCTTCCCCATATCAGCTCCATTCTCTTCTGCTCCGCATTCTTCCCCCGTATCAGCTCCATTCTCTTCTGCTCTGCACTCTTCCCCTGTATCAGCTCCATTCTCTTCTGCTCTGCACTCTCCACCCTTGTCAATTCCATTATTTTCTGCTCTGCACTCTTCCCCTGTGTCAGCTCCATTCTCTTCTGCTCTGCACACTTCCTCTGTGTCAGCTCCATTTTCTTCTGCTCTGCACTCTTCCCCTGTGTCAGCTCCATTTTCTTCTGCTCTGCACTCTTCCCCCGTGTCAGCTCCATTTTCTTCTGCTCTGCACTCTTCCCCTGTGTCAGCTCCATTCTCTTCTGCTCTGCACTCTTCCCCCATATCAGCTCCATTCTTTTCTGCTCCGCACTCTTCCCCCGTATCAGCTCCATTCTCTTCTGCTCTGCACTCTTCCCCTGTATCAGCTCCATTCTCTTCTGCTCTGCACTCTCCACCCTTGTCAACTCCATTCTTTTCTGCTCTGCACTCTTCCCCTGTATCAGCTCCATTATCTTCTGCTCTGCACTCTCCACCCTTGTCAATTCCATTCTCTTCTGCTCTGCACTCTTTCCCCGTGTCAGCTCCATTTTCTTCTGCTCTGCACTCTTTCACCGTATCAGCACCATTCTCTTCTGCTCCGCACTCTTCCACTGTGTCAGCTCCAATCTCTTCTGCTCTGCACTCTTCCCCTGTGTCAGCTTCATTCTCTTCTGCTCCACACTCTTCCCCCATGTCAGCTCCATTCTCTTCTGCTCCGCACTCTTCCACTATGTCAGCTCCATTCTCTTCTGCTCCGCACTCTTCCCTGTGTCAGCTCCATTCTCTTCTGCTCCACACTCTTCCCCCATGTCAGCTGCCTTCTCTTCTGCTCCGCACTTTTCCCCCATATCAGTTCAATTCTCTTCTGTTCCGCACTCTTCCCCAGTGTCAGCTCCATTCTCTTCTGCTCCACACTCTTCCCCAGTGTCAGCTCCATTTTCTTCTGCTCTGCACTCTTCCCCTGTGTCAGCTCCATTCTCTTCTGCTCTGCACTCTTCCCCCATATCAGCTCCATTCTTTTCTGCTCCGCACTCTTCCCCCGTATCAGCTCCATTCTCTTCTGCTCTGCACTCTTCCCCTGTATTAGCTCCAGTCTCTTCTGCTCTGCACTCTCCACCCTTGTCAACTCCATTCTTTTCTGCTCTGCACTCTTCCCCTGTATCAGCTCCATTCTCTTCTGCTCTGCACTCTCCACCCTTGTCAATTCCATTCTCTTCTGCTCTGCACTCTTTCCCCGTGTCAGCTCCATTTTCTTCTGCTCTGCACTCTTTCACCGTGTCAGCACCATTCTCTTCTGCTCCGCACTCTTCCACTGTGTCAGCTCCAATCTCTTCTGCTCTGCACTCTTCCCCTGTGTCAGCTTCATTCTCTTCTGCTCCACACTCTTCCCCCATGTCAGCTCCATTCTCTTCTGCTCCGCACTCTTCCACTATGTCAGCTCCATTCTCTTCTGCTCCGCACTCTTCCCTGTGTCAGCTCCATTCTCTTCTGCTCTGCACTCTTCCCCCATGTCAGCTCCTTTCTCTTCTGCTCCGCACTTTTCCCCCATATCAGTTCAATTCTCTTCTGTTCCGCACTCTTCCCCAGTGTCAGCTCCATTCTCTTCTGCTCCACACTCTTCCCCAGTGTCAGCTCCATTCTCTTCTGCTCTGCACTCTTCCCCTGTGTCAGCTCCATTCTCTTCTCTTCTGCACTCTTCCCCCGTCTAAGCTCCATTCTCTTCTCTTCTGCTCTGCACTCTTCTCCTGTGTCAGCTCCATTCTCTTCTCTACTGCTCTGCACTCTTCCCCTGTGTCAGCTCCATTCTCTTCTTTTCTGCACTTTTCCCCAGTGTCAGCTCCATTCTCTTCTGCTCCGCACTCTTCCCCCATGCCAGCATCATTCTCTTCTGCTCCGCACTCTTCCACTATGTCAGCTCCATTCTCTTCTGCTCCGCACTCTTCCCCCGTGCCAGCTCTACTCTCTTTTGCTCTGCACTCTTCTCCCTCGTATCAGCTCCATTCTCTTCTCCATTTCACCCCCTTTCAGCTTTAGTAAGGATTTATTAGCATATTAATGGGGATTAAGAGACTATTGTCAGGGTACAAATACCAGTTTCTGCACATGAAAAAGAAAAAAAATGTTTCAAGGGCTCCAAGCCCTTTTCATCAGAGGAAAAGAACACACAAACAGAAACCTACACCAAACAAATTTAAATATAATACACTAATCACATGTTCGTGTGCAAACCGACGCATTAAATTATTATACATTGCATAATTCCAATCTATAGAAATATTTCCTATGGTCTTATATGGTGGTATTATATTTAAATCTGTTTGGTGTGGGTTTTTTGTTTGTGTGCGCTTTTCCATTGTAAGTTGCTTGCTAGTCCCCATATTGTGGGCAGGCAGTGGCTTGAGGGACCTGAAAGACCTGCAGTATATCTATTGTGTCAGGCTAGAGCTGAGTGACTAATTTCCTACTGTGCTTTTGGTAAACACTCACTGCATGGACAGGCCCTGGCAAAGATCTATGGGGAGATCCAATAAAGGTTTCTTTTCTAAATGTAACAATAATGACTTTAAGTTTAAATCAAATCCCAAATATTATTTATCATAACAGGTTTTATGTTCCCTTTGCTGCTGTCAATGGTGCCTAGCTCCTAGAAGTCCACTTATAATAGTCAAACAATAATCAGTGTTCAGCCAAGTAGTTCTTTGCCTCTTCTGGTTTGTAGGTATGCCTCTCCCATGGTGCTGGCCTTGGGGAGTTTTGCCTGATACAAGTGGCCCACTGCTTGTTGCTGGAAAAAAAACAGGCTGTAACCTGGTTGCCATTCTCTGCAGCCTCTGATAAGACACTTATAATAAGGTAGAATTAGTCAGTTGGGCTGCTTTTCATCAGCATGGTTTGGGCATCTTGTTAAAACATTATGAAGAATGGATGGTGCAGTATTTATACTTTGCTAAAAAAAAAAAAAAAAAATCATCTTTCAGCAATGCAATGATCCCAAATACAAGTCAAAGTAGTGGAAATCCTTAAGAACAAATGAAAAAAAAAAACACTTAATATCCTACAATGACCCAGTCAAAACCTCAATAGAGTATTTTTGGGATCATAGGCATTTGAAACAGGGGGGTCAGGGGGCTTCCTTGAAATTTTTACCCCCAGTTCCAATTTGTTATTTAAGCAGGACCCAGTTGATGTTTTGGTGGGGCGCGTGTACCATGCGCCAAGACTAGTCCAGAGTTACTTCTGAACAATGTGAGAAGCTGGTACATACTAATATACTAAAGTGTGTTGGAAATAGTTTTGAAATAAGCTCATAAGTGACAATCTGAGTAGCAACATTTCCCTATCCAAAAGCCAGTCTTACGTGATTATCTGGTTACAAAGATCTGCCTTTCTCATAGCTAGTGCCATATGTGATTATCTGGTTCCCAACCCTGCTTATCTGAAAGCTAGTCTTGTATGTGATTATTTGATACCACAGTTTGCCTTTCCAATAACTTGTCTCATAAGGGCTCTGGCACACGGGAAGATTAGTCGCCCGCGACAAATCTCCCTTGTCATGGGCGACTAATCTCTCCGAAATGCCATCCCACCAGCGCAAAAGGAAATCACTGGGGGGATGGCATACGCGGCGCCACGATTTCCCCAAGGCACCGCGTATGCCATCCCACTGGCGATTTACATTTTTGCTGGTGGGATGGCATTTCAGGGAGATTAGTCGCCCACGACAAGGGAGATTTGTCGCGGGCGACTAGTCACCCCGTGTGCCAAAGCCCTAAGTAATTATCTAAGAACCAAAGCTTGCCCATCCCAAAAAACAAGGATTATTTGTCCATATATTGCAATATACTTCAAGCTCAAAGTCAAAGTCATTCCTTCTGGTCAGTCCTACACTGACTTATGCGATTCATTAATAATTCTACTGCTTCAATATATATTTAGCAAAGGGACTTTGCAACTTACTTGCTTTCAAGGTTAAAACCCCCATATGGTTGCCCTTATATTGGCTCCACTGGGATCACCTGACTGTAGCTGGGAAAGTCACAATGGCCTTGTTTCATGTATTAGTTAACTAATTAAATATTTATATATATATATTGAACTGATACATGGAAATAAGGTATAACAAGTCAGATAGATAGAAAAACTTTATTAAAATTACAGAATTAACAGTTTCTGATTGTAAGGATGGTACTGTAGGGGGTGTAGCCGTTAATCAAGGATACTCAGGGATGTTGGCAGTAAAATTACCCAAATTACCATGGCAGCAATACACCAGTGGGCTAAGCACAACTGGCACCTAGCCAGTAGGGGGAGATATGAGGGACTCCACAGAAGAAAGTGCTTCAGGGCAGGTGTTCAGCCATGTCCTTCAGATCTTATCAAGTTTATGGAGGCATCCTCTTGCAAAAAGGTCAGCTTGATTATTGGATGGGGGTGGGGGGCTTATCCATTAGACAGCTATGGCTTTTTTGGCATAAAACAAGGATGACCTCAAGAGGGTTCTACTTTTACTAAGCAGACTTTTACAGGCTTCTTCCTGACAAAGATAAAGCAAAGAAGATGAAGTGTTTTGGACAGAAGAAGGGTTTAATAACATCAGAAGAGAGACCATTGTTCATGGGATTTGTAATGACAAAAGCTACCGAAAAACAATTTACTAAACCTAATAAAACAGAGTCCTAACCACATCCTAGGTATGAACTCAGCATGGATAGAACAATGGAAACAGTCTCACGGTTTTTAATTTTATCCTGCTGGGTCTCTTCCTCACTTCTGCTTTAGATTATCTCAGTCAATTACCCACTTTGCTTCTGGTAATCCCTTTACTTCTTTCCCAGTTTCTAAAACCTCAAGCGTTAACCCCTTTAACACTGTTTAGATCAGAATGCCTTTATTCAAGTGAAGCATATCATTCACATTTCACATATTTTTTAATATGGAAAGATGACGGATTATTTTTTTGCAGTTTTAGTATTTACACATACACGTGACAGTTGCCATGTTGCTTACCTTGGTTATAGCAGTCCCTACAGACAACAAGAGCCAAAGGACTCAATTTTTCAACTACATCCTCTGTGACACATTCATAATATGGTATTGTATAAATACCATGCTGAGAATTAATTTTTATTTCAGTGTAATAATTGAAACTATTTGACAGTGTGTCCTTGTCTCTGCATACATGTGGGTGTTATTTATTTGCCTCTATTATGTGTATTCTGCACTCAGTTATCAATATACAAAAAAAGCATAACCACTAAATATATTGAAATAATGAGCTGATCCCAATATTCAATTAGGAGCCATGATTACAACCAAAATGTTTGGGTTGGGACCGCTCCACTTTTCTCACATGGTATCCTTCATACATAATAAACAGTGCATCACTGTATTACCTGTATTACTTTTTTCTCAGCTCCATTTCTTTTGCTAGGCATAGAATGATGAAAGTTTCACATGGGTCGTGTATAAGTGGGGGTCATTTATCAACACTGAGCAAATTTGCCCTTGGGCAGTAACCAATCAAACTGTTGCATTCATTGTTCTACATGCAGCTGGCTGAAAAAACGCCATCACTCATTGGTTGCTATGGGTTACTGCCCATGGGCAAATTTGCCCAGTGTTAATAAATGAGCCCCAGTGTATGTTGCAGATAGCAGCCAATAGCAGTCAACAGTAATAGTCTTCTCAAAATGTCATCATGCTTCTTACTCCTACTCTGAGCATGTTGATGGGGAAGCAGTAACCTCTGGCTCAACATGGACTTCTAATGGGGAATAAATCATTAAGTGGTAAGGAGGGGTATAACCTAAGCTATTCGGGCCCTGCCCTATTTATCCCTACTTTACAGTAAAGTAAGGGGTCATAGATAGGAACCTCGTGTCTTAAGTATATGGAGTCCACTTTGTCTTCTAAACAAAATAAGACAAAAAGAGACGTAAAATACTAAAGATGTTAACATTGTGAATGATTTGTAAACCCTCTGTGAGAGTAATGGTATGGGTGCTATGTTTGACTTTTGTTTAGAACATTACTAGCATGCCATGTCTCCAGTTAGGTGCTATGACTGGATCAGTCAGGTTCCTTCCTTGAGGGTAGCAGACACACTGACTTTTCAGTTAGCTGCAAGCCTGTGTTATTCAGTGGCAGTCTAAGCTGGCCCATTTAGTCTAGAGACATTGCCAAACAAATAGTGTTTTGCCTAAAGGACAGAGTGTGCTGTAGTGGAGGTAGTTTTACTGTAGCTCTGTACTTCATGCTTCCTAACAATTCATTTACTGGTAATTGTAAAGGACAGTTTGCTCTGGTTTTATTTATTTCACCTATTCTTTTTATTCCACTTCCCTTTATGCTGCTCTAATGCATGGAAGAGTTGAGAAACTTCAGGCTCCACAAACATTGTTCTCATTTTATGTAAATAAAAGGGAATTCTACTGTTTAACATATATTTTCTAAAATCACTGGGGGTTATTTATCAACACTTTGCCCATGGGCAATAACCCATGGCAACCAATCCAATTGTTGCATTAATTGTTCTTTTTGCAGCTGGCTGAGAAAAGCCAATCACTGGTTGGTTGCTGTGGGTTACTGCCCACAGGCAAATTTTCCCAATGTTAATAAATGAGCCCCACTGTCTTCATTTCTGCACATTCAGGTGGGTCCAGCCAACCTTTTTCAGAGTTTCTGCCTCGTACGTTAGATGAATATCTAGAGATGCTCTTTTTTCATAAAATTATCACTGCCAAAATGTTGAGCAAATAAGCTGATTTATGTTAACCCTTAAAGGATGTGTAAACCTTACATTTTCCTGCTATGTATAAAGTTGGGCACGTCTCCCCCACCCAAACGGCATCATTTGTACCACATATATCCCCTCCATTTGCCAGCACCGTCACATTCCTAAAACAAATAGCAGCCTTCACCCAGTAGCCATTTTCCCTCTGACACATCATCAGTGATGTTTGCATCTGCAAACAGCACACGTGCAATATAAGGTTCATGCAATCAAAAATGCAGGCTTACACAGGCAGAACTTAAAAGCTCTGCTTGGACTGAGCACTGGCTTGGACTGAGCACTGTAATGGTTTAACTGAGCTCAGTAGAGGAAGTTAGGAGAAAAACAATGCCATCTTTTTATTGGCTGCTAGACTGAAGGGGGCTTGTTTAGTAATCTGAGCTGAGAATAACTGAGCATGCCCAGTAGCCAACAGCCAAAGCAAATTCCTGAGGGGGGGGCTGAGTGAGACAATTATTTTGACGTGTCATTTTTCGTGGTTCACAAATTTTTCGCCAATTCACTAATTTGCAGATTAAAATGCAGATTTTTCGGCAAAGCGAAATGGGATTGATTCATGATGCATGGCCAGCTCCTTAGAAGCATGGAGATAAAACTATACAACCAGAACACTGGGGTCCATTGTTAGTACTAATCAAAAAGCACAGATACACTGCTTTACTTCCCCTGTTTTTAATAGCAAGGAGAATTGGGCACACAGAATATGACAAGTAAAAGTGAAATGACTGTGGGCAATAAGACCGTAATTCCAAGGAATTTTTATGGCACCTCCCCAAAAACATTTTGGACCTTTAGACTTGCTCAGTTATAATTTGGAAAAGAACACATATGCTAAGAGGAGAAAAGACTATTACAAACTCAACATTAAAGCTTATCAAAAAGTACATGATGCTCTCTAAAATCAAGACACAATACCAACTAGGGCAAACCAATCCAACCAGGAAGGGTCACCATTGTACAGAAGAACAGGAACAGCACCTCTTGTCTTTGTAGATTAAAACAAGCTTGATAAAAGGTCTTATGTGACCTGAAACTTTGCTGCTGTTGTTGTTTGCCCCAGAAAACTTTGCAATAAAGGCATTTTAATCTACAAAGACAAGAGGTGCTGTTCCTGTTCTTCTGTACCAGGATATGCCGATGGAAAGTGGCCATTGGGGAACCTGCACTACTTGTAACTAATCACAAGGCTTGGTGCTGACTACTACTCTCCAAATAGGGTCACCATTGTAATCATAAATATCCAGCAGCCTAGTGGTGTGCCCCTGTATACACCTTTTATTCTTTCTCTAAAAATTCTAATCAAATATGTCTATAAAAGAACTTGTGGGGTCTGTCTGATGCCCAGTTTAAATGTGTAAGTGTAAAACACATCCTTGTTCCTCTGGGTTGAATTATGTATGCAGTTCATAAAAGTTTTTGCTTTAGGCCTGGCATGACCTAGTTTATTCACTTATCAACACAGGTACTAATTTAGAGTTTGCCAGTCTAAATGGCTCTTCCACAGGTAATGAAACACCATATCATAACATTTATATAATATATATCTATATATAGATAAAATAAAATATTTTTTCGCATTTAGCTAATGAAATTGTTATCAGCGATGCTCTTAGTCTTAGCCCATTTCCTATACATAAAACACTGGTAGTCTTATCTGGCTAATAAAAGATTTCTTTGCCAGGCTGTGGGATATCTTACAAAAGCAGGACTTGCTAAATAAACATTCATAGCCGGTATGTTGGGAGAGCACTGTACCTTGTCCTTGTATATCAATCATCTTCATTGGACATGCTTATGACTACATAGCTGTGTGTAATTTAAGAAACTCTTTAGTTCATGTGATTATTTCCTTAGTCACATGTATAGATTGTAAAGATAACCTGGCAAATGTTTCACCTTTCATCTCTGCTCTGCGCCTCAAATCTCTTATTCAGGGAAAACAAAATCTCATGTTCCTAGAAAATTTGGCTCCTATGAGACAAACTGATCCATGGAAAAAGGTTTATTCGGTTTAATATTCAGTTTTATATTTCTTGTGTCATTTAGTCTGGCAGTTTAAGTGCTTGCTACATATGGTTGCTAAGCTATAGCAGTGCACACATTAGCTCTATTGTATTTCAGTAAAAAGTAAATCATTTCATGTCATTCTGTAGTCACTATGGATCAAATGCTCTCTAAATATTCCTGGTAGAATACATACAGTGGTGTGAAAAACTATTTGCCCCCTTCCTGATTTCTTATTCTTTTGCATGTTTGTCACACAAAATGTTTCTGATCATCAAACACATTTAACTATTAGTCAAAGATAACACAAGTAAACACAAAATGCAGTTTTTAAATGAGGGTTTTTATTATTTAGGGAGAAAAAAAATCCAAACCTACATGGCCCTGTGTGAAAAAGTAATTGCCCCCTGAACCTAATAACTGGTTGGGCCACCCTTAGCAGCAATAACTGCAATCAAGCGTTTGCGATAACTTGCAACGAGTCTTTTACAGCGCTCTGGAGGAATTTTGGCCCACTCATCTTTGCAGAATTGTTGTAATTCAGCTTTATTTGAGGGTTTTCTAGCATGAACCGCCTTTTTAAGGTCATGCCACAACATCTCAATAGGATTTAGGTCAGGACTTTGACTAGGCCACTCCAAAGTCTTTATTTTGTTTTTCTTCAGCCATTCAGAGGTGGATTTGCTGGTTTGTTTTGGGTCATTGTCCTGCTGCAGCACCCAAGATCGCTTCAGCTTGAGTTGACAAACAGATGGCCGGACATTCTCCTTCAGGATTTTTTGGTAGACAGTAGAATTCATGGTTCCATCTATCACAGCAAGCCTTCCAGGTCCTGAAGCAGCAAAACAACCCCAGACCATCACACTACCGCCACCATATTTTACTGTTGATATGATGTTCTTTTTCTGAAATGCTGTGTTACTTTTACGCCAGATGTAACGGGACACGCACCTTCCAAAAAGTTCAACTTTTGTCTCGTCGGTCCACAAGATATTTTCCCAAAAGTCTTGGCAATCATTGAGATGTTTTTTAGCAAAATTGAGACGAGCCATAATGTCTTTTTGCTTAAAAGTGGTTTGCGCCTTGGAAATCTGCCATGCAGGCTGTTTTTGCCCAGTCTGTTTCTTATGGTGGAGTCGTGAACACTGACCTTAATTGAGGCAAGTGAGGCCTGCAGTTCTTTAGATGTTGTCCTGGGGTCTTTTGTGGCCTCTCGGATGAGTTGTCTCTGCGCTCTTGGGGTAATTTTGGTCGGCCGGCCACTCCTGGGAAGGTTCACCACTGTTCCATATTTTTGCCATTTGTGGATAATGGCTCTCACTGTGGTTCGCTGGAGTCCCAAAGCTTTAGAAATGGCTTTATAACCTTTACCAGACTGATAGATCTCAATTACTTTTGTTCTCATTTGTTCCTGAATTTCTTTGGATCTTGGCATGATGTCTAGCTTTTGAGGTGCTTTTGGTCTACTTCTCTGTGTCAGGTAGCTCCTATTTAAGTGATTTCTTGATTGAAACAGGTGTGGCAGTAATCAGGCCTGGGGGTGACTACAGAAATTGATATTGAAATTGAAAATTGAAATTGATAAACCACAGTTAAGTTATTTTTTAACCAGGGGGGCAATCACTTTTTCACACAGGGCCATGTAGATTTGGAGTTTTTTTTCTCCCTTAATAACGTAAACCTTCATTTAAAAACTGCATTTTGTGTTCAATTATGTTATCTTTGACTAATAGTTAACGGTTTTTGATGAGCAGAAACATTTAAGTGTGACAAACATGCAAAAGAATAAGAAATCAGGAAGGGGGCAAATAGTTTTTCACACCACTGTAATATCAACTATATGAACACAGAACTGGGGAAATGCCAAGTGTTGTGTTGACATATCGATTCTGTTTTGCACCTTTATTGCATAGCCCTATTGCAAATAAAGTGATCTCTCTTGAGTATAGAGTATAAAAATGAGTGTGTTGTAATTAGTGGCCTGTGCATGTGAGGTCACAGATGTGGCACCAACATGGCTGACTGCAGTGTACAACACCCAATTCAGAGCTCAGGAGCTCAAAAGTGTGAAAAAGAAATGCTCAAGATTTCCTGCCCCCCCCTCCACACACACACATACATACATACACACACGGCCGCCATCAGGGGGGACAGTTGTCCCGGGCCGGGGCGTTTAAAGGGGGCCCGGCCATGCTAGAGTTTTTTTTTTACCTCGGGCCCCCTTCAATCAACTCCAGGCCCTGTTACTTCCATTGCCGGCGTCCGCTGTTATGTCCCGAGCTACCCGCTACATGTGTGCTTTTATAAGGTTGCGCCCTGTGCTCACTGACGTCACACGCACGGGGCACAACATGTAGTGGTGAGCTTGGGACGTAGTGGAAGATACAAATGAAGCCGGAGTTGACACAGGTGAGGAGCCGGAGGAAGTAGAAGGATGCTGGCGGCGGCGGCGGCGGCAGTAGAGGACTGGAGGATACTTGGGGGAGCTCTGGGGAAGGTGGAGGATGCTTGGGGGGACCCTGGGGGAAGGTGGAGGATGCTTGGGGGGACCCTGGGGGAAGGTGGAGGATGCTTGGAGGGACCCTGGGGGAAGGTGGAGGATGCTTGGGGGGCCCTGGGGGAAGGTGGAGGATGCTTGGGGGGACCCTGGGGGAAGGTGGAGGATGCTTGGGGGGACCCTGGGGGAAGGTGGAGGATGCTTGGGGGGACCCTGGGGGAAGGTGGAGGATGCTTGGGGGGACCCTGGGGGAAGGTGGAGGATGCTTGGGGGGACCCTGGGGGAAGGTGGAGGATGCTTGGGGGGGCCCTGGGGGAAGGGGGAGGATGCTTGGGGGGGCCCTGGGGGAAGGTGGAGGATGCTTGGGGGGACCCTGGGGGAAGGTGGAGGATGCTTGGGGGGGCCCTGGGGGAAGGTGGAGGATGCTTGGGGGGGGGCCCTGGGGGAAGGTGGAGGATGCTTGGGGGGACCCTGGGGGAAGGTGGAGGATGCTTGGGGGGGGGCTTGGAAGAAGCAGCAGGATGTTGGGTGGGGGAGTTGAAGGATGCTTAGGTGGCCCTGGAAGAAGCAGGAGGATTCTGGGGGGGGGGGGGAGCGTCAAGAAGCAGCGGAGAGCGGGCCATTGTATGGGAACACTGGGGGAGGACCACCAATGTTTTAGGGGGCCCTGGGCTGGTAGCAATGTATTAGTGGGTCCCTGCCACTAATGCAAAACGTAACCCTTGGCCACAAATGTTTTAGGGGGGCCCTGGCTACCAATGTTTTAGGGGGCCCTCGCTACCAATGCTTGTGTATCCCTTGTATTGATGGTGGGGACCAGAAATTTTGTTGTGAGGGGCCCCGTGATTTCTGATGGCGGCCCTGCATACACACACACATACATACACACACACACACACATACATACATATACACACACATACACACACACATACATACATACACACAAACACATACTTAAGGTGGCCATACACGCACCGATATTATCGTACGAAACCTTGTTTTGTACGATAATCGGTGCGTGTATGGCATGTCGGCGAGTCGACCGATATCGCAGGAAGATGCTGATATCGGACGACTCGCCGATCGGACCAGTTTGAAAATTTTGATCGGGCGCCATAGAAGGCGCCTGACCAAAATTCTCCCTTCAGAGCTGAATCGGCAGAAGGAGGTAGAAATCCTATTGTTTCTACCTCCTTACCTGCCGATTCAGCCCTGAATGGTGTGTGGCGGATCTTACGATGTTTCGTGCGACCGATGGTCGTACGAAACATCGTCAGATCGCCACGTGTATGGCCACCTTATCACACACACACACACTAGAGAAGAGCTTGCATAGAGCCACCATTTCAGGTAAAGGGACACAAATCTCAGCGGGCCCTATAAACATCAAATGGCTCCACAGATCCCTGTCTCTCCACTTTTTAGTCTCTTGGGGGAGGGGTTACTTATAGGGCATAATATTATTTTCCTTAGTCCTATGATAGTTAATTTAACTGTGCTTTGGAATCTCTGCTACCGCTGGCGACTAATCTTGTGGGAAACAAAGTTGCCTTCAGGAGGAAACTTCATGCGACTTCGGAAAACCTACCAGCCTATTCCCTTTGTTGCCGGGGGAAAGGCATTTTGGCAAGATTAGCCAACCACGGTAGCAGAGATCTATGGCTGGCGACTAAGCTCTCTGTGGGACTTAAGATCCATGTATTGGCATAAGCAACTTAATTCTTCATAAATGCTAGAAATTAGGTTAATTAAATGTGACATTTTATTACTACAGGTAGGATATGCAGCTGCATGTATGGTTGAGGGGCAGCGGCATGGTTACCACTGTTTTACTGTCTGGTTTTAACTCAGACAGCCTGGTTTTCGGAAGGGCTATCAGGGCAAAACTGCCTGCCCGGTTTCCCCAATTTGGAAAAACGAGCAGGACTCTCTGAGATTGACGTGGTGATCAATGTCACAGTCCCACCCATGTAACAGCACTGGCCCACCCAGTCATGTCACGCCCACCCCCCTGATAGCAGGAGCTAAGGCTGATGCCAGACGTGGTGTTTTTACGCTGCATATTTTCTCTGCCTAAAAACGCCGCACAACCCACACAGCCCGACTATGGAATTTTGCAGCCAGGCCTTTTGCCTAGTACTGGTGACGCAGCAAATCCCGTTTCCCATGGTGCTAATAGTGCAAAATAGTAAAAACACCGCGTATTTCCGCAAGGTCTGGCAGCTGCCTTTGTGTATACATAGGAATAGGTTGCTGTGCAAATAACGGCGTATTTCAGCAAACGCATGAAAAGTCCGTGGTAACGCGTTTTCTAGTGTATTTACGCATAGTGTGTTTTCCATCGAGACTGTTTAAGTTATTTCTACGGATGATGATATTGTGCGTTTTTCAGCCGCCGAGAGAATTAGAAAATACGCAATGTAAAAACGCCATGTCTAGCATTAGCCTAAAGGTGACAACCCTAGGCAGCGGGTTGCACGACACGGATGTGTACAAACACATTTTCCTGCAGAATTTGTGGCACAATTTAGAATTTATAGTGATGCCAAGCTGTCCTGGTCGAGAAGCAGCAAAGCTGGCCTAAACCATGGTACTGCCACCATGTTTTACAGATGGGATAAGGTTGTTTTGTTGGAATGCAGTTTTTCCATTTTACCAAACTTAACACTTTTCATTCAAGTCAAAAAGTTTTATTTTTTGGGCCAGATAAAATCCTACAATAGGTTCATATACCCTTATACTTTTGCCTCACTAAAATATGGAACAAGGATGATGTTTTTGAATTATTTGTTTAACTGGGTTCTCATCATCTTATTTTAGGACTTGTGAGAAAATCCAGACCATGGTTTAGATCAACATAGTAACATAGTAAGTTGGGTTGAAAAAAGACATACGTCCATCAAGTTCAACCATAATGCCTATATATAACCTGCCTAACTACTAGTTGATCCAGAGGAAGGCAAAAAACTCCATCTGAAGCCTCTCTAATTTTCCGCAGAGGGGAAAAAATTCCTTCCTGACTCCAAGATGGCAATCGGACCAGTCCCTGGATCAACTAGTACTAAGAGCTATCTCCCATAACCCTGTATTCCCTCACTTGCTAAGAATCCATCCAGCCCCTTCTTAAAGTTATATAATGTATCAGCCAGCACGACTGATTCGGGGAGGGAATTCCAGAACTTCACAGCTCTCACTGTAAAAAATCCTTTCCGAATGTTTAAATGGAACCTCCCTTCTTCTAAACGGAGTGGGTGCCCTCGTGTCCGTTGGAAGGACCTACTGGTAAATAAAACATTAGAAAGGTTATTATATGATCCCTTTATATATTTATACATAGTTATCATGTCACCTCTTAAGCGCCTCTTCTCCAGTGTAAACAGACCCAACTTGGCCAGTCTTTCTTCATAACTGAGACTTTCCATACCCTTTACCAGCTTAGTTGCCCTTCTCTGGACCCTCTCTAACTCAATAATGTCCCGTTTGAGCACTGGAGACCAAAACTGAACAGCATATTCTAGATGGGGCCTTACCAGCGCTCTGTAAAGGGGAGGAATAACCCCCTCCTCCCGTGAATCTATACCCCTTTTAATACAGCTCAAAACCTTGTTTGCCCTTGCAGCTGCTGCCTGGCATTGCTTGCTACAGCCAAGTTTATTATCTACAAGGACTCCAAGGTCCTTCTCCATTATGGATTTGCCTAGTGCAGTCCCATTAAGGTTATACGGGGCTTGCATATTTTTACATCCCAGGTGCATGACCTTACATTTATCCACATTAAATCTCATCTGCCACTTAGCTGCCCAGATTGCCAGTTGGTCAAGACCCTGCTGCAGGGATGTCACATCCTGGATAGAATTGACTGGTCTGCAGAGTTTTGTGTCATCTGCAAACACTGATACATTACTCATAATACCCTCCCCTAAGTCATTTATGAACAAATTAAACAAAAGTGGACCCAGTACAGAACCCTGAGGGACCCCACTGAGGACCTTACTCCAAGTAGAGAATGTGCCATTAACAACCACCCTCTGTACCCGATCCTGTAGCCAGTTTTCTATCCATGTGCAAACGACTTCACTAAGACCAATAGACCTTAGCTTAGAAAGCAGTCGTTTGTGGGGAACGGTATCAAATGCTTTGGCAAAATCCAAATAGATTATATCTACTGCATCCCCACTGTCCAGCTTCTTACTTACCTCATCATAAAAAGCAATTAAATTGGTCTGACATGACCTGTCCTTCATAAAGCCATGCTGATTACTGCTCATAATGGCATTCTCCACTACATAATTTTGAATGTGATCCCTTAACAAGCCTTCAAATAACTTGCCCACCACGGATGTCAAACTTACAGGCCTATAATTGCCAGGCTGAGATCTTACTCCCTTTTTAAATAAGGGAATGACATTCGCCTTCTTCCAATCCCTAGGTACCATACCTGATGAAAGCGAGTCTGAGAATATCAGAAACAAGGGCCACTGCAATTCTGCCCCTAGCTCTCTCAGTACCCGAGGGTGTTTTCCATCTGGCCCAGGTGCCTTGTTTACATTTATCATGTGTAACCCTTTAAGCACCATATCCTGTGCCAACCACTGTGTAGTTGGAGCTGAGGCAGCAGTGAAGCTATCGGGTGGGACTTGGCCCACTGGCTCCTCTACTGTATACACAGAAGAAAAGAACTGGTTAAGCACATCTGCCTTTTCTGTATCCGCTGTAACCATATTGTTATTATAACTCAATGGGGCCACACCCTCAACCTGCATCTTTTTACTATTAATATACTTAAAAAACTTTTTGGGGTTAGTCTTGGCCTCGGCCGCGATGCGCTCCTCATTTTCTATCTTTGCCTTCCGGATTGCTGTTTTACAACACTTGTTATAGTGTTTATAATCATTAAACGCAGCTACTGTCCCCTCTGACTTATATTTCTTAAAAGCTTTCCTTTTTCTCCCTATTAACTTCTTTACCTCAGAGTTAAGCCACATAGGGTGATTCTTAACACTTCTACTTTTTCTTATTAATGGAATAAATTGAGAACAGTAATGATTTAATATCATTTTAAATGACAACCATTTCTGCTCTGTGTTTTTATCAGAAAACATAATGCCCCAATCTATGCCCTAAATCAAAATTAGATCAAATTATTCTAAAATAGTAAAGCCCAATAGATGAAGATTTTGTCCAGAATCCACAGATTGCCAGCACCAGCCTGGGCCAGTGGATTTTAGAGAACAGGTGCCAAACCTATTTACTAATTATGTTATCTGTAAAGACTCCATTTAGCTTGCCCAGTCATTTCTGCTCAGACAATAATTATCCCTTCTATAAAAATGCGAGAAAAGAAGCAGAAAATGACAAATCTCCACAAGGCATAGCACATATATAATGGTAGCTGCTGCTAGTTACAGCCAAACGGGGAAGTCACCTCCTATCAAAGTTATTTGGCGCCACATATCCCGAGGCCGGAGGGATACGCAGTAGTTGCGGCAGGGGCAGATGGGCGTGGGGTTATACGTTTATATATGTGGGGCAATAACATGGGTAGAAAGAGTTACTGCGATGCCAGTCCCAGCTGCAGCCCACTGACACATTCACTGATTGTGACTGAGCTTCCAGCCTATGAGCAGCTGTAGGCGCGCTAAGGCGGTTCTGGCACTGCTTGTGTTCGGAGCGAGTTACACACAAGGGATATCACAAAGCCGCACGTCGCTTGTTACACAGAATTCTCTAGGAGAGAAACGAACTAATGTGCAGCGTTATAGCAATAGTGTCCCCCCATGCAGCGCAGCGAGCCGGGCTGTACAGAAAGCAAATGGAGGGGAAGGAGAGGCGCAGCGGCTGACTGATATGTACTTCTGTATAGTAAATGGGACGCAGGCGCGGTGGCCAAGTGGTAAGGCGTCGGTCTCGTAAACCGAAGATCACGGGTTCGAACCCCGTCCGTGCCTGAGTTCCTTCTTTTGTGGCCGTTCTCTCTTTTTACAAAAACCAACACAGCAATCATACATTGCGCGCAGTCACTTTATTTAGAAAAACAAGAACGTAGCAGTTTGTGCCCTGAATGTGGGGTCTGCACTGCGTTCCTAAGCATGTTTGAAACCTAGTTTTCCGAGTATGCGATTTTGTTACTATCGTCGCTGCAGCCTAATGTACTATTGTCAGATGTTTACTCAGAAGCTTACTGCAGTGTTCGGTGGCAATTCAACTTTAGATTAAAGTACAAACAAACCCTTATTTACGGGGGTGGGTGCCGATTTCTGGTGAAGCCACATTTTCTTGATTCTTTTTTTTATTATTCAGTGCTATTATTACTATTATACAGCAGACCCATGAACACACGGAGCCCAGAGGAGAGTGAGCTGGAGAGTGACACCCTAGTGTTGCACACGGGGGTCAGTGGCAGTTCCAGGGTTACCTGCAAACTAGACAGATTTGTTTCTGTTTACTTTTCTGCATTCTGAACAGTGAGATATGATACCATATGGCTACACGTGGAAAGCATTAGATCACATTGAACAGAGTAGAACATGGATTTTTTTTAATATGGAGTATATATCGGGAACATGGGGTCGCCACCTTTTCTGGAAAAATACCGGCCTTCCTATATTTTTATCTTGCTTCCCTATTAATAACTTCACCACCAAGCATCATTTTTACTGGCCAGGCCAGCGAGGTGGCAACCGTACTGGGAGAGTATTGACACAATGCCTCATGGTGTGGTACCTAGAAATACACCAACAGGTGATCACACTAATCACTAACACACACATGCAAAATAATGAACATCCGGTGAGGTACTCTTAGTGGCCATACACGCTAAGATCCGCTCACTTGGCAAGGTCACCAAACAAGCTGATCTTCGCCCTGGGGCCAAACTATTGAATTTGGGGAGCGCATCAACGAGCCAATGCGGTCCCCGATGCAATTAAATTTTTAAACCTGCCCGATTGAGATCTGAACGATTTCAGGCCAGATGTCGGGCAGGCCCGTCGTTAGTGCCCATACAGGGGCCAATAAGCTGCCAAATTGGTCTAAGGGACTGATATTGTATTCCTTTTAATTTCCATTAAAATAGGTTCAATCTGTGGTCAGAAGTTTTTCAACCCAAACTTGACTGTAACCCACAACTTTTTAAACCGCACCCAGCCCAAAGTCCTCTTCTGCCTTATGAGTTGCACTGAGACCACCGCTCCTCTGATGACTCGTATATGGGTGGGGTCAGCTACCATGGTGGTTGAGTAAACACTATTAAATCAACAAAGGGGAGGGACCCAACTTTAAATGCAACCCGTAGGTTTTAGGTAAACTCGATTATCACTATTGGGGATGTGTCATGTAGTTGAAGTATGTTAGGCAAGTTACAGCTACATTTGTCACTAAACCCTGTTCATAAATCCCAAGAGTAATGGTTCACTTAGCTTTTTACCTGCTGGCTTAAAAATGGCAGCAGAGAAAACACCCATGTGCTCTGATTTACCTTAACTGAATGTTTGCTATAAAAACCACTGTAAAAACCCCAGGTGAATTCTATGCCTGCTGCAACATGAAGTGGATCAGTGTGGATTGCTGAACCTCCATGTGAGCCATTACCACAAAAGGGGGAAAGGCCCAACTAGTAATGTCATTGTGCCCTGAACCACATGCTTAATGGAGCTATACAAGGCCCTTGTGCAATGGTACATATTTCCTTTTACTGAGAAATGATCAGGCATAAAGGCAACAAGTAATATAAGCATTCATCGAGTCACGCTGCAGTAAAAAATGTATTCTAAATGACATATATTTAAGTGCTCACAGTATAAGATTTGAGCAATATTAATCGATAATGTACACATAGCTTATTTTTTTATTAAAGGTAAGGATGGCTAACCTAGGGTATGAGCCCTCAAATGTGTTTTATGCAGTAATACATTCACATTGACTGGTGAGTGGCAAAATAATGGGTTCCTTATGGTTTGCATTTTAGATTAACCCATATCTTGTGACGTATCTATAGTAAGTCACTAACTAGTCACTAACTAAAAGGACAAGGAAAGGTGGATTTACTTGGCCAGAGGATCAAGTTCTTTCTCTGCTCCATCATGAGGGCATGACCAGCTCCTTCTGTAAGAACAGGTCAGGTCTGCATTGTGATTTAAAACAGAGGTCAAAACAGCTCCCCACCAGCCCAATAAATAGTGACCATCTGTGGCATTTTACAGCAGCCCCTCTGAAATTTGCCAGAATTTACAGACTGCCAGTCCGGGCCTGGAACCGATACTACACTTATTCTTAACTAAAAGACAGAGAAGCCTAATCTAATATGTTAGCCCCCCAGTAAATCCATTTGTTTTCCCCCAGGACTGTTTCTTGTTGTTTAATCCTTTCACAAACATACACCTCACTGCTGCTACATGGTCATCAACTTGCTGAGCTTGTGGCAGGGAAGAAATTACCTCTTAGTTACTCATTCAGTGCCAACTCTTTTTACCTACTCTCATCACTTCCACTGCCGCACAAGGCCAATAGTGTCACTCAGTGGGCTAGGAAGATCAGCTGTGTAAGAAAGGAATTCATTGCTAGATGTTTTAGGCCATCATGTGACAACCTCCAGTCATAATTTTTGCAATGTACTTAGCTCAGGGCTTTGTCACCCTTGACAAAGTTGGTAGCCTGCATTGGCTCCCAGGGCCCACCAGAGAACCTGACACCCTGGGCCCATTTTCACAGCAATTAGATACAGATAGTATCTTATCTTAAATGTAAATGTGGGTCATATGGCCCAGTTTTAACTTAAATAACAACTCCTATGGCATTCCAGCAGCTTACGTATATTATTTTTAATTACTTTGTATAAACTAAAGTAGTAAGCAAAAACACAGGGCAGGGTAGGGCTAGTCATACACAAACTGATTAAAGCTGCTGATTCGGCACACCCAAACTTATTAATCCCTCTATGGGGTGCTCAGTCTGCCCGTCTGATTAACACTTTATTTGGTTTCCCAAAGTCGCCTCTCAAGGAAACTTTGGGAGCGACTTCGGAAACCAAAGCGACGCATATTCCATCCCACTGGCGATTTATCATTGAGCGGCTAATCTCCCCGTGTGCGACTGCCCTAATGCTCTGAATCTATTTGGCCAATGATATATATATATGCAAATTAAAAACAACTTTTAGAAGTGAGTTGATCAAGTGCTTTTAAAAGAGGAGTGCCACACTACAGTAGTATCCAGGAGGCTGGATAGCTGGAAGTGTAAAGGTGCAGGTAATTTCTTAAGAAACTACTGAACTTTTTTTAAGGAATGTTAACTCCTTCTTAAAATCTATTTTAGGTATACTTTAAAAAGCTTCTAATCACTATACAGCTATGTAGATTGCTGTTGCAGCTTTATCTTGCTAGTAAGGAAGAAAGGAAGTTGACATACTGTGCAAATTTACAAACGTGAAAAAATAAAACAATAGAATTTGCATTGCTACTTTAGCACCAACATCAAAGAGGATCCTGTGTGTCTATTAGGTGACTGAAGTACGTAGTTGTCTTCTCTTGTTTTCTGCCACCTTTTTTGGTTCTGTGCAGCATCGTGCTCACTGTTCATTTTGCAAAAGATTCGAACGAATACTGAACTGAATCAAAATACTAATTTGCATATGCAAAGTAGGATTTTGCGCACAGTGAAAAATGTTCAACTTCCATGTTTATGTGACAAAAAGTCACGTGATTTAAGGATTCGCTTTGGCCAGAGTCATGGATTTGTCCAAATCTTGCTGGAAAAGGCTGAATCTTGGCCGAATCCCAAACCGAATCCTGTATTAGGTTAATCCCAAATTAAAAAAAAAAACTGAATTTTGTATATGATTACTATGAAACTGCTCTTGCTTGTTGCTGGCAAGTCCTTATAAGAAAAGTGCATTGAATATCAGTTCAGACATATGTATAATGTTAGCTTTGGCCTTTCTACAAAGCAGATGCTATAAAAAGTATGTACTATTACTTTTCAATTTCCATCTATCAAACAATGTTAGAGTAGCTGTAGAGAGAGTCCGCACTCACAGGTCTTATAGAAAATGTAGAGGTGTTTATTCAAATCAACATCTAATGTTTCGGCTGTATCCGCAGCCTTTCTCAAAGACAATGTGAAACAAACACTGGTGCACTGAAAAAAACGAATTTGGCGCCAAACAATGACATCATAGGTGTGAAAACATTAGCATACAGTGTGAACAAAAGATAATATGGATTAGGCATAGAATACAAACAAAAGGACTGTCAGGGGAAAGGAAAAGTGGGTGTGTATTAAAAAGCCCACATATGTATCCAGTGCTGAACTGCAACTCAGACATGTCGCAAAGACATCACCAAGTTATAAGTTTGTAAATGTACAAAATCGAACTGGCCCACGGAATAAGAAATAATGAGGGATAGTAGGGCTGTATTGCCTGACATGACAGACATGGCTGAAATAATAAGGGACAGTAGAGCAAATATACATTGAGGAGTTGCTGAAAATGAGTAAGTAACTGACGTGACTGTCATGTGTTGCATGTGTTGCCTGACATGACTGACGTGGCTGTCAAATAATGCATTATATGGTGTGCCTTATGAGGAATCGGTCCGCTTATTTGTAGTAAAGCTAGGACAAGGGGAATAGAAGAGGCAATGGGAAGAAAAGTAGTCAAAGAGAAAGATGGAAAATAGTAACCGAGGAGATATAGAGTAGAGAGGACAGAGTGAGGTAATGAGAAAGGAAGGACGGCGGTGCGATGGTATGGCGCAGAGTTCCCTCCCACGGCCATACCATCGCACCGCCGTCCTTCCTTTTCTCTCTCTACAGCTACTCCATCTATTATTTTGGGACCCAGGCTCCCTTGGACCTACTTAAACGTGAGTGCCTGTCTTCTTGAAACAATGTTAGAGGATAGAGGGAGTAGTAGTTCACCAAAAAAGACTTACAGAATACAGATCTCTATTTATGTTATTTATAAACAGAAAAGAGCCTGGTTCTGGCCTGTTTGTTATACCCCTAGTTTACAGTGCTAAATACAATAGAGTTTTTTCTTTATGCAAACTGTAGGTAAAATCACGCTGTGACATACAATCTGAACGAGTGAGGGCAGCAAAGGCACATTTGGTGAGAATCCCCAGCAACAGCCACTGACAGACGAGCATACACACACCAAGTGCAATCAAAATTTCCACAGACTCCTACTTAGCTAAAACAAATGAGTTTGTTATAAAGGCAACAATAAATTAAATCTCCTTCACTAAGATAATTTGTCCAAGCTACTGCAAATGGAGGGGTGATTTATATGTGGTGTAACGATGCCATTAAAATGTTTATATACAGAATGTGGACCTTATACCCAAACAACCCCACTCATTTAAGCAACTTATAAGTGTCCTGTTCTTTTCCGCTCCTGACAGATGTTCAGCCTTAGGAAACAGGAGCAAGGAATGACAGAAAGTGCAACGGGTGCCTCTATAACAAAGCACGGTATGGCTACTGCATGCATTTCTCTCTTGTCTCTACTGTCTGTGATGCTAAGAGTATTTCTGTAAAAGTTCAGTGTTTTTTAATGAACATTTTTTTTCCAAAAGCTTTGGCTTTCATTACACAGAGCTATCTTTAGAGGTGTCTTGAGAAAGCTGGAAAATAAAATTTGGTTTTCTAATTTGAGGTGTATTTTGTTAGTTCATCCAAAATCAGTTAAGCAGTCTGAAAAGTTAGAGATACAATGTGCAGTTATGAATTTTCCAGTACTAATTACTAAGTCTAAAATTAAAGGGGGGGACAGGCTGGCAGCAGTTAAGCCTTGAGCACTGAATATAGGGGTGACCATCACAATCCCAGCGATTTATAGAGACCTTTGTACTAGTAGTTTTATGCAATGGGCAAAAAACTCAGCTGCACCCTAAAAACCTAAAAAGATAGTCTAACTTACAGTCTCCAGCTATTGCTAAGGTACAGCTACCAGAATGCTGGATCATGTGAAGCTGTCGGTTAGATTAAAAATAATGAGGCCCTAGCCAAGGTATTTTTTCTTTTTTTCCCACCACCACCACCACTATGGATAGCCATGAGTATAGGCCCCAGGTAACTTCCATATGTCTTTCCTTTTCAATGTGGGCATAACCACTAACTTTTTTTAAAATGAAAAAGTATTTATGAGCCACATTACTGCATTTGACTATTTTCAGCGAGAAAACAAAAGTTTTAATACAAGCCAATACCCTTTAGTATTTAGCACCCCCACCCACATTTGATTGGTATGGGTGTCCTTTTTATAATGTTCTTTTAATACTGGCCACACGTTGAATGGCATAATGGTCAACCTGGTTATTTTGGAGGAAACTAGCAAAGAAATGTCAACTTCAAGCTCAACAAGAGGAATCACTGACATAAAGACATACATCCTACCCACTAGCATTTATGATGACCATTTTGAGCAACTATTGTGACTAAAATTAAATATAAATGAAATATAAATTAAATTATAATAAAAACCTTATTAGAGATTCTAGGAGAATGTTTGCTGACAAGAAGTTAGAAGAGAATTACCTCCTTTTGATTTGGTTAGATGGAACAAGTGTTGACCAAATACATTGTTGTAAATCAATCAATTGCTCAATGCACACCTACTAACCACAAAAGGAAGCAAATGGTATGTTTAATATATAATGCTCTTTATATGGAAAATATTCACAGAACAGTAAATACAATTACAATGCATAATATACATACCACCAGTGTGGATTGAGAAAACCCCAACGTTTCGGAACACAGTCCTTTGTCAAGGGGATTCTGAGAGTGGGAGCTTTACATTTCCCCCCTAATGCTGTGTCAAGTCATGATATAAATAAGATAATTAGAGTATGGCACTGTCACTTCCACAACATTATAAAGATATTTTTACTTTAGTTATAGCACACAAATATAGACTTCTTGCATAGTTTCTCATTTACTGCCAAGTCCCAGAAAACCCAGTGGTGCTGGCTAAGTATCTGTGGCTTATTTTTATACATACATTTATATCTATGGGCCACTGCAATTTATCTTGGGGACACGTTATTATTGATTTTTTTGTGATGTTCTATTTAAAGTGGAAAATATACCCCCTTTTTGACATAATTCATTCTCTGAATGTATTTTCTATTACACAGACATACCTGATTCCACAGATTGAAAGGAAACCATAACACTTTAATGAACCATTTCTCTCCACCATGCCTTCGGTTCACAGTGTACTCAAACTCCTTCCTCACCTTGCTCTATTGTAAAAAATGATTCACATTACACTGTGAACTTACATGGTTACTGTCATGATTTTTAAGGTGTACTTTTTATTTCTCAATTATACTGTTTACATAGCAAATAATTCACTCTACCATTTAACATTTTATTATTGAACCAACAAATGTTTTTTTTTAGTTGTAATATTGGTGTGTCAGCAGCCATCTTAGTGCATTGTGCTTGAGTCTGAGCTTTCAGCAATAGCCAGTGCCACACATTAGAACTGCTTTTGGGTAACCTATTGTTTCTCATTCTCCCTGTAACTGGAGGAGTCCCAAGCCAGACTCGGATTTCTTACTATTGAGTAACTCATCTATGGAAACAGCGACTATTATGGTTTCCTTTTAATCTATTTTTTAATCTGTAGAATCATGTATGACTGCTTAAAAAATACTTTTAGATTTATTTCAGTTTAATGTTTATGCACCTTTCGACCAACTGAATGAATCCCTTTAAGCATAGCTTACATGTTTAGCAAGTCTTGCTCGGGTTTAAAGGTGCTTTATAAAATTTCCATAAGTATGTTTAAATCATCTCTTTCCTTTTCTCTTAAGTTTAGATTCACTTAATCCTCAGTGACAGCTGCCAAAAGTTAATTTGCAAATAATAATGCTCAAATAAGCATCCAAAGTAGACTTACAGAACACTCCCTTTGCCTTAAAGGGGATGTAAAACCAAAACATATTAAACTTCTTTAGAGTTTTACCATGGGTGCATATAAGGGTCAGGTGATTGTCACTGGGAAATGCAATTCCAAGGGCACCCGGTTGATATCACTGGTTGATATTTGGTGATATCACCAAAATCAATAGGGAATGTTTCCAAGCATTTTGTCACCCACAGAGCTATTAATCTCACAGCATATGGTAAAAAAAATCAGACTAAAAAAATTGAGTTTAGCACAAAAAAAAAATTGTGAAGAAAAAAAGAAATATGAACATTAGTAATTGCCCCCTAAGTCTATCTGCATCATTCTAAAGATGGCCATACATGGGCAGATATTTTGCAAAGTTGCCAAATAAGTGGATCAGGGCCCGATTTGGCGACCCATGTGCTGAGCCAAATTGCATCAATGCGCTTCTTTTTAAACCTGGCGATCGATATCTGGCTGATTTTGAGCCACATATTGGTTATCTGTCATCTGTACACTGAGGATTTCTAAAGCCAGTTTAGTTTATTGCATATTTGCCCTTTTTACCCTAATTCCCTATAGAGGAGAGTGGCAATAAAAGTATAATATGGCATTTCTACGTGCCAGGCAAGAAATCTGTCATTTTCAAGTAGAGTTTTAGTAGAGTTTGTCACCCACAGTTATCACATTGCATAACATAGCATTTGAGCTTCACAATCGTCTCAGATAAAGTCTATTGAAATTGTATGAAAATTTGTATTTATCATTTTTTTTTACTTTTGAAGCATATTGCAACTACTATATATATCTAATAATATATTCATAATTATATGCTGTACGTACACACTCATAGTTATCATTTAGAAAGTACTTTGTTACTCTGCATTTTTTACTGACAACCTTTTGGGTTAATTTAACAAAGAAGCACATTTTAGAGCAAGTTCATACAGTGTTTCAAATGACTGTCAGCCAAGTAATTGCAAACGTTTTCAAGTTTGATTTCACTTCTTAGCACAGTTCTTAACGTCTGTCCTGATTAGATAAGATATTTAGAAACACTCTGCCTTCCCTGGGCTGTGACTGCTATGCCATGCCTTATTATCAGCACTGCAAATGAGGGCAGGGTGTTCAATTAACAAATAAAATCATTACTTTATGGGGGGGGAAGGGTGGTTTATGCTTGTGTGTGTTAGGGCTCTGGCACACGAGGGAGAGTAGCCGCGCAGCAAATCTCCCTTGTTGCGGGCGACTAATCTCCCCGATATGACATCCCACCGGCGAAAATGTAAATCGCTTAATATAGCTTTATGAGATCGTATCCATGCACAACATGGTAAAAATCGGACATTTTACTATACTGCACATGCACGCAGTCACGGAAATCTGAAAGGACTTTGAGGAGTAGCTGAAAAATGTATCACGTTGCTGTTACCAAAATACCCAGTATATCTTTTAGCAAAGAGGAGCACCAGCCCAGCAAACAAGGCGAGCCATTATCACATGGGGGTGCCTGGCATGTAGGCATACCCAAGTGATTTCCCCCCCTTAATATACACTGTCTGCCAGAAATATTCCACCTCTGACTTTTTCCATGTGCAACGTTGCTTTAAATCTGCTATAAAGTAAGTTTTTGGCAAGGCACTTCCTATCGGAAATATTTGCTGATATTGTGTTTGATGCTGTTCAATTCAATTTTGTACAGTGAACTCGCAGTATCTAAATAATTTTAAAAAATCAGGTCTTAAAAAATCAGGAAATTGTGCTCAACACTAAATTTTAAACCATTAGGTGGGTTGCAGTGAGGCTGTGACCACAAAATTCATATAGACAACAAGAGATCCTCTGCACTCAACCTTTATCAGTATATAAAGGGCATTAAGGGGCAGATTTATTAAAATGTGAATTTAGGATGTAATATAGAACATAGGTGAGTTTTTATGTATTAAGCTCTAAACTCACATTTTAATAAATCTGCCCTAAGGCATTCTGTGCATTAAGCTACCAAGATATGTCCTCCCCTTTAAGCAAAACAGGGATTGTTGTTCCATACACACGCGTTCCATACACACGCGGCAGCGCGATTTCCCGAAATCGCCGAAAAAGACTCGCAAAATCGCGGGAAATCGCGCTGCCACGTGTGCCATCCCACCGGCGACTTACATGTTCGCCGGCAGGATGGCGGGTCATGGCAACTCGGGGAGATTAGTCGCCATCCCGCCGGCGAACATGTAAGTCGCCGGCGGGATGGCGGGTCATGGCAACTCAGGGAGTTTTGTCGCGGGCGACTAATCTCCCCCGTGTGCCAGAGCCCTTACAAAAGGTGAAATCCTCAAATGGTTGCCCTTTTATTGGCCCCAGGGAATCCAATCCCTGTTTTGCTTAAAGGGAAGGGCATATCTTGGTAGCTTAATGCACAGAATGTCTTAAGGTCCTATATATACCTATAATGGGTGAGTGCAGAGGATCTGCGTTTGCCATCCCACCGGTGATTTACATTCGAGCTGGTGGGATGGCATTTTGGGGAGATTAGTCACCTGAGACAAGGGAGATTTGTTGCGCAGCGACTAATCTCCCCGTCTGTCACAGCCCTTAAAGGAGAAGGAAAGGCAAAGTCACTTGGGGGTGCCAAAATGTTAGGCACCCCCAAGTGACTTAAATCGCCTACCTTTTACCCAGGGCTGGTGCCCCTGTTAGGAGAAAACAGCATCAGCCCGGGATAGCTGCAGCGCTTCCTCCTTACTGCTTCAGTGCGCGCACATGCGCAGTAGAGTGAAAAAGCCGAACTCTAACAGAGAACTCGGCTTTTCACTCTACTGCGCATGCGCCTGTCCTGTCGTTTAGTCCTTGCAAAATGAAGCAGGAAGAAGGAAGCGTATCGCTACAGGTACCCCGGGCTGGTGCTGTTTTCTCCTAACAGGGGCCCGGGGTACAAAGTAAGTGATTAAAGTCACTTGGGGGTGCCTAACATTTTGGCACCCCCAAGTGACTTAGCCTTTCCTTCTCCTTTAAAGTACAATTTGTCCATTAAGCAAAATCATCTAGTTGAAGCTAGGAAAGGGCCTGCTTGGTCCTGCAAGTTGGACAATGGGCAATTTTCTTGCTAATGATGAAATTACAAACCTGCCCAAACGATTTTCTAACCGATGTCGGATGAAAAATTGGCAGATGTCCAATCATTTGTTGCCCACTAACCTTACGATAATTTGATGGATTTGTCGGATTGCACTGAAATTGGTCGTTAGGGAGAGAAAAATCTTAAAGTGTATGGCCACCTGTCATATAAAAGCCTCCAAAATTCTTGATAATCATCACTTTAGAATAAGGATGGGAAAGTTGGGGGCAGGAAAGAGAGTATTTCTGTTGGCATTGCACGTTATGTTTTATGCATACTAATACCACCTGAAAGAAAACTCTGGATTGCATTTAATAGTTAAAGATATTGGTTATATTGAAGAAGTGGCAGCAGGCCACAAAACGCGTTAAGCAAATGGTGTAGTTTTGTAACATGTTTTTAATGGAGACAAGAAATAAAGAATATATTTTTTATTGAAAAGCAGTCCTGGCGTGCTCCATCCATTAACATATTTTTCTTGTATTCCAATTACGCCTGGATCGGGGGCGTTACCGGATGTGTTAGCACGGGATTTCTGGAAAGTGCTTGGTTCCTGGTGAGTGCTCCCCGTTTTACTTTTTCACTGGTTAAAATATCTGCCAGAGCTGCATCTGTTTACAAAAGGAGCATCTGAGAGCATATTATAAAAGGCTGAATGGAGTCAATACACTGAACTGCCCATCATTTCATCTGGTGTATTTTCTAGGACTTTTGTTTGGCATCACCTTTGACTGGAATTATTATTGAAATAATGGCTAATTTAGATAACAATTGTTCACTTCACAGTGGACTTGAGAACAATAAATGGGCAACAAAAAGTCACAATTAGTGCCAGGTCTAGTAGTCCATTATTTATTATATAGTATCTGTTTATTGGATACAGTAGGTAACAAGGTTTTGTGCTAAGGTGTGTTAAATAGTTTTATCACATTTTTTCACAACATATGACAGTGGGGCTAATTTATTAACATTACTGCTAACTGAACAACTGCAGTTACCCATAGCAACAAATCAGATTTTTCTCATCTATTTTCTAACTTGCAGTAGAACTAATCCTCATTGCATTGGTAACTGATCTGGTGCTGTATAGCATCTATGTTAATAAATGAGCCCCAGTGAACAGTAGAACCCCCACTTCATTGGTTTTAATGAAAAGTTTTTTTGCATAGCTGAAGAGGAAACATCATTACTTCTGATGTTCTGCCTGTGTGTTGGTCTTTGTTTTTCAGATTATGCCAAGTTTATACAACTGAATTTCTACATTTCCTCTTTCCTGCCTGGTACGCTATGTTGTATCAGGCCTCTAGCTGTCTGTAGGCCCCTAGTATGCACTTGACTTCAATGAAGATTGGAACTGTTATAATAATTAAAATTTATTAATGGAGAAGGAAAGGCTAAGTCACTTGGGAGTGCCAAAATGTTAGGCACCCCCAAGTGACTTTAATCGCTTACCTTCTACCCCGGGCTGTTGCCCGGAGAAAACCGCAGCAGCCCGGGGTAGCTGCTTGCGCATGCACAGTAAAGGGAAAAGCCAAACTTTAACAAAAAAGTCGGCTTTTTACTCTACTGCTCGCTGCAGGTACCACGGGCTGGTGTGGTTTTCTCCTAACAGGGGCTCCAGAGTATGGAGGAAACAAATGCCCTTTTCTGCTAAACGTTACTATAGAAATTTTCCATGCTATTTTGAGAAAGTTCAAAAGACCAAGAATAACAGAAATATAATAAAAGTCTTATTATAAAGTTTAAATGTAGAGACCATTTTGGATAGAACCCAAAAGATGTCTCAAGACGGGACAATTAAATCAGTTAATATATATGTTGTTATATATTGCCTGCGTTTACTAGGTTGTTGGTTCAATACTTATCTTTGGGGTTTTCAGCAGGTGTACACTCATTCTTAAACATGGTTGCTCATCTTAAATATTGACTGTATTTCCCGATCCTTAATTCTTATCCCTAATCTTAAACCCTGATCTCCTGGGTTTGACCTTGGCCTGTTTCCTGTTGTCCATTTTGCCTCTATGTGGTTGTTTAACTGGTCCTGACCCAGTCCGCTTTCACTTGAAGGTAGCTGAATAGCTAAGGACCAGGCCCAATGCCAAAGGAGGCTGTTATAGGCAAAAGAGCATGCCTTGCTTTATGACACTTGCCATGAAATCGGAGATGATGGTTGAGGACCTGTAAGGGACTATTAAAATCAGTTCTACAATCATATTTTACAATCACATTCTTCAACAGTCCTGTTTCTTCATGTTAGAGCTCAACAAGCAGCTAGGAAAATCTTCTGGAGAGACCTGAAAATAAATTGCTGTGATGTAATCCATTCACATTTCTTATCTGCTTTGCTGATACATTATATAGCTTTATGAAGGGGCTGGATGGCTTCTTAGCAAGTGAGGGAATACAGGGTTATGGGAGATAGCTCTTAGTACTAGTTGATCCAGGGACTGGTCCGATTGCCATCTTGGAGTCAGGAAGGAATTTTTTTTCCCCTCTGCGGCAAATTAGAGAGGCTTCAGATGGGGGTTTTGCCTTCCTCTGGATCAACTAGAAGTTAGGCAGGTTATATATAGGCATTATGGTTGAAAGTGATGGACGTACATCTTTTTTCAACCTATCTTACTATGTTACAGTTTGGACTGTCAGCATATGCAGCATAATGAG
The DNA here is from genome assembly GCF_000004195.4 of Xenopus tropicalis. Taxonomy (NCBI): domain Eukaryota; kingdom Metazoa; phylum Chordata; class Amphibia; order Anura; family Pipidae; genus Xenopus; species Xenopus tropicalis. Next base: position 35,785,186 of record NC_030685.2, read on the forward strand.
CTGCTTCATATTTAGTATATTCTTATGTACAATAATTTAAAAGACACTGACACACAATCCTGGTCATTCTGTTGCAAGATCATGTGTCCCAGGGGCTGAGAGTAATGGCCAAGCAGAGCACACAAACTGAGTGGCACCCCTGGTAATTTACATTATATTGAAGTTGCATTTATTTTACTGCATGGCTTCCTTGCATGTCACCATGTCACGTGCTTCTGCAATCATTCAGGAAAAACAACTGTAATCCATTTTTATTGCTCAATTGGTATGATCCATTCATTAGTGATGTAATTGTTTTTATTATAACCCAAGTTGCTATCTTTGAAGCAAGTTACAACACAATCCTTTAAATAGCTCTGACTTTCCATTCCAATGCTGTTGCTAGGTAAAAGATTGCTATATTTGGCAGGGGCTGTTTTCTTTTATCACGTGTCCTTTCCTCATGGATATTAGTGAAAACGTTAAAAGGAAAGCAAATGCTGTTTGCAGTATAGTTATCAGCATGATTTTCATATCCTAGATTCCTTGGGTTCCTCGGTTTCCTCTCATTCTGTTTCCTTAACTTATTTAGAATTGTTGTGCCTGGGGCTGGTGAAATTATAGCACCACGATATAAGTATAAATACCATAATGACAGAGTTAGGGTGGCAACTCTGTAAACTTACTAACAATATGGGAATCCTTGACTTGGCAGATAGAATTTCCAACTCAACAGCTGAACACTATGTAGTGAATGAAATTTGCCACCATGAAATTCCAAGGCAACAATCAATTATCCTAAAGCTGTGAACTGAACAACATACACCCTTTGCAAATTGTTAATTCCATTAGGAAATATAACATTTAACATATAACAGTTATTGCAATATCTAGATTATCCAGATTAATTGTGAGTTCTTTTTGATTACAGGGTTTTTTACTCTAGATTTTATTTTGGCTCAAGACCTGGTGTTTGTTATTTTGAACCACAAACTACATTGATCCATTTAGCAAATATTTATATGTCATGCTTACTTAACTATTAAAAGAAGGTTTATTGGGTGACAGTATTAAAAAAAAGGCAGTGAAATTATATCAGTTCCTTGGTAAATGGAACGCTCTTGAAAACCTCAGTTGGCAGAATGTCTATCCCTAATCCTATGCAAATAGGGCTCAACTGCTCGTTGTGCTAGCAGGATGCCTTTTTGCGTAGTCTTTGGATGAGCAGTAGGCTTGTTGAAATGGTTATTAATCATGGAACAACAAAATCTATGACTCAGTATGATATAGAAAAGAAAGCCCAAAAGGAAGCATCAAGTAAGACAAATATATGCCGCTTCACCTTCCATCAGTCTATGCTGGAAACAGGCAGTGTAATCAAGTACTGTGTATGGGGAATTCTATTTTCATGGTGCAGCGCACAAACCCCTAATTACACTTACAACTACACTTTTGTGAGGAATTAATGCAAAGCAGTTGCTTAAAGTTGCTGTCATGATTTTTATGGTATACTTTTTATTTCTTAATTACACTGTTTACATAGCAAATGTCGAGCCAACAAATGTATTTTTTTAGTTCTAATATTGGTGTATAGGCAGCCATCTCATTGTGCCTGAACTTTCAGAAAGAACCAGCGCTATACATTAAAACTACTTTCAGGTAACCTATTGTTTCTCCTACTCCCATGTAACTGGAGGAGTCCCAAGCCAGACTTGGATTTCTTACTATATTGCTGTTCTGATGTCTACTGGGAGCTGTTATCTTGCTCCCTTCCCATTGTTCTGTGATAACTCTTTAACTTGCAGCTCAGCAGTAAAGTGTGACTGTTTATCAGAGGACAGGTCACATGTCTGTGGCACCCTGGGAAATAAAGAATATGGCTAACCCCATTTGAAACTTCAAAATTAAATATAAAAAATCTGTTTGTCTTTTTGAAAAATGGCTTTCAATGCAGGATTCTGTTGGAGGAGCTCTATTAACTGATGTGTTTTGAAAAAACATGTTTTCCCATGACAGTATTGCTTTAACATTCCTATAATACAGATCTCAAAACCTTTACATATTAACATGCATGCATCACCCATTTAAAACAATTGTGGTACCGTGTGATACAAAAATTACTGTTTTTTTTTATTTCTTACACATAAAGTCAGAACAAAAACTGTCATATTTTGACATTATCACATTGGCTCTATTCAACAGCAACTTCTGCCATTTATGAGGAGCAAGGCGTCTACTTTAATGTCACCAATTTTACATTTTACAAGGAAGTGTCACAAGGGAAAATATTCGTGTGAAGAATCAGCCATGGTGAGATGGAATACATTTTCCATCTTCTTATCAAATTGTGTATGGATAAGAAGCTTTTGTCTAGTCATTATATTATGGTTGCAATTGTAGTATCTGTGATTTTGATTACACACCCTCTTACAGAGCATGGTAAATATAAAGCAATTTGAAAGGACAACTGTAATAACAATACTTTAATAGGTTAAAATATTTTAACCTTGCAGTATGGCAATGGCTGCATCCACAAGGCATGAGTGCATAGTGATTTGTTTTGTGAACTACAAACCTTTGTAAAGCATAGGCTATGATCATACCACTTATCTAATTACATCCCAGATGAGAATCTTATAGATCCTACTAAAGTGACAAAATGATTATTTTACACTAAAATAAACAACTAAAAGGTTACTTGTAGAGAAAGAGTGGGACATTCTTCCTCTAGAGACCCACAGATTTTATACCAAAGTGCACTAACACTAGAATAGCTTGGGTACTCCCATGCCCTATTAAAGGAGAAGGAAAGGCTAAGTCACTTGGGGGTGCCAAAATGTTAGGCACCCCCAAGTGACTTAGAACGCTTACCTTGTACCCCGGGCTGGTGCCCCTGTACGGAGGGAACAGCACCAGCCCGGGGTAGCTGCCGGCGCTTCCTCCTTCCTCCTCGCTTGCGCGCGCATGCGCAGTAGAGTGAAAAGCCGAACTTAAACATTAAAGTCGGCTTTTCACTCTACTGCGCATGCGCCGGCCGGCGGATTTCGCCGGCAGCGCGCAAAGGAAGGAGGAAGCGGTGTCTACAGGTGCCCCGGGCTGGTGCTGTTCCCTCCGTACAGGGGCACCAGCCCGGGGTACAAGGTAGGCGCTCTAAGTCACTTGGGGGTGCCTAACATTTTGGCACCCCCAAGTGACTTAGCCTTTCCTTCTCCTTTAAAGGAGCAGTAACGCCAAAAAATTAAAGCCCATCAAAGTAATTCAAATATAATGCAGTGTTGCCTTGAAGTGGTAAGACTTGTGTGTTTGCTGCAGAAACGGCAGGGGGCTTCCATTAAAGCTAGAACAAAGGAGGAAAGGCACAGGTTACATCAAGTGTACTCTCAAGGCAAGGCCCGCGAACAGGGAGATTTGTCGTCCCATGTGCCAGAGCCCTTATAGCAGAAATAGAAAGCTCATGCAAAAATAATGTTATGTTATATTTTGCAAACAGTTTAATTTTGCATGTCAGTATCTCTTGAGTATTCTCTTGCCAGTGAATGATTTGAGCTACTTATATATCTGACTTACATTATGTTCTTAATTATATTCCTCTACCCCCTCAAAAATATCCTTGCATGGGTGTTTGATCAGCCTGCTGGTACACTATATACAAATATCCTGTAAGAAAAGAAACACACATAACTGCTACATATAGACAAGGAAATGGGTACCATAAAGAAAAATATGATATTTAACTTAACCATGACTTTGGTTCCAAATCCTATAGTGTACCATTAGCTTCCCTTCCAATTCTGCCTGAAATTGATAGATGCCATATTACTGCCCTATAAAAGTAAATATTTTAGGTAACAACAGTATCTATTACTATATGCAGTGTTCATTGTACCGTATCCTTGTATTTATAATAAAAAAAAAAAAAATCTGCAATGTTATTTTATTTTTTTGACACCAAAAAAGTTGTAAATCTGCCCCTTAATGTCATTGTTATAACAGCAATAGACAAATCAAACCTAATGCTGACTGAAAGCAAGCCAAGGGTCGTTTCTCTACCTAGTTGTTCAGTTCAATGACAATATGAACAGAGAACTATAAATACAGATCATACTGTATAATAATTTTTTTATTTTCATTTCAGTGATATTTATAATATAAAGTCACTTACTTTAACAAGATCAAGCACTTACTTAACACATCTCAATGCAATGCCTTTAATACCTTGCAAAAAAAATAAAAAAATCACTCTATTAAAATGATGACAATTTGACGGCCTCTGGGAGAAAGTACTACGACTTGTTTTCTGTGTCACTGCTGCCTGCGCCAACCTCTTGACCCTGAAAAATGTGCCTGACCTTTGCCATGCTTAATTAAGAGATGGTTAGAAGCCAACTGCAGGCTAAAGAAAGAGAAATATGAAGTAGGCTTGTGAGGGAACAACTCGTACTGCTCAGCATACACGCCTTATTGATACTGAATAAGAGAACACATTTTCTTACTCCCCACATGGCTTGCTTTGATCAAGTTCCTTCCATATTTCAGATTTTAGAATATGACAGGCGGCTGAGGTCAGTTGCCGGGTGACAAGCAGGGGGGCTGTAGATGGAAGCGCTAAACTGACAGGCCCCTAGTGCCCCATTAGTATCTTTGCTCTCAAAGCTGTCCTACATATGAACTTTCTGATAATGGAAGTGATGGCTGTTCTTACTTCATACTAATGAAAAGAAAATTTAAAAAAGAAACTTGGTGAAACTTTTTATTCAAAGCCAAATACTGTATTTATCAGATGACAATGTAATTTGATACAGAACATTTAGTAGCTAAAACCATTGCTTTGAAATTTTGAAAGTTTTTCTTGCAGCAAAATAAAAGAAACCTGCACACAAAGCAAGAGAAAAATATATTATAAACATAAACTAGATTTTATATTAGTTTAGGCAGATTAAATTGCAAAATAGACAGACTGCCCCCCCACTTGTTTTCCTGGTGAGCATGTGAATTGAATGATTAAATTATTATTAATATACAACTCATCCACTTACATGTTGTTCTTTGTATAGGAGGGGTTTATAGGTTAGAAGTTCTAAGCCTTTTTTTTTTCTACTGCAATCCTATAATATATATTTAGTGCTGAAATGATACTTGCACTATTTTTAGTATGTTCTTGGAAAACATTTAGCTCTTTTATTGCCTCCAAAGTAGCCTGAATGTTGAGAGCAGTAGCTTTCTATGTTTTTTTGCAGAGTGTCTCTGATTAATTAGTGGGTCCTAGCAAAAAGGCAGCGATAAAGATAACCAAATAAGGTAACCAGGTCTGCATTAACAGTCAAAATAGACTCTGGCATTCCAAGTACACAGAGGCCCAAACAGCACCACAGGCCCAATAAATAGTGACTGTCTATGGCATTTATGCCAAATCCGGCCTCCCTGGCTGTTTTATGTGGCCCTTGGTGAGTGTGTCTTACCATCCAGCCTGATCAATTTCTATTTTCCTCACATAGTAACTAAGACTAAGTGGTATATTTATCATGCTGTGTAAAAATTGGAGTGAAGCATTACAAGTAATGTTGCCCAAGGCATCCAATCAGTAATCAGATTTCAATAGCAGCATCTATTGGCTGCTATGAGCAACATCACCAGTAATGTCTTACTCCACTTTTTACACATTGTGATAAATATACCCCTTAGTATCCTACTAAGTATATTAATAAAAAATTTGGCCCGCGACTTAGCCTGTGTTTTAGATTTCGACCCCCTTATGTGATTGAGGTTGACGCCCCTGGTCTATATCATATGATAGAAGCCCCTCTGGCATTTGCCAGAACACACAGATTGCCATTTCTTGCCTGAAGGTAACTAATACTTGGTATTTCACTTGGACTGAGACAATGCAGTGAGCAGAAACAGTGTGCGGTTCCTTCTGCACAAGTCCTAAATAAGAAGTATAAACATTGATATTAGTGGTGCTGATCCAAGGTAACTGGAAAACAATCTAAATATTTAGCTCCAGAGCTTATATACTGTAGCGGCATGCGGCCCGCGACCCCCCTCTGTGTGGCCCCCCACCTGTCTGGCTGCTTTGATGGCTTACTCTTATGTAAGCTTTAAATTGTAACAGTACTGTGATTAACTGGCCCCCTGCATGGTTCTCACCTCAGATTCAGGCTGTATTGTTTAAAAATGTTTTGTTCACACCTTTTAATCTCTGCATTGTTCACCCCCTGCAGTGTTCACACCTCAGGCTCAGGCTGTAATCACCCCCATTGTTCCCCTGTTCACACCTCAGGAGCAGTAGAAACCCACAAATAATCCCTGCACACTACAAAAAGAACATATACTGAGGTGGTACTGCAATTAAAAAGTTTTTTTAATATATAGTTATTGTGCAGACTGTAGGAGCAGTGCCAGCATTGTGTCACTGTAGGCTGCCTGTGTGTGCCATACACACAGGCAGCATAGGGTAAGCAAAGTATGGCACACACAGGCAGGGTAGGGCAGGCAGAGTATGGCACACACAGGCCAAGTTTGGCACAAACCAGCCAAGAATGGCACACACAGTGAAAGTATGGCACACGCAGGCAGGGTAGGGAAGGCAGAGTATGGCACACACAGGCAGGGTAGGGCAGGCAGAGTATGGCACACACACAGGCAGGGTAGGGCGGCAGAGTATGGCAGGTTTTTGCTGTACTACAACCATTAATATGGGTATGGTCATGTGATAACATGGGTGTGGTTTTAAGTGGGTGCGGTTTCAAAAAGGGGAGTGGTCAAAACTGGCTTCCATTATCGGCCCTCCACCACGTAGGTCGGAAAAATTCCGGCCCTCGCTACAACAGAAGTTGGACAGCACTGCTGTAGATCCATGAAGCAATTTTGAGTCCTGGAGACCAGATTTGTTCTGCATTCTCTAGAAGAGCCCTTACAGTTTTTTTTTTTGTTTTTTTAATAAAAGTGAACTTTGAGACCACAGTGAAAAGGCCATAATACTGAAAGTTAATCCAGCATTTTCCAAGAAACACAGAGCTCTCTGCAGAGGCCATATACTAGCATTATCATATAGAAGACAAGGGAAAATACATTGCATAATCCAGCTGTGTGGGTGCTCACTGTACCTAACTGTTTCTGTGTACCCCATTTGTATGAAATGCATTTTTATTTCTCTGGCAGTAGAAAAAGGAGCATCTTATGGTGCAGGTAGGAGGACATCTGCTTTTGGTTTAGGTAGTAGATTTGATAGCACAGAAAGCAGAATAACACAATTCATTGTAACTTGGTAATTTGTTAATAGGAAACACAAGGACCTGTTTGTAGCAAGTCTTCATATGTCGACCTAATTTAATATATGTAAATAGTATACAACTACACTTTGACAAGTGTTCACATGGAATTTGCTTTGAAATGCAGTTTCTACTTTGGTAGAATGCAGTTTCACAAACACTGGGCCACATTCCTGCAAATCAGGTCCACCTTTCACTAGTGGAATGTAGCCCTTGAAGTTCTGCCTACCTTACACAATATCCTCCTTGAAAATTACGACCGTACAGACATTGTAAAGAAGGGTCCACCAAAATGTTTAGATTTAACTTGGTTAAATGTTCATAATTAAATAACAAGGAAATGGCAAAAGAGAGACACCTATTATTCACCTCTGTGCTGGTATTGATGAATCTGCTTACATGGAAAAGTAGGCAGATGTAATGACTAACAGAATAACATAGTCCCAGGAAGAGTACATACACATGTCTGTAGAACAGCAGAAGACACCATGAAATATCATGAAAAGAAGTGAGGCTAGAATATTCATCATAATCATGTTCAGGAGTGGAAAATGCAGTTATTCAGGTTCACCATAATGTTACTAAGGCAAAATGTTCTAGAATCTTCAGTGGCAAATATAAGAACAATAAGAATCACTGCATTAATACATGCACTAAATATAATCCCAAGATAGTGGAGCAGTAGAAATTTCCATCACATAATATAATTTTAATATTTTTATATGCATTTAACCAGGGCCAGACTGGGCCACCGCAGGGCACTCCACCGATCCTCCGCCTCCCTCCCGCGACACGGGCTGGACAGGTGGGCCCTGAGGGGAGGTTTGTGAAGGCCGAGGTGGGGGCCCTAGTGGGCCCTGCATCCCCCAGTCCAATGCTGCATTTAACTCAATATGGCAATAAGATGATATTTCAGTAGAAATGATCTACTTAGATTTTCTAAAGCATATAATACAGTACCTCAAAGAAGGTTATGGATTAAATAAAGTAACATTGGCCTTGAAAATTAAATTTCTACTTGTATAGAAAACTGAGGGGTTAAAAAGAATGATCAATGGACCATTTTCTAATTGGACTAGTGTTGTTAGTGGTCTGGCCTTGGTCCTTTGTTTTTAAGGTGTTTATAAATTACCTTGAGGTTGGCATTGTAAGTACTGCCCTGGTGTTTGCTAATGGCATTAAAATGTGCAGAACAATCCCCTCCATACAAGATGTTTCCAGTTTGTAGAGAGATTTTAATTAATTGGAGAACTTGGTAGCAAACTGACAATGCTGTTTAACATTGGCCACTTGAGGAAAATATACATGAATGCTACTTATACCCTAAATGGGGTTATGTTAGGGGGTTCCCTTCACTGAGAAGGATTTGGAGTTATTGTGTGCAGCAGAATGCAGTTTTTAACTTTATTTGAGGCAAAGTAATTGAACAGTACAGAGAATTGTCTAGCAAAGTTGGCACATGAAAGGAAACATAAAAACTGTTTATGTAGATGATAGAGAATACTATAGGCGGATAGCAAGATATTCTTTTACATAGAAAACCACCAAGAGGCAACCAATAAAACATGACAATACAGTTGTAAATACCTGAAAGATAATACATTTAATCGTATGAATGGCTATATACCATAGGTTTATGGTCACCTGCCAATTGTTTAATTCGATAGTCTAAACAATGGGAACTGTAGGAAGTGAAAAGGAACTGCAGCTTCACTTTACTTTCTCATCTGCCAGTATTCCGACATGGTGCATCATCATTTAAAATTTTCAGACACTTTCAATGGACTGTTGTCTTTTTTCCAACTCAAATAAACTATATTTCTATTATACCTGCCATTTGCAGGGTGGGATTAGTAGACACCTTTGTGTACATATATATATATGTATAGACATCTTAAAGGAGAAGGAAAGGCTAAGTCACTTGGGGGGTGCTAAAATGTTAGGCACCCCCAAGTGACTTTAATCGCTTACCTTGTACCCCGGGCTGGTGCCCCTGTTAGGAGAAAACAGCACCAGCCCGGGGTAGCTGTAGCGATGCGCTTCCTCCTTCCGGCTTCGTTACGCTGCGACTAGACAATAGGCGCATGCGCAGTAGAGTGAAAAGCCGACTTCTCTGTTAAAGTTCGGCTTTTCACTCTACTGCGCATGCGCGCGCTCGTGAAGACGGAAGGAGGAAGCGCTACAGCTACCCCGGGCTGGTGCTGTTCTCTCTGTACAGGGGCACCAGCCCTGGGGAAAAGGTAGGCAATTCTAGTCACTTGGGGGTGCCTAACATTTTGGCACCCCCAAGTGACTTTGCCTTTCCTTCTCCTTTAAGTCTAGGTCATAATAGCATCAGGGCTCATTTTTAGGTGCTTATAGAAATAGTATACCCCTTGTTCAACAAGAGTTGAATGAAAAGGGCTTGTGCTGAACATACTTTTTGTCAATTGTTTTAATCACTAAAAATCTATGGTTTTTGCTGTGTCTTGTATCTTAAGGGCTCTGGCATACGGGAAGATTAGTCGCCTGCGACAAAGTCACCAGTGGGATGACGCGGCGGCGCGATTTCGGCAAATCGCCGAGAATGCCTCGCGAGGCAACTTTGGCGATTTGCTGAAATCGCCTGCGCAGCGTGTGGCATCCCACCGGCGACTTACATTTTCGCCTGTGGGATGGCAATTCGGGGAGATTAGTCGCCCGCGAACAGGGAGATTTGTTGCGGGCGACTAATCTCCCTGTGTGCCAGAGCCCTAAAAGGGGCAAACAGAGAAACTGAAGCTACTCCATGTTTGGTCCTTGCAAAATTAGAATATCAGCTGTATTATTAGATTAGATAACCAATGTATATATATATACTGTATAATCCCTCTGCATAAAGGATATCTGCTTAAAAACAGTTACAACAACAATTGAAGGGGAGGGGATTGTACACTGCTTATATAATTATCTACCTTGCAAGGACCAAACATGGAGCAGTATTAAATCAAGTAAAAATATGTTCCGTACAAACCCTATTCATTGAAATCAAGTTGAACAAGGGGTATAGTGTCCCTTTAAATGTGAAGAGAATAACTATATATGTTTAAAACCGTTTGTGGTATTAGCCTGCTTATTGAATGATCAACTCCAGACCCCTAAGACCTTTAACCAAGCAGCATTTATTTGATGAGATGGGAAAAATAAACTTTGACACTTTGAGCCCTTTCCAGCCTAGTGTTATTATGAACTGTTCTAAACAGCCTGGGGATGTACACAGTCAGATGACAATCGCAAGCAGTTGTATGTTGTGCTTTCCTCACCTGATAGGCACCATAACATGTGGCTGTTTATCCTGGCGTCACAAGTTACCAGTATGTTTTACTGCCTTGAGCAAAGTTTATCCACAGTTTGTTCTGCTGGAGAAGTTAAAGTAGGGGTGACTTATTTATTTTTGTAACGTGTGTGTGTGTTTATGTTGGGTTTGAATCACATGGTATATACAGTATGTACACTGTTAGATTCTTTTTAAACATACCTACAATGGTACCTATGGAGAAAGCCAGAATTCTGTGACTGTAGCATAAAATGCCAATTATTACATACTCCCACCCCACAGATTCTGCTCTTTACCAAAAAAGAAATAAATCTGTGGAAAGATACAGGGTTTTTTTTCCCTTTACCTCTGCATAAAACCTCTGATTTACAGGGCCCCATCAAAAGTGAGGCATGGTATTGTCACTGCTGCTTTCACCCCATAATACCAGCACTGTCTAAGGTAGGGCTGGCTTGTTCTTAACTTAAATCTGAGGTATATAGGTACAGCAAATGTTATATTTTGGGAAAATTAGGTCACACCCCTATCATGTTGCAGCAACGTTCAGACGATGCCCTGTTAGCAGACAGCTAGGGAGCTGTGGGGGTTGCAACAACATTAAATTCCTGGGACCAGAACTGGGCTCTCCCCAACACTGGGTGCAGCTGTATATTGTTTAAAGGGGCAGTATACCAACTTGTTTAACATAAGTAGAATGAGCAGGGCTTGTGCTGAACATACCTTGTGCCTATTGTTTTAAATACAGAAAATCTATGTTTTTTGTCATTTCTTCAGCCAAACATAGATAGCTTTATGCTAAATCATATTTGGTCCTTGAGGTAGATAATCCTTAGATTACCAATAATATCTATTATGCATAATGGACTCCTGCTAATAGAAAAAAATAATCTAATCTAATTGCAAGGACCAGACATGGAGTAGCCATGGAGTTTCCATGTTTGCTGTATTTAGCTCAAGAAATAACAAAAATTAAAGATTTTTCATGATTAAAACAATAGGCAATAAGTGTGTTCAGCATAAGCCCTAGTTACTGAACTCAGGTTGAACAAGTGGGTATTCTACCTCTTTAAGCCTCCTTCTAAATTTCACAGGTTTACTAAACACAATGTATATTTAGTAATATCACTATTTCTGTGGCTTTTTTGTTTATTTTCATTTTTTGTTTTATTTAATTCCAGAATATTCTGTGCCAGAATAAAATATCACATGAAAAATAAGCAACCCCTTTGCTAAACAGAAGAGCAGTGACAAAAGTGCTTATTAAGTCTCCTTGATAAGGAGCTTCCCCAGTCTGCCAGTTACAAACACAAGCAACAGTTCTACTCCTATTTGCTGCTGTCAGGAGTGTGCGAAATGTGTACAGCACAGAGCAGGAAAGAATGAGCAGGGGCGGCAACTACATAAAGCACAATGGTGTCTGTCGCCAGTTTTTCCCTGGGTGGTAAACTTGACAGTTATTTGATAGTTTGCATTAATCTTAAAATGTGTTCTTAGAGTCTACTATATGAAATTTCTAACTGTATTAAAGCTGTGATGTATTCCTTGTGTATTATGCATTAAATCTGTACTGAATTTATGTGTGTTTTTAGGTGTATAATATATGGCACTGGCACTGAAATTATATTATAGAGCAGGGGTCCCCAAACTTTTTTACCTGGTAAACCATGTATAGATATTAAAAAAGTTATAGTGCAACGCAAGCATGAAAAAATTGTTAGGGGTGAGCAATAAGAGCTGTGATTGTTTATTTTATAGCCCAATGTGGACTGGCAAACTATAGGAGGCCCTGTTTGGTAGTACGGATGGTCTTTATGTCTACCAAGTCATAAACGTAAAAATAATCAACTGGTTTGAGGTCACTGGAAGCAGCATCAAAGGGATTGGTGAACAACATGTTGCTCATAAGCCACTGGTGGGGATCACTGTTATTGTGATACCTTGTGTTTTAAGGTATTCTACATTCAATTGCCACTGCAGTTATCCTACTTTGTGTTCTGAGGGTATAATACATGACACTGGCACTGCATTTGCCCTTCCAGGGCTGGCCCAAGTTAAATCGTCACCCCAGTGCATGTCCCCACCCCCCTCATGTGCACGCATGCTGATGAGCCGGAGAATGCATGGGATCACTGAAAGTGTCTGCGTTTTAGAGGGTTTGTGCCCAGCACCCCCCACTGTTGCACCAAGGTATGTGCCTATTTTGCCTACCCCTAGTTCTGAACCCTGTGCCCTGCCATGGTTTCTGGTGGTTTTTAAAATATAATTGGCACTGCTTTTATCCTGATATTCATTCTAGAGTATTATACATGAAAGGATAATGAATTTATCCTACCATGGGTTCTGGGGGCATTTGTTTTTTACAGCACCCTTACCTAGATCCAAAGGGTCAGGGCACACACAGAAAATGAGGCTTGGTTTTATTTGTTTGCAAATCTTCTGGAATGAGACAGGATTTGGAGGTTCTTACTAAATGCATTGGTGGACACTGGTTCATGGAAACTTTATTGACCCATTTTGTTGTAGTGAGCTTTAAAATTCTTCATGGTACAACTCTAGTCAATACTGAAACGTTATATAATAATACTCTATTCAATAGTGAAATTTTGAGGCCAATCTTATTCTTATTGATGCAATCTGAAGCTGATGAGTCCCAACTCTTAATGCACAAGGGCAATAACAGACAGGAAGGTTTGCCATCATTGTTAGATTGTGACAAAGCATCCCAAATGCAATGTGTGATTACCTTCAAAGTAAATTATTCATGTTATTTTAATCATGTAGTTACACAAAAATACCTTCTGATTTTACACAATGATTTAAAGGAACTGTAACACCAAAAAATGAAATTGTTTTAAAGGAATTAAAATATAATGTACTGCTGCCCATCACTGGTAAAACTGGTGTGCTTGCTACAGAAACACTACTGTTCTTTAATTAAATAACCATGATGATTTAGATTGTACATTGCAAGCAATGAAACAGCATTTTAGACATATTGTTTCCTGCAATTAAATGCCTTTAGTAAGGCCCTGTCAGGTTATTCTTTTATTTTCCATTGTGTTAAAATACTGCAAGCCTGTCACCTGTCTGTCTGAATCTTATACAAACAGATAACATTTGCCCCATAGAGTTTGCAATTGAAGGCTGTTGCGTGAGGCATAGAAAAGGTAACTAATTACTATGGGTCTCCAGGAGAAACCAATCACAAGCCTGGAGTCTATCTCCCAGCAACTTTACCCCAAGCCATTCCTTCTGTCTAATGGGCTCCATATCGATTTTGTTTGAATACATTTTACATTGATAGGAAGTAAGTAGGTAATGTTACTGCTGCATATAGATTGCAAGGTTAAATGTACATTTTATTTTTACTTTCCTTATGTTGCAAATGTTTAAATTGCCTGTTTATTGTTGTTGCAAAGAGCTGTTATTGTATAAACATTCGTCTGTTAAAGGAAAAGTTCCGTTTAAAAATTACCTTGTACTTCCCTTCTTTCTTAACTCTTGCACCCGGCTGTTACAGACAGGGAGATTAGTCTTCTTTGTCGCGGGCAACTAATCTCCCCAAAATGCCATCCCACCGGCTAGAATGTAAATCGCTGGTGTGATGGCATATGTAGCACGGCGATTTGCTGAAATCGTGAAGTTGCCTTGAGGGGAAACTTCAGCGATTTCGGCGCTGTGTATGCCATCCCACCGACGGGTGCGGCGACTAATCTCCCCATCTGTCACGGCCCTTAAATGCACAATAAAGTTAATTTATGTTATGTTAATTTTAAGTGGTAAAAGGGAATTTGGAAGGACTATGAGAAGCTGGAACTGCAATTGCCAATACAAAATGCAAGGCAAATGTTCTCTAACCTTTGCCAGATAGAATAAAAAAGAACAGAGCTGGCAAGTATTTGCTTTCTAATGTAATTACTGGAGTGTTTTCTTACACACCTTCTTTTTTGTAATTTTCACACTCCAACGGAAGAGTGATAATAATAATAATTGATTACTTAATTATATATTATGATTATGATTAGTAGTATTATTAATATGTATTTTTAAAGCACCAATATATTCCCTCCCTTTAGATGGATCCGCTACCTTGTTGTGTTTGGAGGGCTTACATGTCTCTGTGACCAACAGTGCTATGCTGGTTAGAGCTTATGCATGTGAAAGGGCCACCCTTGCCAAATAGATCAAAGAGTAGAGACCAGACTAAAAGTGATCCATCCCCTACTTCAGGTTTGGGGGTTAGACACAGGCCTAACCACCCTTAAAAAAAAGCTTTGTTACAGAAACAGTATGAATTGCATGAAATCCAAAAGGAATCTACTGTTACAACTAAAGGTGGCCATACACGGGTCGACTATAGCTGCCGATATCGGTCCCTTGGACCGATTCGGCAGCTAATCGGCCCGTGTATGGGGAGAGCAGAGCGGCCTGGCCGACCGATATCTGGCCTGAAATTGGCCAGATCTCGATCGGCCAGGTTAGAAAATCTGGTCGGATCGGGGACCGCATCGGCTCGTTGATGCGGTCCCCGATCCGACTGCCCCATTGCCGCCCACATAATCCGATCGTCTGGCCCCAGGGCCAAACGATCGGATTATTATTTTTTTTACCTAAATGGTCCCCGATATCGCCCACCCGTAGGTGGGGATATCGGGGGAAGATCCGCTCGCTTGGCGACATCGCCAAGCGAGCGGATCTGCTCGTGTATGGCCACCTTAAGGAAGCCCTAAGGAAGCACTGCTAAAACCAAGACCAGAATCGGATCCTGGAACGTACTATGTAGGAGGCAGATAAACTTGCATAAGTTACATCTGAGATATAGGCAATACAGCCTGCAGATCCTAGGAGGCTAATTATGGTAAGACTAAAGGCCCCCATACACTATAAGATCCGCTCGCTTGGCGATGTCGCCAAGCAAGCGGATCTTCACCCGATATCCCCACCTACGGGTTGCCGATATCGGGGGGCATGTAGGCGAATTCGATCGTTTGGCCCTGGGGCCAAACGATCGAATTCTAAACACTGCAATGGGGCAGTGAGTTCGGGGACCGCATCAACGAGCCAGATATCGGCCAGGCCCCTCGGTTCTGCCCCTACACGGGCAGATAAGCTGCCGAATCGGTCCAAGGGACCGATATCGGCAGCTACTATCTGCCCGTGTATGGGGACCTTAAGAGGGAGACATGCTGGTGTTATTCACCAAGAAATTACAGTGAAGAAGCAGCTACAGAAAGAAGTAGAGAAAACCCTTCAAATATACATTTTAAATGTTGCAGATTGACAAGAACCCAGTGCCTTCATATCTGCAACAGATTTGCCAGCGACTGCTGCTACTGTGGTGGCTCCTATCCTGAAGTTATGTGTACAAAATTATGCCAGGGGAAAGCCAGCTGCTTTTATAGACAAAACTGTCCCAATGGAATAAATCTAGCTAGACCTTGTGTATAGAGGTCTGATGGCTAAATATTTGTGGATTGCTGTAAAGAAGTAATTATATTGTGGTTAGCTTCCATTGTACCTTTTGCACTTTGATCTATCTTTGCCTTGTGGCTACAACTTCTGTTGTATCGGAAACTAGAACGTTGTTAGAGTTAAGGCCTGAGTACTCTGCCACTGGCTGACTTACCCTGAAGGCCCTGCAAAAGGCTATTATGAAAACAGCTGTGAACAACAAATATAGCGTGCAAGTATACATTTTAAATTGAGCATCTTTTGTTACTTACCTTGCCCATCCATTTAGAATGCAAGCACCTGTAATGAAAGTGGTTTCAGTTGCAAATCATTGCAGGGAAAAGCACAAATTGCCTAATGCATCTGCGGACATAAACAAGCCCTTATATGTTTTTGTAATGTAATTACTGGTTGCAAAGTTTAGGCAAGGTTTTTAATGGTGCAACCCATGCTCATATTAAATGACCAGTAGAGAGTTGTTAGTAGTAGAACTATTGGTAGCTAAATGCCCTATTGTTCTACTTCTAGAGTTATGGGGAAAACTCAGTCAAAGTTACATTTCTATATCACCTTCTATGACTTTGGCCACCTTTCTGTCCACCGCTGACCTTTCAAGTAAGCACCAAATCCCACTGATCCTGATGCATCTGTGAAAAGCTGAATCCTTCAGTTGGACAGAGGTTTTTGTAGTCACATTGACACACAGACATTGAAATTCTGCAAAAACAATCAAATGTTTTTAGACCATTATGAACTACTATGGAAATGGTAACTGTTACCATGAGCCCTGGGACTGTTTGAAGGATCTTTCTTTGAGTAAAGCTGGAGGCCCCTGCCAACACTGGTCTTCACTGACACCCTTTTTGGGCCCCGGAACTTTCTGCTGGGAAATCACAGCTGTGAGAAATCCAAACATGTAGTACAGACAAGGGTTATGCAGATTTGAGGTCAATAACAAGCTATGAGTCAGGGCAGGCAGCAAGTAAGTAAAGTTAATATCAGACACAGAGTCAAAACCAGAGGAGCAATCAGAGTAGAAAACCTAGGTACATATAGGAGAACTCAGAGCCAACTTGAGCAATGTGTGTGTGTCAGAGGGACATCACAACACAGTGCTGTACCTCAGGGTGTGCACAAATGTCATGAAACATTGTAATGCATTGAAATAAATGCCAGTCATGATGCCAATCATGTCATGATTCATAATGCCATGTGTTGGGTGCACTAATGAATATTTTAAAATATAAGCAAGAAATTGCGCAGCCCATGGGTAAGCATTTATCAGCGTAATATTTGTTTTTGAAATTACGGCACATGTATTTGAAACTTTCAGCTTGCTAAGGTAGCAAATAGAAAGCTGGCTTGGTATTTACTTTTGCTAATAGAAACCTCTTTCCATAATCTTTAGCAATTTTGAATGCACTGGCAAATCTTTGGTGCTGCATGCTACATAGTTAACTATCAATATGATCATTAATTGAGCTTGCCTAGCACTATTGGCAACTGTGCCTTTGCTAATGCTTGGTTGAAACAAACTTTTTTTTCCGGGTTACTACCTTTTTCTTTTCAAAAAAGGAAAGTTTATTTGGCATGGACCACGGCTTAGGAGAGTGGTCTACATTGAATCCCTTTGTCTAATAATGGTTTCTGGTGTTCCTCTATGTTAAGGGAAGACACTTGCTTTTACCAGTTTTGGCCCTGTGGTGCCCACCCTCTGCACGCTCTGAATAATCTTCTTTACTGGTTATCCCATGGATAGGCCCCCAACACCCCTAGTGATTTGTGCCGTCATTATTATTCTTGGCTTGGTGTCCACCTCCACAGTATGAACAGCTTTTCCTATATCATTATATGCCCAGCATTCATTCTTGCCTGCCCCCTTTACATTTTTTAATCCTCTGGTGGTGACATGTCCATGGTCCTTAGTTTTGGTCGCCACAGTTGTCCAAATATCAATATCCTTGTCGCAAATAAACGGCCACATTTTATTCAAGCTTCTTCCTGAATGCCATATATTATATTCTGCCCAGGTGGTGCTTCCCTGTTTTTTAAATGTGTGATGTATCAGGTCAACTTATTTAACTATGTTGAGGCATAGTTCAGGGCTTTGCTCTAGCAATGCTCTAACAATGCTAGGAAGCCTTTCAGCCACTCATCAAATGACCTACCCGCCCTACCATTTTCTCCCCTTTCGCCCATTCCTTTGTTTGCTGTAAAACATGACTGGTTAATGGCTATACATTTATAAGTTTTCCAGCTTGAATCTGTTTTAAAGTCTTTTGAAGTGTTGCACACAGAACATGTATCTACTGAACCTAATGGTTTAATGTTTTTGGGGACACTTTGAAGATGTTAAGCTCTTAGTTTTGTCTGGTATGTTTTGAACTAACTAGCTTGTCTTGACCCCATTTTTGGAATCTAAACCACTAGATAAATCATGATTCTGGTTGGTATGAGTGCTCCCATGTTGACAGGTATTTTGGGTGAGGTACGAGTGTTTGCTCTGCTGCTATGGGTATTTGTTATTTTCCCCTCTGCTTTCTTTAGTTTTAGACCTATGTTTCCTGTGTGGCACTTTTGCCCTTACTGTTGATTTGTGTTGAGAGAAACTGCACTGATGGTAATCCTCCTCTTTGCCAGGGGAGGGAGTTCTGCTATAAAAGCTGCAGTCAGAATCACTATTTATGTTAGGATAAAGAAAGCTTTTTTGGCATGGACCATTGCTCAGGAGTGAGGGTTATATTTTATCTCTTTGTCCCATTGAAGTTCCTGGTGTTTCTCTGTGCTGAGGGAAGCAATTTTCTCCTTTCCTCCAAACTAAAATTAATGTTGGTGCAAGGAACAACTATCATTTATGCATACTGTTTAGGAATTGCAGCAAAGGAAGGTGGCCTGTCTCTTGTGGCCCCGTGCAAACCCTTCCAGCCTACTGACTCCTAATGGTCTGGAAGTTCTTTCACTTCTGGAGTAGTGGAGTCATTGCTTTTGTGTAATGTCAGTTTCCTGGGTCAGCAAGGTGCAATGGGGAGGGGATAGTTAGCAATGGTGTTGGGGCAGAAGATGATAGACAGCTAGAGTAAAAATAATCAGAATGGGAAGGTAAAAGGCTGCACCCTTGTTAAAGTAATAGGGAGGGGCTGCTGCAACCTGTAAGCTGGTATGGAAGCAGAGAAGTCAGCCTTAAAGGCCAAGGACCATTACCTGACCACATATTTGGAGGGGAATATCTATTTGCTGGGCCTTCAGTGTGGATCCTGCCCCTTAACTAGTGGCTGCTTTCTTTTCACTATGGGCTTCCTTTGTATCTTTGATGCAGACTGCTTTTTGGTTGCAGCAGTTATGGTGGTATTTGCTCAATCTCCATTGATTTGCAAACCCAGTTCTAAGAAAACAAAAGGTTAGACCTGATTCAAACAGGCAGCACGGCAGCTAATAATCCCTAATCCCCTTATTTGTCAATTCCCTGGCTATTACAAATGCTGCGTTCTTTGTTTATGGCTAGTGGCCTCGGGTGGGTAGGCTGCTGCCTGCCCCCCCCCCCCAGCCATGCCTGCCCTCCCCTCCTCCAGCATGACAGACTCCCAGCCTCTTATCCATGCTCACTACTGTTTGTCTTCAGTCCATATATATTCTTATAAATGACAGTAGTGGGCACAATGTAATGTAAGTGTAAATACCCCTATGTCTTCTGGCAATAAATGGCTTGGAACAGAAATAAATAAAATGGTGCATAAATTATTATTATTTGTGTCTAGAGACCTGTAAATTGCAAAATTGGAAAACTTAAAACTTTAGAGTAAAAGTCACTCAGAATGTTCCTTATTGCCTATAGTTTAGTTCCTTAATTTTTACTTTTAGTGGTTATACTGTATACTCGTGCCATAATGTAAAATAACTGCTATTTTTTCTAATAAAGCTATTAATACATGACAAACCCTCACTTGGAAATGACAATACTGTGACTTGCTATACAGTTTTAACACCCTCGTGAAAGGCAAATATTCTAAAAATTACAAAATAAATATTAATTTTTAATATAAATTAATATTGTGCAGTTTCTTGGATTTCTTTAATCCAGACAACTCACAGATCTAATCTCCAGAGTGTATATTCCAAATGCTGTTCCCTGCTGCCAGTGTCACCATGATCTGATCCAGATATAATGCACGTCTCTGCACAACGCTGGAGTATGCAGCCGGCACTGGGGGGCCCCCCACAGGGTGTTAGCAGAATTGCACACAACTTCACTCATTCTGACGTCTCCCGAATTTCTAGGAATGCCCCTTCCCTGTTACTATATTTGGAGGTAGTTTCTAGGAAAATAATTTGCACAGGATCTGGACTTCAGCACAGCTCCATTTTCAGAACCACTTTAAGGATCATTTTTGCAGCCAACTCTGGAGCCTCCTTTAAATGCTTTTGAATCAGCAGCTCCTGGGTTTGCAACACTGCTCAGAATGCAGAGTAAAGGGCACCGGTGCTAACGATTCTCACTGCTGCTGGCATCCTGTTTGAAGGTTTCATGTGATTTTTATTTTAACTTTTTGGATTCCTTTACCAGTCACCACTGGATTTTTTTTGTTACCCCTGATGTGGCCTCTTGTGGCGTGAGCACGATGAAGAAATGTTTCAGAAGCCTGGCAATGTGATCTTTATGTAATGAGTCAGGATTCGCTAAGGGAAGGGAGCAGAGGGCTGAGGA
Organism: Xenopus tropicalis; assembly: GCF_000004195.4. Lineage (NCBI taxonomy): Eukaryota > Metazoa > Chordata > Amphibia > Anura > Pipidae > Xenopus > Xenopus tropicalis. Next base: position 35,805,884 of record NC_030685.2, read on the forward strand.
ATCAACCTACTCCAGCAGGGGAATGACAAGCAGTGCTGCTGCTGCTGCTGCCCGGGCTCTCCCACATACACTATTCTCACAGCTCGTAAGTCATTACCTTGCTTTTGTCTTGCGATTTCTAGAAATCCCGTGCAGACTGCAGCTGAAAGGAGCAGCCTGTGCTCAGCATGTCTGGAGCTAGCGCATGGCACACAATTGCATGGCTGCTGGGAGACCCCCCTGGATCTGGTGATGTGCAGGTGTGGGAAGGCTGGGAGGGTTACAACTGTGCAGCAGAATGGGGAAACCCCTTAATGATCAGCTTTAATGACAGCTGCTTGCTGTACAGGAGTTTATTATTTTATAGTCACACAAAGAGGGGGCTGGTTATTCCTGCAGTATTAGATCCAAGAGCAACAATGCTGTGATAATAAGAAAGCTTGTATGCAGACAATAGACTTTAAGTACCTGTACTCTCAATGGAGCTACCATAGACGCTGTCTGACATTCAGCTGCAGTCTGCTGTTGTACATGGCAGCCTGTTAACAGCAACAGATTCCCTCTGCTGCTCAGTTCTGTTTGAATATTATTTTTAATTACGGCATAATATACTTGCACCTTGCAAGGCATAATGCAGAGCGCTGACACAGGTATTTGCCACTTCATTTACTGTTGTAGAATGATGTCAGTTATAGCTACTGCTGCTTTGAAAAGTTACAAGGGAACAGCCTTTCCTAAGTGCATACCAGTCAAGAAAAAAAAATAATCATATTTAACTCTTTGCTGTCAGCGAGACCCTATGACTTTTGGTGGTCCACTTAATGATTATGTTGAATATAGGAAGGCATAAGTGCTTTGCAAGCTATGTAAATGTGATAAACATGTAAAAAAGTCTCAAGGGCGTTAGCAAAAATATAGAACATGCAGTCGCCACCTTGAAGAAAGCGATTTGGGGCACATACAGGTACAACTAGTTTCATTAGTTTAGTTCTCAAAGGTAAGAACAAGCTTAAAAAAATAAAGAAAAAATCCTTGTATAAAATTTAGAGAAAGGAAAAGAAAAACAACTTAATGCACAGTATTGTAACTTCTAAAACAAGCCACGTTTAATATAGTGTACATTCTGATTTTATCCAAACTGTTTAGAACATTGCAGTCCGTGCTTTAAATAGTCCTGGTTAATGTGTTAAAGGCCCTTGCTTCCGTTATCAAAGTGGCCACGTATCGCTGCCAATATCAACACACATTGACTTTTGATCAGAGTTTATGAGTAATGTATTTTTTTTTTCTAAGCTTCACCTTTTTACTTTCCTGTTTTTGTCTAATCCTGCAGCCATGTGGGTATTTTCCCACTTACACACCCTTTATTGACAGACTTTTTTCCTGTGTAATACTGCAGATGATAAACTGAATATGTTGGGGGGGGGGAGAAAAAAATGAAAGAACCTTGGAATCCGAGAGAATGATTAGTGTAATCAGCAAACGGAATTCCACTGGCCAGCACACCATGTGATAAATCAGGAAATTCTATTCACGATTATGCAGGCCTCAAATTATACATACCACGCTAGCATTTATTTGGGAATGTCTTAATTAAATATATTGACTGGGCTAAGAGAGTATTATAATTTATATTAACATATAAAGATAGAGAAAAGTTATATATATTCTATTCCTTCACTTCAAGTTAACCTCTTAAAAAATGGGCAAAAAAAGAGGTGCTTATTCACTTATGTGGCCTGTAGGAAAGATGTTCCAGTCTCTGTGCCAGCTGATACCCATTTTATGTCATATAAAGTTCTCATACTTTAGTAATCCCTTCCGAGTCCCTTTAAATACTCAAGTTGTTTAGTAAATCCTTAATTTTTATAGCAACAAAACTAGTTATATATATATATATATATAAAAAAAACGTGATAGCCGTATATGTCGTATAGTTCAGTTTGCTTAGCGGTTGCGCTAGCATTCATATTGCCTCAGTTTTTTTCAGCCAGTTAGTGATTTGGTTGTGCGCCGAGGCGCCTCCATACAGTGAAGCAAGCCAAAGCTAACATTCTGAGAGATGACAGCTACATTTGGAAAAAAAGCAAATTGTATGTCTCTTGTGCTTCGGTTAACTCTACCGTTCATTTCTGCTCCCCCAATCCCAGTGCTGATGTACTCTGTGAGTGACCAAAGTCCTAAATGCTGCCTGGAGTGAAGCCTGTTGATATTTAATGCATGCATTTATTTAGCAGATGTAGATAAGGATGCTATGATATGACCACCTTGTATAAATCAGGCGGCATGAAAAGAACTGGAACTGATCTCCTTGTGCCTTTGAGATATGGGTTTGATGATGGTTTTTTTTTATGTTGCTAAAGGAAGACACAGCTTTGGCCTATGAAATACAGCAGCTATCTGATGTGTGGAAAAAGCAATAAAGATCTGGGAGTCATGTCTGCCTCTCAGAAAGTGCTGTGAATTATGCATTAGAGGGCATTGCTCTTCCTGATCGATACCAAATGATGGAGCTTTGAAAATAACCTTTTCATCTCTGTGACACTCAGTTTAATAACCAACGCCTGACTAGTGTGGTTTCGGAGTCGGGATTTTGGGGGCGAGATGAGCTAATGATTTATCCAACTGGCCCGCAAAGTCCCGCTTCTGGAAGTCACTTTGTTCTGCAAGTAAAACAGTTGGTGAAAGTAGCAGCCTATTTGCATGCTGTATCCTGAGAATATCACCTTGTCCCGTATCTGGCACACAGGGCATAGTTGGGTTGATAGTGGTCTCCCTGCTCTAGCAGCACCTAACTCATCTCTTTCTTATATTTATGTTTCTCTGCCAGCTCTTAGTTTACTAAGTTAGTAAGTAAGTAAGTTCATAGCAAAGAATAAAAAATATTGCCATGCGAATTGTCAGGCCAAGGCTTGTATTTACATAAAACATGTTCTACTGGTTTGGTAAATTTAATGTACCTATTGCATTTTTTTTCTCTTGCATTGCTTTAAAAAATCTCTTAAAGCCAGACCATGTGTTTCTACAAGTTACACCAAGTGCAAAGAAAATGATTTAGAAGTGCTGGAAAATGCTAAGCTTCTGTTATTTCTTTGCTTTATAGTGTAAAGCCACTATATATACATTGTAAAATTGTCAGCCTGCAGGAAGATTTATTCTCCCTCATTTTTCATTTACTGTAAAAAAAAAGTATTTTGTTTGCTCAGTATCTGCAGCCAAGTTATGTGCATTCATTAATTTGCACTTTACCATTGTATTTGACAAGATCTCGAGGAGGCCGGCAGTGTCAATACTGCTGTAGATTAACGCTGATAAGAGAATGAAAGAGATTAAGAAGAACAAACCAAACTGTATTTCTCAGTGTGTTACGGAGATAACTTGCTACTGGTCTCTGGCTCTTAGAGCCACTGCTGAGCTGCAGAGCAGAGAGTAGCCCATATGTTCAAAAGGGACGGCAATGAGCAGTTGAGGAGTTAATGTAGCACTGCAAACCTGACAGGCTGCGCAGGCAAAGAATTTTTAAGTACGTTTTTGGAAAGAAGAAAGATGTACAAGGATCGGATTTCGTCGAGTTGTTATTTACTGTAACAGAACTGCTTGTGGGGTTTTAACGCTTGTGTTTGTAAGTGAGAGCCCTAATTAATATTGCATCTTTGCCTGCGTGCATACAAACGCTACAAGAAATAGATATTAGGCCTTTGCACCTCCAGCCAATAACTAAAGGTTCCTGCAGGAGAGTTGGCACACTCAAAGGAGAAACTTTTTGCTAAGTTCATAGATCTTGGCCTCTTTAGTTTGATTTACAGTTGCCAGAACTACTGCTGGCAGAGAATGATGGGTGTTGTAGTTCTTAACAGGCTGAAAGTTAGACATTGTTGCAAAACTTCAGTTACTAAGTTTTCTCTATTTACCAAGCATTGTTATATAACATTTATTAGATGCACCTGCCAATGAGGATTTATCCTTCAGTTCCTATTAATTCCTTTTTCTGACTTTATACTTTATTTCTATTATTTTTCTACTCTATTTTCATTATTTTTCTGCTGTCATAACTCACTGCAACAACTACTCTTTGAGCTCCCGAAACAGCATCCACATACAATAAATACACTAATTACATTATCCTTTATTAAAAATAGGCATGGGTTCTCTTAAGCAGAAACCTGTTATCCAGAAAGCTATGAAATACGGCATTGCTATTTCCCATGGGACCCTATTCAAACGAGCAAGTCTTAATTTTTTATGACTATACTAATTATAATATATAATTATTAGTACTTTGTACTAGATAATTAAACTGGCAGGGATCCATGCTAATTAGGAAATATTTTTTTATGTTTTTGCAGCCTTAAAGCACAGTACTCCATATTAAAAAAAGACCCCTAACATGGGAAACCCCAGGTCCTCAGCCTTCTGTACAATAGACCCATGCCTGTAATAATAATAATAAAAAACACTTTATTAACCTGTTAATGTGAGATATTTATATTTTATTATTAATTGAAAAAGCACAAAAGTAATAGGGATATCATTTTTTAGGCCACAGGGAAACAGATATGGACTCTTTTTTCAACCCTATGCAACTATGTAAGATATGGGATCTGTTATCCAATAAACCCATGAGCCATTTCCCATGGAGTCATATTTAAATAAGCAATTTTTTTATTTTCTTAGATTTGCTTTTTCTATGTAATAATGTGCCTATACCTTATACCTGATGATAGCTAAGCAAGCATAATTTTAATATTTATATGTTTCAGTAGCCTTATTTAGGACAAATTATGAAAAGACCTGCTGTCCAGAAAATCCCAGGGCCCAAGCATTCCAGATAATAGATCCTGTACCTGTGCAATGTTTTGAAAGTCACCAAAATCAGTTGGATGAAACAGTAAATGCAGTACATTTACTAAATTAGTACATGTGAGGTGGATCCTATGAATGGGTAACTGCCCCTATAGTATGGGCCACAATGATCACCCTTAGGCATAAAAAAAAACCCACAGTCCCCCCTCGTAACATTTTCCAGGAACTGCTGAATCTTTTTACTGCTTTTACATTACCGGAGGTTTACATAGCACCTTTATAAAATGTACATTTAATGAGGGCAGCAAGGGGTTAATCTGGAGATCAGCATAAGTAATAAATACATATACACGTCCACACTTTTCAAAGTGAACTCTGGACACACTTGGAATGTGCCTTTGACACTAGAGATATAGACGCTACACATTTAAATATGGCCGCTGGTGCCTGCCTTTTCTTAGAATTTTCTTGGAATCACATTCTTAAACGTCTGCCACTGACATTGCTCCCTTCGTCTCTCCCACTTATTTCTGAGCATGTAGCTAGAGCAGGTAAGGGCTTGATATACCATTTGCGTGGCTACATTATTAATAAGTATCAGAAAAATATGCAAATGGCATTTCTTTAAAATGTGAAATATGCTTGTGCATTGTGTCGTAGTCGTGAAAACACGTGAAGTCACATTCTTTGCAGTCAGATTGCACAGAAACCCAAATGAATTCATCATAGATAGACAATAGTCAATATTTTCAGCTTTCCTCTATTTAGCACATAATTCATCAAATACTTTGGCTCAGATTAATGCTGAAAGAAGTCAGTATGCACAGCATTAACCTGCTGCTTGCCCTTGAGACTAAAGATTGGAGACTTTTGCTGTGACACTTTGGCCTAGATTCACAAAACTGCAGTAGAAATAACTGCTTTTTAGTACATTAATTATTATCTCTGACATAATTCCCTTTTAGTGTTAACATCAGTTACTGGTTGTTTAGTACAGGTATCGGACCCCTTATCCGGAAACCCATTATCCAGAAAGTTCCGAATTACGGAAAGCCCATCTCCCAGAGACTCCATTATAAGCAAATAATTAAAATTTTTAAAAATGATTTCCTTTTTCTTTGTAATAATAAAACGATCCTATTGGGTTTGGTTACAGGTGAAATAATTTTTTTAGCAGACTTATGGTAGGAGATCTGAATTACAGAAAGACTCCTTATCCAGAAAACCCCAGGTCCTGAGCATTTTGAACAACGGGTCCCACACCTGTACTTCAAATTGTGTTGCTTGTATTTTTTGATGTTGACCAGTATGTAGCTATTTGTTATGAGACATTCATTCCTTATTGCAAATGAGGAAATATCAACTTTTTTTAGAACAAAAAATAACGAAATTGTGATGCACTTTTTTTTAAACAATAATAACAAAAAATATCAGTCTTTTTGTTTAGGTAATTTTATCTGTAAACCCTTTATCCAAAAAGTTCTGAATTACTGGAAGGCCATCTTCCACAGACTCCATTATAAGCAAATAATTCAAATTTTTAAAAATCATCTCTAAATTACGGAAAATCCCTTATCCAGTAACTGCAAGGTCCCGAGTGTTCTGTATAACAGGTCCCATACCTGTATAATTATACAGAATAACACGCATGATACAGTTATTGATCTCTCTCAGTCTCTTTCCCTTTTTCTCTCCTAGTATACATAGATATATCTTATCTATTTTGCAAATAAAACTTCAGTTTCGATATTTGGTACCCACAATGCATTGTTTTTACAAAAGAGCATTGCAGGGATCTGTCACTTTAAATTACAGTGCTCTTAGTGAATATTAGATGCATTATTTACATTGTAGATATTGATTAATTTTTTAGTAGTGTATTGTTTAATATTTCCTTAAAAATAAGGAAATATTGACCTTTAGCTAAGACATTACTTTCCTGGATTCTGCACCATTGTGGCACCACCTCTCAACATGCAAAATGTATGAAACCCAAGCTTTTTTGTTGCCAAATACTGTACAATAAGTTATGCTTTTTCAGCACTAGAAACTAGACATGTTCTGTTTTTTAAAGAGCATGACAAACAGTAAATAGTTAACAGCATATCTACTTGTGTGGGATAAAAGTTCTGATTATGTAAGCTCTTTGTCTTTGCTTTAACATATATACAGGTATGGGATCTGTTATCTTGAAACCCGTTATCAAGAAAGCTCTGAATGCCATCTCCCATCGAGTGCATTTTAATCAAATAATTTACATTTTTAAAAATGATTTCCCTTTCCCTCTGTAATAATAAAACAGTAAATGTACTTGATGGTAACTAAGCTGCATGAATCCATATTGGAGGCAAAACCTATTGGGTTTATTTAATGTTTAAATGTCTTTCAGCAGATTTAAGGTATGGTGATCCAAACAATGTGCCCTTTTCCTGCAACCCCCAGGTCTCAAGCATTCTGGATAACAGGTCCCATACCTGTACAGGATAGCAGAGCTTCCAAGAAATCATTTAAGTAGCCCTGTGTCATTCCTTAACATCACAAATGCTAGAGTAGATGTGCCATGCTTAAGCATAATGTACTTATCATGTCACTAACAGAGTATTTAGCCACTTTCAGGAGACAGCATGTATTATAAGGTGTACAACTAGCACCTTCTGCAACCTTTCAGCGTCTGTCAGTGGCAGCCCACATCTCTCCATTTGCCATACACCAGTTGCTGCCTACAGCCCATCATTCTCCTACCCCTTTTTGTTCACTGCCAAATAGATGTCATGGTAAGTGGCAGTTCCTGCATGTTGCACATGTGTATTTATAATAGTAAAAAGAAAAAGTTATTAATGGTGGATAAATACTTACGTGCAACCAGCTTGTACCTTTAATATAGAAAGGCTGCTTGTGATTTTATTTATTATTTTGTAATTTGATTGCAAAATAGCTATTTTTTAACTTTTGAATTGAACAGTGCACAGTTATAATTTTATTTTGTTCATAATCTGCAGAGTCACTGTGGTAGGAAAGTGGGATGATAGTAATAATCCTATATCTCATCATGCAGCAAACATAGGGAGAGAAAAATTCTATAAATAATATTATTTCTTATTGTACTTAGAGAGTGACAGGGGACCCAAATTGTGCCCTTTCTCCAGAGTGACGGTTTAAAAATATAATTCCCTTGCACCATTTGATTACATAATATGCATTTGTAAATTAGAGGCATATGCAGAATTATACGCAACACAAGCACAGTTTATTGGGATCAGATTGACCTGTGTTTGTAATAGACGTTTAATAAACATGGCGTTTCTAAATACTCAGATTTCACAAGTACAGGAAGAATTCTGTGTTCCCTCTGTTACAGAAATAGAACACACTGCACCCCCAGTCCTGTCAGATGCTGCATACTGTAGTTCAGCAAAACTGAAAGGCCAAAGGTTGCCTCTCCATTATATAAAATGGTAGGCTAACACTATGAATATAATCACATGGTCTGCATGTGTCCTACTATCAACCAGCTTGTGACAAGTGTACACCACCAGAGAAGTTTGCCAGTAATATGCACTTTTACTAAATTACCTTTGGATAAAACATTTTGTCTATGCTGCACTCTGGTTTAAAATGAATCATGATTTATGTAAAATAATGATTGTTTTTCCCTATATAAAATATATTTTTCAAATATAAAGAAATATATTATTTAATCCATGTCTCCACAACATATTTACTAAGTTTCGGTCTTACATATTCCATAGGCAGTAAAATAAAAAGCACATGGAATACTCCAGTATCTGTACCTTAACTCTGCGATTCCCAGGCCTCTCTGACACAAAAAAACTGAATAGATGTAAATTTTCTCTTTTTTGATTTTTAAGGCTTACTATACACAGCAAAAACCATTTGTTGTTTGCCAGAGGCTCCTTATATAAGATCTTGCAATAATAAAACGATTTTGGAAAATGTGCAAAATTACAGAATCATTTGACAGGATCTGTGGTGGAACCAAACATATATTTCATTCTTGGATTAATATTCGTATGCTCAAATCCACCAAGCTGTTATATAAAACAAATACAGTTTCATAGTGTATACAGATTTTATCCGCCCTTATAATTTATGGGGAAGAAATACAGTTTCCAGAGCTTGGAACTGTGATTTTTGCTAGCATGGTGCAACTTTTAGCTTGGAGAGTGTATGATAGAAAGAGAGCTTTTATTTCAGGATTTTTAATTTCTTTACCAGACCTACGAATGAGATGTTTTAGAATTCCAGTGTGTGTAGCATGCAGCTTTTTTTCTAAGAGGCCTGTTTGTCAGTCTGGAGGCCCTGCAAAATGCTGCAAAGTAGCATTCACTTTAATAATTGGGTGCTAGAGACATCGGGAAAAAGTGTTAAATATTGGTAAATAGTACAATTTTCTACTATTCTAGATGCCATCAAATTTAGCTATAGGCTTTATTACAGAGTATTTCTCTCCAAGATGCACATCTTGATCTTTCTTGAGCCTCTAGAAATATAGCTAGAAGGCAGTGAGGAGAACACTTCTTCAAGAGGCCTGTCAGCCTTGAGGCCCTGGAAATTAGCTAGAATATAGTGGGGAGAACAATCCTCCAAAAGGCCTATCAGTCTTGAGGTCCTGGAAATGCAGCTAGAGGGTAGTGAGGAGAACACTTCCTTAGAAACCTGTCAGTCTTGAGGCTGTGGAAATCTAGCTAGAAGATGTAGGCAGGAACACTTTCACAGTTGGACTGGCATACCAGAGCACCAGAGGATCTCCTGGTGGACCCTGGGATAATTTCCATCAATCCATTCTTAATTTCACTATGGGTGTACTTCTCCAAAGTATACTTCTCCAAGAAGCCAGTCAGTGGGGAGTCTCTGGAAATCTAGCTAACAGAGTAGTGAGTAGTACACGTCTCCAAGAGGCCTGTCATTCTCTGGCTCTGGGAAAGAGACTGTATGGTTGTGGGATGTCTCTTGAGTCTTGTAAGTTGGGGGCCAAGCACAAGTATTATAGAATCTGTTTCCAGGTATCCCTAATTGTATTCACTCTGGTTATATTGAGAAACTGACAGTGTTTTCTAATATTCATTCTAAAATACCGCTCTTCTCTACCATGCTCTCTCTTTGGACTAGAGTGGCAACATTTTCACTTTCCAGGGGGGGCACAGAGTAACTTTATCACTGTGTGGCTCCAGAAGTGAGTGCTCCTAAAAATAGCCCTTCTCCATGGGATATTGCCGGCTGTAGGACACCTGCTGCATAGATTGACACGTTGGGGGAACTCCGTAGCAAACACTGCCAAGTCCCCAATTTAGCACCATATCAAAATGTAATTAATAAAATTGTGTGACGCAAGTTTTTTCCCCAATATGTTTCAAAGTGCTTTAAAACACATACTGAAAAATTACATATGAAAAGAGAACTATTCTTTTTTGGCTAAATAGTGTGACTTTAACAAACTGACTGCTCATTAATCAGGAAAGTGAAAAAAACATTGTTAAGGGGTCCTCCAGTTCTTTGAATAATGAAATGAACAAAAATGTAATCCTAAAACTGTATTCATTTAATGACGGTTAAAAGCAGAATTTGTTTAATCCTTTCTGTTCTCTTTTTCTGACTTTTACATTACACAGTGTAGAAAAAGGTCAGTTTTCCGCCGGGTCTGTTAATCAACTGGCTTTTGCTACATTTTTTCCAGAGTCAGAACTCGTAGCACAGCAAATAGAAACAGCCAGACACACGCTGCTTTTAATTGCAATTATATTTACAAATAACTTTACAACCATAGAAGATTATTTTTAATTGTATGTTGGGGAGTTGCTTAGAAGCAGTTTTTTGGGTGGAGATGCCTTTTATATAAATCATATGAATGCTTCATGTAATAAATATGAGACAGTAATCCCTTTGCTGCAGTTATGCCCTGATGCTGCTACCTAACGTCCTCTGTGATTAGTTTAAATCTTTCTTCTTTGGCTCCGAGAATCTTCTGCAGAAAATGTTCTAAAAAGGATATTTAGAACGATAGGGGGCTAAAGGCAAATCTCTGGATTCAGTGCTTTCTATTGAGCCACATGAATTCACATGTAGGATATTTTATGTGTACTTTTCTATACGTGCATGTCTGCTCCCCCTCCCCTGCTCGAAATACTAGGAAAAAAAAAGTCTCCTGTGTTCTAGAATCACGGTCCATCCCTGCCTATGGGGCCTGCAGAGGTTGTCCACCCTTGCGATTTTTCTTAGAAATGATGATGCCGTAATGTAGGAATGTAAGGCACTTTTTTCTTCCTCACTTAGGTATGAACTGCTAACACGCGTTTAAATGAGAACAGACTTAGAAGCCATATAGCAGACATATTCTTTTTTAATCCACCTTTTCCAGTTAAATACCAGTAAACCAAGAGTAAAAAAAGCAAGAAAATAAGTGCTAATATATTTAAAAAAGAATCTGTTTATGCATTACATTCAGGCCTGGTATTAAAATTTAGGATGATTTACCCCATTCTGTTCTATTTCCATATTTATGCTGTATCTTTTTTCATTAGGGCTCTGCTATTCCTGATAATTCGTAAATACATTCTGAAAAATTTACATTTTTATTTGTTTTATCAGCAATTACAATGGATGTGGTATTAAAAAATGTCCTTATTGCACTTTGTACTTATATTTAATATTTTAAAAGGCTTCTCTGTGCAAACACTCCTTCTTGCATAATGAAAGTAAATGTCATTCTTTAAACAAGTTTCCAATATACAGTAATTAAAAATGTTCAGTGGTTTTGGAGTTATTTGTAAATGAAATTGTAGCTGAAAGCAGAATTTGTTTATCATTTTCTCTTCTCTGGTTCTGACTCTTGAAACAGTATAGCAGATGTCAGTCTGTTAGTCAGCTGCTTGTGCTACATTGCTTCAGGAGTCAGAACTAGCACTGTAGAGTATTGCCAGACACATGCTGCTTTCAGAAATGATTACGTTTACAAATAACTTTAAACACATTGACATTTTTTAATTCATATATAATGGAAAGTTGCTTGGAATCACATTTCCTATCCTTTTTCAGATGAATTGTTTTACAGTTGTCCTAAGTGTAAAACTTTACTGACACTTAATTTTTTATCCTCGAACAAGTTTCTGCCGAGCTGCAGTGTTCTGAACTGAACAGTATGTGGATCTTTTTGGGTGCTGACCCACAGGTCAGTTACACTTGGGGGCACATTTACAAAGGCACGAACGCGTATTTTTTCCGATTTTTTCGGGTGTCCGCACGACATTTTCGTACGGCGCACGACTTTTTCGGACGTTTGCACGAAAAAATCGGAAAGGTTTTACCACTGTTTACAATTGTTCGGTACGAAAATTTCATGACTTTCGGATCGCCAATATGATATTATCGTGACTAATACGATTTTTTCGTAAGCATTTTCGTGATATTTGCGATCTTCCGAAATTTTTGTTTCCAATACGATTTTTTCCCATTCTTGATTCGGATTCGTGGATTAGTAAATGTGCCCCTTGGTATCCATGAAGTCACTATTCATGAACTAGTTGATTTTGAGGTTATTATGTCTAGCAGTAATCTTTGTTTTACCTCTAACATATTACTGGCAAGTTATTCTAAATGCTCTATTCATTCTTTTTAAGTTTAATAACAATTCACCACTTTATGAAATATATTTACTTGCACGGGATATTCCTGAATTACTTACAGATATAAAAAAAATATATAATTTGTCATTGATCTTTGAACTGCCAGGCAGAAGCCAGTGCATTGCTTGGAAGGGATGGGCCCTCAAGTACAGTATCGGTAAAGAACTCTAGGAATTCAGAATTCAGTACAAGTATGGGATCCTGAAACCCATTTTACAGAAATCTCCGAATTACAGGAAGACCATTTTAAGCAAATATTCTAATTTTTAAAAATGATCCCAACTAATGTAATTAATCTTTATTGGAGACAAAACAATCCTATTGGGCCTATTTAATGTTAAATGATTCTTAGCAGACAAAGTATGGAGATCCACATTTTGGAAAGATTTCTTATCCAGAAAATTCCATGTCCCAAGCATTTTGTATAACAGGTCCCATAACTCTGTAAGCATTGTTTTACCAACAATGCATTGCAGATAGTAGTGTCTGATTGACAATTACTACTGAATGGTATTACAGTAGGATATTGACAATTACTACAAGGTGGTATTACGATAGGAGATTGACAATAAGTACAAGGTGGTTTTACGGTAGGAGATTTAAAATTCCTGGTCCCAAGCATTTTGTATAACAGGTCTCGTAACTCTGCAAGCATTGTTTTACCAACAATGCATTGCAGATAGTAGTGTCTGATTGACAATTACTACTGGATGGTATTACGGTAGGAGATTGACAATTACTACTAGGTGGTATTACGGTAGGAGATTGACAATTATTACTAGGTGATATTACGGTAGGAGATTGACAATTACTATTAGGAGGTATTATGGTAAGGCATTGACAATTACTACTAGGTATTACGGTAGGAGATTGACAATTACTACTAGGGGGTACTACCACACTTTTTGAACTAGTGTTTAAAAACTTTTAGTGAATCTTAAGTATCTGCTGGTTTTAAGGGCTATGATATGGAGACAAAAATAATCTGTATAGTAAATACTCAGTACAGGTTCTTTTGCAAAATGAATATTTCTAGTGTTATGGTCCTAATATATAATATAATAAAATATATACGTAAGTCAAGAAAATCTGTGTTTTTTTGCCAAATGATAGCCTTTAGCTGCTGTGGTTCCAGTGCATGCACAGTTTGCTTGCAGCATAGCTAGTGCCAAGGGTACTTATGGGGATGTGCGGGATGGCCCAAAACCCACGGGACCTGTGGGCCGGGCAGGTTCGAGCCAACCCCTGAACACCAGAGTGGGTTGCTGAGGGACTTGGGCCAAGTTCTTCTGCCCCCTTTCCCTCTACAAACTACTTAGTAAAATCTAAAATGATAAAAATGTTATTATATTATTGAATGGAACATTTGAATGTTCATTAAATTTGCCTTAAGGAATAAACTAGAAACCATTTACGAGGAGAACAGCTAGAAGGGAACTGCGGCTAAGTTTTATTTGCCCCTGTATTATGAGCTCTGGATTTGTAACACTTTACATATTGAAATATAATAATTTGCATTACATAGAAATATAATAAGTAGTACAGTGATATCAATATGCAACATATTGTTTCCCCTGACTACCTAAATTTCTAATATTGACATTGTGTTATTTTATTCTTTTTGCATCTGAGAATATTCGAGGTGCTAATACAATGGTGTCCCATTACTCCTCTAGCTGATGTTAACGCAACTTTTCCGTATGCAGGGATAGGACCTATTATCCAGAAACCCATTATCTGGAAAGTTCCAAATTATGGAAGGCCACCTTTCATAGACTCCATTTTAAATAAAATGCCTTTAAATAAAATGCTTTTTCTCTGTAATAATAAAACCGTACCATGTACAACTAAAGGTTGCCATACACTATAAGATCGGCTTGTTTGGTGAGGTTGGAAAGCGAGCAGATCTTCTCCTAATATGCCCACCTAAAGCCAAACAATTGAATTAAAACGGCAGCGAACCTGTCCGATTGAGATTTGGCCAATTTCAGGCCAGATGTCAATCAGGGAGGCCCATCGGTGGTGCCCATACACGGGCAGATAAGCTGCCGAACAGTTTAAAGGTGGCCATACATGCACCGATAATATCTACAATATTCGGTGCGTGTATGGTATGTGGGCGAGTCGACCAATATCGCAGGAAGCTGCTGATATCGGCCGACTCGCCGATCGGACCAGTTTGAAAATTTTGATCGGGCGCCATAGAAGGCGCCTGACCAAAATCTCCCTTCAGCGCTGAATCGGCAGAAGGAGGTAGAAATCCTATTGTTTCTACCTCCTTACCTGCTGATTCAGCCCTGAATGGTGTGTGGCAGATCTGACAATGTTTCGTGCGACCGATGGTCGCACGAAACATCGTCAGATCGCCACGTGTATGGCCAGCTTTAGGACCAGTATTGGCAGCTGAAATCGGCCCTTGTATGACCTTAAGATGTTATTAATCCTTATAAAAGGCAAAACAATGCTACTGGGTTTATTTAACGTTTAAATGTTTTTTTAGAACACTTAGGGGCACATTTACTAATCCACGAATCCGAATGGGACAAATTTGGATTAGAAACGAACATTTTGCGACTTTTTTGTATTTTTTGCAATTTTTTCGTCTGCGTTACGACTTTTTCGTAAATTGTTGCGACTTTTTCGTAGCCGTTACGACTTGCGCGAATTGTCGTGACTTTTTCGTAGCCGTTACGATTTGCTCGTATATTGTTGCGACTTTTTCGAATTGAGCGCTCGTAAATGGCGGGCAAACCTTTCAGACTTTGCATGATTTTGGAAGCCTCCCATAGGACTCAATGGCACTCTGCAGCTCCAACCTGGCCCAAGGAAAGTCACGATACTGAAGCTTGAATGAATCCGAAACTTTCATACTCGGTGCGACGGCTACGAAAAAGTCGCGACAAGTCGCGCAAGTCGTAACGCTACGAAAAGGTCACGACAATTTATGAAAAAGTCGTAACGGCTACGAAAAAGTCGCGACAATTTACGAAAAAATCGCAAAATACCGATCATTACGAAAAAAACACATTCGGGCGCTTTTCGGACGTTCGTGGCTTTGTAAATGTGCCCCTTAAAGTATGGAGATCAAAATTATGGAAAGATCCCTTATCTAGAAGACCCCAGGTCCTGAGCTTTCAGGATAGCAGATCTCATACCTGAATAATATTTAAAAAAAAATTAGTGGCTTTAAAGTAATTTCTTTATATTATTGAAAATAAATGTAGTGTTTGTTTATCCATTTCTGTTATCTTGTTCTGACTCCTCAATCAATAAAACAGAAAAAAGATCTCTTGACTGTTGGCTTCAGGAGTCAGACTCAGCAGTGCAGAAAATATTTACAGCCAGGCAGATACTGTTTTAATACTAATTACATTTAGAGATCATTTTAAAACCATTAAAAATGTTTAGTTATGTATGCTGAAAGCTGCTTAGAATTACATTTACTTTCAATATGTACAAAACAGTTGGGTGGGGTTTACTTTTAACTTACATTTTATCATTATTATTAAATATATATTGTATTTGTAAAGTGCCAACACATTCAGCAGTACTGTACAGGAGATGGCTGGATACAATGAATATACAGATTACATACAAAGAACAAAAACTGATACAAGGACTAAAGAAACAGCTTGCAATCTAAGAATGTTAGCCTTTAGATGTTGGTTTTTGTTGTTCAAACCTAGCAGGGGTGTAAATTGCCATCTGTAACCGCCTTGGGATGTCTTTATTACATATTGGCAGTGGTGTGCAAAAAACACGAAGTACTTAAATGTGATGGAGCCGATTATTGGGATATGAGTGGATGAAAAATGAATTTGAACTTCTTTAAGGGAGTGAAAGGGTGTAGAGTATCCAGAATATTAAAGAAGGAGCCTTATTCATGCTGAAAACTCTCAGCTATGTATGAGGGGAAGTTCCTGACACAGTCACGCACATACTGCTTGGCTGTGATATACGGGAGTCCTTCAGAAATGATATTGTCAGCACTTCACAGGCCGGTTTTTCAGTTGTCTCTCACATACAGTCCCCTATTCACTGTGCTGAGAAGATCTCACTTGTTTGTCTATAGAAATCTTACACAGAACAGAGAATGGTTTTAGCTGTAGCATTTGACATTAATGTACAAGAATGTTAAAAATACTCTCATGTTTTGTACACTAGCAGCTGAAATGTAGACATTGGCAGAATTGAACCCAGACAGAAACAGACTAGTTAGAATCTGGGTTTAGCTTGGGATTCACCCATATGAGGATGAGACTCTGTCTTTGTTACCTCAATATTGAGCAATAGTCTTACAACAGGACTTCTAGGATTATGTGAGCATGTAGTCAGTTTTATAAAGACAAAATGGCTTCCCTTGCCTAATGCACATTAATAAACATGGCATAAGACTCTTAGTTCAATATCTTTTTGTAGTTTACTGTATATTTCATGGCATAGCTCTCCTTGAATGCGTATAAATTGCACTATATGTCAGCTAATGTGAAATATACACATATCTGTGGGTCACAACAAAATGTCGTTTTTATATACCAGCTCCAGCCTAGGTGTTTAGCATCTCTGTAATAGTAATGATCCCGGCCTTCAAAGTTGCAAGCTTTGTATTATGATTTTATTCTATATATACAGTATTTGCCCCTAAGCTCAGGTAACTGACAGCAACACATAACATGTGCAGTGAATCAGCAGAAAAGAAAAGGGGGAGCTACTGGGGGTATCTTTGGTGGCACAGATCTTCACTACTAAAAATATAATGTGCAGCATTTGGAGCATACTCCTAAGCTTTAGTTCACCTTTAAGGCACAAAGGGCAAATACAGATCTGCTGCTGGGAGCTGCTATACCAGCTAGTGATTGTAAGGCTCTATGTAAGTGGCAAGATCTGTGCCATCTTGCTGAGTTACCAGTATGACTGCAAATTTTAATAGGGTGCAAGAGCCACAAAGAGGTTTTGTAGTCTTTGTTGTGTTATATTAGTATATGTACACAAAAAGTGTGTGTATTTACAATTTGCTTAAGAAGCAATAAAAGAAAATTTCTACCAGTGTGTATAAGGCCTAAAGCTACACAGTGCGTAATTTACAGGGCCAGCCTGACCATTTATACTCCAGGCCACATTTACTGTGCCCCAGGACCCCACTTGACAGAAACTATGTATTCACATGCCACAAATGCATCACCCTCCCTAGTACAAGCTTCAATAAACTTCAACCAAACATATTTATATGCAAGAAGGGACATCTTTCCCTTTTTTCTACCAAATATTTGCTCCTCTGAGCTGTATAGTGGCAGTTCCACAAATCTTAAATTGAATTTGTAGTAATCCTATATAGCCTTTAACCATCATACATAAATAATTAAAAAGCTATTTACACTATATGGCCAAAAATAGCTGGATTCCTGCCTGTACAACATCTCTTTCCCAGGGCTTAGGATATTGGCCCCCCTTCTTTATAATCCACTGGGGGTTGTGGTGGACCTGAACTGCTAGAAGTATATAAATGAATATACTGTTTATGTTGATAAAACTGGGATAAATATGTGCAGCAAATTTCAATGACTATAAATGGACATAACTGAGACAATGACTCAGATTCAGTAAAGGTTGACATTTCTTATTTTTAAAACCTTTCTTTAAAAATGTATCTGGACACCTTCCTGTCCAACATCTTATCCCATAGCCACCATCATTTATATGAAGTTGGTCCTCCATTTGTTGCTATAACAGCTTCTTTCTTTCTGAGTAGACTTTCCGCTAGTTGCTGAAACAACCATAAAAATATTAGGGAGATTGGTTGTTGACTTTAGGTATCAAGTTTGGCTCACTGTTAGAGTTAAAGCTTATCCCCTAGGTGGTCACTTGGATTGAGATCAGAGCTCAGTGCCATCTTTGCAAACCTATTCTTTATGGACCTTTCATTGTGCTTGGGGGCGTTATTACGCCACCCAAGGAAGTTTCCACAAATTAGTAAGCATGAAATTGTCAATGTATGTCATTGTATGTTCCCTTAATGTTTGCTTTCAGGGGAACAGGAGTCCTAGCTCAAACCATGGAGATGCAACAGACTATTATTCTTCTTCTACCAAACTTTACCGTAGGCATTATGTATTTTGATATATAGTTTTATACAGGTGCCTGCCAAAGCTAGACTTTTCCGTCAGACTACCACATGGTGAAATGCAATTTCTCACCACTATAGCCGACACCTTGCATTGGTAACATGGTAATGGTTTGTTTGCCTTTGAACACAAATAAGAAAAACAAGTGTTTGTAGAAAGCTTCTGGCGATAGTATGGAATTCAGCTGTGAGTGTTCCAGCTGAGGACATGTCATTTTAGATGGAGTGTTGGGATACTTTTGGCCATATGCAGTGGTGTAACTATAGAGGAAGCAGACCCTGCTGTCACGGATGGGTCCTGGGGACAGGGGGGGCCCTTGCTTCCTCTATAGCTCTAAGAAGGAAATGGGCAGGTGGGTGGAGGGAGGGCCAGGTAGGTGTGCACTGGGCACCTCTGAAGTTTTTTTTCTGTGTGGAAGGTGGTGGACTGTTGTATGGGATCAATTATCCCAAAACCCATTATACAGAAAGCTCTGAATTATGGGTAGGCCATCTCCCATAGAGTTCATTTTAATCAAATAATTTTAAAAATTATTTCCTTGTACTTAATGGTAACTAGTTACATGTATTTTGGGCTGTAAAATGCTAATTTTATCAACTGAACTACGTATCCCTACATCCTCAACTAGCCTCTGGAGGGTTTTGAGTTTGACATCCCTGATCTAATTTCATAAATTATGTCCTATGGAAAAAAAAACCCTCCTTTGCTTAGCGCAAGTTATATATAGAAAGGATTTTGTTTCAGAAAATTCTGAAATGAATGCACCAATCTGATACAACATTTCCTGCAGGTCTCCTGCTGTTGTTGAATTACAGCTCAAATCACCGAGAGTGCAGGCTGCCGCCTTTCTGTGCCTAGCCTTTACAACTTCTGTGCCATCCAAAGAATTTGATTACAGTGGTCAAACAGACATCCATAAGTCACCAATCCCCCTCTCACTGTCATAGCCTTCCCCCGGCTGGGCCGTCTACATTACAAAGGGCCCATGAGGTAGATTCTTCCGGCCACGGGGTAGACTGCTTTAAAAGTTCTAAATGACTGGGAGCATGGAAATTCAGGACAGTACTTGGACTTTATGGGCCCAAGGCTAATGTCACATTCCTGGATCTGTGCCAGAAACATTTGGTGGTTGGTGGCTATGTACAAGTGAACCTGGTCTTTTTTTTAGAGAATTCTATGGGGCTTATTCTCATATATCTTTGATAAATGCGCATCATCAGTTTTATTATATATGGTTTTTGTATAAAGTAAAACATGTATTCATTTCTGTGGGTGCCTGGCAGCAGCGGTGGCCAGTGAAGTCATTCAGCAACAGCAGTTACAGATCAAGTTGACCAATAAAATATATTCAATTAGAAGGTGCAATTCTTGGTGAAAGTGAATTGACCGAAGGCAGCAAACCAAAAAGTAGTCAGAGTGGGAAAGTCCAAACTGCAATCTGGTCAGGGTATATTGGCAACCTCAGAATAGTTACAGACAGAATAATTACACGTAATCCTGGTGTTTAGGGCGCCTACTCAGAATTAAACACACTAAATCAGCATCAGAAGTGGATCTGCTCTCTCCTGGGGGCCCAAGACATTGGACAGCCAGCCTCTCCATAATCTGCTGGGACCTGAACTACTCCAAATATATAAATTGATATACTATTTATGTTGACAAAGATGAGAGGAATGTGTGCAGTAAATCTGAATGGCCATAAATGGACATAAATGAGACAAAGGCCCAGATTCACTGTAGATTAACTTTTCCTTATTTTAATTCTTAATTATAAAGTTTCTTAAAAATATAAACATTTTAGAAAGGAAAATGGAGAGTTTTAATTGGTTCAAATTTCCAGCATTAATAACACAGACTATTTAAAAATGACAGGGACATACATTGTATTGTGGGCAAAAAATACTGTACATTGTGAGTACTGAATGTTAAAACATTAAAAACATCCATTGAATTTATTTAAGGTTAAGAATTGTCACCAACCATAGCACATAGACCAGCGCAGCACATATAGCAAGATATATGTCAGTGGGTGCAGCAGCTTGGCCTCTTTTTAATGAAACTTGCTTTTTCAGGTCTGACTGGTGTTATTTTTGATGTTTATATCACTTACATGTTTATATCACAGGTTTTTAAGTTTAGTGAATAAAGTAATAAAACTTTCAGAGGTAATTTAATCCCAAAGCAACATTAATACCAAAATGTTCAGCAATTTGGAGTTCATTATTCCAGGGAGAATAACAATAACAATTTTAAACACTAAACAAGTGGTAATTTTTACCGCTGTTTAATGAAACTGCCCATATAATGTTCTACACTCCTTTCTTTCCTCTCAATAAAAACAATTATAGCATTAACCCTCTCCCTAAATCACTGCCAATTTGCACATGCCCTTCAGTTGTTTGGCTTTTAATTAAAGGGTTTATTCACCTTTAAATTAACTGTTAGTATGATGTAGAGACTTCTATTCTGAGACAATTTGCAGTTGGTTATCATTTTTTGTTATTTGCAGCTCTCCGGTTTGGAATTTCAGCAGCAAACTGTTTGCTAGTGTCCAGTTTAACCTAGCCTAAGCTAGGCCTAAATAGAAAGATAAGAAATAAAATGTAACAATAAAAATAAAATTGTAGCCTCGCAGAGCAATAGTTTTTCCAAAAGGTGGAAAAGAGTCAGTAGAGGAAGGCAAATAACTCAAAATCAATTGAAAACATGACCATTCTATAACATACTAAAAGTTAACCTAAAGGTGAACAATTCTTTAAGCATTTGGTGTTATAGCCTTCCAGTCTGGCAATTAAACTGTTGTTAAACAGACTGAAGGTGTGCATAGTGCGTAATGCAAACATATTTCACAGTATTGTACAAAAGATACAGATTGCATACAAATATTGTCTAATAAAGGGGAAAAGATGGCCCTGCTCAATAGAACTTGTAATCTAAATGTAATAGGAGTAGGAGAGGGCTGGAAAAGAAGGTAAGCAAAAAAAAAAATATATAATCTCATTCTTAGTATTAGTAGTGGTTGTATGGGGTTACTGCCCCATTGTGTAACACAACTGGAAACAGTAAATAATGCTGTTAGAGCTTTTTGTGCATGCAGAGAATATTTTAACAACGTTTGCTTTACAGGTACATTTTGAACGCCAACTTTCTCAAGTTAGCATTCTATTCAGGGTCTGTTCATAGGCCCTCTCCTCTGCCTGTGCCACCCCATCAAGATTTGGAGTAAGGAGGCAGAGGTCATGCAATGCAGCATGCGTGGGGGGGAGGGGGGTAGGGCAGGGGTGCGTACATCGGGGGGGGAGACCTTCCAGATTGTGAGGGGGGCCCTTCAAGTCGCAGCCCCGGTGGGCCACAACTGCCCCAGTCTGTTGCTGATTCTATGTGGTTGTGTTAAAGCCCAAAATAATGACTAGGCCAGGAGGAAAATTCAGTCCCCCAGTCAAGAAGGCAGAGCACTGTGCTGTAGATATGATGTGTGCTGTGTGTAGGATTTTGGACTGAAACAAAGAGAGTTGGTAACTATGTGGCAGTTGTTGCCTGGGTAACAATTCCATAATGTTTCCCTCTGTTTTCTAAAGTTTTGGTTGAAATGTTGAGTGAAATTATAATGCACTGTTAACCTAAGGCATAATCTACCCCATATTGTAAATTGTAAGAATATTAGAAGTCATGTTGGGGCATTTCATATAAAGAAGCTGACTTCAGTTATGTTTGTACTATAAAGTTAGGGGTGCAGCATTTTTATAGCACACAAATTGAACGAGTCATGTGATATAAATTATGCCACTAAACTCTGATTATAACTGATGCAATGACTAAGCCCTGTTAAGGATATAATTTACACTATGCATTTTGTTTGTTATAATTATACGTTAAACACTAGAGAACAGTCATTTTTCAATGGCCCAGACTGTAAATGATATCCATAGAAATTCTGCGTGCTTCATAACTTACAGAAACAGGCAAAAATGTATCCAGACCAGTAAAAAATAAGTCAATAGAAAATGCAATAGATCATTAAGAAGTGTGTCTTCTGAATTTTGGCAAAAGGAAATGTTTTTAAAGTTCATTTAAATGTGAACTACCCATTTCAAAGCTTTTGCTCCTATCATTCAAAATATATATATTAGTCCAAGATGTAGGCAACCTTGTGTTGTCAGCTATGCTGGTATTCTCAGTGCTGAAGATGTGTGTATTTGAGTTTTCTATCCAATTTCTTCAGTGTACCAGCATCAAAAAAACTCCCTGTTCATTAGACCTCAGATATTTCTGGCCCTGTTCTTGACTAGGTAGACTGAAGATCCTGCCGAGCTGGGCTGTACCCTAACTAGGGGCCACCCCAGTAACTTAAAGAAACAGTATACCAATTTTACGCTGTTATAATTAATAGGGCTTGTGCTAAACATAAGTATTGTCTGTTGTTTTAATTAGTAGATACCTATGTTTTTTGTTATTTCCTGCACTAAACAGGGCACAATTTAAAAAACTAAAGTCAAAATCTACTTTCCCAAAGAGCAAAGCCAAACAAAACAACAGTCCACTGAGTAGCTTTCTGTATAATGAGCTGCTTTTTATGTAAAAATATAACAGGCTATACCTGGGGGTGGGAAGGGTTTATTAATACGGAGGCTTCTCAGTAGGCTGCTGGTTTGCTCTTTGGGATCAGAAAAAAGTAGAATGTGGCTTTACTTTCATGTTCAAATTTTGCCCTGTTTAGAGCAAGAAATCATAGTTATTTCCTAATTAAAACAATAAGCAAAAAGTATTTTCATTAGTCCTATTAATTGAACCTTAGGCAAATTCTTCACAGATCCCCTTTTTATGTCCGGCTAATAGATAATCATTTTCTTTAATAAAGGTAAAATCTCAGAAATAAATAGCATCAAAGCAGTGTATTGCTGTAATATTAGCTTGTGATCACTGGAGTAAATGAGCCCCAGAAGACATCACAGGATATAAGTATATTCAGGTTAAAACTTATTACTGAGTTACCTCTTTAAATTCATATTTAAAGACCTTGCAGAAGTTCTGTATTGATTCAAACACAAAACAGCAAATATTCAGTGCTTCACAATAAACATATGCTCCCTCATCAAGACCCGCTAAACCACATTTTATCAGTTATGATATTCTATGTACTGTGATTTTTGGCTGGCTGGGAAAGAGAATTTTCTCTACATAGTGTAGAACAGCACTTTAAAGGGGCACTGAAACATTGCTATAAACTACATTTTCTATCACTCATCCTTTCAACAGCCCAGGTATCCCAGTTCTTTATGCCTATGATGTGCATTTATTTGTTTTATTTTTTCCATATATATATATTTCATAGCAGCCCCAAGCCAGTGTGGTAAGCAAAAGTGGCAGGCTACAACTAGTGTGTACCTCCTGCCTGTGGGCTCTAATTTTGGGAATGCAGTGCTGGAAACATTGCATTTAGATACAATAGACCCTGGGCTCAGATAGCTGTGGGTATCACTTTAAATATTTGTAATTCCATGTAAAGAGTTTTACATTTACAGCATACTTTCTCCTTAAAAGATGTGTGGATGTAAGTGTAAATAGCAAAAAAAGGTGTAAATATTTTAGCTGCTAATAAGGGTTCATAACAAGTTTCTAACAAGTTAGGGAATGATTAGCATATAAATAAATATGTTGTCTTATAAGTGCAATTTGCCTTTAAGGTTGAAAAGAAAGTTTATTTGTTATACGGTCATTAGGAAAGAGGCCAGGCTTGTGCCCTGGTACTGCTGCTGCTTCCTCTTGGTATTAGCGCTGCCACTCAGGTTAATGAACTAATTACCATTATTAAAGCCAGCAGTATGTGGGTACTCCAGGGTGCAAGTCTGACATTGATTGGTCTGTGCCTATGTGACAGAACTGCATATAAACAGGACAGAATATTACTTAAAAGCATTTAATGTACTTTTTTGTATGTCGCATCATTCTGTCCTTTGGATACAAAGCATAATTTAGAGAAAAGATCTTTTCATTATCTTTTGCACCAACACAAGCAGTGATTACCATGATCCTAAATATGTGTGTTGTAGTATGGGTGTCTCATGCCTGGGCCTTTATTTATTAATATGGTTTTGTTTAGCAACAAGAAATGCAGTGCTCAACTTGCTTAAGTTCTCGGTGAGAGTACCAGGTGTTGAACTGCTAGACCCAAACTGCCTTAGGTCATATACACAGAATATGTAGTGAAAAATGAGCACTGGATAAGTGATTATCAATGCCAAAAAGTGCTTTATTGGCTCAAAGTGGTATAAGGACGTCCACTATACCACTATGAGCCAATAAAGTACTTTTTGGCATTGATAATCACTTATGCAGTGTGCTGCTGATTTTTTACTGCGTAAGGCTTTGTTTAGGACACATATGTTTCAATGTGTCTGATGGGTGTTGCATTTCTGAATCAACCAAATGTAACTTGTTGGAAATATACCGGTACCCGTTATTTATATGTTATAACATAGATAGCTGTGCCAAATGGGAGTAAGTAAATATTACTTTAATTAACCCTTTTTTCTTCTAACACTGGTTTTCGTGCTATAAACCATTTTCATAAATAAGGTGTCCCCTGTTAATGGAGCTCATACCCACATCTACCTTGAGCAGGTGTTAAGGGCTCCTTTTTAGCATGGCCTATAGATACGTTCTGTTGTGCAGTTGAAATATGTGCAAGCAAATGCATGAAAATGTATGCCCATGTCCTGTCTAGGAGTTGCCCCTTATTTTCCAGGCACAAAATATACACATTTGCACATTATTTATTAACCAGCACAATTGGAGTGAGTGTAATATTAGTAAATGAACTTGTGTCTGTTAACATTTATATTCATATAACCAATCTCCTCAAAAGAAATCCTTATTTACACTCCCCCCACTAAGCAATGGCTACCCCCATATATCTCCAGGGCTTTTAACACTCCAGTCGATTTGGGAGACCAATATATTTGTTTAGTGTGCAAAGACGCAGGGGTCTAGTTAAAACTTCTCTCTGTACAATGTAAACACCAAAATACATTGTTCCCTGATGAAAGAAAATGTAAATTCTAAGCAACTTTCCAATCTATAGTAATTAAAAAGTTTGTATCAGAAGCCAGCTGATTTTCAGTCCTGTCCTGGCCGAAGGAGAGTTGGTGTCAGAGCCAGTGTTTATTGGAAAGTTGCTTAGAATGAATGTATTATTGGGATTACAGAATGAAAATTAAATTGGGCAAGTCCTGAAATTTTTGGAAATGTGGTTAAAATAATTTGAATTTAATGAAGCTACACTCAAGGTCTTCATGTGTTGCACCAATGGACACTTCTCTTAGCAAGTTGCCATCATGAAGCAGATTCTGTTTGATAATTCAGTGTTTCCATGGTTGTAAAGGGGTTAATAAGCAGCAGGAAAGTTGAAGGAATATATTAACAAGAGAAAGATACATATGCTTCTTCCCCCAAAGCATGCTGAGCAAATTCCTCTGTTATTTTTGTACTTTGTCTGCGCTGAATATTTTAAACTCACACATTAAGGATTCAAGGGAATGCATTTTAATATCAATGGGCTGATGGAACTTAAGGACTCTAGATCCCTTGCTAGTTGAATCCATTTTAGATCTATTGATAATCTAAACAGCATTTATATGGATCCAGCCTTATATAATCATACTCATGGTGACTTGCAACTGTAGCGAAAATCTGATTTGCCTAAATCATTCTGATATTGGCACAGTTGTTAGCAGATAAGTTGCTTTGTGCATAAAAGCACATATTGCAGTTTATTGCCAGATGATTTGGGCAGCATTTACTTAACCATCATTTTTATACTTTAATATATTTTATTTAAATAGCAACAGCATATTCTGCAATGCTTCATAGAGATTATACATCATTCTCCTCAGTCCCTCCCCCAGTGGAGAGCTTACAATCTAAGGTTTCTATCAAACATAATGCAGCAGAATGAGAGAGACAGAGTTTGTTGTTGCAGTCTGCAGATGAAGATGTGCTGCAATATTTGAATATAGATTTTTATTTAGGCATGAGATCTGTTATCCAGAATTCTCTGACATACAGTAATGACGTCCTATAGAGTCCTGTTAAAGCAATTGTACTTTTTTGCTTTTTCTGTGTGTGAAATATGCATGATGTTGTCTAAGCTTTATAATGCCAAGCTGATAGCAAAACAATTCTATTTTTAATGTTTAAATGTCTTTGCTATTGATATCTGGAAGATATATATTGGACTGACAGTTCAGAAGATGCACTGATACGCATTCCATATATACTTGGAAAAAAGCACTAAATTGCGCCTCATAGCAAATTAATTTTAGGGTTCCCAAAATTCCTTAGTAGCAATATAGGTATATAGAACCTGCTCATTAATTAAGGCCCACTGCTGCCGTAGTGTCTGCTTCCTCTATATTTACGCCCCTGCTAGCACTCAAGTTAGAAAGTGTTGGTGTGTGTTTGTGGTGAGATACTCCACCTAGAAAGCATGTGTGTTTTTGTGCTGAGAGCCTGGCACTCCATCTGGAAGGTGTGTGGGTGTTTATTTGTGCTGTGAGACTGGCACTGCAGTAAGATAGATGGTGTGGGTATTTGTGCTTCATACTCTGCACATATAAGCAGACAGGATCTAAAGATGGGAAAAGCATGCTTACACATAGCATGTATCTCAATGGAAAGGGTATCTAAAAGAAGGAAAGCTTTACAGGAAAGGGTTGTCAAGTCACCTCATTAGCAACTCTCATAGGAAAGCATGGGTGCCACTAAGGTCCAACCATTTGGACTAAGTTGATGTTATAAAATCAAGTTTGATCACACCCAAAACGGAAATTTAAAAGAGCCTACTTTCATTATGCACATAATAAACTGAAGTTATAAAAATCCTAAAGGAAATATCTTAAAAAATTACATAAATGTGATTACATGTTATTATTGTTAGCTAAATTCACAGTATACATAACCTTAAATTGTATGACAGCCTTTCTTTGGTGTTGCTCCCTCTCCTCAGCTGCTAAATGAGAGAATTATGTACTGAGGTGGCACCTCCTGCGTATTTATTTAACTCTCTGTCCACCGGCCCATCAGCCCTTAGAGAGACCTACTGTTTAGCAACATAAACTGCAGAAGTACTTAGATAAGCAGTCTAGAGAAAACTGTCAAATTTTATTTATTACTAAATGACTGATGAATGATTAAACTAAAAACAAAATAAGCTGTGACCCATCCCACCTAGCTGCATAGCAATGGAATGACTGACCCACAATGCTGAATAAAAGGTCAGTTATGCAGGTGGAAAAGGGAGTTCCTCATAGCAACTGGTGCTTGTGCTACATGAAGCACATCAGTACATGAATGAGGAGGGCAAGAGGTCCCGGTGGAATTTTCATCTGGGTGGATGTGATGGAGGTACAGCCCATTTTGTATTTATGTAAGGCATGTATGCATTCCTTTAACTATATAGTGTTTCTTATGCACACAGTGTGGTGCATTTTGTGTAACTGAACAGTTATCTCTATATGTAGAATCACTCCTAGTACTTTTGGTGGCTGGGAAGTTCCATACTTTTGCAAAAAGGCCCCATGTTGGGCTTGTGTTAAAGGTAAGCTCATATTAAGTGCAGCTTGAAATTTGATGATGTGTTTAAGGCATTAAAATTTACACACAGAAGCACAAAATTAGTTTAATGCAGCTCTCCAGAGTGGTCCCAAAACTAATACCTCATAATGAACCATGGGACTTACAGGACTTCTGTCTTTCCAACATTGTCTTTAAGAAACTTTTTTATCCTTACTGCCACTGAGCGCTGCATTCGTATGATGTTTTTTTTATGCCTAACACTGCCTTTAAAAGCATACTGAATCACTAATATCCGTTATTAATGTGTTTGATCAATGATGGGTAAGATTGTGTGCATTGTGTTTTGTGGTTCCCTTATTTCCTTGTTTAAAAGCTAAAAAAGAGTCAACACCGTTATTGTTATGGTGTATGTAGTTGTGTAGTAAGCTCTGCCATGCCAACTTGGCTTGGAATTACAAAATGGTTGCCAAACTCTGCATAGCACAGATCTGTTTCAGAGTATCAGAGACAGCAGACCTAGTGGCTGCTGGGAGCTTAGAAGGACAGAGGGCAGTGTCAATATTCTCTAAGAGGGTAAAGTAATAACCCCATATCAACCGGTCAGATGTTTGATTTCATGCAGTGGGCCCAATGATTGTTTGCTATACAAGAACAAGATTGCACCTGTTATTAAATTACTTTTGCATATGCAAAATAAAACTTCATCGAGGTTTTGGGGAGGGGGTAGCTGTAAAGATTTCCTGCCTGCAGCATTTAGAGAATATGTGCAGGCAGAGTGCTGCATGTATGTAGAATACTTTTTGTAGCATTGGCGGCACGCTGAAAATCCATTTGCCTGGGGATATTGTGAAACAATAATAATAATTCAGCAGCTTTCTGAGTCAATGCACAAAAGTGAATACTTCTAAATCCCCACCCTGCTACTAGGAGACTTAGGGTTAAGAAAAAGAGCAAGTTATTTTCTAGTTCAGTCCAAATATTTTTGTTCAAATAGGCGACAATAAAAATATCTGTTCTTTATGTGTTTTTATTACATATGAAAACTAACTTGGCAATGGGCAGAAAATATGCAGAGAATGTATTTTGAACAGAAGATGTGCCAATTTATAAAGGAGGGAATTTTTTAATGCTGTTTCACTCGAGGAAGCCGGGTGTAGGTGCACAATGAAGAACCAACAAGTACAAGGCCTTACAGGCGGTACAAACAGCCTGTTCCCACTGGCACTCCCTAAATCTTGTATCTGAATGATATGCAAGTTAGGTGATGGGAAAGGGGCAGGAGGGAAACGCCTATGTGCCACCGCCCACCCCTAAGGAATACAGCTTTGCCAAATGCAGACTGTATTCATGGAGGGGGTGTGGCTATTCTTCAAGGTGTCAAGCTCAAAAACCTTTGCAAATTACTCCATTTATTTCCACTTTGTGCCCTTTTTTCCTGCAGGTCTGGACTAGGAGTAAAAATAGGCCCTGGCATCTCAAGCACAAAGCTGCCCAAACAGCCCCACAGGCCCACTAAATAGAGACTGTCTATGGCATCTTACATCAGCCCCTCTGGCATTTGCCAGAATCTACAGATTGCCAGTCCGGGCCTGCTTTCTTCTGTGCTGTATCTTGTTCTACTCTATTGCTATTTTTGAACCCCCAGTTATCTCTTTATCTGTTTCATTATCATATTTACCATTCTGATCTTTCTCTGTATTATTCTTTCATCTCTTTTTTATTGGAAAAGGAAATGTCAGAGTGCAGGCCAAATGGTTGTATGAAAAGAAGAGCAATAACTGTGCCCACCAAGCTTTGCTGGTGTTCTGGTAGGCCCAAAAATAACTTTTCTTTTTCCCTTCTTTGATTTTTCTGATCCCATGGTCCATGTCCAGTTCCCACTGACCAACCAGGCCCTTTTTACTATGTGAATATTACAACGTGAACATCATCCCTTACTAAGAATAAGTCTTTACTGTACTCTTTCGGTCCTATATAAGTTGGTCTGTATCTTCCACTAAGTATACTATGCCATCAGGAAATGCATAGGTAGTTCTACCTATGGGGGGGGGGGGGGGGGTGCCACACACCAATTCCCTTTTCTTTGGGTGTCAATGCTCCTTGGCCTGAATTTGTCCATAGAATGTGGGGAGTATTGTTCTAGTAATACAACACTCAGAACACTGCTTGACTTTTCCTTATAATACAAACAGCAATATTGAGTGTTCCTTATATACAGTGAGTTAGACTCTTCTTATAAGCACTAACCATATCTAGTGTTTCTTATACAATATTTAGTGTTTCTTATATATAATATGTATTGGAACAATAATCTGTCTTGTTATAATCAGCTACAATGTTTAAAATCTTCTTTTGAATTAGATGCACTAAAAGAAGCTAAATCTGAAATCTGTTATCCCATTCTCCAGTGCATATGAGAAGTCATGAGAAATCACACATTTTAACACTTTTAACACTTCAAAATGTGCTATCTTTCCTTCACATATACATGTGTTGTGCTATACCTGTTTGGACAAACAGAAGAATATGAACTGTCGACTGCCTAGTGCAGCTTAGCTTTCTTTTCTGCTACTCTGAACAGAGAAATTAAATATCTGCTTCTCTTTTATAAACAAAATCTTCCATTTTATCCAATGCCAAACACACATGCTCACACACACAGAGACCCAAACATGCCTAATAAGAGAACTGCAATTGAAAGCAATACATCACCATCTCTTCCTATTCTCTGCCCTGGTGATTCTGATTTTTAAAACTGAATTAATAGACTTGTGACAATGCATGGAAGCCTGACTTCTGCTACACTGTGTGAAAAGACTGAACAAAAGTGCAGAAAGGGACAGAAAAATAATACTTCAATAGCAATTTAATTTACAAGTTCATACTGAAAATGAATAGTTTATGTACGGTATATTAAAAAAGGCTTAGAATCACATTTTCTTTCATTAGGCACCATTGTATTGCATTGACACTTTCTGCACTGCTGGTTCTGTCTCCTGACACAATGTACAAGCCAGCTTTGCATGTGTAACAGGTAGAAGGAGGTACAAGGAAATCTTCTTTTTACCTTTCCTGCTGAACATCAGATGATCCTTCCCTGAAGGTATCTAAAAAATGTCGAAACATTGCTCTATTGGACATAAATGTTTATTGAACACAAATTAAGATACTTCCTTGGTAAAATGAAAGTACAGTAATAGGTAGCCTAATCACAGGTCAGGGTTAGAATAAGGGGTAGGCAGAAGAGGCATGTACTTAGGGCGCAATAGACGGAGGGGGCGTGTACATCTCCTACCTGCCTACCTTGAGTTCCATCCAGCTGAGAGTGCAGTGTTGTGATGCGCTCCCCCGTGTTCACATGGTATCAAACTCTCCCTTCTTCACATTTGGGCTGCATCTTCATGCACCCTCCAACCCTCATCAACTTTGCTTCTCCCACCCACTCCTCACCTCACAATGGGGGGGGGGGCATCTAGGGAGGGGTTGTGCCTTGGGGGCAACTGACAGTTGGCCTGGCTCTGCCACAGGTGCTAGCCCCAGTGTACCAGATATCTAAGGGAATAATTTGACTGCTACTTGGTTGCAAAACTTAGAAGCACCAAGGCAAAGAATAGAAAGGAAAGCAGTTACATTTACAAATAACTTAACAACCACTTTCTAAATTATTGGGGTTTCCTAATAAAATAGTCAAGAAAGGCTGTTACTATATAACAAATACATGTAATTAAGTTGCTGGGGGAAAAGGATTTAATACTAAACATTTACAGCAGCACTACCATGGCAATTAAGTACCAGGATCATCCCTGTGCACATTTTGTGTCCTCAGTGTGCATTACATAAAGGTCACATTTTTTCTCCCTAGTCTTTATTGCAGCAACATTAGATTAATTAGAATGTCATGTAATATTGCCCATTCTGTATTTTACTAAGCAAATGAAGATGTTGTGGTATATGGATATCCTCCTTGCTGTGTAGAACATCAGCACAGTAACCTGAAGTATAATTAGTAGCACAGGTAGGTCTGTTGGGATGTCTGGGCTGGCAGTGAGTCCCAGATGAATACATTAGTGCTGCCTTATCAGGATATCGCCGTCTGGCCTTTTTTGAAGCCAAGCGGGTGTTTGCTTGATGTAAAATCACTCTTGGTATTTGATAGTTAGAGGAAACCCTGGAGATAGGAAATGCTCTCGAGGGAAACTTGCCATTGTGCAAACACAGAAATAAGCTGCTGGAACAGTTTCTTGACTGAAACTACACAATTTAAATATAAGTCATAATGGTTTGTTTATACAGGGCTATCATTGTTGTACTATATCTTATTATTTTAGTTTTTAGTGGATTTTGAGCATGAACCCCAACTTTTCAGTATCTGGTTCACCAGCCCCCAAATTCCATGCTCTTTTATTAAAACAGAAATTTTTGGAATCCCTGTTATAACAGAGAGTGAGAGTTTTTAGGGGCATCTTTATCAAGGGATAAATGTAAGACTTCATTTATTTATAAAGACATCCTAAAAACAGAGAGCTGTGAAATTTTCATCTAGCAAACTCAGCTAGATGGAGCTATTTTCTATTTTTTCTATTTTCACCCTTTGATAAATATACCACTGAGTATCTAGCACAGTCATTAAACATTGAGGCAATTTTTGTATTAGTCCTGTAAGCATGGCAAACTTATGGCAAACATTGGCCCAGTTTTGCAAATTTTTGACCACACTGTATTATATTATAAGTAAGGGCTGGATTTCAGTCATAAAAATGGCATGTTCTGTTATGGAGTATATCTCCTAAGCACCCAAGGGTGCTGATACAAGGAGATCTTCATCACCTGGTGGAATATCTCCTCTCCCATGGGCATTGAAGTGCCTGACAATACCTGCTCCTTCACTTTATTTGGAATCCCAGGTTTAGCATTCAGAAATGCCTCCTTTAGCATTTTCAGGTGATTACCAGGGATTTCTGCTTGTAATGTATTTTACATGCAGCAATTCCACCAAAAGTGAAGGAGCAGGTAAAAAGCAGGCTCGTCATTGTCTAATCAAAACAATAAAATAGCCTTTTGGGGAATATGTTATTTCATTTTCCCTTGAAAAAGTGTTATTTTCAGTAAATACAGTTTTGTTTTTGCAGAATACATAAAAAGGTTAACAATCTATCTAATTTCAGTGTCTGCTTTTTATACACTATTGATTAAATATGGGTAGAGAGCCATACATATTATATTCAGTTCATTGACTTGTTGTTAGCTCAGTTTGGAAAAGGAATATATGAAATTACTTGAGGCACCCTGTTCCTATTAAATCATGGAGCCTATTCCATGGGAGACGGCAAATATTTTCGGCTTCAGGCTAGGTTAGCACATTGTTCTTGTCATTATTGGCAAACAAGATGTAAGTACCTCCGAAGGAACAAAGTAACAGCTAACTCCTACTCCTGATCAAGTCCTTCAAAATGGAAAACACTTTACAATTATGTCTGTTTTGCTGGTTTAACTGGTGTGTATTACTGCTCTAGTCCTTAAAAGACAAGAAAGTAATATTTTGAATGCCCATTGTATGTCACACTACCCGAAAACCCTGACTGTCTGATCTTTAATATGTGCAAAAACCTCGAAAACTCAATTGTAAAACTTTGGCATCTAAAAGCTTGCAAGTGAAGAAGTCAATAGGAGTTGCCCTAGACAAAGTCAAGCTATATTTTTAATTTGAGATTTTTTCGAGTTTGTAAATTCGAAAATTACAGGGTATTCGAGCTGTTTAATTCAAATGAGTTTACCATATAAATAAATAAGCAAACATTCCAGTTTTTTTAAAATGCGAGTTAATTGAATTAGGAGAACTCTCCAATTCACAAACTTGAAAATTGATTAATAAGCCCACTGGTGTATTGCAGAAAATGAGTTCTTATGAAACATGGAAAAAGAAGCATTAATGAAAATGATTTGGTCTTCATTAGAGTATTGTGTCATCTTAAAGCCCAAGTCCTGGTATATGTGAAATAATAGTACTTTGGACAAATTCAGAAAAATGATACTTGTCTCTTGTAAGGCCCTACAGTCAGCTGGTCAATTTCATGCCTGGAGGCCAGAGGACATTCCATACAACTCAGGGATAAAGCTATTGGAAAGCAGAGATTAGGAGTTCAGAATGCAGATAATGAGGTATGTAAATACAACTCAGATGGTTCTGTCAGCCTTCAGACCGAGCAGTTGGCTAAAGAAGAAACTTGTTATGGATGAGTGCATGAGATATATAGAGACGAGAGACAATATCTATTTATAAGTTACATCCAGGTCATTCCTAGGGATTTCATGTTATCTACTGAATAATTAAGACAGTATCATTTGTTACTTGGACAAAACAAGTAAATGTCACCTGTACAGAGCACTAGAAGAAACTTTTAGGTGTATATGACTATGGCAGAATAAAAAAGAAACAGCTTAAAACTGATAAACAAAATTAAAAGTATTGGTGGTTGGGATTTTTAGTGTTGGACAGCTAAGTTTTTGTACTCAAGCTGAGGTGGTTAGGCCACACCCAATCTGGCAGATATGCGCTCCTGATTTTACCTTAATTGGCCAAAGCAGCAGACACTTGGCTCTTGTATTGGACCAAATCAGTTACTGTTACTTAGCATTTTGTCTGGCTTGTTCAGTTTTTTGTTTGGGTGGTGAAAAATCCCACCTATAGTGTTTTTTTTATTTTGTTGGAAATTGCTGGCCTGCTTCAATACTAGCATGGCTAATAAATAGCTAAATTGCAAATATGGCATATAGGAAAACTATAGAAATGCTATAGCAATATAGTAGTGAAGCGTAACATTACTGGCACATCTTAAAGACATTAGGGCTCATTTGCGTCAGCAGATGCAATGAGCGCTGCATCCCAGGCAATTGCATCTGATTTAGCAATTTTATTGCAAATCCAACCCAACTGTTTGGTGTGTGAGTGACGTGTCTGATTCTTTAGGCACAAGTGCACTGCACTTTGTTGATGCATGGG
The DNA here is from genome assembly GCF_000004195.4 of Xenopus tropicalis. Classification (NCBI taxonomy): domain Eukaryota; kingdom Metazoa; phylum Chordata; class Amphibia; order Anura; family Pipidae; genus Xenopus; species Xenopus tropicalis. Next base: position 35,841,001 of record NC_030685.2, read on the forward strand.
AACCCTGAAACTACCGCCAGGCTGTATCTGCAGGGATCCCATGCATCAATAAGTGCAGCAGCTCCCTATTTAGAACAGAAGGCATGAAGGACAACTTTACAGAAGTGCAAGGAGTGCATTTTGAAGCAATTACCTTTTATGAAATTGGGGTTAAACACAACTCACTGCAGGGAATAAATGCTGCATTGTGGTCAGTATGGTAATAGGTCAAATACAGCTTAAATCTAGATAAACACAAAAGTGCATGAAGTATTCCCATTGAGCAGTGAGCCCTAGAAACCAAAACCTCTTGTTGGTATGATAGATCCTTTGTAGTCAAATTAGGGAAAGTTGATAGACAACGTGGTGAGAGGAAGCCAAAGCACAAGCAAGCACTGCAGTGTTCAGCCTGCAAAGGAAAAATCACATTACATCATATAACAATATGACACATGCTTTATTGTGTTGGGGAGATGTATAGTTCTACTTTAGCATAGTAATGTATGCATTTAATTTTACCTACCTTGTGTTAATCCTTGCTTATATTACTTGAAGCCTGAGCATGAAAGCAGGTTCCAAATCATTCATTGAATTCTTCCAAATCTTTTACATCCTCAAAAAAAATAATTTAAAACATTTTCTTTTTGCCAAATGGTCTCCAAGGCTACTAACTTTCCTTATACATTGTTTTATACCTGTAATTATGCTACATAAAGGTAAATGTGGTCATGAGACTCCTCTGTGACTTACAATATCCTTATATATAACAATAGGGGGTATATTATCCACTATGTAGACTATTTCATACTGTGTCATAGCAGTGGGGGTAACCTCACACTATGTAGAAGAATGTTTCTGTAGGTGACATGATTTATATAAGATGTTGGGCCGGTAGAGGGAAGTTTGGCTGGCAGAGAGTATGAGGAGGAATATTTAAATTGCAGAATAAGGTATACAAACAGGGCAGTTGAAGCATCAGCAAATCCATATAGAAAGTATGTAAAACTTCCCGACAACCCTATTACTTATCTTTTTTATTCAAACCCCCTCCTATTCATGTTCAAGTCTCTAATTCAAACCACTGTCTTGTTGTTAGTGTCATTTGGATCCCAGCAACCAGATAGCTGCTGAAAAAAATGAAGTTGTATATTGTCTATTTTTTGCTAAAAGTTAATTCAAAGGCAAATAAACCCTTTCAAACCCTTTTAAAGTTTTTAGTATTTTATTTTAAAAAAACTGAAATATGCTGCTTGCATGATTAGTATTCTATTGCCCACATTTAATGATTTTGTAGAACCACCTTTTGCAGGAGCAATTAAATTCTTAGTAATAAGTAAGTACAGGTGTGGGACCTCTTATTCAGGAATCTCAAATTTTGAAAAGACCATCTCTCATAAACTCTATTTGAGTCTAATAATTCAAATTTTTAAAACTGATTTCCTTTTTTTCTCTAATAATAGAACAGTACCCTAGTAAGAGTCAAAACGATCCTATTGGGTTTATTTAATGTTTAAATGTTTTTAGCAGCCTTAAGGCATAGTGATCCGAGCTTTATCTGGAAAACCCAAGGTCTCAAGCATTCCGTATAACAGATTGCACACCTGTACTGCTTTGCACAATGTTGAAAAGTGATTCTGGCCTATTCCTCAAGATGATATTCCTAAGGTTATTCCTGTTAGTTATAAAAAGTATTTGCACCTCATTTTTCAGAAGCTTCTAAGTGGGATTGAAGTCAGAGCTCTGACTGGGCCATAGTAACATATGTAACTTTTTGTTCTTGAGACATTCCAAGCATACATTTGTTTTTATTACTGACTCAGGCTCTCTGTACAGGTTGACCTACAAGCTTAATTTATTTATATATCACTGTTTTCATTTTCCCAGCAGTGCTAGAGTCAAAAAGTTCTATATTCATCCCACTTCCTAAGTCAGGCCAGACACAATTACCCTAGCAACCAGGAACCAATTTTCAAGTCCAAATAGAATATGAATTGGAGAGGCTCCCAATAGAAAGATAAGCAATAAAAAATAAGAATAACTATAAAAATGATGCCTGACAGTCAATTTAGTTACAGGGGTTAGTGAATTTTAAAGCTATTGCTGCTGCAAAAGTTGGCTTTATAAAATATTAACAAGTGGGGATTTATTACAGTATTTTTCATTTTTTTTACATTTCTTCAGATGTTACACTAAAATATGACAAAATGTTGAAAAAAATTGCATTTCTGTGTTTTTTAAAATTTCAAATTACATTCTGTAAAATAAGAGGATTGGTAAAGAGTCTTAATACCTTTGCAAGGTAATGTTTAAAAATGTTAGAAGTTCTTCCCCTGTGGTCACATATTTAACTCCCATAGCACTTTAACAGTCATATGCCTAGGACAAGCTGTAACCTGGCGACAAATGAGTCCTGGCCAACAATATGTACAGTTCAGAAAAGGACTATAGATGTAAGTAAAGGTTTGAATTTAGTTGTGATAAAATTGCAAAGGGTATACATTTTAAATCAATTTAAATAAATTCAGTAATAAGCTTGCATGCATTCTTGTTCCAAATTACTGGCTGATGTTGGCATTCCAAGCCTTACAAGACACTCAAGGAAGGGGATTTTGGCTCATGGATCATGTACATTTTGGTTTGGCAAGCACAGTACTTGCATAGGTACACTAAGAGCTTGGGCATCTCTGTAATTGTGTTCACTTGTACATCTTCCTAGTGTGTAAAGGAGTTTTATTCAGTGGTGATATCGGTGTATTTGTTTTGTAGGCACGTATATCTTTCTAACATGCATTTTTGATAGCAGGATGGTGTTTATTTTATTGCTTATAGATATTTCAGGTCCATGTACATTTTATAACACTTTCTCAGTCACAATAGGTAAAGAGGTTTTTATTTCTAGAGTTTGATGTATTCATTTGGAAGGGACAGTAACACATCTGTTATTTCATCATAGCTTTGCACTGCTGATAATTGCTTTTTATACTTACATAGAGCTCGTCGGTGAATTTCATTCTTGTTTGTTTATATGCTGCCAACATATTTTTCAGTGTTTCACAAATGGTAACGCAATACCCACTGTGGGAATAATGCATCCTGGACACACATAGCCTTTCCCCAGTGGTCTTGCCTAGTGGCTTTAATTCTTCTTTTTAAATTCAGGAATGCTTTAAAGAAAGTCAAATACAGTTTGACTTGAAGGATAAAGAGATCATGCTAAAAAGTGATCTGCCAGGAAAAGTGAAAAGACACACAGTTGACCAATGAAGTGTTAAGACTTGCATGGATGTCTAGTAAAGGTAACAGCTTGTTACCCAATCTGATTTTTAAACCTTCTTAATATCCTTTATTACTGATCTTAGTAATGTAATATAGTGTGAGGCACTGAAGGTGTGCAGGCATTAACTTGAGGTAATATTAATAAATAATCTCTAAGCTGAGCCAGACTGAAATGCTAAAATAATGGAAAATCGAGGCTCCCAGAAAGCAGTGCTGCAGAGATTGCAGTCCAAGCTAATATAGAAATGTTACTAATACAAGAAAGGAAAGAAACCTAAAAACACATCTTGTGTGGTTCCTTTCATGAATTTGATTTCTAAATTACATTAGCGATGGTATAAATGGTCCTCTGCACTCATTATCAGTATATAAAAAAACTTTAAGACATTCTGAGCATTAAGCTACCAATAAATGCCCTCCCCTTTAAACAAAACAGGGATTGGTTATCCATATATTGCAATATATACAAGCTGACCAACTAAATCATCCCTGGTCTGCCGAGCCCTACACTCTGATGGACTGAGTTATACCAGGCACTGTATAAGATAGAATTCCTGTTAATTAGACAATATACCCAATTTATCATATTATTATATGATAATATTCTCTATAAAAGATACCTATTTGTACAGTTATAAAACAGATAAGGATAGTTTTGGATGTAACAGGTTCTTTTCTGCACTGGACTGAATTATTGAAGGGTGGAAAAGAATTCTTTGAATATGTTATTGCTATTATGGTGTTAGTGCTTAGCACTGTTACTGAGCTACACTGAGCGCTGTCATTTTTTAAATATACAGTTGCTGGAAGGTATTTAATGCACAGGCTAGAGAGTGAAAGCTCACCATACATGTAGAGATTCTCTTAGTTGGCTTGTCACCTGGGGTGCCAACAGTCAAATTATACTGTGGACAGGACTGTCAGTCAACAACTGCATCAGTACTCCAATGTGGTCCTTGCTGATGGAAGTTTCAAACCAGTCTGATTGGCCAATACTTTCAGCTTTTATCAGCCTGTGTATGGCCTGCTTTATACCACACTGCAAGTTTGATCCGACAAATCAGACAGGCTGTCACATAATTATTCATCTCTATCCTGTTAATGGGATATGATATTGCTGTGAAACTCCATATTGTGTATGGATTTTTTAGTGGTTTCTCTCATAGTAAAAAAAACGAAACTGTTTAATTGTGAGGTTTTAATTCATTCAGCTTGTTAGCCTGAATGACTTGTGTCTAACCAAACTGCTAGTATTAATGAGGCCCTAAATGTATGAGGAAAAGTAATAAAATAGAAAATATGTGCTGTGCATTTTTCATAACCAATTTTTCATTTCACACGTCATCATTATTACAGTTTGCGAAGCCCAGAAGAGAACAAAAATGTACATTTTATAGTATAGAGCCAGTAACAAGTTGCTCAGTGGAACAGTCAGTATTTTTGGTAACAAAAGAAAGTCACACCACCTTCAATTAGGTATTAAAAAAGCTCTATGTGCTATTATAATTCACAATGTAATAACTGGCTAATGAACAGCACTGCATTGTAAAAGGCTTTTTAAATAATTTTTTTTAAAATTCCCCAATTTATGCATAATTCACAACTTTGTCCTAGCAATGATGTGCCAAACACTTTTTGGTGGATTAAAATAAAATATACTATTAGAGAACAAATATGGTATCTGTTCCAATCCATACCAGCTCTGTGTGTGTCATCAACATGCGCCACATGCCATAGCCAGTAAGCACTCGTCTCATTCTCTATATCCAGAGGAGGAAGGATAAATGGTTGAGAGCAGAATCTCTCGTATTAAGGTTCAGCCTGTTAATTAAAAACATAAAACCTTTCAGTTAGATGTGCCGCTCTGCATTCTTCCAGTAAACACATGGAACCGCAGGGATCAAAGAGGAACTATAAAAGCTACATTATTGGCACTATTGTACAGGTATGGGATCCTTTATCTGGAAACCCATTATCCAAAAAGCTCTGAATTATGGAAAGCCTCTCTCCCATAGACTCCATTTTAATCAAATAATTCAGAATTTTAAAACTAATTTCCTTTTTCTCTGTAGTAATAAAACAGTACCTTATAATGATATAATTAATAATAATATAATCCCAACTAAGATATAAATAATCCTTATTAGGTGCAAAACAATCCTGTTGGGTTTAATTAGTGTTTTATTGATTTTTTAGTAGATTTAAGGTATGGAGATCCAAATTACGAAAGACCCCTTATCCGGAATAACCTTGGTCCCAAACATTCTGGATACCTGTACTTTAATTTTAGAGTGGGTGGCACTAAAGGGGCTAAAGTGATGCTTGTTAATACTGTGGGGCATGTGTAAATGTTATATTTTTGCTAACACTAGTGGGAAACAACACTATTCCAACCGTATTATATATTATATGAACATAATTATGAAACAGTAAAGGTATAAATACCTGAGTTAAAAACTGATTAGGATAAATAAATATTGTGATATAAGTAAGTTTTTACCTTTCAAAAAGAAATTATGTGGCATGCCTGCAGGGGCATGAAATGTGGCACTGGGGCCCCTTTTTCATTGCCCTCATACTTCAACACCGCCAGTCACTAGCAGTAACTATGCCCCCATATCTCTCATCTGCTGCTTGTTCAATGTTTTTTGGCCCTTTAATTTCTGTGGTTGGTCATTTAATATTGCACTGTTTGTGAAAGAATAACTTCTCTGTGCCCTTGGGCTGCCAGCTTCTCCTGCACCGTTTGCTCCTCATAATAGTTCTGTTTCATTGCTTCTTTTTCTTCTTAAATTATATCTATACCTATCATTCAACTAATTATTGTAAAATATAGGTCACTGATTCTCTTATAAGGACAGACATATTCCCCATTTGGTGTATAATATGATATCAGGCACAAAAATTTCTCAATATGGCTGTTGTGCAAGTTTTAACTGCTCTCTGTTACTAGAGCCCCTCAGCTTATATACCAGGTTGATGCCATTCTCTCCACTCCCAGTAAATAGAGGTACTTCTTCAGCATCATCATTTATTTTTATAGCACCAGCAAGTTACACAGCACTTTACAATAACAGGGATTATAATTAATTAATAATAAACAAATAAAGGTTACAGGATTAAAACAGCATATTTTGCATGGAAGAAATGCACTGGGTTCATTAGCAGATGTCTCTGACACTAAGGGGCTGATTTACTAACCCACGAACGGGTCGAAATTAGTCCGATTGCGTTTTTTTCGCAAAGATCAGTATTTTGCGATTTTTTCGTATGTTTTGCGATTTTTTTCGGCGTCTTTACGAATTTTTCGTTACCAATACGATTTTTGCGTAAAAACGCGAGTTTTTCGTAGCCATTACGAAAGTTGCGTAAAATCTTGCGATTTTTCGTAGCGTTAAAACTTGCGCAAAAAGTTACGCTTTTTTCGTAGCGTTAAAACTTACGCGAAACTTCGCACCTTTTAAGTTTTAACGCTACGAAAAAGGTGCAACTTTTCGCGTAAGTTTTAACGCTACGGAAAAATCGCAAGATTTACGCAACTTTCGTAAAGGCTACGAAAAACTCGCGTTTTTACGCAAAAATCGTATTGGTAACTAAAAATTCGTAAAGACGCCGAAAAAATCGCAAAACATACGAAAAAGTCGCAAAATGTTCGTTTTCAAGTCGGAACTTTTCCAATTCGGGTCGGATTCGTGGGTTAGTAAATCAGCCCCTAAGTAACTCTGTTGGGTGTCTCTCTTTGTACAAATGCGTAAATTACCCACAAGATTTAAACCCCTAAAACAGCTGTAGAGTGCTGTTCAAAAGCTTCAGTCTAAAAAAAAAATATAGGAAGCCTTACTTTGGATGACATTTTCTTGTATTGTAAACAGGGTTCTCTGTATTCTTTATACATTTAAGGGCTCCCTTACTAATGAGAGGACAAAGTGATAGACTTATAAATGCATTTTACCCCCAATTAACCTCCCAGAATTCCAATTTTTTTCAAGAAGTGTCCTTAAATTTACCTGCACCACTCCAGCACACAGTTTACAAATTGGGGCACAAAATATTATCAGCACTGCTGGCACAATAATACAAGCAGCATTGTAAATGGTATTAGCGTGTGATTCAGTAGTTGTAAATCAGTTTGCATATGTGGAACACGCTAAGGGAGTATTCAGTACCCCCAAATAGTATAGGTCTCTATTAAAATATATTGCATAAACAAGCTCATATGTAAAACCCTGCTTCATCTAAATAAACCATGTTCATAAAAATATAATTTTTTAGTAGTATGTGCTATTGGATATGCCTAAACAGAAAATTGCCATTTTAAGAATTAAAGGCCGCCTCCTGGGATCATAGGATTCACAGTGCACACAAACAAGCCAAGGCACACATACATGCTAGGCCACATCAGCCAATTAATGGACAGAGTTCTGCCTTTTACTCCCACACTATTTCCTATTACAGTTAGAGCTGCATTATTTCTGGTCATGTGATCTCTGAGGGAACACACAGCCCATCACTAAATGGAGGATCAAGGGAAAGGATGTAAAAGGGCAATATTTACAGAGATATATAGATTCCTGTTTGGCGAGATTCTTTAATAGGTCACTTAACATAATAAGTTGGTTAAGTATTCATTCTGAGGTTATAGTTTTCCTTTAATTCTAGGGTCCTTTTGTGTCTGTGCCCTCTGTACTCTGCCCCTAGTACAGCAGTCATATCCAACCCATTTATTAAAAGTGGGCAGAACCGGCACATTGGTGCTACAAGGAGCTTGTATAGGTGTAAGTACATTTATGAATAGTGCATGTAATTTTGTGTGTTATTATGTAGCATGCACTTGAGTTTGTAAATACACCCTATATAAACATAAGGGGCATATTTATTATGCTGTGTAAAAAAACGCATAAAATCGGCGTGATTTTTTACGCGTTTTTTCTTTGTCCGGAACTTACGATTTTACGGCGTAAAATCTGGCGTTCAGAGAGGGGATGTTGTAGTTTAATATCTTTTAACCTTTGCATATTTCTTAATGGACTATAATTAGAATAGGTTTATAGTGGCACATTTTTTCTATAGAAGTAACTTGTGTGAAGGTAAACGTCCCCTTTAAGTGTAGAAAAACTGCAGCATAATTAAGCCCTAACTGCTTGTTCTTTTTTTTAGAAGCCTGTATTTAACTAAAGCCAATGTGCAGATGGTTTGTAGTTGTATTATGTAACAGTTCCTTGAAATATCCCCATGGTGGCCTTTACTGCATTATGGTAGCTGTTAATATTAATAGACACATCTTGAACATTATTCAACCTGAGCAGTTTCTAGCAATATGCCACCTGCATGGAAATACTCGCGAGATATTCCTTATTGCCAAGACTCAAATTTGGATTCATTTTTAAGTCAGAAGACCTTGTTTCTATTTATTATTTCTACTCATTTCTTTGCTCAATCATACAGGGTTTCTTTGGAAAAGACATTGGCATGCAACCAGCTTTCTGGAGGGGTTTTCCTGCATGAGTGGCCAGTTCTTTGCCTTTTAGTGGAAGGTATGAAAAGTGACATAAAACCTGATGATTCCTTATGATGGCAAAGCTTACACGTATTGAACATATCAGGACTGATTTAGGGTTCATCGGTGTAGAAATAAAGTTAAAAACTCCATACACAGGGGCGGGCCGATGCGACCGGGCGCCCTAGGCAACCCAGTCGACTACCTCGCCCCCCCCCCCTCGCTGCGCATGCGCAGTTCGAGCGGGGGGGGGCGCGGTGTGTGATGCGCGAAGCGACGCAACGCAAACTGTACTAGGGGTAGGCAGGAGAGGCTGCCTGGTGCCCCCCAATCGTTGCGCCCTAGGCAGTTGCCTCTTCTGCCTACCCCTAGTTCCAACCCTGTCCATACACAATGCACCTTCATCTATACTAGCACTAGGGGAAAAAATTGCCCATTGCACCTACTTTGGTGCCTAAGGTGAAAGGTGCAGCTCACTAACTTGCAAGGGTGCCCTATACCTGACACCTGCTTTAACCAGGCATAAAGTACAAGGCTTCCCTTGTATGTTGCTCCTATAGTCGCATGCAACTGAAGCTCCTAAAAGTTGCAGATAACAGAGACACAAATGATTGGTGCTGATGAATACATTACCGGCACATATGGGCGCATTTGCAGGCAAATCTTTTGTGGCTCTATTACCTTTCACATATTGCACCTAACTGCAGAAGTGGAGTCCAGGGTGGAAGAGTTTGTCAGTTTGATCACTTTTATTTAAAAAAAGGCAAAACATGTATTTTAATGAAAAGAATAGCTAGAAACCTCTTGTTCAATACAGTTACTACAATTAATATTCATTTGTGTCGTGAACAATAATATAAACATATGCAAATACTAGCCCTTATTTTGCATGTATGTATATAGGCTTCGGCTTAATTTAAATCGCACACTTACAAAATAAACATAAAACCTTTAAATAGCATTGTAAAAAATCTAATTTTGAAGAGAGTACCACAGGGGAAATGCATTTATGTTTGCAATCTATTTATTTTCTTAGACGTGTGAGAGCATACTGTAGGTTTTTTTGTGCACAGAACACTTCTTTGTGTATTAGTAACAGTTATGTGACATTTGGCATGTTGCAAGCCTTAGGTAGGCAGTCTTTTTACAACAACCAGGACTAATGCTGTTATGTATATATGTTTCCCTTTAATGGCACTAAGGGCTAAATTACATGGGAGATTTTCAGTGTCGTCTGGGAACCCAGGGGCCCACCAGAAAACCTTAGACCCTATGCCTCTCTTTTATTTACATGCTAGCATCTATTCTTTCATCTATTTCTCCTCTTTCTTCCTATTCAGAAATAGGGAATGACAATGAAACTGGCCATATGGTCAGGACCAGGAGGGCCCACTGACACCTGGGCCCACTAGGAGTTTTCCTGGTATCCTGGTGGGCCAGTCTGACACTGGAGATTTTATGGGTCAGATTTGATCTCTATAGACTGTAATGTAAGTTGGATCAGATCAAGTCAGATGGTATTGGAGGTATTGTTCCTGCATCTACACCCAACAGTCAATGTATTTCAATGAGAAGAAAAAGTCTTTCAGACTCCATCAGATTTTATCTTGTCCGATGCAGACCCAGTGTTCCTGTGTAGCATCGGGTGGCAAAACTTCCATACAGTTTACACACCAGATTTATCAGTTCCATTATATTTCAACCCTTGCAACTACTTGTAGGATGCTTTCTGTCGATCCGGCAACATGCGTCAAAATCTCCCATGTAGTTAACGCTAAGGGGGTAACATTGCTTCAACTGAGTTTAGCCATTAATAACACCAGCAATAACAACACCGGGATATGAAATCTACAGATGAACCAAAAGGTAAAATTTCCCAAAACGCATTGAAGCTAACTTTTCCTGACTTTTCCTATGCAAAATGCATTGGAGTCTTTTTTTTTTCTTTGCGGAGACATTTTCTGTGCTGACTATATTGTAGTCTATGGGCACATTTTTCACAATTACTTTTTTGTAATGAAAAGTTTAATGGTTAAAATTTTGCTGTGGTTTCGCAAATATAGTCACTGATGGAGAAATGTAGAAATTCACTGCAAATCCATACCTGGTTAAAAATGTTGTATATCTTTAATGAAAACCCCTTTAAGCCTTGACATGTAATACTAGTATGGGATCTGTTATCCAGAAACCTGTTATCCAGAAAGCTCTGAATTACAGGAAGGCTATCTCCATTAGACTCCATTTTAAACAATACATTTTTTTTAAATTAATTGCCTTATTCTCTGTAATAATAAAACCATACCATGTAGCAGGTATTCATATAGGGGTGATTAAATTGTAGCGGTTGCTGTTGCATTAAAGGCCCTAGTGACCAGTATAGAGAAAGAGGGGCTACGTTTAGAGCATAGATAAAACATGACTGATAACACTCAGAGTTGATAGCAAACACAGAACTTCTGTTTCAAAGAAAACATTTGAAGGATAGAAATACAATTCAAATAGGTATTATTCGTTGTTGGTGTTACTGGGCTTTTAAACTTTATTAAAAATGGTTTGGCTTTTTTATTAGTTGATTTTGCGAAAAGGACATTAAAAAGTATCGGTGTAGCCCCCGTCTAATTACAGTTGGCAGCAGTATTGGTTCTTAAAGTTCACCACTGAAATGCAAACCTTCTGCAGGGTTTACCAGCTTTCTGGCTTTTTGGTGTGGAATTACAGTGTGCAAAGGTTAAGCTCGGAGAATTTGCAGTAGTGCTCAGTACACTTTCTCGCTGGCAACTTCAGTTTGCAAAATACCTTGGAAAAATGATTTTTTTAATCAGCTGGAGAATATATTTTATACATTGAATTTCAGGATGTACGCGATGCCTCTCACCGTGACCGTGTTTTAAGCTAAGAAATCACCTGTGTTTTCAAACATTCAAAACTGCACTGCCACCAGGAAATTTTTGTAAATAGTTTTGTTCATGTCAAAAAGATCTTTCACATGGGAGTAGTTTGTGTTTATGAAATCACTTTTTGTTTTATGGCTCATTAAGTGTTAACTGAGAAAGTTTTGCAAACATTGCCTCTTGGTCGGGAAGAAGTGAACATGGACACCTCCGGTTTAATAGCTGTTAACAGAGTTTGTCACCTCTGATATAAATTACTGTAAAACATCTGTTCTCAGCTTACTTTCTGATTTTTTTCTGTACAATAAATGACCTTCTTTAAAACTAGAAGTATTTGCACAGTCACAGACAATTAGGAAACTGCATTTCAGTGCTAATACAGAATTCTTACTCTCACCTAGGAATTGTGGGTACTGTAATAGAATGCAAGTGTAACTTGCAGACATGTAGCTTGACATGTAGCTTGGTTTGTTACTACAACATAGGCAAATACTTGCATGAAAGTATATTAAAATTACCATGAAATTTACTTCCAGGTCAAAGAAATAAAGTATTAAAAAATGACTTATAAAGCATCTTGGATGGTGCCCACTTGCTTCAATGACATAAAAAAAAGCTTCCTATACATAAGCTAACTTTTGTGATAAGTAGTTACAACCAGGGGGCTAGTTACTCTGATATTGGACAAATATGAATGCTGCATTACTTTTAGTCTGAAAAGTTTCTTAGTCAAAGTTGCTTAGTCAAAGCATTCAGTCACACATATGGAGGTTTAATAAAGGTGTCATTCTATCTACACTGCCTACATCTGCTATCCTTCATTCAAGCAGGAATAGAGAAAAAGAGAGACATTCATCTGCTTGAAAAGGATTTAATGTGCATTTCCGCGTAGCCCTTGTGCCTAGAAACGGATCAGTGTAGTCCATGGTTGAGACTGATGTCTTTCAAATAAAGAAGAGTCATCTGTGTTTGCTTTTGGATCAACTCAAGCACCTCCCTTGCTCTGTTTATATTCCATATACCTTTATCTTTGATGCTACATTTTCTACTTGTGATCAAATTCAAATTTGCATTGATTTATTTTAAAGTGAATCTAGTATGTCCATAGCAGGGTACATAGAATGAAAGTCATGATTTTTGCTCGTACATAAGGGGTCATTCTTGACTCAGTGGAACACAAGTGCAAAAGCACTAAGGGGTGCAGGAGCATGCCCTATGTGCTCATTCTATGAGAACTTGCATTCCCCTGCATGCTGCACCGAGCGCCAGATGAAAAATCAGGAGGTGTGCAAGGTAGTGGGCTGGGGGGGGGGGTCTACCTGTGTCCCTCCACCCTTCACTAATACAGCTGTGAATATGGAGCTCAGAGGCCTGCAGCCATTTGTGCACACCCAGGTGCAGTGTGGAAAATGCAAAAAAAAAATGGCCAATTGTGGCCTTTTTTTTGCACTTTTAATGCTGCGCCTAGGTTTGCAAATGAGCCCTATAGTGTTTAGTACAGGAACATTGCAGTAAGAGAGAGCATGTAGCTGAGTGTAGTTACCTGCTTATAGTCACACAGTCATTGTACATGTAACCACAAAGGAACTGATAGAATGAATAAGTGCAATATGCTTTCACATTGACCATTACATGCCTTAAAAACCTACAGGGCTAGCCACCTATAACAACCAATCAGCATCTAACATTTATTGTTCACCTGTCTTAAAGCAAATGGGTAACTGCACCTGGGCAAACATTGACCCTTTTATTACATATGACTTCCCAAATAAATTGTTTCTGAGTTTTTGAATCATATCACAGCAATAGCAATCTACCCCCACTTTACTGAACTGTGAGGTACTGAAATATCTTAAGTGTCTCACGGTTCACATGCTTTGGAACATGAAGCCCATATTAAAACAGACCAGTGACCAGCATGGACTGGTATCAGTCCCCAGAGTGGTGGCTAAGCAGCACTGACCTACATCTGTGCCAGCACTCAATAGCAAGAAACAACAGAACATTCCTCCCATCATGTGTTTTCTTATTGCGTGTCAGACATGCTTGAGCTCTCAAAATTCTGTCTTTTATGGATTTCACAATGTGTGTTTCATTCCTTAATACATTTTTAGGAGCAGGAAGAACATTCTGTTTACTTGTTTCACATTAGTTATATTTTCAGGCTTTCATAGAACTAATATTTGTTTTTAAGAACAGCTTTAGGACTAAGGGAACTGCATCCTTGTGGGTTTCATGACCATAATGCTGAAAGGACCTCCTAACTGAGCGCAGCAACCCCTTCACGCCATTTAAAGAGCCAATTCTGCAGAAAATACATCTAGTTAAGGATGGAAGTATTTACATATATGTAAAAGCTTCCAAACAAATGTCAACAAAGATGTGAAATGATGGGTAATTCTGGCCCTTACTGTAGAAACCCACAGTGTACTGGCATTGTTGCTCCATGTCCATCTTCTGTTGTGCAACACATGGAATGGAATTTGTTTTCCAATAAATCGAGTCACCTTTGAATGTTAATGGCAATTTGATAGCAGGATGATTGAGTAAGATTTCTCTCAGTAGCATTCTATGCAAAGCATCTGACAACATCAGGAATCAGAACTAAAAATAAACATGAGCCATATAAAACACATTTACTAGAAATGTGACAAACATGATGATGCTATGATGTTTTTATCTCTATTTTTTTTTACTTCCTGTATTTTGGTCGACTGACTATATGGAAATTATTGGTCAGCCATGTCTTAGGGCTGGAATCCCCAACCAGTGGCTCAGGGGCAACATGTTGCTCCCCAACCCCTTGGGTGTTGCTCTCAGTGCCCCCAAACCGGGGAGTTATTTTGGAATTCCTGACTTGGGGGCAAGTTTTGGTTGAATAAAAACAAGATTTCCTACCAAATAAAGCCCCTGTAAGCTGATAGTGTGCATAGAGGCCCCTAATAGCCAATCACAGCCCTTATTTGGCTGCTCCATGAACTTTTATGGTGCTTGTGTTGCTCCCCAAGTCTTTTTACATTTGACTGTGGCTCCCGACTAAGAAAGGTTGGGGGTCCCTGTCTTAGGGTAATGCTGTTGGATATCAAAATGAGATTCTAAGGGGGACATTTCATTGCTGTATCAACCTCACAGTATTTATACATGACTGGGCTTAAGCACCTCTGTTATGGGAATAATTTTATTGCCTGGCACAGTGTGAAACCTTGCTAAAATCTTTTACCCAGACTTGGATGTATAGGAAACTGAACTTTCGGGGAGCAGGGAGTTGTATGTCCCTGTTGTGGGAAGTGTACAGTTGTGTTAAGGTTCTAATTGTTTTGGACTTTCCTGCATACTAACTATATCCTTTTCCATTTTAGCTGTGAAATGACACTCCACCACCCACCACTTCCTACACAGCTGTATACCGCAGGGAAAATGAGGGACTTTTGGGGGCAGATGTGTTTCACTTACACTACCATAATGCCCCTAAAAATCCTTATTGTTCTTGCAGTGTTCTTCAGAGTCTCACACTGGAACAGAGCAAAGAAGGAGCTTGACTGCTGGAAATCTAAAGAGCCATTTTGAGCCTTGTCTTTTTTTGACTTTTTACTAAAATAGAATCGTGAATAAAATAAAAGCAATAAAATAATTTCCAGAGATTGGATGGATTAATAGGCATGTGCTGACTCTTTTATTAACAGATGGGTTTATTATGTTCATTCTTCTGACAATGACTAATTGGCTTTGCATATTTAAGTAAAGATTTAGATAAATATCTTGTAATATGATATACATTTTATTTATTAGGAATACATGTATTACAAATGCAATGAGCTATAAATGTCCACATAACTTTTTAGTTGCAGCCACTTAATAGAATTCTGCAATTTGACTACAATGGGAAGTGCTACAAGCAGCTACAAGTAGCACTCCTTCATTATACCATACAACACATTTCCTGCTTCTTATAATGCGAATATAACACAATAGCACAGCATAAAATACAGCATCTGACTGACCAGCCAGAACTAAGAATGCAAGCTGGACCAATAACACCTTCATAAACATTTGGGGAAATAAAAAATAGAGATGTAAACGGATATTCAACTATTAACATTCTGGGGACACATTTTACAATTTGGTAGCTAGAGCTTTGGTTTTATCTAAGTGAGCTACAACCTCCAGAACCCCTGGAAAAAAAGCTGGAATTCTGAGAGTTACAGCTAAATAAGATCCAGAGGGCTTCAGATTGCCTTTTATTTGTGCAAGGTAAGCAGCTATGCTTGACTATGAACCTAGAATATTTTAGAATAAATAATAGGCATGCTTGTAATATATCAAGGCAATTAGTGGAGCATTTTGTTAAAGCTTCTTTGTCTTAAACACACACACACCCATATAATATGCATTTATGAGAATATGAGAAAAAACATCGGTACTCATAGGTCTTGTGCAAGATGTATAGCTTATTAGTTAACCAATGTTTCAGTCTCCACCCAGCCCTTTTTTATGTCTTACACCTAAAGAAGTGGAAATGTTAGGTCACTGTTCACTTATAAGAAGAGGTAGTGGCTTTCACAATTCAAATAAATATAGAAATTTGGATCCAACACTAGTCTTCTTTGTTCCTCTTGAGATTTGTCCCTCTCTCCTCTAAAGTTCATCCATCAGGCGACACAGAATGAAATCAATCTGCTATGGATGTCAATGCTAGTGTTTCATGGGCAGCTTTATTTGCTTCCCTTACATGATGAACAGGTGAGGAGCTCGAGCATTGCCTGGCCGTGCCAGAGGTCCTTCATTTCTTCATTTCCTTCCTGCAAATAAACTCATTATAAGCAAACATTATGCAAGTACAGCTGGAATTTTATATTGGCTTTACATATAGAATCACATTCAAACTCTGCTGGCATAATACAGACTTGCTGTATTTATTGAACCATGTTCAAAATTCTTTGGTATGCTTCCAATGGATTTGTACTTAAATGAATGACTATGAAGCTCTTAATGCTCCTGTAAAATGGATCTTTCTTGCATAAAATATGTGACTGTGTGAAAAATAAGAAAGATGGTTGCTGGAGAAAAATTGCAGTTGAATGTACAGTATGAAATTTTGAATTATGTAAATATAGTCATAATTAACCAGCCCAGTCCTATAGTATTTTATTTATATTTCTATAAAGTTTACATATGCACCAGTATGAAAGAGATTAATGGACCTAGATGCTTCTTTAAAATGATGTAACTATATAACGGAAACCTACCTAAGAACCTAGGCTGAGCATAAAGATTACTTAAACATAATAATGACGTTGAAACAAATGCAGATTATTAACATATTTTTACCTTTATAGGATTATCTACGTGCAGTACTGTGCAGTACTGGGCCCAATGTAACTCCAGATTTAAGTAGGAGGCTTTTATAGGAAATACTTTAGAGTAGACTTGTGGATAAACAGAAAAGCGTCCTCATTTTTGATGATTGTTTATTTTGCCGATTACTTGACACTTTGATGAATCTCTATAAGGTCAGAGCACAGTGTACTTGCAAGTCCATTTGCTTCTCTATGTTGTTCCATTAGTTCTTCCTCTTGTTCTGTCCCCTTGTACCCTTTACTTTTAAGCCTTTCTCTTTCCATCATTGTAAGAGAGAGTGTGCAGAACAAGCCGTAATATTTATGACAGCACTATTTATTGAAGTTGTTCCACTTGATATGTTTGCTTTGACAGTCTTTAAAAAATAAAACATGTTAAAAATGGAAACAGCATAACAATTCTGATAAATAATAGGCTTTAACTCCTATTTTGAATAGCATGTAGTATAAATTTTATAACGTCCCTAAAATTGTTTTTTTGCATTAATATTTTACTGTTTCAGCATCTGGAAACCATTCATCTTATGACATTATATTAACTATCTAAGAGGCAGCAGCAGCTGTAGTATCTATGGTGCTGGTATAAAAGAGTCTACATTCTGGACTGCAACAGGCAATGAAAAGGTTAAAGAGTAGAGGTAAAAATAACCACAGAAGCATACATATGTATCAAATAAACATAATCTCATTCAAAGCATCAGAATTGTCTTTTTTTCCCTTTTATTCATTTTATAAAATACTCTTAGCTTTGCTTTGATACCTAGGACCCTTTCTGATTCAGTACTTTGTAATGATTTGGGGCTGAATGAAGAATACCTTTAACAAACTTCAAAGTAGCCATTCCAGGCTGTCTCTGTCTGCAATCTGCTATTTGCTTTGGTGGTTTTGGCAGAAACATTGTGAACGAGCGCTTTGGAGTTTATAGAATAATCCCATAAGCCTCTGATACTGGAGCCCTAAATTTGATCTTTTTGTGATCCTGAACTGACTATTTTGTTCCTTTAATAACTAAAGGAATACAGAATCCTATGTACGAGCCTCTGACGAATGGCTCAAGTACAATTGCAGGAGTACGAGATAATCATTTATTATATATGGTTATAAAAAGCAATAGGCGTACAGAAAAACTTGGTGAGTCTCCAAGAATCCCATCCTATACCAGAGCCATAAAATTTAGAACAAGCCGAAATTAACAAGATGTTTGGCATGTGTCTGAACAATGTTCCTGCTAATGAGAGGAGCAGTTCTGCTGTGCAAAAGTTCAGGCAGGCGGCAGTGTCAGAGCTGGGAAAATAAAAGCTGACAAGAGATGGGATAATTTATGACAATTTAAGGTTTGCGCAGATAATTAACCAGAAGCGCTGATTTGGCTGCCACTCTCGCTTCCACATATTGTTAAACAGTTTATTTGTCAAGAAATCTGTTATTATTAAAAAAGTGTAATCGCTAGCATTATAATTAAATGGCAACATCTGTGTAATAAAAGTGTTTTTTTCCCAGAAAGTGCTTATTAACAAAAAGCAGACTGCCTAAATTTAGTTCTAAAATACAGTGGGCTAGTTTATGAGAGATAATATGCCGTACATTTGTGAGCAAGAACTGCAAGGGCTATATGGACATTATACCCAGGTAATGAGCTCTGAAATCCGAAATATTTCTCAGTGGATTATTTTATTCGGCTTTTTAAAAAAAGTACATATTGCACGAGGACATCCATTAAGGGAGACAGAGAGTGGATTTAAGCATCAGCAAAGGAAGGTTTACAATAATGGGCTTATTTATCAGTGTTCAAGTTTGTAAATTTAAGTTTGTTTTTCTAAATGTAATAAACTTGCATATTGAATGCTCACTTATGTATTAATAAGGAAAACTTGTCTGAATAAAAAACTTGAATACCTCAACTTTGCCTGGGACAACTCCCATTGACTTCTATAGAAACTCGCAGGCTTTTAGATGCAAACGATTCACTGTAGGTTTCGCCCAGACTTTTGCCCCTACTGCATTTGCTAAAGAAATAAATGCTTATACTCCTGAGGCTTAGCCTGCCTTTGGCAAATTAATACAGAAATTTCATACTACCCAATGGGAAAGCTCTGATCATTATGTAACCATTATGTGACCATAATAGCAAGTAGTAAGCCTTTCAACTTGCTTTAGCAGAATGGTGACACCTGTTGTAGTCAGTGTCGGACAGGGTTGTGCAAGGCTCACTGGGGAGTAGGGAAGGCAGCAGGTAGAAAAAATTCTTGTAGGGGTGATCCCGTCTAGGTTGGCAGGGCCCATGAGGGCTGATGCCCACTGTCCCGCCAGCCCAGTCTGACCCTGGTTGTAGTGCCTTTTCAAACCCATCAAGTTTTTTACAAAACATAAGAATCTTCAGTACATCTTCAGCTCAAAGACTAAGGTTTCTAAATTCAATCTTGTAATATCCTGGCGTCTAACTGATGCTCTATCCAAGACTTTGGCAAAGAAATAATCACATTCATCCGTCCACATCCCTATCATCCCATTAAAATGTATGATGGCTCCTTGACCTTTCTGGAATCTGGCCATCTTGAGGACTACAAAACCACAGACCTGCCTTATGTCTGAGGATGTTCTGAATTTTGTTTCTACATGCAGCTAAAAGAAACCTCCTTGTGATTTACCCTGTGGTTTATTATATACCAAATTATACAATGTATCTAAAACAAAATATATTATTTCAGGGGCCTATCTACTTTGTTACAATGGGGAAATTGTACACAGTCCCAGGTCAGCCTAATAACACTATATGAAATAAATAAAATAGTCAGTGCAGTCCTAAAGCAGCTTCTAAATTAGCTATCAATACCCAATATTATTGCAACCAGAGAAAGCCTGGGGTACCAATCATGGACAACTTCCTAATGTGTCAAACTGCAGCCAGGTAGGCTCTACTATTGTGTCTCAAACTACACTAGTACACTAGAAGCGCAATGGGGGTTGCTCATATGTAGCTCCAACATGTGACTGTCCAGGTATCCTTTTGTGTTGTAGATACTTAGAAGTTATTACCATGTCAGTCAATATGAAGCCACCCATGGAAATCTGTGCCACATTTTTTGCAGGCATGGTGAAAAAAGCCATAAACCATTTGCTTGTTAGTTTTTTCCTTTGGTTTCCAAAATTCTAAGGGGAATTGCCTACAGGCAGAGCAGACATTATTTTATTCATTTCATTAAGAAAAATGTGGTGCTTGTATCATTTTAAGAGCTAGCAACATGTTTGTTTAATGTGTAAATTTTATATTGAATCCTTCACTTGACATAGACCACTAAGTATGTTTAAAATAAGTCATATTTCCAATTAGAAAAATAGTATATTCCTTGTTTGAGAGGGGATGGGCTAGTCAAGGCAGTAGCTTTAGTGGTGAGGTCTTGCTTATCTGTATTCTCTCTTTGGGTTAGAACTTAAGATGAGTATGAAATAAGGCATGTATTGTCGGTTATTTAGAGAGGAGTGAGACGAATGCTGAGAGGACTGATTTTATTGATCCTTAAAGCCATTGCAAAAAAGCCATTTTTCAAGGATTTAAACAAGTACCATCAGACATTTTCAGTGTATGTTCCACCTAGTGGCAGATCATATAAACTATTAGTATTTTTACATAACAGGTTGGATTGAAAAACATTGGAACAGTATATAGATAAAAAAAATGTACAGTCTTTCTTTAAACTGAAAGAATACTGGATATAATATACGTCACTATAGCTTTCCAGGTACCTCCTACTTTAGTGTTATATAAGTTCATGTCACATTGATTTATCTATCATTTGGGATTGAATGGGGATTGTATGGGGGTTTGTTCACCTTTAAATTTTAGTATAATGTTTGTAGGTATTCATTTTGTGTCTTTTTTGGTTTTTGAATGATTTATCTTTTTTGTTCAGCAGCTAGGGTCCAGTTTACCCTAACAACCAGCCAATGGATTATCTATAGAGGAAACAGACCCCGCAGTAGTGGGGAGACCCTCGGGACGGGGGGGCAAAGGGTCTGCTTCTACTGTGATTAACAAAAACCCTATTCCTGGCCTGCTCTCGTACCTGGGCGCAAGCAGCAAGGACACAACTGGGCAGGAGGGGGCAGGGAGGGGCACTGTCCGAATACTTTCTTGTGGGTGCAGCAAGAAGGCACGATGCTGTTATACAATTCAGTAACTGTACTGTATCTTTTAGAGAGAAGGCGAGAAAGGGTTTTTCCCCCCAAAAAAGTGTGTAGACACAGCAGTCAGAAATCCTAAAATTCAGAAAAGTTCACTGTAGCAAAAAAAAAAAAAGCATGTCGAAATGATAAGGCACTGTAACACCTCTACAAACCTAATTACATGCTGATTTGCCTCCTTGGTCCGAGTTTTAATTTTCAAAGTCTGTGCTTTGTCTTCAAAAACCTTCCCTGAAATCTGAAGCAAAATGGTGAGACAGATGTGAAAAAAAAATCTGAGGCAGCAGCGAAAGTGGCTGCATTTTAATTATGTCTGCCGGTTCCATAGCGCGCATCCTTATCAGCCCATCTCTGTGTAATGTCTTTCAGCATTCTGAACTTAACATATTATTTTCATTTACTTTTTTCATTTACTTCTCCACACCAGCTAATGCAACATGTTATTAACAGTTAATGTAACTTTTTTGTCAACACTAAACCCGCACAGAAGACGTCAAGAGCACCTGCATCTTGCTCGTGTTTCAGACAGTCGCCTTATAAATTATTCCAGGAAACGTGATCAACAGACAGAAAAGGATTTAAAAGGGCGGCAGTATTTCTTTGTTTCTTATACCCGTGCTAGATTAAAGGGAACTGAAACTGAAGTATGAGTTTCTAGCTCACCACAAAAGGCATGCTTGATTCTTTTTGCTCTCTCTTAGTGCCATTCATTACTCTGAATAGCAGCCCTTGGGTGGCTCAATTCAGGCAACTACTTTTTTTGTAAGTTTAGAAGCTCTACATATAAATATGTGTATACACTATACATAAATAAAATAAGCATTTTTATATAAGCATCTACATATAAATATGTGTATACACTATACATAAATTAAATAGGCATTTATATATAAGCATCTATAGAGAAACCTTTTAATTAGATTATATTCATAACTCCCTTCCATTATTCCTTTCCTGCCCTTTCCACATTGATCAAAGCAGTACAGAGGGCAAGAATCTTGGGACTTGGGATAGGCTGCTGGTTGGCCAACCTCTTGTTATGGAAGCTGACTGGAAGTTTTTGTGAGTTATTAATGTGGCCCACCCCCCTCATGATGTCACGCGTGCCGAAATGTAAGTGAAGAGACAGTTGTTTAATAGATGAAAAAATAGTTTAGGACACACCAGTGGCATCATAAGGGGGTGGATCACTTTAAAAACTGGCTGTACATTTATTACCTGTGTCATTAGGAGAGTTTTGGTGCCCATGTTTAGACTTACACTGTACACTTAAAGGGATACTGTCATGATTTTTTATGGTGTACATGTTATTTCTACATTACACTGTTTCTTAGCAAATAATTCACTCTACCATTTAATATTTTGTACTTGAAACAACAAATGTATTTTTTTAGCTGTAATATTGGTTAGTAGGCGCCATCTTAGTGCATTGTGTCTGAGCTTTCAGAAGTACCCTACCCAGCGCTACACATTAGAACTGCTTTTTAGGTAACCTATTGTTTCTCACTCCCATGTAACTGGAGGAGTCCCAAGCCGGACTTGGATCGCTTACTATTGAGTGCTATTCTGATATCTTCTGGGAGCTGCTATCTTGCTCCCTTCCAATTGTTCTGCTGATCGGCTGCTGGGGGAGAAAGGGAGGGGGTGATATCACTCCAACTTGCAACGCAGCACTAAAGTGTGACAAAAGTTTATCAGAGCACAGGTCACATGGTTGTGGCACCCTGGGAAATGAAGATTATGGCTAGCCCCATGTCAAATTTCAAAATTAAATATAAAAAATCTGTGCAGTGCAGGATTCTGCTGGAGACATGTTTTCCCATAATAGTATTCCTTTAAGGGCTAAAATACACAGAAGATTTTATCCGACCCTCAAAATCTTGTCATGCAACAGCACAGGATTTTGTAGGATCCTACTGAATCTGACCCCATAGCCGTAATGTAGGTAAGATCAGATAAAGTCGGACGGTGGGTTTTGTTCCTGCATCTAAATCTGTCAGCCAATGGGGCTCATTTATAAACACTGGGTAAATGTGCACCTGGGCAGTAACCCATAGCAACATTACAAATAGCAGTAATTACATTTTTCCATTCAGCTGCAGGTATAACAATGAAAGCAGACTTTTGATTTGTTGTCATGGGTAACTGCCCAGGTGCAAATTTGCCCTGTTTTTTAAATTACCCTCAATGTATTTCAATGAGAAGAAAAAGTCTGTCATCAGACCATTAGATTTTATCTCGTCTGATGAAGATGCAGTTTACAGCGTTCCCTTATGACAAGCAAGTCGTTTTAGATGGCAAAACTTCTATGTAGTTTACACATTAGATTTTTCTATCAGTCCCAGAAAAAGAGCAGAGGAAAGAAAAAAGTGAAAGAAAGTCCAATATAGTTTTACAAGCAGCTATTAAGTTCTTTAAGGCCTGAGGGCGCAAGAGTATTTAGTGGGAATATCCATTTGCATTCCATCTGTAGGATCCGCTAGGCTCTATTGCACCCTCTGGGTGAAGGGGGGCATCAGCCCATTATCATAGCCATACATCTCAGAGCAGGTGGTAAGTGTCCTTTTTCAAGAAAGTGCCTGGTGATGGGTTTGTCTGATTTGCCCTTTTTGAATGCCTCTCTGATTGAGCTCCAGTGATTTGCCATACAATCCCTGAAGGAAATGATGGTCTTGCCAATATAATATAGTCCGCAGAGGCAAGTAATAAAATAAATAACATAGTCCAAGAGACATGTCAAGTTATATCATATGTGGTATCTTTTAGCGTTGTGAGGGTGAGAGAAGGATGATCCCGTCAGCAAACTGCGACATGTTTGGTTCGCAGTTGTTTTGGTTCACTTAGAGGGGTTGAACTTGATTGACTTCAGACTTTTTTCACCCCAACTTAATTATCTAACTATATAACTATGTAGTACAGTCAGGGCACCTAAAGCAGCCACAGCATTCATGCCGGGGGTGTAAGATTGATCGGACCAGCATGTACCTTAATTACATATTTTACTGTAACTACATTATTACATATAACACAAAGGAACTGAGAGTAGGGAACCCCTACCTTCTATTCAAACAATGTGTTGCCTAGGCATTTATTTTCCAGATAGATCCAAAGATCAAAAAAATCTGTACTATCCTTGTCAAATGAGCATTTAAAAAGGATAGAGAAATCTAGAGAACTGAGTTTGTTAACCCATGTGTTGAGTTTGTCCCCTTTCCACATCCATATAAGTATCAGATCATCTATGTACCCTACACGTAAAGAACCAAATGTTGTGATATGTATTGACTGGTATTGGTATATAAACAACTTGGTGTAACTAGGTGCGTAAAACTCCCAGCCCATCAAGGTGTTACGAATAGCGGCATTGCCTAGCTGGTGAGGGATCCCAGTATATAGGCTACTTACAAACATAGTCACTAATAAAAAGTGTTCGGAAAGATTTGGTAGTGTTTTGTATGTTTTAATCATGTCACTCAAAACTTGGAGGTTTAATGATATGCATCTTACAAATGGCTGCAGGATACAGTCTAGAAACTGCAAATGGAGTTGTAACAGAATGTTTTTGGCTGAGATAACTGGATACCTAGGGGGGTAGGACAAACCGAGTAATTTACCTTAAGTAATTTGAATATATCATCCCCTAGAATATGTTGGCGGTGTGCACCCTCTATCAATCCATTAATTATATGCTTGAGAACCTGAGTATGGTCGCTAGGTAATGATCTGTAAGTATGGATATCATAGAGCTGTGCCAATGCTTTAGAACAGTAGGTCTAAAACTACCTTGGCGTCCCCTTATCAGTTGGACAAATAACAATGTTAGGATCAGTAGACAGATCATTTTGTGCTTTCTCGGATCTCTGGGTAATTAGACCAAAGATCCACAAACTACCCAGCCCCCGCTGCGTCCTCATCCCTGGCAGCAGGGAACGGGGGAGCAGGAGGACACAGCAGGGAGTTGGAGGACACAGCAGGGAGCGGAAGGACACAGCGTGAAGCTGGGAGAGAGAGGACAAAGCGGGAGCGGGGAAGCTTGGAGAGGAAGGACGGAGCAGGGAGAGGGAGGACGCAGGAGCAGCCCATAGTTTGACCCTGTAGCTGAGAGCGGTGAGGAAGCAGCAAGAGTGGGCCATAGTTTGAGGGACCATTAGGGAACTGGAGTGGGGTGACCATGAACTGCCCCCCCTGTTTAAAAAGTTTGAAATACACCTTGAGAAAGAAATAGGTGCTATATCATGGTTGATAATTGTAGTGTAGCACATGATGGAGTTATTGGAAGAAGACAGTATATAGGTACTGCAAATCCTATGGTGCATATCCTTCTATGTAACCGAATGCAATAAAACAGGCAATGCATCTCTCTACAGTCTGTGGTGTCACATGTACTGTATGTAGCTACACAGACAAATAACCACCTGACTGTCAACAGTTGCTTTTGAAACTACATGTGTATTAATTTTGTTTTGGCTATATATCTCCAGGTCAGTACCTGTACCATAATAATAACTGATCCACAGTGCTACATAACAAGTGAGCCAGACACTGCTTTTGGGCCTTGCTTAGTGGTGTGACTAAAGGCCTTTACCCCGTTTCCCCTACCTTTCATGCCATCCACTTGCCCTGTAGCACTGCAGAGCTAGCTGGGAATTTATATATTCTGTCTGCAGCAATGCAGGTCTCCTGTGGGACCCACTGGGTTAGAGGGTCCCATTACAGTCGCACCCCTGGCTCCTCTGGTAGCTAGGCCACTGGGCCTGCTCATGGTTCCATGAATCAGGATGGTGATTTACAGGCCTGCTACTTGCTTAGAAGTGGAATAGCAACTGCATGCTTAACTGTTACAGCCATAGAACAAGCAGTCATTGACGGTGGTCTGGACTTTACATTCTTATCCTCCTGTTGCCTATGAATAACTTTGGTTTAGGGCAGCAGAGCTGTCAACCAACCCTATGTCATGAGGAAGATAATGATCCACTCCAGACTTTATTTTATGTTATCATTTAGTGTGAAGAGAACTTCAGGTCTAAAAGAACCAGGTCTGGATCATTATCTCCCTCATGGCATGGGGTTGGACAGTTCTGGGGCAGTGCTGCAGACAGGGAATTTCTATTTATGACAATGCAAGCAGTTTACAGGCCTATGATAGGGTATTGTTCCCTTGTTTGAGGCGATGTGGAGTGGAAGCAATTCTATGTATTACAATAAAACATAGACAATAAAGTTGGTTTTGCTATTCACACAGAGCAGGAAATATAGATTTTTATTGCTGTGTAATGCTGTAGGAATCTCCACTTGTATAGCTGCTGCAAGTTCACTTTTCTAATAATGATCTTATATATGAAGTAGTGGAGTAAATACAGGAAGGGATTCTGGGATCTCTGGAATCCTTGTGTCAGTTTGCACTTCTAATATTCCTTTAACCAGTTTTTTGCCAGAAAGAACTGTGACTCATGCATTCCATTCATTGCTCTTCTCCCCAGCACAAGGATTAAACTGCTTAGTGGGTGTGTCCCTTTCTACTGCTTTATCCACGGGCTGTGCCAGATGCAGCGAAAACCCATTCTCACAGAAGCTCACTTCAACCACTTTCAATTTAATGTAAATCTGATATCATAATTACCAGGGGCTTCTCTACCTTTTAATTATTTGCTTTTTAATACCCTAAATATGGCTGCTCCTAAAAGAACCCTGCTTCTGAGTTACTCTGCTCTATTTGGCCAACAGCTCAGTTCTTGCCAGCAAATATTTATTTAGCAACCACGTGGAATCTTATTCAGTGTTGGAGGAGAAAAGCACAACTATTACAGGGAAGTGTGTGTACATTCTATTCTGCACAAAACTGATTATGAAAAAATACTTTACAAAGCATGATAAGTAATTAGCATAATTCATACTATTACTTTTCATTATTATTATTGGGATTTTCTAAATTAAAGTAACTTTTATTATAATGGAGACAATGATAGTCTGTGACAATTTGCAATTAGTTTTAATTTTTTATCTAATGTGGGTTTTAAATTGAATAAAACATTATGTTTAGCAGCTCTTCAATTTTATCAGATACATGATTGCTAGGGTCCAATTAACCCTAGCAACTAAACAAAATACATTGCTATTGGTAGACTGAGTTGGCTAAATGTTCTTATTTCGTCAGCTCTGCTTCTAGTATCACTCAAAACATCTGTGACTAGCTGCAAGGCAGTCTCTGTTATGGGTAAATACTCATTTCATAATTCAGATGTTGGGAGGTATGTAAATTGACCCATTCTGTATTTGACCCATACTGTAACATGGCACTTATTAATGTTAATAGAAAGCAATATGAGATTTGGGAAATTATGGGAGATGTAATCACCTCTATAAATAGCAGCAATGGAGAATGTGCTATATACTTTAAGGGGGGTTCATGTTAATTGCAATCCAGGAACCAATCAGCAGGTAGCATATACTGGTCAGCTGTTTAAAAGACATGTGATTGGTTACTGGATTTGGAAGATCCTCTAGACCAGGGGCGTCAAACTCAATCACATAAGGGGGTCGAATCTAAAACACAGGCTAAGTCGCGGGCCAAATTTTTTATTAATATACTTAGTAAGATACTAAGGGGTATATTTATCACAATGTGTAAAAAGTGGAGTAAGACATTACCGGTGATGTTGCTCATAGCAGCCAATAGATGCTTTGCTGCTATTGAAATCTGATTACTGATTGGATGCCTTGGGCAACATTACTGGTAATGCTTCACTCCACTTTTTACACAGCATAATAAATATACCCCTTAGTCTTAGTTACTATGTGAGGAAAATGGAAATTGATCAGGCTGGATAGTCAGACACACTCACCAAGGGCCACATAAAACTGCCAGGGGGGCCAGATTTGAATTATCCTAATCCAGGGGTGGGCAAACTACGGCCCGCGGGCCACATCCGGGCCCTTTGCCTTTTTAATCCGGCCCGCCGACGACGCCAAGTCTCATCACGCGAGACTTGGTGTCATTGGCGTGCCGGAATTAAAGAGAGAAGGGGGCCCGCCCTGGCCCGGTCTGGCCCGGGGAGTAAATGTGGCCCGTGAGCCCACCCCTGTCCTAATCTATGGGTGAGTGCAAAAAAGGGTTTTCCAACATGCCTTTATGGAATCTTGGTCCCACATCTCATATATGAAATCCACATACTGTGTCATTGAATCAGATATAAAATGTAAATATTTCTTTCACCATCTATATTGCTTTCTCATCCCTTCAGCCAACCAAAGCACATCTAGGTGGAGGACAGAGCATAGTCCCTAGAGTCCCCTGATGCATTTGAAACCAAGTCCTTGTAACAGACAAATAAGGTCAAACTATGTTCAATGGACACCAGAAATGGAAAAACTAATAGCCTGCATGCTAATTCTTGGATTAGAAGCAAGATGTTATAGTAATGTATATACTACATATGTGTATATAATGCGGAATACTCCATGTACTTCAAATGCAATGGCCCTGGTGCTACCATGAAAGTAATCTTGAACAAACAAAAGTAAAAATAAATGAAGCACTCATTTTGGTCCCTTAGGGGAATCTTCCTCAAGACAAACAAGAGGGATAATCTTAAGGATGTTTTCCCAGAGGGACCAGAACATAGACTAAATAAACCTTTTTTTATTTTTTCGCCATTTATGAAGTCCCATGAGTGTTCTATTCTTTTACATCTTTGTTTTATTTCTATAGGTAACCTTGTTATGACCCAAATGCAGAGGCACAAATGGTGTTTGATGCAAGAAGACATAAAACCCATAACAAGTATAGACCTTTCTGATTTTCAGTAGGATACAGTACTTTTTTTGCTCATCACATCTCAGTCAGGAAACCATAAATCACCGTCCAAAATGAAGTAAAAGGAAACGTATTTTATATGACTTTCCAGAAAACATGAAATATTGTGTATTTAAATGCTAGTAGTACTGTCTGTAGAGCTGGAAACCTGAATACTGAATGTGCAGCTGTTGTACAAATTAGTCGCCTGACTGAGGATGATGGTAGTTCTACAGTTGGAGGGGCATAGCTGAACCCCCAGGTTATGGACATCTGTTATAGCCATATAGTAGGTATGATATGCACACTTTTTGTCCCTGTTTCTTATAGTAATACCCTGCCACCAAGTGTCTAATCTTTAACCAGCAACAACATGAAGCAGCAGGGCCCCACACCACTAACTATACATTGTGCCAACTATTACATCTATTACAGCTAATACATCTGTCTCTAAAGTAGCGTGTCTATCAGAGGAATTAAGTTGAAAGCTGCATACAGTGAGATGGATAAGGGTATTTTTTGCATACTCAAGCGAGCCCAGCACCCACATCTGGGTGAATTATTTTTGGGAGGTGTCCCACATCAAGAGCAATCCCATCTGGATGAAATTCTGTAGGAAAACCAGAAATAAGAGGATGCAAAACATCCAGAAGTCTGCTCCAACCTTTAATATGGACACTCATTTCTGTTTATAGAGATGTTAAACTCTTTCCTGAGTCAGCTAACTTCATCTGAATGCAGAATGTGTAATATGCAGTCTCTGCACTACCTCCATTTTACTTAGAATTGGGTTTAACCTACTGCTGACCACCAATATGGTGGCCAGTAATATTTTTTTCCCATCCTGTTTTAACAAAAAAACTCTATAAAGGGTTAAACCATTTAATGCAATATAGAGGGTTTGAAAACAATGTGAGATAGCTTCAATATCAAATTAATATATTTAAATAAAGGTAATTTCTGACTCAAGAAATGTTGCATTTGCAGGGCATTCACAAAGGCCCAGGGTCATTGATTATTAAGGGGTAATTTTTTTGCGGAGAATTTTAGCCGCAGCTTTGCTAAGAAAAATTAATGAATGGCAAAATGCAGGATTTCACTGCGAATCCATGCCTGGCGAAAAAATTCGCTCATCACTAGTGCTTATAATACTTTACACATTATGAAGTGTTAGTGTATCACATATTGATGTTTTTGTACAGATAGGATGAGAATGATTTGGTGGCCAAGGTAGCCTTCTTGAGGTGCCATCATACCAAAATCAGAAGGGTTTTGGGGCCAGTGTCACCCTCTATGGGTACCATGTTATCAAACGCAGCTTAGGGCAGTAGGAAAGTATAACATAAAAGCAAACCTGCTTGAGGAAGCCGAGTGTCCTGGGTCTCTAGTCTGATGCATTGTTTGCTGAGCTACTTGATCCTATGCTTAAAGTCTGATAAAACGTCACTCTGGCCAAGGCTACTTTGTCTTATGAGATATGCACATTAACCCACTGGCCTCAACACATCTGGGAAAAGCTTTTGCTGAGTGCTAGGAACAGGTGGCCTATGCCATACCATTCTCACAATATCTCCTAACTCTAGCCATACGCTCAAATCTGATTTTATCCCTGATGTTGTATTAAGATGATGAAATAAGTTCTTAACCCCCATGGAAGCCAGTGCTTGTAGGATGCATCTGTTAAATTCCTATTCTACTGACAGAATCCTTAGTTACAAATACTAGCAATTCAAGTTACTTTTGAAATAGATTTCAGTGTGGCTTTATACCTGGTGACAACAGAATTTAGAATTTTATGCACCTCTCTCTTCATGGAGCTTATATTTGTCAGTTCTGATAAAGTAGAAAATGACCCAACATTGAATTTTCAGCAGTCTATTGCACTCTTTGGGCCCACAAACTGAAAAGCACCAAGGTAGTGGGTGAATCCTTCATACCACAAACCTTATTCAATGAACTCACCCATAATCAATATACTAACAACATTTAGACATTTTGAGTATTAAGCTAACAAAAAAACACCCCCTTTAAACAAAACAGGGATTGTTTGTCCATATTCGATATTGGTAGCGCAATGCATTAAAATGTGTTAGTGTCCTTAATATATAGATTATGGATGAGTGCACAGGAACTCTTGTCTTTGTCTATATGAATTTTGTGGTCCTGACCTCACTGCATTCCTGCCTAATGGTTCAAAAATTATTTAGAGGTAACCACAGCTTCCCCTTTTTCCATATTTAATTAATTCAGTGTACTGTGTGATACAAATATATGTGCATTTACCAATTCTATTAATATTTAGCCCAGGTGTGCTGCTTTTTAAATGCACCTAGAACATACATGCAACAGTAGGCATATTCTTGACATGAGAGTCAAGAACAGTCAAGAACATAGTAACTGCAGTAAAAATATGACTTGCCCAATTTGGACATTGCAATAATATCATAAATAATCTAATAAATATAACCACTACCCCCAATTTTTAACTCAATTTACCCAATTTTTACAGCTTATATACAAACAGAAGTGCAGTATGCAAAGTACAGTCTTGGTGTTGGGGTGTCATCATGTTTAGTGTCAAAATTACATCTGCACGTGATTATTCAGGAGCAAAAACACTGGGTTCCTAAATGTTAATAGGTGCACTGCTGTGATTCTTCCAAACAAATGGAGCTTGATGTAAAAACATGCATGAGTAAATACAGACCTTTGACGCAAGTACCTTTAATAGCTTAAACTGATGCAAACAATGTCTGTAATCATTTTTGCCTCACTGAAATTGCTGTTGTGCTTGAGCCCTCTAATATTACATTTCTTCATACAGCTATATCCTGCTGCTCCTTAATCTCCTTCATTTTCTATGGCCACCAGTCCAAAAAGAGGACATGAAAGAGCTGACTGCATGCCAATACTTTGCCACCTTGTTCCTTGGTTTTTCTTCATTCAATAATTTGCCAGTGTATCATAGTGTTTGCAATATTGTGTGAGCTTCTATATATTTCAGGATATGGAAACTGCAATTTCCAGGATTCTTCTAGAGCAATTAGGATGTATCTAAGCAAAACCTGGAAAACACATGATTTCCTGTTCTCAGGAGGTGTGTGAGGGCAAGTCAAAATGTGTTGTTGTCACGCTAAATGTATGGCACTTCACAGGACTGCATTATCATTATCTAATTATATATAAATTATGTAGCACTGTGCAATATATAGAAGCACCGTAAATTATGATAATAAATTGTAGCTAGTACTTAAGAGAAAGCCACCTGATACACGTGTAAATAATGCCCTAGACCTAGAATAAACAATATAGTAATGCAAGTAGTAGGTAGTCTCATACATGAAGCATTTTTTGGTGCACAAAACCATTATAGATTTATTAAAAAATTTTTTAAAAAAAAATTAACCATACCAAAAAGGACAGGGGTCCTTTAGTGCTCTGTGGTCCCTGGGCTCCTTTAACCTAATGTGTTTTGTGTCACTGGAGGTCACAAAAACAGTAGGTTGTATAGGCCCTGCTCACAGGGCTTTAAAGGAACAGTAATACCAAAAAATGAAAGAGCTTTAAAGTAATAAAAATATAATGCACTGTTGCCCTGCACTGGTAAAACTGGTGTGTTTGCTACAGTAACACTACTATAATTTATATAATAAGCTGCTGTGTAGCCATGGGGGCAGCCATTGAAGCTGGAAAAAAGGAGAAAAGGCACAGGTTACATAGCAGATAACAGATAAGCTCTGTAGAATACAATAGTGTTTTATCTGTTATCTGCTATGTGCCTGTGCCTTTTCTCCTTTGAATGGCTGCCCCCATGGCTACATAGCAGCTTATTTATATAAATTATAGTAGACTTTCTGAAGTAAACACACAACTTTTACCAGTGCAGGGCAGTAGCACATTATATTTTAGTTACTTTTATACACTTTCATTTTTTGGTGTTACTGTTCCTTTAAAGTTATTCTGAAAACCTCTAATACAAATAACAGTAGACTGTTTTTATATGTACATCATAAAAATATATTAAATCATTTGTATTTTCCATTAGAATAATTGATCTCACACCAGTGTATAAACTTGATTAATATCATCCCACATTGAGGAGAGCACCACTGACATGCAGCAGAGTGGAGGTTGGCCAGAAAATGCCTGCTTTCACATTTTTGGCCCAACCTCCGCTCCACTCTGAGTGCCTGCACATAAGTGGAAGCTGTCATTTTAAGCAGATCAACAGAGCCTGGGAAGGGAGCAGATCTGCTGAAATAAAACCTCCCGTAGGTTGAGAGCAGCGGGCCAGTGCTCCCTGTGCCTAAGACTAAAGTCCAGCTTTATTACAAACTTAGTCCTTAGTTTAGTGTCAAAATGTTTCCCGTAGGTTGAGAGCAGCAGAGCCAGTGCTCCCTGTGCCCTAAGACTAAAGTCCAGCTTTATTACAAACTTAGTCCTTAGTTTAGTGTCAAAGTGTTTCCCGTAGGTTGAGACCAGCGGAGCCAGTGCTCCCTGTGCCCTAAGACTAAAGTCCAGCTTTATTACAAAGTTAGTCCTTGTGCCTTCAGCCTTAGCAGTATAAACTGTGCCAAGGGTGCTCTCCTCATTGTTGGAAAATTATTGATTTTACCTAAGGCGAGGTGCTACGCCTATTGGGGATTGATGTATGTGGTCTAAGGAACCTTAGGTCGTGCACTTGGACACACATCGATGGATCGAATATCTTTCTAGTCATTTCACAATGAATGTTTACTTGTGTGCAAAAGATTAGGGAAACACAACTTACTGCATTTAAATGCCATTATTTCTCACAAATGACATACCAGTAGTAACGTTTTGACTCTAATGTGTGCTATGGGGCATGAAGGAGTTGCTTTTACAACTTAGTGATAGATGCTGTTTGTTGTTGCTTTTATATTGCTGTACACTGTAAGTAGCCTACATTGTGCAGGGGATTTATTTATTAAACGATTTTATACTATTTCCGTTTTCCTCTCCATTCCATATAAACTGAGGATTGGGAACTCACTGCAATCAATAATTGATTTGGTTTCCTACATGCTTCATTCCAATTATGTCTGGTGAGTATTTACATTGGACATATTGAGTGGGGGTGATACACTGCATTTTGTTTATTCACAAGCACTTTTGGTGTTTGGCTCACAAAGCAATTTGTACATTTTACACTGGATTTTGTTTTTGTTTTTTCCAATTTTATGCACTTCCATCAACGTGATTGTGCACACATCTGAGGCCCGTCTAAAAAGGGAGGGTTGTTCTTAAGAGGAGGCAGCATACGACTACACAGTTCCACTACACTGAAGACTTTGTTTAAAGGATTTCCACCAAGAAGCGCTGGGTATTGGGGACTCCACCCTATAAACTCTTTTGGGGATAAAAAAGTGGTTTGAAAACTGTTTGCATAAACCAAGTATGTACTGTAAATAATAAAGCAAATAATTTAAAAGAATAGTTTCTAGACCCTTACCATATACTTGGAGGCACACCACAAATAGCCATAGCTCAAATATCCATTCCTGTTAATGCAACAAGGGTGAAGACACATAGTTACATAGTTACATAGTTACATAGGGTTGAAAAAAGACCAGTGTCCATCAAGTTCAACCCATCCAAGTAAACCCAGCACACCTAACCCACACCTACCAATCTATACACTCACATACATACACTATATATACAACCACTAGTACTAACTGTAGATATTAGTATCACAATAGCCTTGGATATTCTGATTGATCAAGAACTCATCCAGGCCCCTCTTAAAGGCATTAACAGAATCTGCCATTACCACATCACTAGGAAGGGCATTCCATAACCTCACTGCCCTCACCGTGAAAAACCACCTACGCTGCTTCAAATGGAAGCTCCTTTCCTCTAATCTAAAGGGGTGACCTCTGGTGCGCTGATTGTTTTTATGGGAAAAAAGAACATCCCCCAACTGCCTATAATCCCCTCTAATGTACTTGTACAGAGTAATCATGTCCCCTCGCAAGCGCCTCTTTTCCAGAGAAAACAACCCCAACCTTGACAGTCTCACCTCATAGTTAAAATCTTCCATCCCCTTAACCAGTTTAGTTGCACGTCTCTGCACTCTCTCCAGCTCATTAATATCCTTCTTATGGACTGGAGCCCAAAACTGCACTGCATACTCAAGGTGAGGCCTTACCAGGGACCTATAAAGGGGCAAAATTATGTTCTCATCCCTTGAGTCAATGCCCTTTTTTATACAAGACAGCACTTTATTTGCTTTAGTAGCCACAGAATGACACTGCCTGGCATTAGACAACTTGTTATCAACAAAAACCCCTAGATCCTTCTCCATTAAGGATACCCCCAACACACTACCATTCAGTAGATAGTTTGAGTTTATATTATTTCTACCAAAGTGCATAACTTTGCACTTATCAACATTGAACCTCATTTTCCAGTTTGCTGCCCAGTTATCTAATTTTGTCAAATCGCTCTGCAAAGCGGCAGCATCCTGCATGGAACTTATAGTTTTGCACAATTTAGTGTCATCAGCAAAAATAGAAACAGTACTAGTAGCAGCTACTTGTCATGGCTACTAAAATAGACAATGCTGATCATTTACTGATAATTGTCTCTATGTGTGTTTTAGCAGAGGCAATTCTCAGTATTGTCTATGGAAGGGTATTTTCTGGCATTTAGTAGCCGTGACGCATTTACGTAGCTGCTACTAAGTAGCTCTGTGTGTCTTCACCCTACCAATATATAATGCTACAGATATAACTTGCTATGAAAATTTAAGACATAAGTTAGTTTGCTATATATGCATTATTCTTCACCTGTGGGGACTAGATTCTCTTCTAATTTTAGAATTTTAGCATTGATGTCAGCTACATTGGTTTATGATAGGAGTTCTGATTTCCAAGTGATTTGAGAGACAGTTATGTAAAACTGGGATATTCCCATATACTGCATGGAGATCAATTAATACATCTTGGCAAATGATAACTGATAATCAACCAATTTTATGTTAATGTGACCATTGGAAGGTATTATATCTACCATCAATAAACAAATAAGGCTCCTTGCGCAGTGTAATTTATGTAAATAACTGAACAGTAACAGAAAGTGAACAAAAAAGGTTCCTTACAAACAGGGAATATTGCCTCTTTTTCCTTGTTGTTATTTTTAATCCTGGGAAGTTAAATAATAAAAAAAGAACACTGAAGGCTTTCGTGACCTTGGGTATCAATAGTGATTTTTTGCAGCCGTTTATGATTGGTTAAGATACAGCTGCTACCAGAATACATTGAGTCCGTGTTCATTTACATTATGATTTCAGAAGCAGCAAGTTTGCAAATGTTTAATTTCTTTGGGGGCCAGAGGAAATTTATTGACAGAACATTGTGGCCCATCATTATGCAGAAAGCACAGTGTGTTCTTTAGCTGATTACATTCTGGTTCTTCTTGGCTCATAGTTATTGTTGATAGGAAGCAACCAAGAGACGTTGAAATAATTGACTAAAAATAAAAGTTTTTTAATCTATTCATATTTTTCAGTTTTAGGTGAACAGCGTTGGTCTGGGTGTAGAGAGAGGTTGGAGGTAAGCATGTTGCTGTCATTCATGGCTTATGAATAAGAAACCTGAGGAGGTGGATCTTACTGTCTTATGTTGTTAGTTTTCGTGTTGAAATGTTATTAACTGACACTGTTAAGTAATGCTAAAATATTATGCATGCCATCTTAGTTAGGCTACCTTCTGTATAGACAGGGTCCTAAATAGGGCCCTAAGAGATAAAAAGAGTGCAAAAGCAGGCACAAGGCACCATGTTTTTTGTGGGCTAAGGTAGTTGTATCCACTGGGCACTAAGGGGTACAACATTCATTCAGAAGGATTCATACATGCACTCTATACCTCCCACTAAATTAAATCACATTAGAGCACATTGCTGGCTCATTCAGATGGGTAAGTTAGGGGGCAGCATGTCCTTCATGAATACATGCATTGATGGGGAGAGCACTGGTCTCTAGCACTCCATTTTGGAGTACTCACACATGGAAAAGGGTGCAAAATGCAAAAGCCTGGTGCCTGTTTTTTGCACCCTGTCCCATGCATGATAAATGAGTCCTTGACTGTGTCATGGAGAACCGAAGCATCAGGCATCTTACATTCAGCCAAAATACATAGGATAGTGCAGTATGTTTGGAGGGATAAGTAAAAAAGAGACTGAAAAAGAATTATTGAGTATAACAATGCAGTGCTAAAGGCTTTATGAATATACCAATATATTCACTTTCTTTAGTGAAAATTGTATATATATATATATACTGTATATATATATATATATTTATTTTTTATTTCATTTTTGCCTATCATGTATCGTCTATGAAGTTATTTTGTTAAAGCAATAGTACTTTACTGATATCAGTTTTTATGCAAAAGGGTCACATAGTGAGACATGCATAAAATCTAGAATATTGCATCCCCTAATATGCAATAACTACTGCATGCTGCTGTTTTGCCATAGAATGAATAAAATACTGAAAATAAAGATTCTTTATTTCTATGGCGGTTGCTGAAACGCATGTTGCACCCACGTGAATATTTTTATCCATGGCGGGGCAAACACTTTTTATTCATAGTTTTCACGCTTTGAATATATCCCTACCATTTTCCCTTGAGAAGGCTAGCCAGAAATAGTGCAAAGTAAAGCAGGCAGCTGCTGCATTAACTCCCTGCTGCTTTGGTCCAGTCATTTCAGACACTATTTGCCTGTTTATAAAACTTCAACTTTACTGGCAATGTTTCAGTCTGGTCCTCCCTGCACACTGACCATTTCTTCTCACTTTATGCTTATCATAAAGAATTTTGATATTTAAGCGTTGATGCATTGCTTCCAGGGAACTTACTGGTATAAGCACAGAATTTTATTGAACGATCCACCCATTGTGTTTTGTTATTGGGATATTGTAAAACTGGCAATATCATTTGCATGAGTACATATGTGCCATGTAATTATATGTGAGATTCCTACTTAAATGTATGTAATCCTATGATATTATATTTGACCACCTTTATTGTTATAATTTTTTCTTGTGAACCCTGCCTGTGTGTGTGCCTTTTTTACATAATAAAGAGGAATAAAAGAAAAGAACTTTGATATTTAATTCACCCAAAAGATTACATGACTTGACCAGCTCATACCTGAGAAAATCAGAGCCCACCCTCCCAACTCAGCTGCCCACCAACTTACAAGAATAGGAGTGGCTGTGGAGGTGGAATACCATACAGCAGACCGCAATGTCCGTGCCCCCCACTGAATCCCACTGTTTCCAAAGAGAGAATGAACAGTAAATTTAGAGATAACTTCAGTATTTAGTACCTGTCAATAGTTTTACTGAAGCGGTTAAAACACTATTGAAATATTTTACTACTTTGAAGCTTCTCTGGAAACCATGTAATACATGTTAGTGTTACAGTCTTCTACAGAACTGGGGCAACTTGTATTGTAGCTCAGGTTTCCCTTTAATTAATGGATTTTGACATGCTTGGTCTGAACTGACAGTTGTGAAATCTGAAACTGCTCTAGACCTTGTGTTTGCTTATCTTTTATCAAAACTTCAAACGGAGACCGCAAGTCTTTCAACTTTGATGTTATGGCGCTGATTTGTGACAGCCCATTTGTGTTGCTTATACACACTCATAGATTCTATAAGACTCAATTAAATTCATGTCTGGACACACTCACACAACCACATATATACACATGCAACACCCGTGTATACATATGCACACATTTACAGATTTACACACAAATATGCACACAAAAAGATTCACCCCTTCATAGAAACATGAACACAGAGAAAAGACAACATTCATAGACATATACATACTTATATGCCCACAACATAACACATAACACAACATATCAATGTCCCATGTGATAAATCACTAAATCCTAACTTGGTGAGCACATAATATTTCTTTATTGCTTGCTTTATTATATTCAAGTTTACCTGCTTAACACCAGTAGTACTGCCACAGATTTCTGGGGGTTGCTGCAGGAGGCCAAATCATGAGACCAAAGAACGCCCCCTGTTTTCTCTTATGAAATTAATAAATATTGCTTCCTATGGAACCACACTGCTGAAATGGTCATACAGTTACAGTTAAACAGGCAGCTGTGTGAGGGTGATACTTAAAGGTCACACATTGCAGCAGCCAATTCTAAAGGCAAATAGCAGAACAAATAAAGTAAATGAAATAAAAATAAAGAAAATAGAAGAAAAGAAGAAATAGCCCAATAAATACAAGTATAAAAAAATGAAAAACACTTTTTCAACACAAAGGTTCTAAACATCCAAGGTCAACCTATACTGTTGGTTCCTCCACGCCATACAAGTCATACAAGTTCATACAACTCATACAAGTTCCTTCCAACTGACAGAAGATAATTTACTGAGAAGAGACAATGTGTAAGAATCAGGGCTACAGCAGATGGGACATTTTCTCGACCATTTATATAAATGGTGCTGGCACTGTCAGGCATTTGTTATGTAAGTAAATGGAGGCACTGGAAAAAGTGATTAAAAATATAGTTCAGAGTGACAGAAAAAAATAAAGTTCACCAAAATTCACCAAAGCTCAGTTCCTTATTATATATAGAAATTTAGGAACATATTTTGCAAAGGATGAAGATAGAGTTCTCATATTTCCACCACTTAGTGTGCCATCAGTCTATGGAACCCTAAATAAAATAAACAAATAACACATTATGCCAATATAAATATTTTTCTGGCAGAAATGTTAACCTATTGAGGAGCATGGGTAAAGCCAAAACCAAGGAGACCCAGAGAAAGATTTGTTTCTATTCAATACCAGTTTGTTTGATAGATACAAACTGTAAATTTTGCATTTACAGTGGTGTTGATGACCATGGCTGCCTAGATAGTACTCAATGGCTTAAAAAGGGCACTTTCAATGGAATTAACTTTTACTACTTACTTTTAGGCTGATAGAGACTACTGACATATGATGTACTGTATATACTCGAGTATAAACCTAGTTTTTCAGCACCTAAAATGTGCTGAAAAAGTCACCCTCGGCTTATACTCAAGTCTGGGTCCCTCCAGACTAGCACCCTCTGTCCTTTGTGTGCAAATTAGGCCCCCCGCAACCAGACCCTCCAGTGCCCTGGCCCGCTCCCAGTTGCAATACTTATTTCCCCTTACGTATCCTCCGGGATCGGGACTGCCGCCAGTTTGCCAATGCGCAATGAGCGTGGGGTAGTATTCATATCATTTTTGTTAACCCTCTTCTCCACTTACAGAGCTAGTTTATGGTTTTTCTTTGAAATAAATATTTCAATGAGTTTTTCCAGTTTTCTTAGGTAAAATTAGGTACCTCGGCTTATATTCGGATTGGCTTATACTCGAGTATATATGGTAATTTTGTCTTTAACTATTTATCTTTTTATTTTGCCTCTCTCCAGCAGATTTATCCTGAGTCTACCATTTTATTGTTATTAATCATTTTGATATTTTTATATCATTCATTGACGATCCTCTTTTATTCATCTTTACGTGTACTGTTCAAGCTGCCACTACCTTTTTGCAAGGAGAAAGAGGCCCTAGCAATGGATACAGTTCAAATTTGCTGCAGAATAAAAAGTTAAATAAACCAAAAGCCACAAAAATATAAAAACTGCCTGCCAAGTTTCTTAGAATAGAACTGTCTGTCATACTAAAATATAAAAGTTAATTTCAAGCTAAACTAGCCCTTTAATAAGCTGCTCAGTATTTGATTCTAACAGAGGAAGCCAGAAAGGCAAGTGCAATGCTCATACATTTGTGCTTTTAGTTCAGTTATGAGGTGTGACCTCTGATATTCAGCGTGCTAAATTCTTGGGTTCCAAACAACAGTTCTCATATTAAATTAAATAGAAACCAAGAATACTTTCTAAACTTCACATGTGGTTTCTTTGCCTAAAATAAAATTGATAGTTAGTTTAAACAAGCATCCCGAGAATCTGATTGCACCAGTAAATATTCTCATTTTGTTTCTTTGCTTTTTAATTTGTCATTGATGCTCTCTGGATATTTCCTTTCATGCCTTTATATTTTGTTTACATAAAAACCACAGAAAAAATAGGCACAATTTGTAAACAACAGAGTTAATTCTTTTTTTCCTGTATTTCAAGAGGTGCTGGCCTGCCAAAACACAGAGTGTAGCCAACTTTTAACAAGCGTGACTTGGGCTACAATCCAAGCGTATGTCTTGGTGAAAAAAATCAAAGCCAACTGGCAGTATCTTTTGGAAATTTAAGAAAACGAAAGTATTCTTTTGTGGAAAATTATCTTTATTACTTGCAAAAAATATGCACACACACATAGAAATATATAGGCAATAATGTAACCTTATCGTAAAATATAAGGTTATAAGGATCACTGTTTATCAGCAACTGTCACTTGTTAGTATTTTGTTTCCAAGAATTTTTCTGGGAATCATGTTGACATTAATCTTAATGGAACGGTTTAATGCAGGGCAAACTAGTTGGAAGTATTTTATATTGTTATAAAACTGTAGCACAATGGCAAATTATGTGTTAAAGGGGATGATATGGCAGCACCGAGATATTAGAGCAGTGGTTCCTAAACTGCGGGGCTGTCTGCCCTGTGGGGTCTGGAGCCTTTGTGGGGGGGGGGGGCGGATTAGCCTGAAACATAATTATTGTGAGATACACCTGAAAGCCTAGTTGAAAAGTACTTTTGTGTGAGAATTGGGGTGAAAAATATCTGATGTCTTAGATATTTTTGGGATTATGGTTGACTTCTAATATACCAATGTTGTAATCTTGTTCTGAACTAAAAAGGACCCAAATCAATGGTTGGACCTCCAAGCAGGTCTTGGACTGGAAATATTGTACAACAACCGTACTAAAGCAAAGATATACGCAGAGAGCTTAGATTCTGTAAACTATAGGAAGCTAGTGGAGGAACTGGAATGCTGCAGCAGGTGACGTCCTTCAGTTGAGGGAAATTCATCATATGGGCTCTACAATGAACACCGCACATGGTATTCCCAATTACTTTTGGGACTCTTTGGACACCATGAAGCTCTAAAAATTAGAGATGCACAAAATCCACAGTCTGAGGTATAATAATAGAGGCACCATATCCACAGGTTCAGGTAAAATTAGAGATGCACTAAATCCACCGTTTCAGTTAAAATAATGGATGCACCACAGTTTTAGGTTTCAAACAAATACTGAATCCACCACAAAAGATTGGCTTAATCCTGAACTATGTAGACATCTCTGGGTGTTGTCATAAAACCTTTTGGTGCACAGTAATATTTCAGTGTCATTCAGTTGAGAAAAGTCAGATTTCTTGTAAATAAACTTACAAATATTATCTGTGAACTGAAAGACAAACACTTTTGGCTAAAGAATGAATGCATCCTGCAGTGTAATGTATAACCTGTTATGGCAAATTGATGTGTTTGGAAGGTTTTTTTCCCATTTTTTTGTCTTTTGCTACAATGCTTCAAATAAGCTCCACTGCACTGCATTTGCATAGTATAAATATTTATAATCATTTTTTTTTATTATAAAATATTTTTAGTAATCATGGCATGGGTATACAATAATAGGTATTAGCTGCACAC
Source organism: Xenopus tropicalis (assembly GCF_000004195.4). Lineage (NCBI taxonomy): Eukaryota > Metazoa > Chordata > Amphibia > Anura > Pipidae > Xenopus > Xenopus tropicalis. The sequence goes on from NC_030685.2 coordinate 35,883,615, forward strand.
ATCCGTTCTTTGGAGTTTTGCCTAGCAAATTTGTATGAGAGGATAATTTAAGGTCCAGGCCTAAGTCCTGCAGGACAATCCTTTAGCTACAGAGCTAAACCCTGATTATTGGCTTACTAAAAATATGTATAAACAGAACTGATGACCTTCCATGATGTTGTCACAGGCTAGTCCTTTGTATTTATATACTTTGGATACGCTTCAGTTCACGCCTCTTAAAAGCTATTGTTAAACTCTATTTTGTTTCAGTTTTAAAACCCACTGCTTGTTGTAAATGCAGGAAACTCTGTAGAACATGCTGTTGTTTTAAAGCAATTGTCAAAGCTTGTTTGTCAACATTGTTGAGATCTAGTGATGAGCGAATCTGTTCCGTTTCGCTTCGCCGAAAAATTTGCGAATCTTTCAAAAGATTCGCGAAACGGCGAAAAATTCGTGAAACAGCGAAAATGTCATGCGGCAAAAAATTTTTTCGCCGTGGCTATTCTTTTGTCGCCCGCGGCTATTCTTTTGTCGCCCGCAGCTATTCTTTTGTCGCCCGCAGCTATTATGTCGTCGCACGGCTATTATTTCGTCGCCCGCAGTTATTATTTTGTCGCATGGCTATTCTTTTGTCGCCCGCGGCTATTATTTCGTCGCACGGCTATTCTTTTGACGCCCGCGACTATTCTTTTTTGACACAGGCGACAGTCTTTGGAAGTGCAGCGAATTTTTCTGCTGCAAATTTTCCGCAAAACAATCCACCAATGGCGGAACATGGAAATTCGCCGCGAATCCATGCCTGGCAAAACATTTCGCCCATCACTATTGAGGTCTTAATTTTGACATTGTTGCGTTACAGTATATAGTGGCAGGATGATTAGGTTGTTCTCATAAAGGATATCATAACGACCTAGCGGTAATCTGCTTTACAAGCTTTGCTGCTACCACACTAACAGTCATATTTAACAGCACAAGCTGTGTACTTCATGTTCAGTAATGCCAATCATTAAATATTGACTACTGAAGCAGCATTCTGACCCTCTTTTAAACTTGTAACCAGACCCAAACATTTTGTTTATGTTTATGATCCAGTCATGGTCTTTGAGGATAATCCCTGAAATCATCAGATGATTCTTTAGATGAAAAAAAAAATACTTAGATGACAGGTTTGTATTAGTATATACTGTATAATGTATTATCTAGTAGTAGTATATAGTAGTAGTGAGTAGTAACGTTTTCTTAAAACGGGGGATTGTTATGCAGAATTACAAGTTAAAGGAGAAATTATGTAAGAGGGTGATTCAGAAAGACAAGGATGTTCAGGATAAATATTGACTTATCTCTTCAGTTCCTACAAGAATAATATACTTGTGACCATCAGGAGAAGAGGTAAATTCAGGCTTTTATTGAAGGTTTGCAGCAGGGCCTGCCTGATCGCGGGTGGGTTAATATGCAATACATGTGTTATAGACCTGTCATCAGGCCTTACCCACAATTTTTGTTCATAATAGAAGTAGAAGGCTTCCTGTTTCTTACAGTTACAATAATTTTAGTTTGAGGATATAAAAAGTAATGTTAGAAGTCATCAGAAAATAAAAACCAACACATCCACATCCCTAAACCAAACATTTAAACAAAAAGAATCCATGGCATCTGATAGTACAATACAGCTTTGCTACAAATAAATTAGTAATGCACAGAATAGATCATTTTTCATAGTGGGTATAGACATTGAGTGTACACTTGTTTATCACTTTGCCCCTTCCCCCTATTCCATCCTCATGTTGTACCCAAATGTGCAACCCTTTGCACAAGTTGAGTGTAAAGTGCTGCAACACCTGTGCTGGGAATTAGTTGAGACATTAACTAATTGGTTGTTTGATCTTATTTTGGCTTAATTTTCATAGGGGTTATGGGTATTTAAGATTTGCAAGTCACTATTTGTTATCCTTGATAAAGGTCTTAATATGGATTAAAACATTGGACACAGGTGATATATGAAATAAAGACATTTTGTTGTTTTAAGTGCTCTTGCACTTGTGCTTGGGGAAAATGGTAAATAAGCCCTAGTAAGTAGGGCCCTGGTGCCCTGGTGGCTCTGGCATTTGTAACAAAGTAGAACAAGGCAACTGATTGACAGACCTGTTTTGCCGAAGGAGACTGACCTTTGCAACAGTGTTTAAAAATAACAACCAGGAGTTCAGCAAATACTTTCTATAGCAATTACATTTACAAATAACTTTTATACGTACATACTGGGGATAATTTAATAAAACTATGTAGCTATATACATGCCAAACTAGCTTTCCATATCAGATGTTTTTAAGGGTAATTCCTGCCCCTCTGCTGCCCCCTGAGATGTCTCCTGCTTGGGGGGGGGGGTGGGGACATCATAAGTAGAGAGTGTACAATTGAACTCTCTGGACTAGAAGAACCAATTTTCTGGTTTAATAACCAAAAACTGGCTCCTAAAATTACCAGGAATGGCTTTTTGCCCCGGTAACTTTTGGGAAGTTTACAAATTTGTCAACTCTTGACAGCAGAACCCCTGGAAATTCTTCATTAATGCTAGTATACATGATGCCCACCATGGGATTAAAGACCAGCTGAAGAGGGATTCTTATGGCTGACAACCTGCTATCTTTTGGAAGCACTCTAATGCCCACCAATTATATAGTCAGTTCTTTACATCTGTATTGCCCTTCCCATTTTATGCTGTCCGTGCGTAAATGATCAATGCAGATTTATACATAAATTCACTCATGTTATGGAAAAAACACAGTTGAAAGAGCGGTTTATGATTTAATCTCAGTTTCTTAGCATTTGAGGCCACTTGAAGGAGCTTACAGAGTAGCTCTTGAAGACTTGGTACAATAAATTACAATGTCACAAAATTAATATATTATTTGTCTGTTTCTCTGTAATTGTCGATGCTGTGTTGATATAAAAATATTTGAAGAAGTAAAATAGTTTTATTGGTAAATTGTGTAATAATGTGGGTAAAGGGGAATTCATTTCAGTTCCACACATACTCATTTTAATCTGAAATCTCTAAAGGTAATAACCTTAAGGTACTTATATTTGTGCCTGTAAAGGTACCCTATGAGCATAAAGATTTACAGGTATGGGACCTGTTATTCAGAATGCTCAGGACCAGGGGTTTTCCAGATAAGGGATCTTTCTGTAATTTGGATCTTCAAAACTTAATTCTACTAAAAAATAAATTAAACATGAATTAAACCCAACAGGATTGTTTTGCCTCCAATAAAGATTATTTATAGTTGGGAGCAAGTACAATCTACTGTTTTATTATTACAGAGAAAAAGGAAAAAAAATACAAATCAGAATTTTAATAATTAATAAATCAAATTTCAATTACAGGTACAGGATCCCTTATCCGGAAACCCATTATCCAAAAAACTCTGAATTACGGAAAGCCCATCTCCCATAGACTCCATTATAACCAAATAATTCCGAATTTTTCCTTTTTCTCTTTAATAATAAAACAGTACCTTGTAATTGATCCCAACTAAAATATAAATAATCCTTATTGGATGCAAAACAATCCTATTGGGGTTAATTAATGTTTTATTGATTTTTTAGTAGGCTTAAGGTATGGAGATCCAAATTATGGAAAGACCTCTTATCCTGAATACCCTTGGTCCCGAGCATTCTGGAGATGGGCCCTGTACCTGTAGTTGATTAAAATGAAGTCAATGGGAGTCTATGGCGCCCGATCAAAATCTTTTAACCTGGCTGATCGGCGAGTCGACCGATATCAGCAGCCTCCTGACTTGCCGACTTGCCATACACGCACCGAATATCGTACAAAACGGGGTTTCGTATGATATTATTGGTGCGTGTATGGCCAGCTTTACTCTTGTGTAAGCTTTAAATGGTATCAGTACTGTCCCCCTGCATGGTTCACACCTTAGGTTCAGGCTGTAATTCCCCTGTATTGTTTAATCATGTAATCCCCTGTGTTGTTCACACCTTTTAATGCATGCATTGTTCACCCCCTGCAGTGTTCACCCCTCAGACTCAGGCTGTAATCACCCACATTGTTCCCCTGTTCACACCTCAGAGGAGCAGTAGAAACCCACAAATAAACCCTGTACACTACAAAAAGAACATACTGTATACCGAGGTGGTACTGCAATTAAAAAGTTTTTTAATATATAGTTATTGTGCAGACTGTAGGAGCAGTGCCAGCATTGTATCACTGTAGGGCAGAGAGAGTATGGCACACACAGGCAGGGCAGGGCAGGCAGAGTATGGCACACACAGGCAGCATAGGGCAGGCAGAGTATGGCACACAGGCAGCATAGGGCAGGCAGAGTATGGCACACAGGCATCATAGGGCAGGCAGAGTATGGCACACACAGGCAGCATAGGGCAGGCAGGGTATGGCACACACAGGCAGCATAGGGCAGGCAAAGTATGGCACACACAGGGAGCATAGGGCAGGCAGAGTATGGCACACACAGGCAGCATAGGGCAGGCAGAGTATGGCACACACAGGCAGGGTAGGGCAGGCAGAGTATGGCAAACACAGGCAGGGTAGGGAAGGCAGAGTATGGCAGGTTTTTGCTGAACTACAACCATTAATATGGGTATAGTCATGTGATAACAGGAGTGTGGTTTCAAATGGGTGTGGTTTAAAAAGGGGAATAGTCAAAACTGGCTTAAATTATCGACCCTCCACCACGTAGACCGGAAAAATTCTGGCCCTCGGTACCACAGAAGTTGGACAGCACTGCACTAGTTTATTCTGTACTTCGTAAACAACTAAAATTGAAGCACGCTAAGTGCAATTCTTCTAATCATTTTGTTAAACTTTTAAAGATAAACTTACAATATATAAACAGAGTGAAGACTTAATACAAACATATCCCCTTTTCACTACAGCATGTTTCACGCTCACACAGAGCTTCATCAGGTGATACAATTCTGTACTTCCCTATTAGGCTCACATTAATGACTTGGGGTTCTCCCAACAAGCTTAAAAAATGTTAACTCTAACAATAATTTCATTTATAGCCTGAAAACTACTAGGCCTGTCTAGTAAAACAACTATTTATTCTGTTATTCTTCACCTCTTCATATTGTTTACTTAATGTAGAAGTGTTACCTCCTGTTTGCACTGACTGGAACTTCCAAATCAAAATTTGTTAAAGAGCCCCACACAACACAGAAACCCTTAATATACCTATCACTGTAATCTGTCCTTCAAAACATATGAATAAATACCATTTTTATATGCTACAATTCAGCTGCAAAACTTCTTGACTTTATCCACTGGTGTTCAGGCCGCGACTGACAATCTGTGGATTCTAGCAAATGCCAGAGGTGCTGCTCTTAGATGCTATAGAAAGTCACTAATGGTGGAGAGCTGTTTGTGTCTGTGTGTACTTAACAGGCCAGAGCCTTATCTTACACCACAGCCCAGAGGCTTAATAATTAGTATAACTGGGCTACTGTGCAAAGGCTGAAGTTTAAGGGGCACATTCATTCAAGCATGAATTTCGGATTGTTAAAAGCACAATTGAAAAAATTTAGTAGTAACCCCATTGCGTGAAAATTCATGTTGTGGTCGTATGAAAATATAAGGTGCACCTCCGCAATAAAAAATTTTTCTAAAGGATTTATTCCCTTGTAGCCCTGAGTGCCATTTTGCTTTTTGCTTTTCCAGTAGTTCTGGGAGGGTGTCGATCCCTCCAGCATTGTGCACCAGGCGTTCAATTTTGGAGAGCTAGGGTGTGCGGAAAAAGGTCTCTGTTGTGCTTACTCCTGGGGCTGGGAACACAGCACAAGATGGAGGAATATTTTTTGAAAAATATTATTGTTTCTTTTATGTATGGGTTCTTTTAGCCTGCACATCTGGATATAGCTAATATTTTGGTGATAGGTTCTTTTAAGTATACATTTTTAGCTCTAGCTTTCTCCTCACAATGGGACATAAGGTGGCTTTATGGAAGATGTTGGGAATTGTAACATTTTGGAAATGGGCTCCCTCAATGGGTAGGGGAAATTGCATTTCTCTACATTAGCTCTGCAGTAGTATAAATATTTTATAACCTTTGTTGGAGAAGTTCCTTTTCACTATGCTACAATAAAAAAAAGGCTTCCATTTTGCCAATATCTTGCAAGTATGGTGCCCAGACAGCTGGGGAGGTCCCTTATCCCATAAGTTGATGTGGACAGCAAGGGGCAGATAATAGTGATGTCTGAAGTTTTTTGTTCAATTGCAGGCCACAAATTAGACTGCATAGTGAAATTCCAGTGTAGGTATGGGAACCACAAATTCCACTGAAAATCTGTACTGAGCAAAAACCTTTGCTCTTCCCAACTTGACATTGACATTTTACTTTTTATGTTTCAGGGGATTTATGGTTTGTTCGTTTCTGTTGCAGTAAATATTTAAAGACAGCTCTGTCCTGTGTGGCATAGAGTGCATATGGGTTTTCCATATCTGCAATCTATTTAAGAAGTTACAGTATAAAATGGCTCAGGACGCCTGGTGCTCAGCCTTTTTATAAACTCTTTATTAAGTTTCTGCATCACCTTGAAAATATTTTGTGATTTACAAAAGCAGGCGTTGCTGATTATTTCATATATAATCTTCTTTTACTGGTGTGTGTGCATATAAGGAGATTTCATGACTCAGAACACTTTCAGGAATATTTAATCTTTTTTTTTTTTTTATTTAATCTGTCATCCAAGGTCTGTCTTTTTTAAACACCTTTTCAACCACTAAACATTCATAAAATTCCTATTTGCGCCTACATGTTTGTTTCATCTTCACCTGGAAGACTAGAGAAGATTTCTATCACTAATTTATGCTCCCCATATGAAAAATTGTCTACTCCAGTATTCAAGGTCTTCTTGTTTAAAGGAGAAGGAAAGTTACAATCATGGGGGCACCAAATGTTAGTTAGTGATTGTAATAACTTATCTAATACCCCGGGCTCCTGTTGCTATTTAGCAAAAAACTGCACATGCCCGGGGTTCATGCAACCGAGCAATCCTCCTCCTTCACTCGTCTATCATCAGAATCCCAGGGCATGCACATTAGAGTAAGAAAGTCTACTTTCTTGTTTAAGTTTGGCTTTTCACTTTACTGCGCATGCGCAAGCGGTGTGAAGGCAGAAGAAGAAAGAGAATCATTCATGTGCAGGTAGCCCCGGCTAGTGTGGTTTTCTGCTAATAGGGGCACCAGCCCTGGGTATCAGGTAAGTGATTACAATCACTGTGGGGTACCTAACAGTTTGGCATCCCCAGTAATTAGACCATTCCTTCTCCTTTAATCTGCTGTCATAGAACTTTGCATTTCAATCTAACATATTGGTATCACTCTGACTCCAGGTTGGCCATTCCAAAGGGATAGTTTCATTTGCCCTTTCTCATAAACTTAGCAGATATAAACGGTCGTTTATGACCCCATAAGTGCAAGAGCACTAAGGTGGCACAATAGCACATCCATTAGTGCTTATCTACAGAGCACTTGCCTTAAGGCAGTGACACAGCATGAGATTAGTTGCCAGCAATAAATCTCCTCTACTCCTTCAAATGCTTTCTCACTGGCTAAAATGCAAATTGCAAAAAAGATTTGCGATGTGGCTGCTTTGCCATGTATCCCAAAGTTCAGGCTTCTTTGGAAAGTAGCCGCACATTTTTCCCCACCAGCAATTAGAACTTTAGCTGGTAGGAAGGAAACAAGGGACATTTTCACCCATGGTAGCCAAGGTTTATATCAGCCAATAAAACATCCCATGTGTCATTGCACGTGTCCTGCTGTGTCTACCGTGTGCCTCTAAAAAGGAGCCCAGAGGCCTGAGGCTGTCTGCTTATTGACCCATGCAGTGGGGAAAGTGCAAAAATCAGTTGATTGCTGCCTTTTTGCACTTTTTACATTGCGTGGGGCATTGTGAATGAGCCCTTTAAAGATATACATGTAGCTCCATATTTCTTCAAGATAAGGTTACTTTTAGCTATTACGGGTAAAGGATCAGTTATCTGGAAACCCATTATCCAGAAAGCTCTGAATTACGTGAGGGCAATATCCCATATACTTTATTTTAAGCAAATAGTTCTAATTTTTAAAATCCCATCTAAGATATAATTAATCTTTAGTGGCGGCAAAACAATTTTATTGGGTTTATTCAATGTTTAAATGTTTTTTAGCAGACTAAAGGTATGGTAATCCAAATTACAGAAAGACCCCTTATCAGGAAAACCCCAGGTCCCGAGCATTTAGAATAATAGACCTATACCTGTATTTGTATTTCTGTTTTGATCTTGGCAAGTTTTTGGGTAACAAGAAATTAAGCACTGGAGAAAATGCTTCCTTGTATAATGCACTTACTAGATAAACATCTACATTTGAGTTATACCTAATTTCTTGCATAAAGAATAAAGGTTAGTGAATAACAGAGGGGAGACAGTAACCCTAAAATTTCCTATTCCATAAAGAGAGCAGTTTATCATCTATCTCACAATGGGTCTTTTTGTATACTTGTACTAGTTTTGTACACTTGTTTGTGTCCATATTTAATATATGCCCTCCATGTTTATAGAGACAGTTCATTATGCTGTCTCAAGGAGAACGGGATATATTTATTCTTGTTGCTCTGTGTTTTTTTTTGCCCCAAGTGCTTCTGAGAAAACAGCCAGCACGCACACCTTGAAGTAAAAAAAAAATAAATAAACTGTAAATATTCTTTTGGGTTCTAACAAAATATGGTGCACTCTGCTTCCTTTAGAGAGGACAAAATCAAAGAAAATAGCTGAATATGCCTCCTTGGAAAGGAACTCCCCCACCTCAGTACTATAATCTTTATGTAACTGGAAGCAACATTCAAAAAGTAGATCTGGTTAAGTGCAGGTTGTATATGGGTATTTTGGACTGGTTCTATGTTGTAAAACCTACTCACTACACATGACAAAGTTCCTTTGTATTCCAATAAAAATAATGATGAGTAGTTCTTCAGCCTCTTTGTTCTTTCAAGACAATACAGCTAAAAAGTGCATGTATAAGGTTTATTTTATATATGTAAAATACAGGGTCCAAAACTCCAGCAACTCTCTTTATAAACGTATACTAGCCTGGTGTTATGATGACTGCTTTATTAGATGGTCTCAGGTTTGGGCTATGACTGCCCAGGTAGTCCCCTGAGCCTATGCTGCTTGGAAAGGTATTTGCTACCTTATAAACTTGGTGTATGGTGTTGTCTACAACTACCACTCTTAGAGGTAGATTAAAGCTTAATACATAAAAAACTCACCCATATTCTGTTCATTCCTATGGTTATTTTTTAGAAGCATATCAATCAAAAGGAGAGTTCTTCATTATACCGATTGATAAATACTCTTCCCATAGGAATGAATAGAACTTGGGTACGTTTTATGCATTAAGCACATTTTGATTAATCTGTCCCTTAGTGTGCGATAAAACTTTTGATCAGCATGCATTAGAGTCGACAAAGTTTCTGTATACATGTACTTCTCAGGGTCCCACTGCAAAACATGTTGTTTAAAAGTGGAACAACTGGAGACATATATTTATCTCTTGCCCCAGAACATTTTGGTTTGGCACTAGCTTTTCTGGTTTTCAGAAATATTGATGTATTTGAAGCAAAATGTTACAGTCACTGCAAAGGAGCCACTTCCCTGCATACAACAATGCTTGTCACTTGCTTGTCATATGTCGTATCATTTGCCATTAGGAAAGAACTTTTCTCTTCAGAATATTGTGAATATATTCCCATGTAGCTGAAATGCTCTCACTTCTAAGGGTTTCCCTTTTTCGGAGATTATTATACTGCTTAATAATATAATCATTCCCTTGTTGAATCACTGACATGATTCAGCATAAAATTTGTAAAAAAAAAAAAAAAAAAGAGAGATTTTTGTTTGGACCACAGCAATAATGTATTTTTCCAGAGTGTACACCATAAACAGGTGCTATGTGACTAGTTCCTGCCAAAATAAAACAGTTACTAACAAAAGTTTTAAGTTTTATTGGATTTTCAGAGACTATGTGGGCAGAGCAATATTGTATGTAATGGTTTTATATAGTACCTTTATGGTTAAAGTTCTGCATTAGTCTAAGGGTATTATCTGTGTGACACTGTGCTTTATTAATACACAAAGAAGTCTGTAAAGGCCAAACCCTGCTTTAATATTTGATGTTATTTCTGCACTTTTAATGCTAGTTACTAGCTGCTCAATTCTATGGAATTTGCTGTCGCTTAGTAACTATCAAAACCTGCAGTATAATGTTCTTCACTGTTCTGTATGTGAACAGGTTATTGGAGATATAAATACATGATGAACTGGCTTCACTTTTGTATCATCAGTATTCTTTCTTTGCAAATTCTGCCCAATGTTTTTTCCCACACTGCAACTTAGCTCTCAATTACTCTTGTGTGTTACAAGAAGTTATAACTAAGTGGGAGGGAGAGTGGTCAACCAAAACCAGAAATAGTCATAGCAAGTCAGTATCAGGGACAATCCCTAATTTTTCTTTTAGGTTGGACACGAGATTAATAGCTACACAGGAGAGGACAAAATGCTTAGGATAGCTACATATTTCATTCATTTAATTTGCAGTTATACATAAATGCACCCATAAGTCCAGGCAATTGTCATTGAGATCAATACCTGAGCGTTTCCTTGCCCACCCATGAAGTTGGTGTTTACCTGTATTATACCGTATACACAGGTATTTCCATTTCAAAATCTAACTTCCATTCATGTCATTTACAGCCTTCAATAAAATAATATTCTTTGTTGGTCGCATTCATTTTTTTTTCACATTATTCTTTATTGGTAAATTATTGGGAAGTGCTTGTGTAGCTTTATGATGCATTCTTTCAACACTGAGGGGCAGATTTACTAAAACTTTAGCATTTCCCATTTTTAATGAAAAAAATTGGAATAAATTCACTTCCACAAATGTGTTACTTTTACTAAAAAGTCTGATGTGAAAAGGTGCGCGCAGGAAAAGTTGCAGAAAAGTAGCTCAAATTCCATATTTTTTGACTTGTCGCATGAAAACTGTGACTTTTTAGAACTGTAACACATAAAACCATAAAAATGCAAAACCTCTAAAGATCCTCAAGGGAAGTGAAGGGACATCTGCCATTGACTTCTACATGATCTAAGCTAAGTTTTAGCTGGGGAATTGTCGGATTCGAATTTTTAGCCGTTCTGGTGCATAGTAAATCTCGGAAAAAGTCACAACTTTTTTTCCCTGCAAATTTTAGTGCTAAAAATTTGAATTGGAAAAAATCCGACTGATAGTAAATGGCCCCCTGAGACACGAGGCTTACAGTCTATTGGCAGTTCACACTACTATTTGGCTAGGTCACCAGAAGCAGAGTAGTTGGAAATTGACTTTTTGCCCAGTTTTATTCAGTAAGAAGAGCAATATGCTTTAACACCCCAAAGGACCCATTTACTGTCTGATTTTTTTTTCGATTCAGACCTGTAGCGCTAAGAGTTGCAGGAAGAAAAGTGGCTACTTTTTTGAGATTTACTATGTGTCAAAATGGCTAAAAACCAAATTCGCCAATTACCCAGTTAAAATTTGCCAAGATTGTGGAGAAGTCAATGGCAGATGTCCCTTACCTCTCCTTGAAAGATCCTTCTTTTGCCTCGAAAAAAAGGGTTTCAGATTTTTTAACACTGGTATTTTGTGTGACAATTCAAAAAAGTTGTGGTTTTTATGCAACAAGTCAAAAAATTTGGGATCCTCCCGATGTTTCTGCAACTTTTCTTACCCAGACTTTTTCAGTTTAGACTTTTTAGTAAATGTAGAACATTCGTGGAAACAAGTTTATTCAAATTTTGTTTTTTTTTTAAAAAAAATGAGTTTTAGTAAATGTGCCCCCAAGTCTTTGCACACCAAGGGGCACATTTACTTAAACTCTAACATATTTTTGTTTTTAATTCTTTGAAATTGGACTAAACTCACTTCCATGTCTGACACTTACAAAAAAATAATCTGAACTGAAAAACACGCACGGAAAAAAGTCGCAGAATCTGCAACTTTTTCTAATTGTTGCCCCCAAACTCTAATTTTTCTAAATGTTGCATAAAAATCAGTGTCAAAAATCCAAATCTTCTAAAGTTTCGAGGCAAAAGAAGGATTTTTCAAGAGGAGGGCATCTGCTATTGCCCTCTTCATGATTTTGCCAAGGTTTTGCTGGTAAATTGTCTGATTCTGATTTTTAGCCATTAGGACCAATAGTAAATCTTGAAAAAGTTGCAACTTTTTTTTCTTTTAGCTCTAAAAATTCAAATTGTTAGTAAAAAAAAAAAATCGGTAGTAAATCCAATTAAAAAACTACAAGGCATCCAAAATAGTCCTTCTGCTGATATTTTATTAAGAAAAGAAGAAAGCTTGATCATAAATGAAACATATGCAAAGTGGGAAAATTAGAGCGACAGTTTTGTTTTCCTTATGATTACGAGACATTGAAATTCTTTTCCATGCATTTACTGGATAATATAGAACTGGATAACTCAGAAGCTTTCTGATATACACATATATTGGCAGCTATAGAGAGTGCACCCACAGAATTGTATATATATTAGTGTATATAGTTTTCTAAAATGAAATCTTTGTGGGGTCCCTCATACATGATGCTTTTATTTATTATTGTATTTTGTACATATCCAAATGATGTTGGATTCTAAAAGAGCATGAGCTGTTTGTACCTGGAGAAGAAATAGGAAGGGAATTTATTTTTTGGCCTACAAACATGTTTTGCAATTTCCTTTTCCATATTCAGAATGATGTGACACCTAATTCTGTACTCAGTTTCCCAGAAGTTCTTTATTCTGTAGAAATGCTGTATTAGGGAATAGCTTCAGTGCCATGACATTTAAAAAAAATGTATTAAAATAAATAGAAAACAGCATTTTGCAAATAAGCCAATGATTACTGACACAGTGCTTTGCAGACTTTACTGAACCACCAGATCCAACCAACTGGGTAAGCCACATATTCCAAGTCTAAAGATAAACTCCATGTTAGCTCTGTTATATCTTTCTTTCATACTCAATGCATTCTATTCATAATAGTACCTACAGCTCAAGGCATATTCCCTTCTTAAAGCGTTAGTAATTACAGAGCTCACTGTGCTTTTGGTAACACGCCTGCAAATTCTTTAGCCGGCACAGCAATGCATTGAACCTCCTTATGTAGATAAACCCCACGAGATCTGAAATCCATGGGCTATATTTAATTGGTTGGATGTGGATAGTTCATTTTTTAAACTGCAATTTTTTTAACAAATTTCCCGCTGTGTGTGACAATATATTTACATTCATCCAGGAGCCTTTTCCTATTGTGCAGAACAGGAAGTGGAGAGATGAAAGGCAGTTCCTTTATTTATTGCATTACTTTCTTGGCAGAGGTTAAGTGTAAGGAAGGTCCGTTTAAACATGGGCTTGTTCGATAATATTGTATATTGCTACTGTGTCAGTTTCCACACGCAGCAGCTGCCTAACTAACCACATTAAGTCTCCACATACCTTTCATGCTTTACCAGCATGGCCCTCATTTTACTTTAAATCCTGGGACATGCACTGTATGCACACAAGATCCACATCAAGTGCCACGTACAACAATTTTGGTGCTTGGAATGATCAAAGGGAATATGTTGAAAAATGGGCAATCTACTGCACTAACCTATAGCAACTTGCACATACTAATTGTGTTAAATATTCAAACTAACCAAGACCAGTAAATGATAACTACAAATTTATAGGCAAGGGGTTACTAGACTTGGGCAATCGTTGTGCAGTTATAGCTCTGTCCTCAAAGTCTGTTCTAACCATTGCAGGCCTTATAGCTTTCCCAAACATTCGACTGGCCTGTCTAATCTACAACTGCCTTTACCTTGGTCACAGGGTCCTATTTCACCAACTTTTCTGAGGTTTAGCATCAAAAGCTTTATATTATGGTGTTATGCTCAAATCTCTTAACACATTCACCTCCTCCTACTAGGTGGAGACCAAAGAGAGATAAAACCATGTCTAAACATTTTACTGCCAATAGATTTGCCACATAAGTGCCACCTAGAATGCTATATTTATTCTACAGAAAGCATTGCCATACCTTAATAATCAGCCCTAGAAGCTTTCTCTGTTTGCTTAAGATTGCAGCTGCCATTTTAGCTTGGTCTGCATAGCTTCCTGCTGTAGCTCTAGCCCTTATAGCTCAGATTACACATTCCTAAGGGAGAGGGGACAGAGTTCTTAGCATTCTTGTGGAAGGGGGGAGCAGGAGAGAGGAGAGAGCTGTACAAACTCTGGCCCCAGGAATGAGAGAGGAAGTCAGATACAGAACATGTTTACAAAAAAGGAGACAAAGGAAATCCTGTGTTTTTCAGACAGAGGACTGTGAGTGTTTATGGCTGTATTTACATAGACATTTCTGATAAAGCTTACTTAGTTTTTACCTTTCCTTCTCCTTAAAGAATGTTCATCAAATATCAAGTTTAAAGCAAGGGGGATGTTGCATGTGTGCCTCCCTTCTATTCATCACCCTATGTGGATAAAATGTGGCTCAGAGACTGACCCTGGTTCTGAACAGAACAGACTACTCTAGCAATGTCTTATCTGAAAATCATGTGTGACATACTTTGCTTAAACTATCCATATTTTAGACTTAACCCAAGTGCAATAGGGCTTAATGAATTGATCTATAGGTGCTTTGTGCCAGATTTGCTCAAAAGAACCTATCTATACATGTACAGTATGTTAAATCTTACTGTTGCTAACTTGTTCTTCTATATTTCTGCTCAGTACAACCTGCCATGCCATCTAGTATTCCCTGACAGCCAAGGGCTAAAGGCCATGCATCCCATTAATGCTCTTCTACAGTCACATGCCCCTTCTAAAACCTGTGTGAGTACAGTACTGGCACTAATGCTAAAGAAGACCAGTATGTTAGATACTGAATGTAATTGAGCCTTTCCAATAAGACCCCCGTACATCTAACGGCAACGTTAGGGGCTTAGGAAGGGCCTGGCCAAAGACAACATAGTGTCAGGGCCAAAGACAGCACTGTAAGTAGGAGACCCCACCAATGCATTTTCTAGCAATTCATAAATGCATGTTTTTATCAGCACATTTAGTTGATGCCTGAGCTGTCCTGTGCTTATTTTTCTTTATTGATAATTGTATACAGTAAAAATGTGTCTTTTGTGATTCTGTAAGAAACATTTCACAGGAACATTCTGAATAGGTGGAAGAGTTCACAGCCCATAACAATGATTTTTATCTCCTTTATACAGATATATTTTCATTGCAATGTTTCATTTCTTCTCTTTATTTAAAAAAGCACAGCCTGTTGACATTTAAGTGAACGTTTTTATCCCTTTAAAGGATGGGGGATTCGCCTCTGTATTTCAGTTTAATATTTTCTCTTATTTTTCCTGCAATACAGTATTGTAGGGAAAATGTGAAATAATTACATGCACCAACTATCTGAAGGTCAATTAGATTTTTTTGCAAGCACCATTGTGTGGCATACATATTAGGCTTCTAACATTAGAGCAAATAACTAAGTGACCATCAGGAATGGAAGATGGAATACTGTGTGTGACCCTGGCTTCCTACAATTCAAATGTGCTACTTTCAGGGTAAATTCTCTAAATATTTTGAATATCACTGAAATACCATGACAGGTGCAGTGTCGAGTCTGCAACCCTTACCCCTCCCCCGTTTTACCCCTCGCCCCTAACCTTTCTCCCAAACAACACACTTGGACACTGTAGCTGGGAAGAGAAGGCCGCAGTTACAATATTTATTTATTAACAATAAAACTTAACATTAGATAACATTTGTAACATTATTAACTTGTACAAAACCGTTTGTATAACAAACATTTACAGTAACCAACATTTACAGTAACAACAATCCTTACTCGCCTCCAAGGGGCTGGCCCTGCGCCCAAATGTAATGCCTGGTTCCTGCCTCCTTTTCCCCAGCCCTAAACCGAGGCTAACTGCCGATCAGGACCCCAGGCCAACCGGGCTACACTCTCCTTGACAAGTACCCCCCTTAAACTTCCCCCTGGGGGCACGGAGTAAAGTACCCTCCGCCAACTGCGACGACAACAACCCCCCTTTTATAGGGAGGGAGGGTGAAATTCCAATAGCGCAAAATCATCCCCATCCCAGTGCTCCCACCGTACATATACAGACCTCACAGTGTCTTACAAGGAAATGTGTGCCAACAGAATAGCCAAAGAGCACCACAGATCAGTGCCGGGCCTAAAGGTGATGACACCCATGGCAACCCCCTGCTCCCCTCCCACTCAACAAATTTGTTTCACTTGGCCTTAACGCTCACCCTGGAGATTCATAGAAGCAGTTTATGGAGATTTGGTGGCCCAGAACCTATTGAAGCTCCAGAGCTAGGGGATGCAGACAAGAGCAGTATGTGGCACCATCGTGCCTTGGGCACATGCCTCTTCTGCCTTTCCTTTGTTCCGGCCTTGCCACAGAGAACCAACCGATGTGAATGCAGGGCTTACACTCAGACTCATTTATAAACACTAGCAACCAATCAGTGCTTTCCAGAGATTAAACATCATTTACATTAATTCCTGCCCCAGTGGAGCTAATGTCTATGGCTCTGTACTTTGCACAATTCAGGGTATATAGGGATTGAGGGTATAGTGAACTTAACCTCAGACATACTAGGACTTCTCATTGTAATAAAATTTTATACAAATATTTTTTGCAGTGGCATAAATACATTGATGAAAACGCATGGAATGCAAGTGTATGAACAAGGCCAGTCATGTCATACAGACTTATTATTTACAAGTTCAATATTGACTAGCCATGTAGGCCCCCAGAAATAGTGACGAGCACATTTTTTGCCAAGTTTCACCATGAAAAAATGCCTATTGACTTCAATGTGTTTTTCAAATTTTTGTAGTTTTGAGATTTTTTCAGTGAAGCCAAACGGAACAGATTTGCTCACCAGTACCCAGAAACACAAGCACTGAAAATGATGACTTTTTCTAGAATAACATACTAAAAATGTTATTTGAAAGACTGGTTTTACTTGTTTCTAAAAATGTTAATGAGGGTTTTTTTCCGTGGTTAGACAGCAACTGGGTCTTGTAACCTGATAATAAACCCCTAATCCCTATTAATATGCTAATAAAACCCTCATACTGCAGCTGAAAGAGGGATGAAATGGAGATTGGGTGAAACAATCCAGAGCAGAAGAGCTGAGAATGGAAGTGGCGTCAGGGCCAGCATTACACTGAGCTTTACTTTATTTAAAAATGTCAGGGAAAAATGTTAAAAAGATTACAACAATGAATTTGTTTATTGTTTTAAACAAAAGTCACAAAAGTGGCTGCAAATTGTCTATTTATCTAAAAAATGAAAAATGGAGAATTCTGCTAGATTTCTGTTTGTGAATACATTGAAATAATATTTACACCAATTTTAACACCACTTTCACTCCTAAAATGTTTTTTGCCACCTTCATAAATCCCCCCAAAATCAACGTCAGATTCATATAATCACGCACCTCCTCCCACCCCCGTCAGGATTGCACACTTGCGCATCCATTTAGCTCACATGTGGAGCACTGGGCACAGGACGTGCTTAAGTTTTCTATGCATCCTGTCCCCATTGCTCCGTATGTGAGCAACGTTTCAGTGCCACTTGGGCAGCATGCTGCCCCTAAATTTGTGCCGCCCTAGGCCCAGGCCTTTGTGGCCATGCCACAAATCCGGGCCTGCCCATTATAAAGATTATTGATGATTCCCTGCCTCTTTTAGAGATCAATATGGGAGTAGACATGCCTTTTTACCTTTATAAATGCAGTGCTATATGAGTTTTACCCACTAAGTATTAATTCCCTGCATGGATCTAGGAACATGCACAATACACAAGGGCACAGTATGGTTTCCAGTGTCTATACAATCCTTGCTGATCACCAGAATGTTGGGAACAGAAGTGACGCAGCTGCAGGTGTCAGTCAACACTGCTGAGCGGCTCATGTAGTTGTGGACATGGTATGGAGGCAAAGATACAGTAATTTGATGTGATTGCGAAGGAGGCTGGAAGCCCGGACACTATTGTTAAAGCTAAATATTTCCAGTGGAAAGACGATGGAAAGTCAAATAATGGAAATGGAAAGACAGGCAGGCAAGAGATCAGGGCAGGAAACAGACAATAGAAAGTGACTTACAAAGCAAGAGATCAGGACATGTGGCAGATAATTGTAAATTTGTTAGGCAAGAAAGAGGTCACGGAATGTAGCAGAAAATGGAAAGACTTTTAGGTAGACAAGTGGTCATGACATGCATCAGACAATGGAATGGCTGATAGGTGGGCAGCAGACAATGAAAAGTCCTTTAGGCTGATATGATACATGGCTAATTCTCGGCCTGCAGAAAAACACAGGCTAAGAATCAGCCCCTACCCTGGCATCAGCCTCCTAACTTTCCTGCACCCAAAAGCATTGTGTTGGCCCAGGTGCAGGCACACGCAGTGAATATTGGCTCTGAAATGCAAACTCTTGTGTTTCATTGAGAATATCGATCAAGGGGCTGATTGTCGGGCTGGTTGTTGCGGCCCCTTGGGGCATCAGCCGAAGGCAGGCAAGCGATCGGGGCATGTGGCAGACAATAGGGGTGTGCATCAGGCAAGCAAGAGAAGCAGGGTATGCGGCAGACAATAGGGGCGTGCATCAGGCAAGCAAGAGGTCAGGGTATGTGGCAGACAGTAGGGGGGTGCATTAGGGAAGCAAGAGAAGCAGGGCATGCGGCAGACAATAGGGGGTGCATTAGGGAAGCAAGAGGTCAGGGTATGCGGCAGACAATAGGGGGTGCATTAGGGAAGCAAGAGGTCAGGGTATGCGGCAGACAATAGGGGGTGCATTAGGGAAGCAAGGGGTCAGGGTATGCGGCAGACAATAGGGGGGTGCATTAGGGAAGTAAGGGGTCAGGGTATGCGGCAGACTATAGGGGCTGCATCAGGCAAGCAAGAGGTCAGGGTATGTGGCAGACAATAGGGGGGTGCACCAGGCAAGCAAGAGCAGCAGGGTATGTGACAGACAATAGGGGGGTGCATTAGGGAAGCAAGAGGTCAGGGTATGCGGCAGACAATAGGGGGTGCATTAGGGAAGCAAGGGGTCAGGGTATGCGGCAGACAATAGGGGGGTGCATTAGGGAAGCAAGAGGTCAGGGTATGCGGCAGACAATAGGGGGGTGCATTAGGCAAGCAAGAGGTCAGGGCATGCGGCAGACAATAGGGGGGTGCATTAGGGAAGCAAGGGGTCAGGGTATGCGGCAGACAATAGGGGGGTGCATTAGGGAAGCAAGGGGTCAGGGTATGCGGCAGACAATAGGGGGGTGCATTAGGGAAGCAAGGGGTCAGGGTATGCGGCAGACAATAGGGGGGTGCATTAGGGAAGCAAGAGAAGCAGGCATGCGGCAGACAATAGGGGGGTGCATCAGGCAAGCAAGGGGTCAGGGTATGTGGCAGACAATAGGGGTGTGCATTAGGGAAGCAATGGGTCAGGGTATGCGGCAGACAATAGTAACAATACTATAGTATAGTAACAATATGGTTACAGTGGATACAGAAAAGGCAGTTGTGCTTAACCAGTTCTTTTCTTCTGTGTATACAGTAGAGGAGCCAGTGGGCCAAGTCCCACCCAATAGCTTCACTGTTGCCTCAGCTCCAACTACACAGTGGTTGACACAGGATATGGTGCTTAAAGGGTTACACAGGATAAATGTAAACAAGGCACCTGGGCCATTCTATCCAGGATGTGGCATCCTTGCAGCAGGATCTTGACCAACTGGCAATCTGGGCGGCTAAGTGGCAGATGAGATTTAATGTGGATAAATGTAAGGTCATGCACCTGGGATGTAAAAATATGCAAGCCCCGTATACCCTTAATGGGACTGCACTAGGCAAATCCATAATGGAGAAGGACCTTTGAGTCCTTGTAGATAATAAACTTGGCTGTAGCAAGCAATGCCAGGCAGCAGCTGCAAGGGCAAACAAGGTTTTGAGCTGTATTAAAAGGGGTATAGATTCACGGGAGGAGGGGGTTATTCTTCCCCTTTACAGAGCGCTGGTAAGGCCCCATCTAGAATATGCTGTTCAGTTCTGGTCTCCAGTGTTCAAACGGGACATGATTGAGTTAGAGAGGGTCCAGAGAAGGGCAACTAAGCTGGTAAAGGGTATGGAAAGTCTCAGTTATGAAGAAAGACTGGCCAAGTTGGGTCTGTTTACACTGGAGAAGAGGCGCTTAAGAAATGACATGATAACTATGTATAAATATATAAGGGGATCATATAATAACCTTTCTAATGTTTTATTTACCAGTAAGTCCTTCCAACGGACACGAGGGCACCCACTCCATTTAGAAGAAGGGAGATTCCGTTTAAATATTCGGAAAGGATTTTTTACAGTGAGAGCTGTGAAGTTCTGGAATTCCCTCCCCGAATCAGTCGTACTGGCTGATACATTATATGACTTTAAGAAGGGGCTGGATGGTTTCTTAGCAAGTGAGGGAATACAGGATTATGGGAGATAGCTCTTAGTACAAGTTGATCCAGGGACTGGTCCGATTGCCATCTTGGAGTCAGGAAGGAATTTTTTCCCCTCTGAGGCAAATTAGAGAGGCTTCAGATGGGGTTTTTTGCCTTCCTCTGGATCAACTAGAAGTTAGCCAGGTTATATATAGGCATTATGGTTGAACGTGATGGACGTACATCTTTTTTTCAACCTAACTTACTATGTTACAATAGGGGGGTGCATTAGGGAAGCAAGGGGTCAGGGTATGTGGCAGACAATAGGGGGGTGCATTAGGGAAGCAAGGGGTCAGGGTATGTGGCAGACAGTAGGGGGGTGCATCAGGTAAGCAAGAGGTCAGGGTATGCAGCAGGCAATAGTAGGTCAGTTTGGTACAGCCAATAGTCACTTAGGCTACAGCCACATGGAGATGATTCTTGGCCTGTATTTATCCGCATATAATGGAATGGAAATGTATGGGATGGTAGCAATCAGATGGCTGTAGAAATTCAAAAATGAAGATTTGCTGAACAAAAAAGTTAAATAATTCAAAAAGCACAAAATGTAAAAAATGAATATCACAGAACATCACAGCCCACATTGTATTAAAAGCTAATATCAAGGTAAACTACCACTTAAACTCTCATAATTCTATGAAGGTCACTATTCTTTGTAATAAAGCAGGTTTTCCTTTACTTTTAAAGCTAAGTACCTGGGTTTAAATCTTTTCAGGACATTTCAATTTGCCTACGATAGACTTCATACAGTTCCTGCAAAGCTAAGCCTAGCGGCATATATAGACCATGCCCCCCCTCAGGAAAATCTTTGCAGAGGCCCAGTGCGTTCTTCAAGTGATGTCTGCCTGCTACACCCCCCCCCCCCAAGCTCATTCTCATGTAGGAGAACTGTGGGATTTCCATTAAGCTGTAATATAAATCAGCTGTATGCTTATTGGTGTGGGATATTCATTACATCAGGTCCATAGTTTCTCAATTCACTAACCTATGCGTACCTATGATATTGCTTTCCATGTATAGTTATATCTGACAGTACAGCAAATGCCTAGGAGCTTAGTCAATATTTCCCCTATTCTGACATCACAGTCATTAAAACTCCGTAGCACAGGCTTACATTATCTTACTAAAATAGCAGCAGGAATTGTAGCCAACATATGACCACCATTTTATATTTTTATTCTTTCACTGTTTTGCAGGATGAAAGGATTTTTTTTACAAAGCAGAAGAATTAATAATTCCAAGTAGGCTATGTCAGTATTTACAGAAGGTTGATCTGTTTCTACAAGCCCAAAGCATAGGAAAGGGCTTTCCCACAGTGATTAAACAAAAAGGAACATTACTAAAGTATGATTAATTGCTTTCTATGAAGCAAGGCACATGTTGGAATAGTCATGATGACAGTAACTTGTAAATGCAAAGAGCTGCATCTTCTCTGCTCTACTCATGAAAGATGTTATGGACTTAGAAGCATCACTGACATATCATATTATTAGCCACTTGCAATATTTTTCTAAGCAATTTAAATTGTAATGATAACTTGGGGTGCACATTTGTTTGCTGCAAGAGTGTTTAAGAGATATTTATTAATAAAGTATTATCCAGTTTTATTTTAGTCACAAAGGGCCACTACCCAATGATTCTCCTGTACAACATGGGTTGCAGCTGGAGCTAAGCTTGTGAAGAACAATTATTGACAGTTGAAGGCTGTCCAATCCCAGTAACATTATACAACAAACTCTAAACAGCTACATCTGGCCTACTCAAAGAAGCAATGGCAATTGGCTGGGCCTGCCACTCAGGGTTCTCAGGCAGGTAGTAGGTCCCCTGGTGGTGGTACCCCTAGCTAAGTAGTATGGTGCCTCATGATTTTCAATGTTGACCCTAGCTGCTGGGGCAAAGAAAGACAAAAATGCTCACATGGAGGACTCAATAATGCAGATTTATTAAAATGTGAGATTAGAGCTCACTACAGAAAAATATACCCTCTTTCTGTTTATTCCCATTGGATTTTAGAAGCATATTAATCAATGGGTGAGAGTTAGAGTTCACCATTTGATAAACATACTTGCCATAAGTATTAATAGAAAGTGGGTGAATTTTTCTGTGATGAGTTCTAATTACAATTTTTGATAAATCTGCCCCTATGTGTAGAAGGCTTCTTGGAAGTAAGATATTTACAGAGCATATGGTCTATAGTATTTTCGTTAAAAAAGGTTGATTTTGCAGGTACATTTTTCCAGATTGACAAAAACAGCCATTCCATTATTCTTTATTCCATTCTTCTCCATTCTCCATGATTTCCAGAATATCGATTCATTTATATACAGTATATCTAATGGGTCATACTGATATTGGGTGAAACATAATCAATTTTGGGAAAGGAGAATACAAACAAATAGTTCTTTGGTTTAACAGACATTTGTCATGATTATACCCAGCAACTTCCCAGGAGAAAGGGTATATGTCACTGTCACTAAGGAGAAGCACAGGGAATATAGCAATATTAACAGATAAGACCAATTGGAGAAGATTGTTCTTGCAGCCTTATTTTTTTGCTTTCTCCTTTGCAATTTATTAAATCTCAGTTTCTTTCAAATCCTTGCAATTTGACACTCCATGGTGCCACAATGGAATCTTTTAGCACTATATAAAGAAAATAGAATATTAATTCCATGTGTGTTAATGAAAGACTGAGGTATGTTATAAAGGGTAACTATGAACAGTCCTTGCATATGTGAAATGCATGCCTGGAATCTAGCTATCAATTCATCTATATACGTATGAGATCTGAGCTGTGTGCTTAGCTTGCTGTATGACTGACATCGATAGGTTCTAAAATAGAATGTTGGCCACGCTTTTTCATACATAGGTTGCCACTAAGAGGGGAGGGTTTAATAACTACAGTTAATGGAAGGTTTTTGTTTCATGCTTATTTTTTGAGAGTATGAGAGAAGATTAGAGAGGACAAGATCTACACACACAGATATTTATGAGATAGAGAGAGTGAGAGAGGACAAAAGCCGCAGTGAGCTGTACTCTCGGTTCGAGACATATGTGAATCTTGTTTAGTTGTCTCACTCTGCACCCTCATATTTGCCCACTCATAACCTCTACCCCCATATGATTTGAAAGCCTTTTACCCCAAACTTGCCCCCAAAAATAAGAAAATGGCATGGCTCTACTTTACTATTTTTTTAAGCACAGTACCAAAGGCTTGTGGTACCCCAAGTATTTGCTCTGCTGGCATAATTTCACCAGTTTGCCCTGGTATCCCACTGGTTGTCTGTCACTGAATTGAATGACCACTGCCTGTCACCAATAATGATAGCTCTATTTTGGCCCAAAATATCCATATTTGAGCTTTTGACAAGCTGGAGGTCATGGAACTGCAAAATAACTTTCAGCATTCTATATTTCAAGGTAGGGGGTACATTATATAATATTCTCAGTGGATCATGACATCATTAAGCACCAACCAATAATAACATTAAGCAATTTTTTATTCTTGGTCCTTCCCTAGTCCTTTGAAAGATAACCCTGACTTCATCAAAATGCTTTAAGATAGATGGGATATGTTCTTAATTGATAATAAAGACCATTTAGATAATCTCCCATTGTTTTTTGAAACTTGGAAAGCTGTGATTAGGGGAGAGATTTTATCTTTTAAGTCTCATTATTATTGTAAGGTACAAAAAAACTTTCTAAACTTAAGTAAAAGGCAAAAAGATTTATATCTTCGCCTTAAACAATTTCCCTCTTTGGAGAATGCTTTAAAATACAAAAAAGTTACTGAAGACCTCAAGGCCTGGATTGACTTTAGAAACACCTTTTTTGCTTCATATTTACATGCTAAATATAGTAATTTAAATAAAATGATCCCTATAAAATAGTTGATATATTCAAAAATTACTATGAAAAGCTATACTCACATAAAACTCATAACAACTCTGAGACAAAGACATTGTTTCTTACTAACTGCAAGATCCCCCGAATTTCTTTGGAACAAATAAAAGATCTAAATGGACCAATTTTAATTGTAGAAGTTACTTATGCCATTGACAATTTAAAATCTAGAAAAGTGGGTGGTCCTGATGGCCTCCCCCCCACTTTTTATAAACTTCTGAAGGACAAAATGTCTCCTTTCCTAACTAATCTTTTAAATGATATTCTACTATCCGGTAAAAAACTTCCTTCTAGTGAACTTTCTAGCCTTAAAGTTATACCGAAAAAAGATAAAGATCTTTCTCTCCCCTCATCTTATAGGCCAATATCTCTATTAAATCAAGATATTAAGTTATTATCAAAAATTTTGGCTGATAGATTGTCCCTGATCCTTCCTTCTGTTATCTCCGAAGCTCAAAACGGTTTTATTAAAAATAGATCAGGGGTTAAGAACATAAGAGCTTTACTTAATATAATATTTTATACAAAGAAACATAAGATTCCTTGCTCCATAATTAATATTGATGCTGAGAAAGATTTCGATAATTTGATTTGGGACCATCTTTTCAGTTGTTTGGATTTATTTGGTATTAATGGCCCATTTTATCATTACATTCAATATCTTTACTCTAATCCCAAAACTCAAGTCATTTTAGGAGGTGCCCAATCCAAACCTCTAAAAATTTTTAAGGGGACTAGACAAGGCTGCCCCTTATCTCCCTTGTTATTTAATATAGCTTTAGAACCATTGATTAGAGCTTTCAATTCTTCTAAGGCTTTCCAAGGTATCACTATTAACAAGCAGCAACTTAAGGTACTAGCATTTGCAGATGACTTGTTGCTAATCATAAAAAATCCCAATAACTCTCTTAAAGCTGTTTTTGATATGCTTGTGAATTTTTAAGTCCTTTTCAGGATATAAAGTAAATGTTGACAAGACTGAGATAATGAATCCATTTGGATCTATATCTAACTCTCGTTTAAAGAAGCTGCAATTAAGACCCCAAAAAACACAACTCAAATATTTGGGCTTAACTATTCCCATAGATTTAAATAAGTTGTATTCCTTGAACATCACTCCTGCCATTAATAATATCATCTCAATGTGTAAAAAATGGATGCATTCCCCATTAAATTTAAAAGACAGGGTGATCTTTTCAAAACTTTAATCTTTCCTAAACTGATTTATTCTTTAATCAACTTACCTTTACTTATTAGACATTCAGATATTAGAAAGCTATATTCTGCACTTGTGAAATTTATTTGGAATGAAAAAAAATCAAAAATAGCTTTGTCCAAATTAAGGGGACCTGCTAAACTTGGTGGACTAAAAATACAGAATTTTAGAACATTTAACCTGTCTGCTCTAACAAGATACCTTATTGAATGGATCTTTCAAAGTAACAAATACACCAGCCCAGAATTAGAATTACTCCAACCTTATTCTGATATATTTTCTGCATTACATAGTAAATGGAGTAATTTACCAAGAGATATTAAAAGGAATCCTCTGTATCGGGACACTATTTTTGTATGGAAATATCTATTCTCCAGACATGGCTTCAGTTACTCTCAAACTCCCTTCATGCCAGTTAAACTTCTATTGAAAACCTCTGACCCATTAAGGTCTTCTTCCTTTTTACTAACATCTGAGAAAAAAACATCATATTGATAAAAGACCTACTAGATCCAAACAATTATTCTTTAATTCCCTGGCCATTGTTTAAAGAAAAATTTGAGTTACTTGTAATTGATAAATACTTTTACTTAGCCTGCCAATGTGGTTTATCAGTGACTCACAATAAAGACAATTTTGTTGTTGCTAAACATAGACTGGCTGAGGCAATATTAGAATTTAAAGACAAACCACATAATATAAAAATCAACATACTTTCTGGTACATTCTGGGATGTTTTTACCCAAGATAATCATCCCTTAGAGCAGGGTTCCCCAACCTTTCTTACTCTTGAGCCACAGTCAAATGTAAAAAGACTTGGAGAGCAACACAAGCACCATAAAAGTTCATGGAGGTGCCAAATAAGGGCTGTGATTGGCTATTAGGCAGCCTCTATGCACACTATCAGCTTACAGGGGGCTTTATTTGGTAGGAAATCTTGTTTTTATTCAACCAAAACTTGCCCCCTAGTCAGGAATTCAAAAATAACTACCTGGTTTGGGGGCACTGAGAGCAACATCCAAGGGGTTGGGGAGCAACATGTTGCCCCTGAGCCTCTGGTTGGGGATCACTGCCTTAGAGAATCTGTCTGCTAAGTGGTCGGTTTATCTACAACACTTTATATCCCCTTCGCAATTGGTTAAGTCTATGCATGAATTCAACAATCTGATTTTTGCTGAAAGCTGGAGGATTCAGCAATTCAAACTTGTCCATCTAGGATATGGAAAATTTTTTGTTCGTAATAAGTGCTTTAAAACAAACTCTTATTGCTCCAAATGTAACGAAACTGGTGTTAATTTATTCCACTACCTATGGTCTTGTCCGAAGATTGGTAACTTCTGGAACATGGTGGAAAGATTCTTGAACCACAGGTTGAATTTAAATCTAAAGTTATCTCCTAGTTTCGCTCTATTACACATTAAAAAAGAGGAGGTGTTATAAAGCATTTTACCAGTTTCCTTAGCACAAAAAATTGATAAATTATTATTTTTGTTTATGGCTGCCTCTAAAAAAGCATTATTTTATTATTGGTTAAAAGAGGAAACCCCTCCTATAACAGAAATTATTTCTTATCTTAATCAGCTTATCTGGCAAGAGGCCATCAAGGCAAAAACAAGTGAACCTAAATCCAGGATTCCTTTTAAAAATACATGGCCATTTTTCCTTAATGCTTTAGATATAAGTAATAAGGATCAGATTTATAAAATGCTGCATATATAGATTTATTTCAATAATTCACCAACAACAAAATTATCCTTGATTTTGCTCTCTAGGAAACTTTTCTTTCTTTTTCTTTTTATAGTTTATCCACTGGGCAAAGTTAGTTAATTTGTTTTTGTTTTGTTTTTCTCTATTTTAATTACTTATTTTGTTTCTCTGTAAGTATTCTATTTTCTTCATTTCTTATCTTTGAAGGACAAACTCTTGAATGTGACTATTGTTGTACAACCTATATTTAAATAATTTGTCATTATTCATCCTACATGTTTATTGTAAAACTTCAGTAAAATGTTTAAAAAAAAAAAGCAATTTTTAAAAGTACCTGTATATATATATTTTTATTTTTTTTTTTTACACAACTGGCACATCACAGAAGTCCTGGCTGTCCTGGGTGCAGTTCAGAATGAGTACCCAGATCCACAACAAAGGAGCAATCCACACTCTCAGGTCAGTGGAGACTAACATTTTGGCTAATCCACTAGCCTTTGTCAAATATATATACAGGTATGGGACCTGTTATCCATAATGCTTGGGACCTGGGGTTTTCCGGATAAGGCATCTTTTCATAATTTGGATCTTCATAGCTTATGTCTGCTAAAAATCATTTAAATATTGAATAAGCCCAAAAGGCCTGTTTTGCCTCCAATAGGGATTACATACAAGGTACTGTTTTATAATTATAGCCATACCTTTATATATATATATATATATATATATATATATATATATATATATATATATATATAGTACACAGGGAGGAGCACACCCTATACAAGTCCAAATGCCCTTGGTGCAGGTCAAAGAAAAAATATAATAGAAAGAGTGCTGCACACACAGGGACATGATACAAAAGAAAAAGTATTTTTATTGAAATTTTTTTTTCAATAAAAACACTTTTTCTTTTGTATCAAGTCCCTGTGTGTGCGGCACTCTTTCTATTATATATATATTACAGGTTTTTCATGGCTTTTGTTTTTTATGGCATCAGTGGGCTCTAGAATATATAGTGAGGTGGCAATGAATACTCTTTAAAAACAAATTTCTTTAAAAATAATTGGTCATTGCTGTTTACACATTACCAAATAAATGAAATAAATAAAATTTCTTCTGCATATCTGGCTAAAGGTTATTTTGTAAAGTAAATTATTAACACTATCTCATTCTATTATTTACCAGTGCTAAGCCCCAAATAAACAGTAGATATTCAAAGAAGACTGTTTTAAATGTTACATAAAGCTGTGTATATTACAAGGAAAGCATTTTGCCTTCTGAAAATAGAGCTTTTAGTAATCTGGAGTAAGATGCCTTGAATATAAACACACGGTGCTCTCTGTAGAATAAGTAAATCTATATCTTCAGAGATCAGGACCTGGCTATGAATCATACCATTCTTGATGGTTATAAATGCTATGCCTTAAAAAAAAAAACATTTCTCATAAAGACTTGTGTGCAAACAGCACTTAATCTCTTCAGCTCAAATTAAATAAATACTTGGAGTGAAATAGATTGCTTTTAAAATGAAAAATCTAATTTGATTTCAGATAAAGACCAGTGGACCAATCAATTCCACACATCTCATTTGTATTTTCAAAGTTAACTCTTGTATTTAATTTATTCCCAGGATACCTTATTATCCCAAGCATTATTTAAATTATGGCTCTTAACTATTTTTCTTGTTACAAATGCCATTGGCAGCATGTGAACACCAGAGAGAACACCCTAAAGACTGTCAGCAAGTATATAAATAGGACTGTTGGCTCAGAAGAAAACTGTAACATTCTTAAGAAAATAAACCTAAAACATTGACATGCTTATTCAGGGCTGCAACTAGCAATAGGCTTAAGAGGCATGTTCCTAGGGTGCAACAATGGGGGGACTGTAGGCATTTACCTCTTTGCATGGGCTACCCCTTGTCTGGGCCCTCATCTCCCCATTGCCACTCCCCTGCAGTGTTACTCTGTGTGGGCATGCTCATTCCATGGGGATTGAACCAACATGGCCTGTTGGGTTGCCTAGGGTACCTGGTCGGCCTAGCGCAGATCTGGATAAAATTATATCTAAATATTTTTAAAAATGGTAATTAAAAGTTTTAGAACTGTTGTTAAAAAAGAAATGGGTTAGCCAAATGCTTCATTAAGATGACAAACAATGGGAAGAAAAAACAAGTAACTTTTATGATTTTGTAAATGCTGTGATAGATAAGATAGTCCTGTTCAAATTCATTTATCAAGTATACATTACTTGAAGAAAAAGGGCAGATCTAGTGATGCTAAATGTCTCAAGTGGCAAAATGGACTTACACATATGGTGTGTATGCAGAATGTATGCAGATAAGAAAATTATGGTCTAAAGTGATAAAATACATAAATGAACAACTTTCACCCCTGGGTGTTAAAACTCAACGGTCTCTTGGGCTTAATGTTATATATGGCAATCCCAAACCCCAAGGGAGTAATTGGATTCTAAAGTTAATCATTAACACTGTATCATTCTATTATTTGCCAGTGCTAAGCCCCAAATAAACCGTAGGTATTCAAAGAAGACTGTTTTAAAAATGATGTTACATAAAGCTGTGTATATTACAAGGAAAGCATTTTGTTTCTGAAAATAAAGCTTTTAGTAATATAGAGTAAGATGCCTTGAATATAAACACACAGTGCTCCCCTGGGTGTTAAAACTCAAGAAGACTTCCTCTTGGGCTTAATGTTATATATGGCAAGTAAATTATTAACACTGGGAGTAATTGGATTCTAGTCTAGGAATGTTTTTCAGCTACATGGGTGGTGCCAGGTCTTACCCTCTGTATTACTTCAACCATATATTTGTGTTGTTTAAATGTTCAAAAAATGAACAACATTAAAAAAAATTAAATATATAAAAATGTTCATTCAGTTTGTGTACGATTACTGTTCCACTGGCACAACTATTTTGTCACTCATTTCACTTAGCATTCCAGCTTGAAACATCTCTCAGGCATAAGAACATGTGTGTTTTGTTCAGTAGGAAAAACCTGCACGGCATTAATTTCAAATTTATATTTAGCCTGGATATTGCCCCACAATCATTCTTGACACTGAGAGTCCCCTTTTCTTTATTAAATGAAATGGTAGATCTATAACACTAAACTCAGATTGTGGTTGTCCTTGACACAGTTTAACAGGCCTACAAGTATTCAGCCTTGTGAATGGAAAGAGGAGCAAAACAAATGTAATATAGTTAATAGCCATAGCAGATGTATTATGTTTATTAATTACAACACATGCACAAGACATTACATGCTTACAAACATTCATTCACACCCTTATTGCACAACACATTTTACTACTCTCAGAAACTGCACTCTGCACAACTTGAAGGAAACTATACCCCCAGAATGAACACTTAGCCAACCCATAGTTTATATCATGTTAAATGACCTATTAAAGAATCTTGCCAAACTGGAATATATATATATATATCAGTAAATATTGCCCCTTTACATCCTTTCCCTTGATCCACCATTTAGTGATGGGCTGTGTGTTCCCTCAGAGATCACATGACCAGAAATAATGCAGCTCTAACTGTAACAGGAAGTAGTGTGGAAGCAAAAGGCAGAACTCTGTCCATTAATTGGCTGATGTGGCCTAGCATGTATGTGTGCCTTGGCTTGTTTGATTAGCCAATAGCACATACCAGTAAAAAATTATATTTTTATGAAAATGGTTTATTTAGATGAAGCAGGGTTTTACATATGAGCTTGTTTATGTGATATATAATTTTATAGAGACCTACACTGTTTGGGGGAATAGATTTCCTTTAACACAACAAACTCACTGTAGATTGTCAACCTTACTGTAATATGGATTATACATTTTGACTATTATTTACATAAGGCATACATCAGTTGTACATTGTCATGCTTTAGTAAAGGAGTGGAAATAAATATGAGATTGTAGATGCATGCAAATAAAAGGTTAAGTGGTAGTAGGAGGATAGCAGAACATGGCGGCTGCTAGAGAATAGAAGGCAGAAGCACCAGTGGCTTAACTAGAAGCTACCGAGACCACAAAAAAATAATTTTAGTCCACGCCATCCAACACACTACTCATTGGGGAAGTGGGAACTAAGGAGGCCATTTTTTTCCCCCCAATTCAGATTTTTTAGTACTAAAAGTCACTGGAGATTTACTATACAACAAAACTGCGACAATTCCGAATCCAAAACTCTCCATCTAAAACTTGTCAAGATCATGTAGAAGTCAATGGCAGATGTCTCTTCCTTTCCCTGAAAGATCTTTCTTTGCTTCGAAACTTTAGAGGTTTTTAGATTTTTTTGAAGCTGGTATTTTTGCGATGCAAAAGTTGCAGTTATCACGTGACAAGTCGAAAGATGTAAAGTTTTGTGGCTTTTCCATAACTTTTTCCCACACTTGATTTTTCATTTCAGACTTTTTAGTAAATGTCAGACATTTGTAGAAATTACTTTATTTATATTTAAAAATAAGAAATGAGAAATATTTGAGTTTTAGTAAATCTGCCTACATAATTATTAAGGATTGCACTTGGATTTAGGATAATTCAACTGAAATGGATCTTATTCTTGCTTTTATTTTTTTCCATCAATTGCTTTTATTTTCCTCATGTGGAATAATTCTCGAGTATATTTTTTCAAAAAATACAAAGCGTGCCAGCTAAAACAAAGACACATCTAGAAATTGCCAGCTCCCATGATTTAAAGAGTTTAGAGTTTTGTTACCATTTTTGGTTTTTATTTGAGACAAGAATATAGACAACTCTCTTTTGTGGTCTTTAAAATCACAAAGAAACAGAGGAAAAATATTTTTTTAAAGGAGATGGAAAGGTAAAAACTAAGCTTTATCAGAAAGGTCTATGTAAATACAGCCATAAACACTAACAGAAACGCTGCACTGATTCCTCTATCAAAAGAAACACAGGATTTCTTGTCTTCTTTTGTGTACACATGTTCTATGGTATCACGGCAGGAGCCTGCTCAGTTTGCTCCTCTGTCCCTTCCCCCCCCATCTCTTCTCTCTCCCCCTCCCAACTGTGCTGTAATCTGAGCTACCAGCAGCCAGAGCTGCAGCACAGAAGTTACTGAGGCTGTTACTCAGGTACGGTAAAGCATTCTGCAGAATAAATATAGCGTTCTATTCCCTTCACTTAAGGAACTAAATTGATAGCACAAAATTATTCACCATCCCTATTCTCGCTTAAAAATACCCAGAGCTGCCATAAAAAACTTAATTAGATTGCGTCAACTAAAAAGTGTATTAAAACACCTATAGCCCTAGCATGAATTCATTAGTTAACTTTTTTTAAAAACTACTAACAGGCAGAGATACTTAATTCATTAACCAAGTGACCAGTGCTCAGTTCATTAAGCCAATTATAATCTATTATTGTCAATTGAAAAAAATCACTATTTAAAGGTACTTAATTCATAAATGTAGTTTATTTAGATCAATGAATTAAGTACCCTTGGTAATGAAAAGGGATTTTTTCAATTGACAATAATAGATTATACTTGGCTTAATGAACTAAGCACTGGTCACATTATTGTTTAATGAATTAAGTATCTCTGACTGTTAAATAAAAAAGTTAATTAATGAATTCATGCCAGGGCTATAGGTGTTAATATTCACTTTTTTTAAGGAATATGCACACAACCTTTCATCCTTTTTAGTGTGACTGACATTTTATTTGTAAATGAGGCTTTTAGCCCCATATGTAATAAATGGCCCTAAGTTTGCCTAGTAGCAGTAACCCATAGCAACCAATAAGATGTTTCAGTTTTAAACAGGTGACCAGTGAATTATACCTGCTGATTGGTTGCTATGAGTTACTGCTTCTGGGCAAACTTAGTGCCTTTTATTACATTACACCCATAGAATTTGCTTATAAGCTCCAAAGTGACTTACAGTAGTGCACAGTAGTAGGCCACCCCTTTAGATTAGAGGAACAGAGCTTCCATTTGAAGCAGCGTAGGTGGTTTTTCACGGTGAGGGCAGTGAGGTTGTGGAATGCCCTTCCTAGTGATGTGGTAATGGCAGATTCTGTTAATGCCTTTAAGAGGGGCCTGGATGAGTTCTTGAACAATCAGAATATCCAAGACTATTGTGATACTAATATCTACAGTTAGATTACTAATCCACGAACGCTCAGAGTGTTCGTTTGAACGCTTCAAGCATATTTTCCAGAAATTTTTGGTACCTTGCGTGATTTTTTCGCACTTTGCGACAAAATTTGTGCAAAAAATCGTATTGTCGCGCTGAGTACCAAAGTTTCAGATTCATTCAAACTTCGTTATCGTGACTTTCCTTGGGCCAGGTTGGAGCTGCACAGTGCCATTGAGTCCTATGGGAGGCTTCCAAAATCATGCACAGAAGGATCAAAGTCAGAAAAGGTTTTCCTGCATTTTACCATCGTTCGGTACGAAAATTTTATGACTTTTGGATCGCCAATATGATATTATCGTGACTAATATGATTTTTTCATAAGCATACCCCCTTACATAGCAACATAGTAACATAGTAAGTTGGGTCGAAAAAAGACATCCATCCATCATGTTTAACTATAATGCCTATATATAACCTGCCTAACTACTAGTTGATCCAGAGGAAGGCAAAAAACCCCATCTGAAGCCTCTCTAATTTGCCGCAGAGGGGAAAAAATTCCTTCCTGACTCCAAGATGGCAATCGGACCAGTCCCTGGATCAACTAGTACTAAGAGCTATCTCCCATAACCCTGTATTCCCTCACTTGCTAAGAATCCACCCAGCCCCTTCTTAAAGCTATATAATGTATCAGCCAGCACGACTGATTCGGGGAGGGAATTCCACAACTTCACAGCTCTCACAGTAAAAAATCCTTTCCGTATATTTAAATGGAACCTCCCTTCTTCTAAACGGAGTGGGTGCCCTCGTATCCGTTGGAAGGACCTACTGGTAAATAACACATTAGAAAGGTTATTATATGATCCCCTTATATATTTATACATAGTTATCATGTCACCTTTTAAGCGCCTCTTCTCCAGTGTAAACAGACCCAACTTGGCCAGTCTTTCTTCATAACTGAGACTTTCCATACCCTTTACCAGCTTAGTTGCCCTTCTCTGGACCCTCTCTAACTCAATAATGTCCCGTTTGAGCACTGGAGACCAAAACTGAACAGCATATTCTAGATGGGGCCTTACCAGCGCTCTGTAAAGGGGAAGAATAACCCCCTCCTCCCGTGAATCTATACCCCTTTTAATACAGCTCAAAACCTTGTTTGCCCTTGCAGCTGCTGCCTGGCATTGCTTGCTACAGCCAAGTTTATTATCTACAAGGACTCCAAGGTCCTTCTCCATTATGTATTTGCCTAGTGCAGTCAGGGCCGGATTTCAAAACCGCCCGCCCAGAGGCCGCCCCCGGTCGCACGCCCCCCCCCCCGAATGCGCATGCGTGGGTGACCAGTGGTAGTGCGGTGCAAGCGGGCATGCGCCCTGGGCCAACTTGCATACGGAGCAATGGGGAGAAGTCCCCATTGCTCCATATGGGAGCACACATTTTAAGATTTTTGTGCTGCGGGGCGGCATGCCGCCCCCAGATTTCTGCCGCCCTTTGTGGCCTCTCCACAAATCCGGGCCTGAGTGCAGTCCCATTAAGGGTATAAGTGGCTTGCATATTTTTACATCCCAGGTGCATGACCTTACATTTATCCACATTAAATCTCATCTACCACTTAGCCGCCCAGATTGCCAGTTGGTCAAGATCCTGCTGCAGGGATGTCACATCCTGGATAGAATTGACTGGTCTGCAGAGTTTTGTGTCATCTGCAAACACTGAAACATTACTTATAATACCCTCCCCCAAGTCATTTATGAACAAGTTAAACAAAAATGGACCCAGTACAGAACCCTGAGGGACCCCACTGAGAACCTTACTCCAAGTAGAGAATGTGCCATTAACAACCACCCTCTGTACCCGATCCTGTAGCCAGTTTTCTATTCATGTGCAAACGACTTCACTAAGACCAATATACCTTAGTTTAGAAAGCAGTCGTTTGTGGGGAACGGTATCAAATGCTTTGGCAAAATCCAAATAGATTATATCTACTGCATCCCCACTGTCCAGCTTCTTACTTACCTCATCATAAAAAGCAATTAAATTGGTCTGACATAACCTGTCCTTCATAAAGCCATGCTGATTACTGCTCATAATGGCATTCTCCACTACATAATTTTGAATGTGATCCCTTAACAAGCCTTCAAATAACTTGCCCACCACGGATGTCAAACTTACAGGCCTATAATTGCCAGGCTGAGATCTTACTCCCTTTTTAAATATAGGAATGACATTCGCCTTCTTCCAATCCCTAGGTACCATACCTGATGAAAGCGAGTCTGAGAATATCAGAAACAAGGGCCACTGTAATTCTGCCCCTAGCTCTCTCAGTACCCGAGGGTGTATTCCATCAGGCCCAGGTGCCTTGTTTACATTTATCGTGTGTAACCCTTTAAGCACCATATCCTGGGTCAACCACTGTGTAGTTGGAGCTGAGGCAACAGTGCAGCTATTGGGTGGGACTTTGCCCACTGGCTCCTCTACTGTATACACAGAAGAAATATTAATATTAGTATTAGTGGGTAGTTATTTGTATATATAGTTTATGTATGTGAGTGTATAGATTGGTTAGTATAGGTGGTGTGTGCTGGGTTTTCTTGGATGGGTTGAACTTGATGGAAGTTTGCCAGAGCAAATTTGCTGCATCTACCTGTAATTTAAATTTGTTAACTATTTGTTTTTAGTTGCGTTAATATGTGAAAAGCATTCTTCCTAGATATTTATTTTTCATATTTAGTTACTCTGCATGTCAAAAAACAATTATGTGGAATTTCAAATGTATGTGTATGAATATTTTAGTCAACAGTTATTCATTTAATTTTTAAATTATTCATTATAGTAACATTATAAATGCAATATGTATTATATGATGCAAAATGATTAGTCAATTATTTAGAATATAATAATTTCAAGGAACTACAGATTAAGCCTGCTTTTCTTCTCTATCTAGAATTTATACTTACCAGATATTAGACTAAAATCTTGATAAAAATTAAGAAACACAGGAAGTCAGTTGACTAGCAGTTCTCTGCTTTTTAGCATTTTGAAGTCAGAACTATATGTTAGGGATGCCTCTAATACACCTTCACAAAATTTGCAGTAGGGGTGCCATCCTGATCCCAAAAGAAGCAACATGCAGGCAAAAATATCACCCATAAATCACCAGAGTGCCTCATTATTTCTGGTATACTAAGATTCCCCTTGCTCAGAGTTCCTTTGCAACACAGCAGTGTTTTCTGGAAGGAGAACAAGTCTCTTTCCTGCCCTAGTTTTTGCCTCTTTTAAACAAATTGTCCAGATTTCAAATCTTACCATTAACAGTACAGTCTTCTTTAAATGTAAAATACAGGCCATAAAATTATGTTTGCAAAATTCAAAATGTGTTTGGGAATGTATACTTCTTTATTGGCGTTCCATCTATAATATCTAGACACATACATTTATCCTTTGGTTGGAGTAACGCACAGGATACAGGCACTGAGGTTATTTCCAGGGAATGCAGAAAATATGCTCATAATTTTAGACAGGCTCACAGACAAACTTGGTGTTGATAGAGTAGAATTGTTTGCAGTTCCGGAAATGTTTCTCCAGTGAGAGCAATAATGCAACATAGATAAAAATCATTTGCCCCATAACACTAAAGGTGCCTCCCCTTTCCCAAATTCTCTAACCATATGCTAACTGTTCCTAAATATAGAGAAAATAGCAATGTGACTCTAGGCTTAGTTCCAAAGAGCATTAATGAACTGCTATATTAGTTTATGCTATTAATCCCCATGTATTCTAAAAAGCTGAAAATGCTCTAGACAATATCACATCTGACACAAGTCGTTACACTGATTCAATCATACATGACAAGATGGGGAAGCACTAATAGAAGCACACATAAAAAAAAAAACGTTTATAGCCAGCACATAAAGACGTAAAGCTATTGTGAGCAGGAAAATTCTGAAATGTATTTTTATCTTACATTGTCCATATTTTCACTTTACAGAGGTCTGTTGCCTTAAAGTGAAGGCTCAGGGCTACTGATGAACGAATTTTTTCGACAGGCATGAATTCGCAGCGAATTTCCACATTTTGCCATTGGCGAATTGTTTCGCAAAACTTCTGTGGAATTTTTTTTGTTCCATGTCAAATTGGATGCGGACACGCCTAAAAAAAGTGCGGGTGCCTAAAAAATAGCCGTGAGCACGAAAAAAATAGCTATGGGCAACAAAAAATAGACGTGTCCCGTTTATAGTGAAACGGGACAGATTCACTCATCACTACTCAAAGCTTTTGTGCCAGAGCCCCAAGATTCATTCTGAACCATATCCATGTCATTCTTTAGGACATTAGAGTACTATATCATCTTAGTTCTAAATGGTACCTACTAAATATGGCTGCCTCCCATCCCCAAATAGCACTATATAAAAAAAGATATAAAGGGACAGATTTAATTCACAATTCATGTGTCTTACACATACATTTCAGTCTCCCCAAAAGAGACATTTTAGGACGGGACCTGGCCCAGGCCTAATACAGCCCAATCACTATATATGATGTGACTGCCCATTTCCATAAAGGGCAACATGCACCCACTTAAACTGTAGTGTGTGTTTAATATAATATACTGTAGGTATTTACTGAAAACCCATTATCCGAATTAAGCTCCAAATTACAGGAAAGCCATCTATCACAGAGTACATTTTTGAGAAGATAGATGTAATTTTTACATATAATTTCTGTTTTCTCTATAATAATAAAACAGTACCTTGTACTTGATCCCAACTAAGAAATAATGAATCCCTATTGGAGGCAAAACAACACTATTGGATTCATTTATTGTTCAATTTTTTTTGTAGACTACAGGTGGCCATACACGTTCACATTTTAGTCTTTTTCCGATGAACGTTCGGATTTTGTTTGTACGTTTAAATGCAATGATCTGAAACTAACATTCTGACTGAAATTGGAGGATAAAGTCCTTAAAATACAAATCAGAGGATGTTGTGAACATGAAATCAGTGATGAAAGAAATTTTTCGTCAGGCATGGATTCACAGTGAATTTCCGTGTGTTGCCATTGGCTGATCTTTTCACGAAATCGGCGCAAAAAATCGATGCAGAAACTATTTGGTGCACATCAAAAAAAATAGTCACATGTGTCGTTTTTTTGACCTGCTGCATTTGTTGAGTTTCAAAATTTTTTTAGCTATTTTGTGTTTTCAAATTTGAGAATTTGAGAATTTTTCGGCTATGCAAAACAGATTCGCTCATAACTACATGAAATAGTTGACACCAATTGTCCGGTACATAATACGTGCACAGATTTTATCGTTAGCCGATCAAAATTTTTTAACCTGGCCGATAAACCAAACGACCGGTCGCCATGGTATGAAAATTATTGGGACAATAATTTGGAGCAGTCTGAAAATCATACCAAACTAGGTTTAGTGCCATTTTATGAGCATGGCCAGCTTTAAGGTATGGTGCTCCAAATTATGAAAAGACTTTTTATCCAGAAAGCCTAGTTCCTTATGATTCTGGAGAAAAGGTCCTATATTGGTACCTGATTCACAAATAGTTTTTTAAATCTCCTAAAATAAAAATGTTTTGTAGACTGCTCTTTCAACCTTACCTTTTTATTTGGCTCACTAATAGTCAAATGAGCTGTTTAGACCAGATTAAATCAATTATGGCAGGAGTGACTTAAAAAATGTTACGTTGTAAAACTCATTAAATAACACTAAATTATAGGAGAAAAATAATGGATGCTATTTGCAAAACAGTTTTATTAAGCATTTGCTAGAGTTTATTGATTTTTTATTCTAATGTATATTCCCTTGTTAAAGGGCAAGTAAACATTCAGCATCATTTATTTGTATAGTGCCAGTTTACAATCTAGAGAAGTGAGTTGGTCCACTTTCTAACAATTCTTTTCTTGAATCAAATAAGTTTGATTTTGTCCGACAAACTTTACTGATTCTGCACTAAAGTCTCCTACATCCTACCATAGGCATGTGAGATTTCTGTATTCATTTTTAC
This sequence comes from Xenopus tropicalis, assembly GCF_000004195.4. Taxonomy (NCBI): domain Eukaryota; kingdom Metazoa; phylum Chordata; class Amphibia; order Anura; family Pipidae; genus Xenopus; species Xenopus tropicalis. The sequence continues at coordinate 35,923,154 of NC_030685.2, forward strand.
TGACTTTTTAACCTTTGTTGCAGCTGAACGCCAGCATCTCCAAAGCTATTCAGACATATAGGATACACTTCTCTTGGCTTACCTCATGCATGTCTAACCACTCCTTTTTCATCACTTTCTTTGGTTGAGTCTCCAAAAGAGGCTCTTAAAGGAGAATGCAAGTCAAAATTAAAAAAGCATACTGCCCAATAGTCCTCCTATTGTTTAGTAAAAACGCCACACTTTTGGCTCACCTAATCAAATATTTACTCAGTCACACTTACTTCACATTTTCTAGAACAGGCAGCCATCTCTAAAAAGGTATTCTCCCTTCCTTTCCCTCCTTGCTTCATATTGCACATGTGTTTCATTCCCTCCCCCCCCTCCCCTCTGCCAGATCCGCTTATGATTGGCTGGTGGGTATGTGTAGCTCAGAACAGGAGACAGGATCAAGTTACACACATGCTCAGAGAATAGGAAGGCTGCCGCTGGCACCTACAGGAAGGGGAGAGAGATTTCAGTGATGTCTCTCTGTAGGCTGCCAGCACCATATCTCAGAGAAGCAAGCAGGGATCTGGGAATTTAGATATGCAGTAAGTACTTAAAAAGAATGCCTTTAGACTTACTTTTAATTTATATTAACCTTTCATTGTCCTTTAAAGACTTTTAGGGTTGCTCTTCTTACTGCGCAGTGCATATCTTGGAAAACAACTGCCACACAAACATCTAAACCAAAATCCTGGACCCTGATAATTCAATCAACCCAAGCTTACATCTCCATTTTACCTTTATATCACATTGATCTTTTCCTAGATCATCTTTTTTTAGAACAAGGTTTGTTTCATCCTGCATAGTTATATGTTGTCAAAATAGATTATAAATATGTTAATGTACCTGTTGGGTCTAGGGGGAGCCTTGGGGGTGCAGGCGCCCCAGGGGCAGCAGCACCAGTGCGAAACTGTTGTCTGCTGCCTGTCTTGACTACTGGTCTGGTAATGGGACTGCATTAGGCAAATCCATAATGGAGAAGGACCTTGGAGTCCTTGTAGATAATAAACTTGGCTGTAGCAAGCAATGCCAGGCAGCAGCTGCAAGGAGAAACAAGGTTTTGAGCTGTATTAAAAGGGGTATAGATTCACAGGAGGAGGGGCTTATTCTTCCCCTTTACAGAGCGCTGGTAAGGCCCCATCTAGAATATGCTGTTCAGTTTTGGTCTCCAGTGCTCAAACGGGACATTATTAAGTTAGAGAGGGTCCAGAGAAGGGCAACTAAGTTGGTGAAGGGTATGGAAAGTCTCAGTTATGAAGAAAGACTGGCCAAGTTGGGTCTGTTTACACTGGAGAAGAGGCGCTTAAGAGGTGACATGATAACTATGTATAAATATATAAGGGGATCATATAATAACCTTTCTAATGTTTTATTTACCAGTAGGTCCTTCCAACGGACATGAGGGCACCCACTCCGTTTAGAAGAAGGGAGGTTCCGTTTAAATATTCGGAAAGGATTTTTTACAGTGAGAGCTGTGAAGTTGTGGAATTCCCTCCCCGAATCAGTCGTGCTGGCTGATACATTATATAGCTTTAAGAAGGGGCTGGATAAATTCTTAGCAAGTGAGGGAATACAGGGTTATGGGAGATAGCTCTCAGTATGGTTGAACGTGATGGACGTATGTCTTTTTTCAACCCAACTTACTATGTTACTATAAGTACTTAGCTATATTATTGCACTGTGCACTGTATCTGCTGTTTTCATTCACCTTATTAATCATTAACTTTCTTGTTTCACAGGTTATACAACATATATGCTGTTACCTGCCAGTCACTTACTGTGGCTGTAACTGATAGTATAAATGTGCATGCCAGCACATCAAAGCTTTGTCTTTTGAACAAGGTAGCCCAGGGAAATAGGCCTGCTTCTCAGAAGACCTCTTTGCTTCTTAAGTGAAGTCTTCTGTCTAATTCAAAGCAGAATGCAAAGTACTCTGTTGTGAATTTGTGGCAAATTGAGCAAAAACCACTTAATTTCCCAACACACAGGAGGTAATCCTGTATAATGTATAATTATCCAATGCACCAAGACTGTACATTTAATTCTACTGGGCAAGGCAGTTTTACAGAAACACAATTTGTATAGATTTCAAATCTCAAAACTGACTATTAATCCACAGAGGAGCTTCACTAAATATATGAACAGTACATACAGTTATTGGGTTTTGAATGGTACATTGTGTTTCTATATAATGATATATTTATGCTTCCATTCATCATTTTTAGTGCCTGAACTCGGCTGTCTAAGTAATTTATATGGGCAGTATAACTTTTTCATCAATATGCCCACACTGTGAAACATGGTATTTGTATTAAGTTCAAATACAGTATTTTAAAAGCGTTTGCTATATGGCATCTTTCAGCTGACTCATTTTGTATAGTTGACTATCAACTATTGAACTATGTGCTTTCAGTGCTAAGATGGAATTTCATAATGTTTGAAGATAAGCCTTAACCAGAGTACAGGAAGTTGTTTTTCCTTTTACCATCAACTTCCTGTAGTTTCCTGATGCTGTGTACTTCTTCCTAACCTGAATGTAAAGCTGATTAGACATGTTAACATTTTAATCTTTCTTTCTATTGTTGTCTTATTCAGAATTGTTCCTTTTTGGTGTTTCTGTTCATTTTATATACTCACCAGAAGGGAATCATTTCAGGAGGCTGCAATCGACATTTACTAATCAATATTCACATTCAATAAGAATCTTTGCCCTCTGTTCTATATTGAAGCGCTGACTGAATATAGTATCAGAGAAATCCCTCACTCAACATACATATACAGGAAAAAAATGTACAATAATACAGGTATTGGTAAGTGTACACTGAAAAAAATATAATTCTAAGCTTTTAAAGCTCATTCATACTCCTTCTCCAATATTGTATCTAATATTTTGTTTTCTGTAACTGGCCTCATCCATCACTATTCTAATTAGATAGAGTTACTTTATTTTAATTTATTATATGTTGTGGTTACATATGATCTTAAACGTGATGATTTGAATATCTCTTCACAATGAATCACTTTTAAATATATTTTGCATTTGAATTTGTTTACATATAAAACATTAAAAACATTTGAAAGATTCTTTGCAGTTCTGTGTCAGGGCCATACCGGTATTCGCACTGTAGGCACAAGAGAAGGGGCATGCCGGTGTGTGCTTTTATCCCATAGGGTCTGCACTGTGATGCAAGATGGCACACGTCAGCACATATCATAACACAAGGTGGCCCACAGCAGCACACACTGTAATGAATGTGCAATACGCTTTTTTACCCAGCTTGGGGTTAAGGTACGAACTTGGATATTAATTCCTCGCTATCTTGGGAATTGTTGCTGAAAGATTGTTTGGACTTTGACCTCTGCCTGTTTGACTACAGTTTTGGACCTCCCTTATTACCACACATTATCCCTGACCTTGCTGCTGATCAATGACCTGATTTGTGACTTGGCTATTTCTCTGTTGCTCTTTCCCTACCTGGTACCTGTATTTTGTTCATTTCTACTGTTACCACCTGGTCTGTCTCGACTCTACTTGTCTTCAGCCTGCCCTGACCAAAGCCTCAGTTTTCCTTATTATCGCTATTCCTGCTGGAGAGCCTGGTTGATCTGTTTTCATTGTGAAGGTACTGGACTCTCATACCCCACCTATACTAGTAACCCTTTTGTTCACAATTGAAGATGTCCTAGTGGGGAGCTGTAAGAGCAGTCCCCCTCAACACTCTGGTTCATGTACTCAAAAGTCTGACATCCTGGCTTTGACTCTTGAAATAATGTTGCAAACCAGCTGAAGATGATTAAAGACCTGGAAGAGACCGGATTCATGTTACACTGTTGTAGGAGTCAGACACAGAGAAAAGAAAGGGAAAATGAATACTGCTTCCAACTGCAATTACACTTATAATAACCATTACAGATTTTTTAATGGTTGTATGATTCAGCCTTTGATGTAGGATCTCACACTATAAACAGTGATTTGATTCCTTGTGGCAACTGCTTGTGACCCTGGACAAGTCACTTAATCTACTGGTGTTTCAGCAAACTTACTTAGTTCAACTATAATAGCTGCCTTGCTGTAAAGCACTTCGAGTCCTATGTGACTACCTTTCTTTCCCTATATTGGGTATCATATTTGGGTGCAGGTGGTTCACCTTTAAGCTAAGTTTTAATATTTTATAGAATAGTAATCCTAACCAACTTTTCAATTAGTCTTCATTTTTTTGCCTTCTTCTTCTACCTCTTTCCAGCTTTCAAATGGGGGTCACTGACCCAGAAAACCAAAAAACTATTGTTATGTGAGGCTACTATTTTATTGTCGCTGTTACTTTTTACTAATTACCTTTCTATTTGGGCCATCTTCTATTAATGTTTCAGTCTCTCAAATTAAAGCCTGGTTGCTAGGGTAATTTGGACCCTAGCAACCATATAGCTGCTGAAATTCCAAACTGAAGAGCTGCCACATATAAATCTAAATAATTCAAAAACCACAAATAACAAAAAATGAAGGCCAATTGCATATTGTCTCAGAATAGCACTATGTACTTTATACTAAAAGTTAAGGTGCACAACCCCTTTACGTATATATATATATATATATATATATATATATATAAAACAGTCCACACGACAGCACCACACTCCAAAATCCGCTGCTCTGCAGCTGCCCCTGTGCACGGGATATCATATAAATATCAAAATAAAACAGCCAGCACCAAGAGTCTTTGTGTTTCAAAAAATCTCTTGTGTATTATAATTGCATGTACAACCGACGTTTCAGTCCCTTTTGGGACCTTTTTCAAGGTCCCAAAAGGGACCGAAACGTCAGTTGTATATATATACTGTATATATATAATTATAATTATTTTGAATAATTACTGTGATCCTTGAAATCTTTTCACAGCATATTGTTAGAAGTGTGTTAGGAAACCCTATATGGCTTGGCACTAAAGCCACAGGCTTATATTGGCAGCAAAGAGTTTTGCAGTTTCAGCAAGGAGGTGTCACATAGATACAGTAGCTGTAAAAGTGCTACGAGAATGGCCTGGAGAGATAAAGCCTGTGATAGTCATAAAGGGCATTTCTGAGTGAGTCTGGGCTTTTTTTCTTAATCACTGTGACTTCTGAAAAGAGAAGTCCTAAGACTTCTTTTTACACAAATGACTCCTTGCAAATGATCAGAAATCCTGCAGATGTTGGGTTTAAAAGTTCAAGTCTCATTCTGTTTCATAGAAATAACATTGGCAAAAGCCCTGGAATTTTTAGCTGGAAATGTCGTATACAATTCATATTTAAACTTCTCACTATACAATGGCATAATATACTGAGGCATTCCTTTCTGAGATGAAATATCACAAGATGTATATAACTAGTCAAAGAGAGAAAAGAGCTAGCAAGAATCATTCTTTTTTTTAGTTTTGCTATGTAACTGGCAATGTATTGTTAATTGTCCATAAGTTGGCTAGTATTAAAGGGCTACTATACCTTTCTATAATTAGATGCAGTACTCTTTCTACACTCTTCTCTACATTCTATGAAGGTTATATTATACTGGCTGTTTCGTACCTCATTCCTATGTACTATGGCCTTTTCCTGTATTGTTATTGTCCCCTAATATAAAAGTGCGTTACTAGTTAAACTAACTAAAGGTAGTTCTAAATGCAGTAAAGACTAGAAATTCTGCTTTAAAGGTGGCGAGGGCCATTGGAGGGTGCAGGGCCCCCTAAGGCAGAAGCCCCAGGGTGGTACTACCACCCGATTACCTGCTGTCTGATATGGGATGAAACAAACCAACTGCTGTAGGAAGGATGATGAGCTATTATTAATAGTGCCAGCCCTAAGCTAGAAGTCCTGATTGAAAAATAGTTGTTTCCCTTATTTAAGTAAAAATCCCTGCAGTAAAAATATTTTTAGCCCAGAAAATACTATGAAAAGCATGGACTGATTAAATGAGACATGTTGTCTTTTAAGGATACTTCTTTAGTAAGGGCTTTGTTATCTCTTCACCACCAATGTACAAGAGCATAATTGTCAGGGAAATAATGGAGATTTTTTTAAATAGTACTAAAATAGTGGTGGTTTTAAAAGGACAACTTGCTTCATTTAGTCTGGTTATTATTGCTCATCACACCTGATTATCATTACTCATCATGTTACTCATCACAACTCAATTTCCTGCCTAATCCCTTGCCATTATGTGTATTATGTGTATTAATTATGGAGGGGCAGAAGCTTTTGTGGAACCAATACATTTAAGCTGAGCAATGTATGTCCCTGGCCAAACACATTTTACAGAGACTTCTTTCATTAGCACAATCAGTTACATTTGTGGAAGGTAATAACTTTATTTTAGACTGTATCTAAAACATTAAGAAGCAATATACGCTATACTTTTGAATATTATTTTAAACCTGCAATGTGCTTAAACTGTCCTTTAAAGCCTTTCTTAAGGGCTGTCACACCCCAGTGTTGAGCCTAGTTCTACAGTTTTATTGCTGCTCACATTATCACCCACATTTTACTGATCTCTCTCTTATGTACGTACAGGGGCCCATTTACTTACTCACGAATGGGCCGAATGCGTCCGATTGCGTTTTTTTCGTAATGATCGGTATTTTGCGATTTTTTCGGAAAATTATCGCGACTTTTTCGTTACCAATACGATTTTTGCGGAAAAACGCGAGTTTTTCGTAGCCATTCCGAAAGTTGTGATTTTTTCGTAGCGTTAAAACTTGCGCAAAAAGTTGCGATTTTTTCGTAGTGTTAAAACTTGCGCAAAACGTCGCGCCTTTTAAGTTTTAACGCTACGAAAAAAGCGAAACTTTTCGCGCAAGTTTTAACGCTACGGAAAAATCGCAACTTTCGGAATGGCTACGAAAAACTCGCGTTTTTTCGCGCAAATCGTATTGGTAACGAAAAAGTCGCGATAATTTCCGAAAAGTCGTAAAGGCGCCGAAAAAATCGCAAAAAATACGAAAAAGTCGCAAAATGTTCGTTTTCCAATCGGAATTTTTCCAATTCGGATTCGAATTCGTGGGTTAGTAAATCAGCCCCACAGTGTGTCATGTATAGCTTTTTATTTCCAGCAGACCCAAATACATTCTAGGTATGTCATTGGCTTGTTGCTGTTACCTTAAAAATTGAAAAAAAAATCTTTTTTTCTAGCTTCTTTATAAAGCATATACTGTAATGTCATGCCAAAAAGACTGCCCTGCAGAATCCAACATTATAAGTATGAGGTGTTTTTGAGCCCACAACTTCACATATTGCACCCAGCAATACAGCAACCATTATGGAACCCGGGTGAGCATGATTTGGAATTAGTACTCAAAATACATATATAGACTATAGAAAACCAGACGTGCAAAATAAAAGGTTGACCCACACCTTTACAATATAAATTGCACTGGCTTTGATGCAATAAAATGATATGAATTTTAGGGCCATTGTACTTTCTGTGTATATATCAAACTGTCAGATATGCAGGGATGGAATATTGGACAAAAATGCCACTGATTACAATTTCAGGAACTTAAATTAATAAAGAAGACATTCCACAGAATGGAAAAGACAAAGGAGACATAAGAATATGTACCCCATGGTAGCATCATCCTTAACTGCGGTGATACCTTCACCACAAAGAGGTTTGTGTGTCTGTGCAGGACTTTTCTGGAGAAATCTGTATGCTAATGGTATTATATAACCCATATGCATATATCATTTCAAAAGCCCTACATAAAAGTTCAGTTTACTCTCAGACAGCTGACCCTATTTTCTATACATGTGTTAATCTTGTACAAAGCTACATCATGAAACAATTATTTTGTGAAGCAAGATTTATTTTTGTTTTTGCATTCATTAATATACTGTCTTTTTTACCCAAATCATAAAAAAGTGGTCGCCATTGACCAAAAATGTTTCTTTTTTTCTCCATTGCTAAAATTGTAGTTATTACCTTCAATCCTGAGCTGCACCAATAACCACATTACTGATGTAGAGTTTACTCCATGAGTGTACCCCATTACCGCCATTCCTGTTTTTACAATCCTGGATTTGACACTGTTCCTGTTTCACACCTCATTCTCTCTACTCCAGTAATCCCCAACCAGTTGCTCAAGAGTAACATGTTGCTCACCAACCCATTGGATGTTGAGCCCAGTGGCCTGAAAGCAGGTGCTTATTTTTAAATTTCTGACTTGAAGGCAAGCTTTAGTTGCAAAAAAAGTATATTGGCAAACAGAGCCTCTTGTAGGCTGCCAGTCTGCACAGTGGCCACTGTTAGGCAGTGATGAGCGAATCTGTCCCGTTTTGCTTCGCCAGAAAATTTGTGAAACGGCGAAAAATCTGCAAAACGTGGTTGTCGCACAACTTTTTTGTTGAGCATGTCTTTTTTTGCCGCATGACACTAATAGGCAATCACAGCCCTTATTTACCCACCCCAGGAGCTCCTTGCATGCTTGTGTTGCTCTCTAACATTTTTGACATTTGAATGTGGCTCACAGGTAAAAACGTTTGGGGTCCCCTTCCCTAGTCTTGCCACCACAATTAATGGATATGGCCATTGCTAACCAGCATATTAATATTAGAAAATATAATATTTGGTAAAAAGTTCTTACAGAAAAACCTAACTGGTTGCAATGTAAAAGCGGCTAACAAATGTTCCAATTCATCCTGGAAATATACTTGAGAAATATTTTGGAGCAAATGTTAGACTGCCCTGATCTCTTCATTGCCTTCATAGCTTTTTGGATTCAGAAGCTACATTCATAGCTACTGTGCACTTATTGAGTTCACTTTTAGACAATTGCCTAATTTTGCATAGCAATACAGTTGTACTCGCTAGTACTGCTGTGTGTCAAGCCCTATTCTGCAACATGGTAACCTTTGTCACATATATAATGATGAAATGAGTCCAAAGGTTGTTATGTGAATAACCTAGAAATGGAAGACTCTGAATAAAGGATGTTGTCATATTTGTGTGCTTTAATTGCACAGCAAATACAAATAAAGACGGACGTGTTATTGAGGCTTTAGCTGATACTAAAATATTTCTAACAATAACTTGTAGACTTTGACAGTGGGTTCAGTTTAGGTTCATATCATACACCATACTCTGGATTAGATACACTAGAGTAGGGTCTCTAGTTAGTCAGGGTAATAGCTTCACCTTTGAAGTTATTACTATATAATGACTAATGGCTTCTTAGTGGTAAGGTTAGTTAAAGAAGAGGGGCTGAAGAAGTCCCCTGTGCATGGAGATAACTAATCAGCAATAGTGGCACAGTTAACCCTGCCTCCCTGTTGCATTTCTGCAGTGAGAGGTAGGTCTTGCTCTTACTGTAGACCTAGATTTATCTGAAAGTAAATTCCAGCAGTTTAGAAACTGGATCGAGCATAAATGGCCGATTGTCATTGTGTGTCATTGTCATTGTGAAATGATTCAATCAGACACAATTTTAAAAATGTAACAAATTTAAACAGTGACATACAGACAAAATAATACAGTAGTTGTATTATAAATTGATTGCATTGTCATTTATCATTCAGGATTTAAGGTGTATATGTTACACCTAAATAATAAATGACAATGTTACATTTAATTATATATTCTGAATGTAAGATATTGTAATGATGTTTATAGGGAGGAATAGGGATGCAATAGTTGGTCCACATAGTTTTGTGTACAGAGTGGGTGTCTGCTGTGAGCCTGACCACAAGCCCAGTTCATGTCAGGTAACAGGGCCCTGTGAATGAGGCCTTAGATAGTGGCAGGTGTAGTTCCCATAATAGTACACTCTAGGATTTAACAGCAGTTAGGGTTAAGTTAGAAAGATCATTTCAGAGCTCCAGCATTGGAGTGGCAGATTTTAGGTATCTCTACCAGGCAATATTGCCTGTAGTGTAGGGATCCCAGTTGATGAGGAATCAGGATAGAGGAATTCCCTAAGGTGTCAGCCTGTAAAACCTGTTGATGTACAATAAATTTACATAGTTACACAGTTACATAGTTAAGTTGGGTTGAAAAAAGACCGAACTCCATTAAGTTCAGCTCTTCAAAGTGAACTCCAACACACACACAAACCTACTGACCTATCTATACACTCACATACATAAACCATATATACCAACATCAATACTAACTGTAGATATTAGTATCACAATAGTCTTGGATATTATACTTGTTAAAGAACTCATCCAGGCCCCTCTTAAAGGCATTAACAGAATCTGCCATTACCACATCTCTAGGAAGGGCATTCCACAACCTCACTGCCCTCACCGTGAAAAACCACCTACGCTGCTTCAAATGGAAACTCCATTCCTCTAATCTATAGGGGTGACCTCTGGTGCGCTGATCCTTTTTATGGGGCAAAAAATAGCATCCCCTAGCTGCCTATAATCCCATATAATGTACTTTTAAAGGTTAGTCATGTCCCCTTGCAATCCCCTCTGCACTCTCTCCAGCTCATTAATATCCTTCTTAAGGATTGGAGCCCAAAGCTTCCCACTTTTTAACATTGAACCTCATTTAACATTTTGCTGCCCAGTTTTCCAATTTTTCCAGATTGCTCTGTTTTATTGTTTGCAAGAACCTCTGGTCTAGTTGCACCCTCACCTTCATCTTTCACTTAGTGAAGGCCCATTCTGGGTGTAACTACCTGGACTACCTGCAGTGTTCTACCTGTGCTAGTCAGGGACTTATTTTCTGATTTGAACCAGGTTCAATTCAAGTATAAAACTTTATCAGATAAATTCAAACTAGACATTTTCCCATAGAGGTCAATGTTGTTTTTAAGAGATAAACCAAGAAACAAGTTGCTTTCACTTAAAGGAAAATCAATGGTTTATAACATGACAAGCTTATGGGCAAGATTCAATTTGAGGAGAAAAAACTAATTCTCCTAATTCAGTTCCAATTTTTCCCATAGACTTCAATAAAGTTTCTATATGGGCAGAATAAATATTCTTCTAGTAAATGTTTTTTGTCTTTACAGTTTTATGCAGAATTTGTAAATATGTGTATGTGTTTATATATATATAAATTTACATATTTTTAACAAGCATGGAGGAGTATCTCTAAATTAGTCAGCATCATAACTATATTCTTGCCAATGTTTTTTCAGTTGACTAGAATATTGTTTACCTTGCCCACTACAAGATGGTGGCTTAAAGAAGGTAGATGATAGATATTTGATTAAACTCCTGATTGCCCTCATACAACAGTCAGCACTTTAATGATTTGCCCTAAAACCTTGTTCCCTAAATATTGCTTTGCTGAATTGCTGGGATAATACTTGGTTTATGATGTCTAAGTGGATCTCAGGGTTGTGGTTCTTTAAACCCTTTTGTGGTTTCCATAAGCATGTGTAGTACGATTTATGGGGACTAGGAATGCATACATGCAAGTGTATGGTATTACACATATACAGTTGTGTTTTTGCAACTTATTAAGTATATCAGTATATATTAAGTGCAACAAGTTCCATCAGGGCACAATAAATAGATTTGACCAATATTAGTAGATAAGAGTGCTTATTTATTTGGAATCTGAAACTTGGTGTCAGGCAATTTAGCATATTTGTGAATAAATCCTTGTGTTTTTCTGTTTCATTATATAATTATTACAACTATCTTGTATTTCAATTTCCTTTTTAGTTGCTGTGTTTGCATAGGGTTGGAGAGCAGACTCATATTTGTATGTAAACTTTGAAAAATGGGACTATCCCTGGAAATAAGGGATGAATGAAGGAACCTTCAGTTTCTCCTTGACCATGATAAGAGCTCATGTGTATGAACTGTTTTCTCATCAGTCAAATTAAAAAGATCTAAGTAAGGAGATCTGTGAGCAAGACAAAAATGTTTCAATATCAGACTGAACACAAGTGCAGTATACAATTTCAACTGCAATTTGCCAAGTTAATTACCCACAATGCAGCATTTTCTCCCACAATTCCCACAAATGTAATTCGGCTGTGATGAGGAGTTGTTCCTAATGTATCTGTATCTCTGCAAAACATGAGCAAATGTATGTGCACATTTTGATGATGCAGTTCCACTGATTAGTTTGTAGAGATCAATGTAAAAGTTGCATTGCACATAATTCTTCAGGTGCAAATTTGCTGCTTCTTTTGATGCAGCCTCCAGGGGAAACACTGAAATCACCACCTTTATGCAAGTGATCACGGGAAGCATGTTTAGGCGTAAGTGCCTATAATGAATGGTATCAATACACACAAGAACTCAGCTCAATTTTGCATGACCACAATTGAGGTATGGTCATGAATGAGCCATACAATAGCTGTATGTTACTAGGGCCCCCTTATGTCATTCAAGAGAGAGTATTTAGAGCAGGTAGTAGCAAAATGAAGCCTTCTCCAATTTTAGATGTTAAGCTAATCTAGTGACCCACCAGAGAACCACCCCAGATAATGACACTTCTCCCCCCCATCCCACTACATAATAACATAGTAAGTTAGGTGGGAAAAAAACCCATCTGATGCCTCTCTAATTTTCCACAGAGGGGAAAAATTCCTTCCTGGTGGATACCATCAGACTTTGGGCCAGACTTAATTAGATAAGAAAAATGATCTCTTGGTTGATCACGTTAAAACTCCATTGTGGTCTAAGCAACAATCGGGGACTGAATTAAGAAAGTTTTTTCTCTTCAAATTAAATCTAGCCTTGGCTCTGTCTAATCTCTTGGACCTCTTCCTTATATGTTTAATAACATGCTGAAGTCTCCAGGAATGCATTCACTCTAATAGAACAGATTCATCTCTAAGAAGGTGCAAAAAGATCAGTTTTTATACTATTCCTTGTTTCAATTCTGACCAACTGAAATGACCATGAAAAGAGAAAATCAGTGAATGAATGAGCAGTAATTTTTAAGTTTTTATGGTGGTATCTTGGGAGGGAATGAGATTATCCATTGCCTCTCCCAGGCAGTTGAGCCATAAGCCTCCTATGATAAACCTCTTTCCTATATTCCCAGAAAAGCAATTACCAGCAAAACTCAACATACATATAGAACAGCTATAGTGCATGCATGATATACTGTATCTTCTCTAAATTCCAAAATGTAGTGTATGAGTGTGTTATATATAAAGGACTAATAAAGGAATAAAAGGAATGTAAGCTTGCATGATTTTCCCTCAGACAGCACAGACAAATGTTTCTTTTACTGTAAGGAAGAAGAAAATGACAGTTTGTGTATTATTATGCAGTCAAAAGATACATTTTTGTTTAGCACAACATAGGAGAGGGTTAATAAAATTTTGATGACAATATGCTATAATCTTCCAGTTTTCTTTGGACCACAGTTGTGGACTGTGATTATATATAATTACTGGAACATTTTCAAGTTCTATACATCCTGCAGCAAAAGCCAAGTATTCCAATCAAGAAATGAATGAAGTCACCTCCCTTTTTGCAGAGAAAAAAATGAACATGCTTGAGTTAAACATGTTCTTTCTGAGAGTTTTGCAGAGCCACAATTAATATTTGGAGTCCTAATGTATAAAACCCACCCTTACGAGGCTTATCTGCTTGAGATGATCTCAATGTTAACTTTGCTTCATCATAGCCAGGTCTATTTCACATAAAAAGGACAGTCCAGTGAAAACAGTTTCAGAAGCAGTTTCAGTTGAATTACAGGATAAAAGTCATTGCACACAGCAATTCATTCTTGGCAGGAGACAGCTCTTTGTTGGTTTTCTGCCAACTTCTATGGAGCAACATTTTGGCATCAAATCGTTGGATTTACAACTGCATTTTCCCTGTCTGATTTTTATTGAAACACATTGCCTGACGAGGGAAAGAGTTTAGATAAGCCTGGTAATTTATTTTGCTTTGCAAAATACATAATTAACAATTGCGTATCGGTGTACACTATTTATATCAGGACTCAAAATACCATTAGGCTCAAAACCAAAAAGTTTGTGGGATTATTGGTGGGGGCAGGAGTGGTTAGCACTTATCTGAGTTTAATGTGGGCAAAATAAGCGGAGTTTATACTTGGTATAAACAGCTGTGTCTGAAAACTGGTTTAATCCTCTAAATAATCAAACAAAAAGCAAATGACGCAAGGGCTTATATTCAACCCTAGGTGCAGTGCTAGGTGCAAATAACGGGAATATATTATGCCTTTGAATGAAATACTTGCACCTTCATGCAAGTCTATCTATACTTTCATAGATACTGGTTGTGCCTACTTTGTTAAATAGGGTGCAAGGCACAACATGATTGGGTGGAAGGGTGCCAAGTACTTCTTGTACAACTGCCTCAAGCAAGTAATTCCGGGTTCCCTTTGTATGTTGCTCCTACTTAAGCCAATAAGAATAGTGTGCATACTCTTGTGCTTGCATTTATAAATCTGGAAATTATCTTAAAATGGGTAAAACACTGCACTGTGGCTATGAACTATGACTATGAAGACATTTGTTCATCCAGGTCTATATCTAGTATAAGTAAATCTAGGGCAACTGGACTTGCTGAGTAATCATTGATCGAACCATGCTAATTTTCTGAATGATCTGAAAACTGGAAATGTTTATCATCTTAGTCTGGTATCAACTTTAGTTATTTTTTATATCAAAAGTCTGTAAAAGCCTGTAACACATCCACATCCAGGGAACAAAGAGAATAAGGGGAATGAAAAAGGCTAAGCAAATGGCACACCCCAGCCAATATATAATCCAATTCAAGGCAAAAACCTCTCCAGATTCAATTACTCCCAATAATTTCCCAATAGACTTTAAAAGTGTTTGTTTGGGATAGTTATATTGAAAAACAGCAGTTCCCAGCTCTCCCGTGTTCACTTGATACATATGGAGAAACAGGTGTTAGTTCCTTGGTGTACCCAATCAAAGCTTCTATACTGCCAGAGAAAAGGATGGCTGGCAACTCTGTACTCTGATAAAAATCAATTTTATTTAGTCTGTGTTACAAGTACTAAACTTCTAGGCCAAAAACTGTTAGGACAGTTATTCATATTACTTACAAACAGAGGCCACGTCTACTGTCATTTTTGTGGCTAATAGCCATTAGGCCGTACTAAATATTTTATAGACTTTTTTGTTCAGGGTTTCAATCCCTGAAGACTGGCATGTACAGGATGTCTTTGACTTGCCTTCCCAAGATACTTTTGTAAACTCTACCAGGAATAGATAAATAGCAATTACCCTGTTTTTCAAGTATGTCTTGAATCCTGATATTCAATCATTGCTTCGTTTATATACACAGCATTTCCAAAATACAAACAGATTGAACACATGGTGTCAGTAATATTGTAATTCATTCCACATTACTAGCTGGCTTGCTTCTCCAAACACTGTTTCTTATCCAAACCACAAAAAAGACTAAAATAAAGGGCACATGTACAAGATAGTTAATAAGTACTTAGTATACTTTAAAGAAAGCATACCTATACAACATTTTTTTTTATTAGAGAATGTAATTACTAAAAATCTCTAGGTCCCCGAGTCCCAGGTAGTCCCAGGAGACATACTTAGCATTCTCCCCTTACCTTACAGATATTATAAGCAAGCAAAGGCAGCTGTCCCCACAGGTGTGAGGTGAATTTAAGGTATAAATTCAATTCAGTATATATATACATATATATATATATTTTTTTTTTTTTGCCCCTTTATAGGTCCCTGGTAAGGCCTCACCTTGAGTATGCGGTGCAGTTTTGGGCTCCAGTCCTTAAGAAGGATATTAATGAGCTGGAGAGAGTGCAGAGACTGCAACTAAACTGGTTAAGGGGATGAAAGATTTAAACTATGAGGTGAGACTGTCGAGGTTGGGGTTGTTTTCTCTGGAAAAGAGGCGCTTGCGAGGGGACATGATTACTCTGTACAAGTACATTAGAGGGGATTATAGGCAGTTGGGGGATGTTCTTTTTTCCCATAAAAACAATCAACGCACCAGAGGTCACCCCTTTAGATTAGAGGAACGGAGCTTCCATTTGAAGCAGCGTAGGTGGTTTTTCACGGTGAGGGCATTGAGGTTGGGGAATGCCCTTCCTAGTGATGTGGTAATGGCAGATTCTGTTAATGCCTTTAAGAGGGGCCTGGATGAGTTTTTGATCAATCAGAATATCCAAGGCTATTGTGATACTAATCTCTACAGTTAGTACTAGTGGTTGTATATATAGTGTATGTATGTGAGTGTATAGATTGGTAGGTGTGGATTAGGTGTGCTGGGTTTACTTGGATGGGTTGAACTTGATGGACACTGGTCTTTTTTCAACCCTATGTAACTAACTATGTAACTATATATATACTGTACTGTACTATATATATATAGTATATATATCCAATACATATAGAGAGCACTCACAGCTTCAGTGTCCAACAAGTCAGTTATTTATTTAAGCATACTATCTACACGTTTCAATCCACTCAGGATCGTCATCAGGATAGTGAGCCTGACCTATCCTGATGACGATCCTGAGTGGATTGAAACGCGTAGATAGTATGCTTAAATAAATAACTGATTTGTTGGACACTGAAGCTGTGAGTGCTCTCTATATGTATTGGATGGATTCTTTGGGTTAGCACCCGGCCATTGCCTTTTGGATTGGTAAGTGACGATTTTTGCAAAGTTATATATATATATACAGTATATAGTCTAGAAACCTATTTACTAATACTCAGATTTTTTTTCCTGATTTTTTAGCATTAAGAGCCTCAGAAAAAAAGTTGTAACTTTTTTGAGATTTACTGAGCGACGCCAGATAAACTTGCCTAGATCATAGAGTACTCAATTTCAGATGTCCGTTTCCTTCTCTGGAGGATCCTTCTTTTCTATGAAACTTTAGAGGTTTTTCTGATTTTTGACACTGTTTTTGGCGCAACAATTCAAAAAAGTAGAAGTTTCAGTGTGACAAGCCGAAAAATTTTAGAAAAATTCGAGTTTCATGACTATTCTGTAACTTTCCCACACAGAGTTTTTCATGTCAGACTTTTTTGTAAATGTCAGACATTCATTGAAACAAATTTATTCACATTTTTAAGAAGAAAAAAATGAGAAATGTTAAAGTTTTAGTAAATCTAAAACACCAACTGTAAATCAATAAATGTTTAAATAATTACTCAAAAAGTGCACTTTCCAGCATCTTGTCTCTCACATGTTTTTGGGTACAAAGAGGGGCTCATTCAGTTTAGTGAGGTTAACATATCTTATGATTTTTCACTTGAAACTTAATAAAAACCTATGAGGAGATTTGGAATTGAATTAGATCATTTTTATCTCATCATATTGAGTCCAAATGGGTCCAAAATATCAAAACTATGAATAAAATAGCTATTCTGAAAAGCTTGAAAATGATACATAGCAATACTCACCTAGGGCCGGTTTCAATTTCAGAAAAACATCAGAAATGTTTTAGAAAAACTACTCTTCAGGTTTTTCACATGAAAACTCAATAGAAGTCCATGGAGAAATCTGGAATTAAATTAGGAGATACGTTTTTCTCCTCCTTGCAAATAAAACTTCTTACGCTTACTCATAAAATCTCAAAAAAACATATACAAAGAATATGGAAAAATATATCTTAATATAAATATATATATATATATATACATATATATACAGGCCTTCTAAATAGTTTGAATATACTTAGGGGCTGATTTACTAAGACACGATTTCGAATCCGAATTGGAAAAATTCCGATTGGAAACGAACATTTTGCGACTTTTTCGGTAATTTTGCGATTTTTTTCGTATCTTTTGCGATTTTTTCGGCGTCTTTACGATTTTTGCGTAAAAACGCGAGTTTTTCATAGCCATTACGAAAGTTGCGCGAAGTCGCGATTTTTTCGTAGCGTTAACACTTAAAAGGCGCAAGTTTTAACGCTACGAAAAAATCGCGACTTTGCGCAACTTTCGTAATGGCTACGAAAAACTTGCGTTTTTACGCAAAAATCGTAAAGACGCCGAAAAAATCGCAAAAGATACGAAAAAATCGCAAAAGATACGAAAAAATCGCAAAATTACCGATCATTACGAAAAAAACGCAATCGGACGCATTCGGCCCGTTCGTGGGTTAGTAAATGTGCCCCTTAGCATTACATAACTATGTGACATGTAAGGATGCCAAAATGGAGTGGGTACAGAAAACATAATGGCTGCAGTTTATGTAAAAGCCAAAATAGTAACTTATCCATAAAAATCCATATATTTTATATACTTTGCTAATAATAACTTAGCCATAGAAACCCATATACTTTTCTAAACAGATGGCTAGATATTTCTTTGAACATAAAATAAATTATAAAATAATAAAATAAAAATAGTTATTGCTTGGTAAAATAATATGAATTGCTTCCTATCTACAGTGTATTTTTTTCACAACAGAAAAGAAAGTCTAAATCCTTTCTTCCCTCTTTCAAATTGAAAAGAAAGGATTAAGTATTTAATAAATGGCAGCTAACAGTAGTAAAAAACAAAAATACAAATCAGCCTTTTTGCAAAACAACCTGTGCTCAAATATTTAATCAACAATAAAAATCAAACGTAATCACTTACCTTCCAGTGCTCCTCTTTTTAGAAAGGAAAAACAAATTAGACCAGCCGCAATACTTTTTGTTGAGCAACAGGCATGAAAAAACATACAGAAACATGCAAAAAGTGTTAAACTACTGCCTCTAAAGAAACAGATTATTAGAATTAACAAAGGGTCCTATTTTTTTAAGGAATAAATTTAGTATATCAGCCATATTTCTTCAATCATTTTGGTTTCAATTACTTTGCCTATAGTATGTCATATATTTTGTAATTTTCCATAATATAGACTCTCATGATGGGAAAATGTTATCTTCTAGCTTTATTTATAGCATAAAGTTGGGAAAGACTTTTTAATCCAGTCTCCTTTAGGAAAATTTCTTTGATAAATTCAGATTTTAAAATTCTAATGAACATTTATTGACAGACTCTAATATATCATGGCCAAAATTATTTTCCCACAGCAAAGTGGATTTGTGACGAACAGGTCTGGAATAAGAAACATTCTAACTTTATTAATTGTAATTTATAAAGCCAAAAGTTTTGGGGCTTTGCGTTCATTATTGAGCCTGGATTCTAAAAAAGCATTCCATAATATTTCCTATTATTTATACAAATGTTGTGACAAACTTGGTTTTAAAGGTTTATTCATAACATTGCTAAAACAAAATTACTCCTAATTTAATCTTTTCAGAGGGACTCGGCAGGGCTGCCCCCTGTCACCACTCCTATTTAATATTTCTATGGAACCATTAATCAGATATTTAAATTTTGCGGATCATTTAAGGTATGGTGATAAAAGGTAAGCTTATTAAAACACTAGTTTACGCTGATGATCTCCTCCTAGTTGTCACAAATCCTACTTTGTCAATTAAGAATATATTCAATTTCTTGAATTATTATAGTTCTTTCTCAGGGGATATAATCAATTCTAATAAGACTGATATATTAAACATTTTACGTTCCACCTCAAAACAAAAACATAAAA
Organism: Xenopus tropicalis; assembly: GCF_000004195.4. NCBI lineage: Eukaryota > Metazoa > Chordata > Amphibia > Anura > Pipidae > Xenopus > Xenopus tropicalis. The sequence continues at coordinate 35,942,663 of NC_030685.2, forward strand.
CTGCCCACTGAAATAACTGAAATATCTGGGTCATAATTGATTTATCCAGATTATAGTCTCTAAATCATTCCCCATTAATTCAGTCTACAGTTTTCCTATGTAAAAAATGGATGAATAGCCCACTCAGTTTATTAGGAAGGTTAGCTTTTTTAAAGGTGTTAAACTTCCCAAAGATTTCATATCCTGTGTTGAATCTTCTGTTACTTTTAAAACATGCAGATATAAAAATATTAGACCAGACATTTCTTTGGAAAAATTGAAATGCTCAAAACTTTTAGATGATCTCTCAGTACCTGATATTTGAAAATTTAACCTAGCCTCTAATATTGCATACATAATTGAATGGTGTCTGAAAAAGAAAAGTTTACTAACCTTCACTTGAAAATAATGCTAGACTCTAATGAATATATTATCTCCTCCCTCCGTAGAAACTGGTCAGATCAGAATGTTGACATCAAAAGCAACCCTTTATATAAGAACAAAATTATTATTTGGAATGTAATTTCTAAGTTGAAAAAAGCAAACTATAATATTTGCCCTTTCCTTTTTTCAATTTTATTTTCAATTTTTTTTTCAAAATGAATTGAGATCAGAATATAAATGAGAAAAAAAAGTAAATTCCTCAAATCAGACATATAACAGATCCTAATACTGGAGAGCCATATTTTTGGAATGTACTTACTGGAAAGTAAGTAAGCTAACCCTACATAAGCACCATTTCTACAAATCTATTCTACGACTATTGGAACATCCTAACAAATGAAATTCCCTAATTTCCCATTTACTCTTATCCCATAATGATTATTGCTCCCTAGACAAATCTGAGGAAAAATGGTCATCATTTTTAGAAGCAAAGTCACTTCTAAACATCTCTTAAAGGTCATGCAGAATAATAAATAATGCATTTATTCTGAATTTTGGAGAGACCAACAATTTATGCTCATCCATCTTGGATGGGGGCAATTCACTAAAGTGCGATAATGCTTATCGCATGCTTTTTTGCATTAAAAAGCATGTGATAAATAACAACCGATTCGGCAAAGTAATTTCGCATGCATTAAATCGCAGGCTACTGCAATGCGTTATTTTTGACTCATTACGTTCATTCACGTGTAGAAATAATCCTAACGCATGATTCACAAACACTTTTTTGGTACAAAAAAATCGTCAGGATTGATCTGTCAAGTACCATTGAGTCCTATGGAGGCTTAGAATAGTAGAGTGACAGCCTGACCTTGACATTGATTTTCAAGGGGAAGTTAAAGCTACAGTAACAGCAAAAAATGAAAGCGCTTTAAAGTAATAAAAATATAATGCACTGTTGCCCTGCACTGGTAAAACTGGTGTGTTTGCTACAGTAACACTACTATAATTTATATGATAAGCTGCTGTGTAGCCATGGGGGCAGCCATTCAAGCTGGAAAAAAGGAGAAAAGGCACAGGTTTCATTGCAGATAACAGATAAGTTCTGGAGAATACAATAGTGTTTTGTCTGTTATCTGCTATGTACCTGTGCCTTTTCTCCTTTGAATGGCTGCCCCCATGGCTACATAGCAGCTTATTTATATAAATTATAGTAGACTTTCTGAAGTAAACACACAACTTTTACCAGTGCAGGGCAGCAGCACATTATATTTTAGTTACTTTTATACACTTTAATTTTTTGGTGTTACTGTTCCTTTAATCCTATCATTGTTTTCTATTTCACCTAGTTTCAAGGGGAAGTCAAACCCATCATTGTTTTCTATTCCACCAAGTTTCAAGTGAAAGTAAAACACGTTATTGCTTTCCACGTCATTGCTTTTCCAATGCTCCTAAAATGGCTGCTGAAGCAATTCCTGTTTGGGAAAAATAAAGAGGATTCATCGAAATGAACAGATGTTTAGACTCAAGTTTTAATAACACTGTCGGTTCGAAAAATTCACGATTTTCAAACATAAACTCAAAATTTTTGTACAACCAATATCAGCATTATCTTGACACTTTATAAATGATCGAGTTTAATTCGAATTTATACCATGTCAAGTTTATATGACTGAAGGTCAAAAAAAATAAAAAAATAGTAAAACAGCCCCTACATGTTACAAAAATCAATTTGTTCATGGGGGATACATTTTGAAGTCTTGAAAATTCTCTGTTTAGTACTTTTATTTAATTTATTGTTACTTTAAAATGTATAATTACTTTATCTGAACTTTGTTATTTAACTTCTCTGTCAAATAATCTGCTGGATTATTCCAAAAACTCAATAAAGACAATTTAAAATGAAAAAAGACTCTCATGTTGGTGGTTCAACATCTGATGTTTGTCATCACGGGGGTAGTTAGTAGCTCTTGTGAAACCACATTACACAGTACAGAGGGGACCTTCATCACCACCTCCTCTTGAGTAAAATATGTGGGAATCACAGAATTTGGCAAACCAATGGTCATCCTACAAAACACAATTTAGGCTAGTTAAAATGAGAAACTAACAGTTAGTTAAACTAAAGTACAGTCTGCAAGAACCACCAGAGACAGAAGTCCAAATGCCTTAATTTTCATTGAGATTATTAAAACACAATGAATAAATAATGCTATGCCAGCACTACCTGAATCTGGTTATATGTCAGGAATGGCCCTGTCCTTAGTCACTGCCATGATTTTCTAGTGTAAATGTACCAAGTAATATAAATCAATGTGAGGCAAGGAAAAATCTATACCAGTGATAACAAATGAGCATGAGCTTGATTTGTGGGTGAAAGACCTTTTGTTGTAATTATAAAATAGATTGTTTTCCTTTTTCCATGGTAATACATATTATTGTGAAAGAATCAAGTCATTTTTTTCTAAACTGTGAAACCTTTATATTGTTAATATCAGCAATCTATATGATTTCCTCAGGCATATAAACTGTGGTTTGCCAAATGAAGTAATTCAGCCATGCTCATTATTATTACATGCCTGTTTTAGTTATTCAGTTATAAAAATGTTCCATTTATGTCATAGCTGACATCCCTATCTCCCCCAGAGTAAAGAAAACTTTTTGCTTAAATGTTTAGTCTGAGAAGCATGCTAACCACAAGGCATTTAATCTTACATTATTGCATTTTCTTCCTGGCTTCATGAATACCCAACTCATTATTGTATTCTCAGGACAGTGACACATTCTTGTATCATTTCATAGTGGAGTAAGCAAAACAATTTACAGTAGTCTGTGAACAGTCTGAGTGCTATGACATCAATGAGACATCAAAATGCACAGAATGGAGAGGAGCAGCCTTTGTTTGTCACTCAATTAAACTTTAAATAGGATTCACAATAGCAAATAACATAATGTAAATGTTGGGAGTATCGGGCACTCAGCAATGCACCCCATTTAAGACAGTTGTAGAGTTAATGTGGGTTTGAAAAAGGCAACCAACCATTAAGTTCAACGCCTCCAATAGACCCCAGTTCATATATATACACATTTCTATACAGGTCTCTCAATACACTCATGTATATAAAAATATATGTATACACAACCCTATACTAAACTAACTAGTTATTAAGATCATTATAGCCTTGGATATTATGGTTGTCATTCCAGAGTTTAGGTTTCTGCTCATCTTCTCATAGAAGGCAATTAACTTTGTCTGGCAAGATCTATTGCGCATAAAACCTTGCTGGCGCAAATTAACAGAATTGTGATTAGCAATGCGATTGGTTATCATATACCTTATTACTGCCTCCAAAATCTATCCTAAGACTAGTGTCAAACTACCAGTCCTATCGTGTTTAGGCTAAGAAAGGGATTCCTTTTTGAATAGTGGCACCACAATTGCAAATCACCAATCTTTTGGCACTATGCCAGACAACAAAGAATCCTGGAAAATTAAGTAAAGTGGTTTGCCATTCTAAAAACTGAGCACTTTTTGTACCCAGGGATGAATACCATCTGGTCCTGGACCTCTCTTCACTTTCACATGGTCTAATCTCTCTTAAACTTGATTTTGTGCATAAATTAGATTAAATGCACTGGCAACATATTTCCCTGAACAATACAGATATGGCAATATAACCACAGCAAAATGGTTATATTTTTTATATATATATATATATATATATATATATATATATATATATATATATATATATATATATATATATATTATTGCAGACAAACTGCAGACATCTTCAAAGTAATACTCTAAAAGAGACTGAAAAATGTCTGCACCATGTTAATAGAAGGATAAAACAAGTTTACCTTTTTATTTTCATTAATTCCTTGCAAAAGAATTTATGTACAGGTATCGGACCCCTTATCCGGAAAACCGTTATCCAGAATTACGGAAAGCCCATCTCCCATAGACTCCATTATAAGCAAATAATTCAGAATTTTAAAACTGATTTCCTTTTTTTATGTAGAAATAAAACAGTACCTTGTAATTGATCCCAACTAAGATATAAATAATCCTTATTGGATGCAAAACAATCCTATTGGGTTTAATTAATGTTTTATTAATTTTTTAGTAGACTTAAGGTATGGAGATCCAAATTACGGAAAGACCCCTTATCCGAGCATTCTGGATAATGCGTCCTATACCTGTACTATGTATTTTGTTAAATGTACAGTATGTCATCTCTGTGTCCCATTCGTTTACATACATTTGCAAGTAATAGCAATGGAAATGTTATTGTAATTTTTAGAGGGAACCAAGGCTGTATTCACTTATATCTGGAGCACTACAAGCCTGTTTATTAAAATTCAATATTGCTTTTTTTTTAATTAAAATTTCTGTGGCCGCAGGAGCACCTAGCGATGCGCACTGTGACTGCAGGGAGCAGCGCTCATACGTGACCTCCTTCCCTCTCCTAGTCTACAGCAGTCCGCACTTCCGGTGCAGTTGTAGGAGACTTCCGGTTCCCCGCAATTGGTTTGTGTTTAAAAAAAAAAAATGGTTGCATTTACATAAATATGGTTTTAGTTGGGCAAGAATCCTTGTATAAAAATGATAATAATCTTAACCCACAACCCTTTGATTTTGCCTCTTTTATTGCTTATCACAAATCATACCAGGGAGGTTCATATCCCTACAATCTCAAACCTTCAGAATTATCAATTGGAAAATACATAAGTTGATGGGAGTTTTATATTCAATATATAAGCTATTTTATTTTTTCTATTTGTAAAAAGTCATGGTACAATCTAATTTGCTTTGTGACAGTTTTTTCTACAAATTAATGTAGATGCCTTTTCCAATTCGACTCTTTGTATTTGATTGTAAGAACTTTGTCGACCACAATCACAGTTTTATTGCTTTCAGTTAAATTATGAAAATCTCAGACTTGAAACTTGATAAGTCAGCCTCTGCATGTTGGTACGCCTCAGGTCTATGTGTAAAATTGCAAAATTAGCCATGTACTATGTTATGATTTTTCACCAAATAATGCATTTATTTTTTGTTTTTGCCATTGGGCTCATTTGAACGAACTCAATATTTTGGACCCATTAGTACATTCCTCAAAACCTTCTCTTTCGGAGTGCTCATTTAAAAATATAATCCTTTCTATAAAAGTCACCCATGATAATATAGTCAAAAAGTATCAGTTTCGTTCTGCCATAGGGTATAACAAGGGGAACTGAAAGGATATGCATGATTCAAATGCCTTTCATTCACGATTCAATTATTTTCTGCAGGCTGTTTAAACTAGCATATTCGGTGCTTAATTTCACATTCTCCTGTGATAATGGCATGCACATGTTCCCATGTGATGATATGCTAAATGACCTGCAGCCTTTGTTGTGCTTGAGAACCTCAGTTGAGAGTCCCTTCAAGGCATGCCTGCACATATTCCGTGGCAACCTATAAGAGCTGACTTGGTTATTAACAACAGGCCTTTTTGTCAAATAAAACCTGGAATATGATTACGAAATTAAATGGTTGTAAGCCTTGTATGATGAAGCAAACTTAATTCTAAGGAACTTTCCAATATACATTATGTACCCATGTTCAACAACTTTCATGTTATTGGTAAATGTGATTGCCATTGAATGAAATTTCGGTCTCTGCTTTGCTTTTCCCTGCACTGCTGGTTTTAGCTATGTGCAGCATTAAAACAATTTGCCAGTAGTCAGCCAAGACTCTAATTCCCACATTAGTGAAAAGGTGTAATTCATGTATAAAGAAATACAAATTACACTAATTATAACAGCTTATATATTCAAGTAGTAGTTGGGCCTGTAAGTAATAACAGGGATAAAAACATAATTATGCCTCCCTGGTAAGGCTTCAATGTATGCAATGCAGTTTTGGGCTCCAGTCCTTAAGAAGGATATTAATGAGCTGGAGAGAGTACAGAGACGAGAGACGTGCAACTAAATTAGTAAATGGAATGAAAGAATTGAACTATGAGGAAAGAAAGTCAAGGTTGGGGTTGTCTTCTCTGGAAAAAATGCTCTTGCAAGGGGACATGATTCCACTTTATGAGTACATTTGAGGCATTATGGACAGATAACAGGGATCTTTCTCCTTACAAAAGATGAAAGAATAAGAGGCTAAAAGAGACTAAAAGTAACAAAATGTTCAGTTGGAACAGAGTATGTGGTTCTTTACAGCAACTGGGGAATGTCCTACCGGGTGATGTTGTGATGGCAGATTTTATTAATGCTTTTAAGAGTGGCTTGGATGACTTTTAATGCAATGATAAAATCCAAGGCTAAGATCTTAAGATCAACAGTTAATTTAGTATAGGTATCCAGTCATACTGTGCAATGTCTGCTTCATGTGTTAGTCAAAAGGTTACCTCTTGGTGATTATGCCCCGTGTATTAATGCCAACATCAACGTCTCCGCTGGGTCTGGATAAGTGCCTCAAGGTGTGCCGGGTACAATAACGTCAATTCTATAATACATTTTTTTCTGGCAGAAAGCTTTGCATTTATATTGACTGCTTTGTTTGGAGCAGAAATATTGCATCCCAGGTATTAGAATAGTTATATAGCTGTTACTGCTTTTTCTGCATGAGAATATTAATATGACAGTGCTCTTTGCAAACTCATGTAACCCCAGGGACCTCAGCACCTGAGATATTTTGGGCTTGAAGCTACTACGTTAGATTATAAAACACCCCTGTAAGATTTGTTTTCATGCAGTTACAGGTTATGTTATACAGAACATTAGTTGTCTATAATTCTAATGCTTTATTATTGTAAATGCAGCATATTTAAAAATATCTATTCTTCACTTAGCAAGGATGCTGTGTGAGAAACCCATGCAGGCCTATGGGATGATAATCATAAAGGCAGACAGAAATGACTCCATACAACAGGTGACTTTGTACTCTTGACACAAGTCATGCAAATATTTGTACAGTGTACAAGAGTACAGTGTTCAGACTGGGGGAGGTAGGGAATGATGGTTTTTCCCCTTGCTGGGTGTGTCAAACATATCCTTTGTTGAATTCTGAGTATCTTACATGCCTTGGTTTGTATTAGCTCTTCTACTGCTTTAATAGCTTGCCCCTTGTAAAAGGTAGTGGCTCCTTAGTGGAGATCTAGTGACTAGCACGTCATGTTCTACTTTTACCCACAATTTATTTTATCTGTGGAAGACCCAATCTAGGTATTTTATAATGATCATGGCTTTGTGGAATGCTGTTCAATCTGGAAGTGTTAAGCTTCCATGGTTTTTAGGAGATTAAATATGCGCCAGAAGAGTCTGTATGTTAAATTGGGAAGCTCTATGAATTCAAGGTTGGGTATAGAAACATTTAGCTAGATTGACCTTAAAATTGTTGAAAGTAAAAAAAAAGTTGAAATTTTTCTGTTGAGTCAATAAATTCAGCAAGAAATTTCAAGGCTATCTAATGAAAAGGAGCATCTGGAAACCTGCAGTCTTATATTATCATTTCCCTATTTTCACCCTGTAGATATTGGGATTTGAATGGATATTGCATAGGAGGCTCTCTAGAGTGAGGGCAAATAGTATTGGGGATAGCCCTACCGTGTTCCATTTCTTTATTTGTACTGGATCTGAGAGTTTGCCTTTGATTCTTAGCCTGGCTGTGGGATGTGAGTAGAGGTTAGCTATTGATTTCTGAGTTTCAGCCTTAGGTTAATGCCTTCTAGAGTAGCTTGTAAAAAAAAGTCCATTCTATTCTATCAAATGCCTTTTTTGCGTAAAGAAATAAAAGCACAAGGGGACATTATCACGTTTACAGAGGTGTGTTATGCAAAAAAGTCTATTAATATTGTTGTGTGCTTCCCTCTGGGATAGATCTGACTTGTTTTGGTAGGATAGTAGTATGTTGAGTTGAGGAGGTAATGCTTTATGGTTTGAATTACCTCCCTTTTAACAGTTACGCGGAGAAGGGATTCGTAAAGTTTCAAGAGAGGTTTTTTTGGACGGCATGTTATTAGGGTGTGGTCTGAACAAGAAATAATATCTATGTGGGCTTTCTTCAGGTGGGTGATTTCATTGTGGCTGTTCATAATGTATTCTAGTCTGCTCTATACCTGGAGGGCCTGTAAAAATTTGTATAGTCTTGGCCTGTGGGGTGGATGAGGCGCCAGGTGTCTATAGAAGTGTGGTTTGTAGTTGTACTGTTATTAGCATATTTTTTATTTGTGTTTTTGAGTTATTTGCCTTCCTCTTGTGACTCTTTCCACCTTTCAAATGGGGGTCACTGACCCCGGAAGGCAAAAAACTATTGCTCTGTTACTCTACAATTATATTGTTATTGTTACTTTTTATTACTTATCTTTCTATTTAGGCCCTCCTCTATATTCCTGTCTTTCTGTCAACCCACTGCCTGCTTGCAGGTTAACTTGAACCCAGTTTGCTGCTGAGAGAGCTGGAGAGCTGCTGAACAAAAAGCTAAATAACGCAAAACCTGCAAATAATAACAAACGAAAACCAATTGCAAATTGTCTTAGAATAGCAGTTTCTACATCATACTAAAAGATAATATAAAGGTGAACAACTCCTTTAAGGGAATTTGTGATTACTATCATGGTACCTCTTGTTTTAGAGTTTATGGATATGCTGTGTCTTGTCAATTGGTAGCCACTAAATCTGAGAAACGGTACTTTTAGTCTTATAAAGTGGGTTTCTTGTATTAACATGGTATGTACCTTTAGGCATTTCATCTCATTAAGCAGGTGTGGTGTTTAAATGGCGCCACTAACATTTAGGTTAACATGATGGTTAGTTCAGCCATGTGTGATCTGGGATGGTTTTAGTTGAGGTTGTCATCTCCCCTGGAGCTGGGCCACCAGCGGCACGCACCAGTTGAGAAATTGAGATAAAGGTATGTGAGACAGTGACATGGTTGGGCCGGGAAATAAAGAGAATACAGAGAATAGTAACAGACTGGCGGAATCTTTATTGCCTCCAAGTAGAATTATGTCTCAATAACAGCAACCCCCATTGCTGTTTGTTGCCCTGTGGTATTTAGGGTGGTTTGTGAGGATAGTTAGCCATGAGACCATTTTCCTCCCACCCCCCTAACCTAAGCCATGCCATATCTATATATAACTATATAACACTGACAGCCTTCCCCGTAGAACAGTATCTTGCCCCCTTCTCTTCCCCCCTCCTCCTACTTTCTTCAGCTTTCCATCCTCCTCCTTTCTTTTTACCCCTCACTCTTTCCTCTATCTTTGATTCCACCCTTCTTCTCCCCCTTTTCTCTTCTTCCCAAATGTTAGAAGGCATCTTTTTTTCCCCCATATCTATTATGCTTTATGTTGGATCAGTGGTCCTTTACCACTTTCAAAGGTATCCCTACTTTGATATTTAGGTTGGAAAAAGGACTAAAGCAGGTGTCAACAGCAGAGTCTATCCATGTTCCCAAAGCATAATGGTATGTAGGGGTGACATCGGAATCATTGGTGGAAGGGTGGTCCAAATGTGGAAAGGTCCATTTGTTCAACAAAGCTGGATGCTGTGGAACGGTTTGTTTATTACAAGAGTGATGATGGGTTGGGAGTAGTGATGAGCAAATTTTTTTGGCATGTATTCGCAGTGAATTTCCACTTTTCGCCACTGGCTGTGTTAAAAATAGATGCGTGGCACCTGTTTCACATTTTTTCCATAGTTTGCTCATTTTTTGGCCTAGCAAAACAGGACAGATTCGCTCATCACTAGTTGGGAGGATCTTCCAGAGTCCCACATATATTGATTTATAATGTATTGGGTCGATTTGCTATACATTATTAAAATTTTGTTGATCAAACTTTACGGTTTCAGTAAAGTAGATTCAACCAATAATGATAACGATCAAACTCAATGAAAAAATATTTAAAAAATAATATATGGCTTTCTATGGTCATCAACTACCCAAATGAGCTGATAAATGTCAGTTTGCCAATCAAATCAATTACTTCCACCAAAGTTTGAAAGTCTAGGAATCTTCTAACTTTGCCTTTATACATATAAACTAAATATAATGATACGGTCCACAAGGATATGGCCTAAGTAAATATTTTAATTGGTGCTGCTGTTAATTATATGTGCTTCTCACAAGCACATGCGGACACAACTCACGGAATTAACTTAATTACACTACTTATTCAGTGCTGCATTAGCCTTTATTAGCGGCATGTTAGTAGAGTGCCACATCAAAGGAAACACTCCACTGCTAAAGTATTTGAGTGCCCTTAAAAATGCAATATCTGCTTTTGAAAGAAAATATTTTGTCATTAAAATAAATATCTTGTTGCAATATTCTGCAAAACTTTTTATCTTTTTTATGCCTCTAAGCTTTTGAATCATTCAGTTTACCACTGTTAAATCTTCAGGGGACATTATTGTGAAATATATTTTAACTCTTCCATAAATATTCAGCATTTCAAGACTTTAAGTCGAATATATTCCTCTACTGTAGTGCAGGCTTCATTACAGGATCAAGGGCTTTTGTCTCATTACGGTTTGCTGGCAGCCTTGGATGCATGTCAGATCCCTGGCACACACAGCAGCATGCCCCCTCTTGTTACACAGCAACTCTCATCTTTTAATTTAATGATGTCACCATGTGCGTCACTATCACATCTTTATGTGCCATTATGAGGCAGCGACACGGCATTTACTTTTATACCCGTTTAGCTTTAAAAAGACATCCTACTTCTTACTACTTGTTATTAAAGTTTATTGCAGTGGTGCACTTTAGCCCCTATGACAGTATATGGGATAGATTTGCATTTATCCATATAGCTAGAGACAAACAATTAATTTCACCTGATACAGATTTGCACCAAAGTTCTTGTTTTCAAAATGGCAAAATGGAGAATCAGCTCTAGAATATCCCTGAAAAAATTAGCACTTTTTAGCATGGAAAATGTGAGGAAAAAAGGCCACAAAGGCCCGGGCCTTGGGTGCACAAACTTGGGGCCGCACCAAAATCTTAAAATTTTGTTCCTATACGGAGCAATGGGGACTTCGCCCTACTGCTCCGTATGCAAGTGCAGCCTTCCGCGCATGCACACTCTCGGGGGGGGGGGGATTTTGGATGGGGCAACGACCGGGGGTGGCCTCGGGGTGGCCAGTTTGGAAGTCCGACCCTTTTGACTCCAATACATTTGGTACAAGAAAAAACACATTGACTCCAATGCATTTAGCAACATTTTGCAACTTTTTCCACAGTTTTACAATTTTTTGTAAAGGAAAACTGGGCACTTTTTGCTTAGTAGTAAGTAGTGACTTGCTTGCTTTACCCAAAACTTAGCAAAGATGATAGGGCTCATGTATGTCCACAAGTGCAGTGAGCAAAGTGCAATTTTAAGTGCAATCATCATGTTTTTTTCCCTACAGTGCAGCATTTTTTTACAGAATTCTGGTGTCCTTAAGGTCACAAAAATTGCCCCTTTGTGACTATAAAGACACCAGAATTCTGTGAATAATGCATCTCTTGATACAATAGTGCTGCGCCTACTGCAATTGAACAGAAGTCCATCTGGTATAATTTCCAGTGTTTGGCATGTAAAATAATGTCTGCATTTGATTCTTTAGGCCCAAGTGTGCTGAACCTATTGATGCTGGGAACAAAGAGAATCAAGGAGCTACTGCCCAGTTATGAGCTAGGCTGTAGCTCCAGGGTTGACTTGTGTCAATAGCCGCAGAAGTGCCCGATTCAGAACAGGAGGCAGGAAGGGCCAAAAATTGCTGAGTGCAAATCCAGGGAAAATGCAAGGAGCATACTTTGATGCAAGTCCCGTAAATGAAAGTGGTTTTACGCCCATCTGACCGCAGGGAAACTGCGGGGACTTAAATGAGCACTGTAGTGCATTATACAGATATTGGTCTGGCCCCTTACACCTTCTGCCCCCCCCCCCCCCCAGCAAGATGGTGTTTTCTTTTTTCATTGTCAGACATGAAACAAAAGAGTTGTCAAAATTCATAGCTGAAGGAGATATTTTTTGTTCCAACAGCTGCCACATAACTTCATACTGTATTTGGGGAAAACTGAGACTTCGTCACTGGAGACAGAATATATATCTTTTACATTTGTTCTCCTCTATGAAATTATATGTCTGCATATTTGGACATGCATGTTTATTTAAATGGAAGAATTAGATACGCAGGGAAAATGTTGGGAAAATGAAATACTACTTGCTTGGAGATGTCCATTAATTTCTGCTTAGTGCCAAAGAAAGGAAATCTTTATGGAAAGAGAGGATTACCAAGTGTTCCTCTAAAAAGGCAGCTGCACTATCCTCCACATTACAAGGTAAACGACTTACATTTGTGTCTGTTTAAAGGGACATTAATTATACATTTATATAATAATGTATGTTTGCTATCATTTTATGTAAAAATTAAAACATATTTTTCAATGATATTAAAGGAGAAGGCATGATGCACAACTAAATGAGTACAAAGAAATCGGCCTCCTTCTGGTCTCCTAAACTGCTATATTTTTATTTGCCAATTCCTCGTCCCCATTCATTATACCTAGCAGCCGCCATCTTGGCATACCCGCTGAAGAAAATACACTAACTGCCCATCGCCCACTCACAGTGCAGTTTAGGAACCAAGCGTCAGCCATTGAGACAGACTTCCTATTTGAGCCATTGCTAATGTGGGGGGTACTTGAGAGACTCCAGGCTCTTGCCCCAGGCATTCACTGCCCTTTCAGATTCAGCTGTATCATATTTTACTTTTCCTTATTCTTCAAATGCAAATGTTGTTGCTATGGTAAGCACAATTTGGCACTCTGGAACACATATCCTCATCATGGTTACTTCCAGTTGAATCAATAAAAACAAAAATGGTTAATCAGTCTAGCACTGCAAAGGTCATCAGGTTTAACCTGTGCGGTAAACAAAGTGGCATTTGGTTCCCAAAAACACAGATGTATAATTTTATCAGACATTAGAGAACAGGTAACTGCATATTTTACCACTAACATTGTTCATGTCTACAGCAGTGTTTGTCAAAACTTTTTAGTTCAAATCCCGCTTTAAGGTGCAACCATTGGCCAGAACACTTTATCAACCCTTTCACCATATGCTTTTCTACTACATTTTACATTTCTGTGTTAATTACCCATCACTATTCTTCGTTCTTGGTGAAATAATGCTCAGAGCACCACTGTCTTGTCTATTATTTGTTGACTGGGGATTATAACTCTCAAATGCAAAGTGTATGTGAAATGCCTGATGCTATGAGTTAGGTGTGGGTTAGATTTTTGTGTAAGTTGCCTGCCACTGTGTCTGACATGTTTGCTGAGAAGGTTGCTGCTGTGAGTGTAGTGCTAAGTACCTACCTACCTAACTGCCACCTGTGGCTGAGGGTGAGCTGTTGTATTTTCTATGTAAGGCCTGGTTTTTAGTCCTAGTGCTTAACACATAAAATAGGGTCTACAGAGAAGAGTGGGAAAGAATTGGCAATGTGTGATGTTAAAAAAGTGTGGGAAGTTAACTTTTTATTGTGGTACTAAGCACACACTGTAGTTGTCTATAATAAGTCTTAAGCACTTTGTACTGATCGGCAATGACACTTTTAGTAAACAAATGCATGTGTAGATGTTAATGAACCAATAAACTAAAACTCAGTAAGCTACTTCTGATGAAATAGTAAATGTCAAGTTACTGGCTGTTCTAACTACCATTGGTCAATTAAAACACTTATAAATGTTACACCGCAAACAGATTCATGAAGCTCTCCGTTCATAGAAGCCAGAGAGAGACGTTCCACTATTTCTGTGCAGTCAAAAGAGGCTGGCATGGAATTACGACATAGCTCCATGTTATTATTACTCATAATTACTAATTAATCAGCAACTTGTATATTATTCCCATAGATAAAGATATGCAATACAAAGCATACACATTTTAAATGATAATCGGATTTCTTTTACTTGTTACATTATTTTAATAGACACAACATATTTATTTTGCATCTGTTGGTGTGCCCCAAGGGTTTGTCTAGGACTTCTCCTCTCATTGCATTTTCTCTTCTGGTGATTTTATCACATAATTTGGCTTCTCCTATCACCTTTACACTGGTAACACTTAGGGGCTGATTTACTAACCCACGAATCCGACCCGAACTGGAAAAGTTCCGACTTGAAAACGAACATTTTGCGACTTTTTCGTATGTTTTGCGGTTTTTTCGGATTCTGTACGAATTTTTCGTTACCAATACGATTTTTGCGTAAAAACGCGAGTTTTTCGTATCCATTACGAAAGTTGCGTAAAAAGTTGCGCATTTTTCGTAGCGTTAAAACTTACGCGAAAAGTTGCGCATTTTTCGTAGCGTTTAAACTTAACGCTACGAAAAATGCGCAACTTTTCGCGTAAGTTTTAACGCTACGAAAAATGCGCAACTTTTTACGCAACTTTCGTAATGGATAGGAAAACTCGCGTTTTTACGCAAAAATCGTATTGGTAACGAAAAATTCGTAAAGAATCCGAAAAAATCGCAAAATACCGATCATTACGAAAAAAACGCAATCGGACTCCATTCGACCCGTTCGTGGGTAAGTAAATCAGCCCCTTAGACTCTCCTGCCCTGAAATTAACCCTACTATTCAAAAACTTGGTAGGCCCTGGGCAAAGACCAAAGTGGTGGCACTGTTTAAAAAGTAGTTCAACTTTAAATGCATGTTAAGTTTCATGTAGACAAATCTGAGACTATTTGCAATTGATTTTTGTAACTATAATTATAATTGTAATTATGTAACTTTTTGTTTAGCAGTTCTACGTTATAACATTTTTGCAGCCTGTTTTTGGTTAAGGTCCAGTTTACCTTAGCAACCAGGCAGTCTTTTAAAAGGCAGACTGCAAGATTACTAGGAGAAGTCCTGAATAGAAAGATAAGTGAAAGTTGTAGGTATACATAGCTATTTTTCATTTCTTCATGAAAAAAACATTTTATATTATCTGGTCTCAGTTCCTAATGACCTAATAACCAAACCATTATGATCCACAATCCACCTTTGCAGCAAAGACAAGCTCAATCAGTATTCAATTATTACACAACTCTGTGAGTTGTGAGAGACAGTTGGGACTGGGGATGTTTGCAATTTGTGAATGAATGGAGGCAGAGGTGGTGGTCTCCCACAATCACTGGGCCCTCAGTAAATGGCTTTTTTTTTAGGCAGCCCTGTGGAAATCTGAATATGCCCAAGTATGAACAGTTCATGGTCAAGTAGTACATAAAACATAACATTCCTTCTAGGAATGTGCATGTTCTCTCTGTGTCTGCCTGGGATTCTCCCTGGTACTCTGATTTCCTCCCACACTCCAAGCATGTACAGGAAGGTTTATCTGTTTTTGATAAAACTGAACAGTGTGTGCATGTGTGTGGTGCTGATAGATTGTAAGCTCCACTGGGACAGGGACCAATGTGAATAATCTCTTTAAAGTTCAGAGGAATATGTAGGTGCTATACAAATGTAGGGATCCCCAGAATTTGGCCCCTTAGGTGGGTTCCCATTTAGACAGGCACTTATGTGATTTGGACACCTAAAGGTGGTCCTAGATGTTTCCCTGCATTTCTAACCAGTAACCACTAGGTGGGGTGCTGGGATTAAAAAAGGGAGTGCAGCCATGTTCTGTTAGGTTTTGCTACCCGGGACCTCCCTCTGCACAGAAGCTATCAATGGGTGTTCTAGTTAGTAGCTTCAGTAATAGGTCACTATAGGAGCGACGTGTAGGTCATTATGTTAGAAAGGGCAGACATTGCCCCTCCAGGAGTGATAGTGGGGTTAAGACCCCCCAGCAATCCATCAGCTAGAGATCAGGCCCCAAATTGTCTAGGTAGGTGGGTCAAGTCACCGCTAGATGGGAGATTCCTAATCTGAGAGTGCTCAGGCGAGAGTACCGGGGTGAGTCTTTGTGGTGGGTCCGCCTAGCGTGAGTACCGGGGAGAGCCCTTAGAGAGGGTCTCTTGGTGAGATTACCGAGGGGAGCACCTAGATAAGATCACTCGGCATGAGTACCGTGGGTAACCCAATAGGAGAGAGGTTCTCTAAGAGAGAAGTAAAGGAGATGGTGCCCTGACACATGTATTTCACTCCTGGAGAGGTCTGCCCTCAATAAAGCTATTCATCTGTTTCACTACACCTCTCTCTAGCTGTGGAGTACAGCATTCACACCTCTGTGAGTTTCAGATTTCACCTTTCTGAAGAGTTACATAGTGCCATTGTGATTGGATTAGTGGAAGAGTATATATGCTGAGGACTTCCCATACCAGTCAGTTGAACTGAAGAAGCTGCTCGGATGAGTAGTGAAACGTCTTCAATGATTTCTAAACAAGTCCAGTTGCTTCAAAATTTATTTATACTAGATATACCATGACCTGGATGAATGAAAATCTTCATAGACAGTCTAATATTAAGTTCCCAGGGTGGGAGTTGTAGTCCCACAGGATCAACCCTTGGTGGAGGCACGCCAAACATCATTAACCTGTCCCCCATAGTAAGCAGGGCTCAGGGCTCCTGTTAGTGCCAAAGTAGATAACAAGTTGTCTAATTCCAGGCAGTGTCATTCTGTGGCTACTAAAGCAAATAAAGTGCTGTCTTGTATAAAAAAGGGCATTGACTCAAGGGATGAAAACATAATTTTGCCCCTTTATAGGTCCCTGGTAAGGCCTCACCTTGAGTATGCAGTGCAGTTTTGGGCTCCAGTTCTTAAGAAGGATATTAATGAGCTGGAGAGAGTGCAGAGACGTGCAACTAAACTGGTAAAGGGGATGGAAGATTTAAGCTATGAGGTGAGACTGGAAAAAGAGGCACTTTAGAGGAGACATGATTACTCTGTACAAGTACATTAGAGGGGATTATAGGCAGATGGGGGGTGTTCTTTTTTCCCATAAAAACAATCAACGCACCAGAGGTCACCCCTTTAGATTAGAGGAACGGAGCTTCCATTTGAAGCAGCGTAGGTGGTTTTTCACGGTGAGGGCAGTGAGGTTGGGGAATGCCCTTCCTAGTGATGTTGTGATGGCAGATTCTGTTAATGCCTTTAAGAGGGGCCTGGATGAGTTCTTGAACAATCAGAATATCAAAGGCTATTGTGATACTAATATCTACAGTTAGTACTAGTGGTTGTATTTATAGTTTATGTATGTGAGTGTATAGATTGGTTGGTGTGGGTTGTGTGTGCTGGGTTTACTTGGATGGGTTGAACTTGATAGACTCTGGTCTTTTTTCAACCCTATGTAACTATGTAAAGTAATACCCAGTAGCAGCACAAGCAACAAAAGTGGCTACATAAATATAATATAATAATAATATTACAAAACTTGATACTCAAAAACTTAATATTACAATACCAACTTCTATATTGCAGTAGTCTGGCTTGGTAAAGTTGTTGTAGAAGGTCACAAATAAGTCTTATGGCAGGAATAACTGCTAGCTGGAATTGTTTATTTAACTACCTACACCCTTGCTGTTAGAAACTAAACGGCAAGAGTTGCATGCAAGGCTGCACGTAATCATATGCTTTCTGTATGTAAACAGTACACGCAGTGATAAATTGTTGCCTCGAATCCCACGTGCCTTGGCAGTTACCTTAAACTTCTGAAGTATCAGCCAGTGGATTCATTTTGCATTACTCTCTAGTTTCCAGCCAGCAAACAACAGTTAAAGGGGAAAATAAATCTATTCTGTCTGTTCTTACATACCTACAAGGAGAAAATATTCCTCCCTTTCTGTTGTGTCCTGTTATTACCTGGAATCTAATAAAGCTGTACTTTCCTTCTAAGAGGTAATAGTCACAGAAATGTCAATTAAGGTGATAACCATTTATGGGCATGAATATTACATTGCACTTCAAGCCCACCTTTATGAAAATACACCAGGACTTCTAGAAGGAAACATATACAGTTTTTGACATGATAGCATCATTATAAGGGAGAAGATATAATTATTTATATTATTTATTCAAAATAAGCCAACCAGGTGCCCAATACAAATCCAGTCGGCCACCTTGCCCCTGCACAGCCCCCCCCCCCCCCGCTTGCTCCCGCATGTGAACAAGTGCATCCATGCACAGTGATGTCTGGGGGGGTCAGGGTGTGCAATGGCAAATGGTGGGGGACAGAGAGTGCAGAGTAGGGAAATTAAATAAAAATATTCTTGCACCTCTGCTCTACTAACAGCAGGCTATGATATGTAAATTGTCTGAAGATAAATCAGAATAATATAACGGTAAACATAAGTGGCGTTATTGCAATGGTGGGGGGGGGGGTTTGCTATGCAGGTACCTCTCCTGCCTACCCTTAGTCCTGGTTGTCTCGCCTCTGCACAGTCCTTCCCAGCCCTCCTTCCCACCCACGCATGGGGGGAGATTTATCAAGACACGAATGCTCGTAGTGTTCTTTTAAACGCTCCGAGCGTACTTTCGCCGATTTTTTCGCGCTTGCGCTACTTTTTCGTACGCTTGCGCACAAAATACGGAAAGATTCTGTCGCTGTTTACAATCATTCAGTACAAAAATTTGGTGACTTTCGGATCGCCAATACAATATTATCGTGACTAATACGATTTTTTCGTAAGCATTTTCAGGATATTTGCAATCTTCAGAAATTATCGTATCCAGTCCAAATTTTTCCCATTTGGGATTCAAACTCGTGTTTTAATGAATCGGCCCGGTACTTGCTCAGGTAGGGGGGGTGCACTCATTTGTTTGTGTGCACGGGGCAAGTTTGGGAAGAAGTAACCGCCCAGGTTGCCTAGGGATCCTAACCAATTTTGCCTGCCCCTTGATTAAATGGCAATTAGTCTAAACACTACCCTCCACCAAAATAGGTTTTCTTGTCAAAAAGTTGGGGAAGGCAATTGTACCAGTAACACCATCTTTCTGACTTTTTTATTTATAGTTTTTTAATGATTTGCCTTTTTCTGACTCTTGCCAGCTTTTAAATAGGGGCTCCAACATCTAAAATAGAAATGCTCTGTAGGGCCACAACTGTATTGTGTATTTTATTACTCATTTTTTTTTTATTCATACCCTCTCCTATTCATGTAGCCTGTTATTTAATTCAATGTCTGAATGCTAGGGTAATTTGGACTCTAGCAACCAGATAGCTGCTGAAATTCTAAACTTAAGAGCTGCTTAAGCTAAACAACACAAAAACCACAAATAAAAAATAAAAAACATTGCAAATTGTCTTAGAATATCATGCTCTACATGATGCAAAAGGTTCATTCAATTGTGATCAACCCCTTTTTGTAACTCCAATATAACTCCAATAATGGGACAGATTCAATTCTGCAACAAAAGCTTATTTCATGGTTATCTCCTGAAAACTTAATTGAAATCTACAAGGAAATTTGGAATTGAATTATGAAATGTTTTCCTCATTGACCCAAACATGGCCCAGTATTTCTTATTCCATAGGCTTTTTTTTCTGCTAAGAACCAAGCGTGTAGTGTAAGTTTAGCAGATTTTTACTCAGGAATACTTCATTCACTGTTTATTTTACATAACTACCTGCTTCCAAATATATCCATAAAACTATTGCATAAATAATATGTCATGCTGTGCAAGAAAAACATGTTTATTTGCAACATTCTTGGCAAAACATATTCTACCTGTGGCTTTCTATGTACTTGGGTTCTGGAACTCTCCCACTTGCAAGCAGTTTTCCATTTTAAAATGATCTTACTCAGTGAAATAAAAGCCAAACATTCATCATCCAATTGCCAGGTTTATTAATTAAGGGAGATCGTTATGACAGACAGAAGATTTATATTATAAAGACCGGTTTTTCATATTAGACATGAAAGGTGTAGTATTATCGAAATGACAGGCTGGGTTAAATGTATTACAATTATTAAACACAAATGACTGTATTACCTGTAGCCCTGACACTGTGTATAATGGTAAAGAGGATAATTTACTGTCTTCAGTAAAAAGTACATTACACTTATACCTCATCGCAGATACATATAACAAGGATTCATTTGTAAAAGTAATCATTTATAATAAAAGGTACGTTTGCTTTTGAATTTTCATTGTAAAGCAATAAGTTACAATGAGAAGCATTCTTCGTTTGTAAGAAAATACAGCATTTGTTAAAAAAAAAAACAGGTTAAAGGGGATTTTAGCCTGATATAACTGTGTCTGTTTTGCTTTTGTAGCTTTTTAATTATTTGCTTTTGTAGTCTTTAATCTGAAATATAGAAGGTGCTATAGCTGCCTGGCATTTTAGCCGAGTCCTATTCATCTTTTAGTCTGTCATTCAAATTTTAGAGTCAGATTAAAGTCATGAAAAACAGGAGAGCAACACAATATTATAGGAAAATGAAAGCTATGTATAAAATGTAGGAGCCCTGGGGAACCCTCCTGCCCTCCTACTGAGCTGCAGCAGTGCACTCCCCCAATATCCCTGTTTGCCAAACCTATTCCCATACTGCAGAGTAGTGCTGCACAAACTGCTGGGCATCATCTTTCCCCTAAAGCAATTTGAGTGAGCATTTGCAATTGAAGTCAGGTCTGGAGTAGCTGCAATTGCACATATTCAGTATGTGCATGGTGCGAGATGGTACATGCCGTCGCTGCTGTGATACTTTGCATCTTGGGAACAGGCATATATACCAAAAGTATATTTAAATATGAAGATGTACTTTAATTAGATAGTTTACCTTTAACTTTTATTATGTTATGGCATATTCTTATCAACCTTTTATTTGGCTAGCAGGGTGAAGGGGGGGTTACTGAACCCATCAACCACACCACTGTTGCCAAGTGAGGCTACACTTTTACTGTTATTACTGTAATTGCAGCTGTGCTAGAGGGCCAGAATAGATAGATAAGTATCTATCTATTCTGGCCCTCTAGCACAGCTGCAATTACAAACCAGAGAGGTGCTGTAAAAAAGAGTTAAAAAAGATGACTAAACAAGACTAAGGGGCACATTTACTAAATGCATTTTTTTCTGGCCTTGAAAGTCGATATGGTATAAATTTGAAGTAACCACGATAATTTCTGTAGTTCTAAAATGTCTCGCCAGTGCTTTTATCATTCATATGAAAATATCACAATCGCATTTCGAAAGTCACAGAATTTTTGGGGCTGAAAATTTTGTGACATTCGGAGCGCAAATGCGATATTTTCGTACGTAATTTGATGGGGCATGTACAATGCTCAATACTGCTTAGAAAGCATTTTACCATTTTTCTTAACTGTTTAGCCACAGGGGACCTTGGTGTCTCTCAAGTCTCTTGTTTTATCTAATTGCTGATTGGTAAGTAGCGATGAGTGAGGTTTTTTCAGCAAGCATGGATTTGCAGCGAATTTCCACATTTTGCCATTGTCGAATTGTTTCACAAAACTTCAGGGAAAATTCACAGAGGAAAAAAAGGCATTTAGTGAATTTTGCTGTTGTTTTGCGAAAGTTTCAGCGATACAAAATGGGATAGATTCGCTCATCACTATTGGTTAGTACAGGAAATGGTACAATTTAGAGCCTATAATGTTAAATGAACTCTGTCTCAGTTCTGCCTGAGAATGTGTGTGTGTATTTTGATCATTACATATTTTTACTAATTGTGTCCCCTTTTAACAGGCCAAATACCCTAAATCTATGCTCTATACTGCTGGTTTGACCCAAGGTTTGAAATTCTGCTGAAAATAATTAATAAATGTTCTCATTAGGCCTAGGCTGTGAGCCTGAATTAGAACAGAAACAAATATACCCAGTACTACAGCATACTGTATATGTGTCACTGCTCCCAAATCCCAGCAAGTTTATGTATTTATTTGGTGGGGGTGAAATTACAAATGCAGTTACCCTACATCTTTCATTCCCATGGCACATGTGGAGACTTGTTGTGTGAAATGCCAGGTGCGCCTTTTTCATTTTTGAAATATGGCATTGAAATGTAGCTGACAAATGAACAACAATTTCTCACCAGCACAAGGAGAATTCCGTAACAAGAGAAAGCCTTTAATGTATTCAAGGATGTACATGGAGGTTGAACTAAGGGGCATGCTTGGGGCCCAATGGCTACAGCTAAAGGATAGATTCCATTATGGCAGGGGGCATTTGTACCATTAGTAGTGGGCCCACCCAGTACTATACTGTTCTATGCCATGTCAAATCATATATTTTATAACTCACCTGTGGAAGAGAAGGGTAAATAAATGGATCAATATTAATGCCTCTATAAATGTGATATTAAATTGTGACTGTTTTTAAATTATATGTGTGTTTTTATGGAAAATATAGTATGTGATGATTTCAGTCAAACCTTGACAGTTAACTCCCAAGTCATTTGTATTCCATTTAATTATGTATCATTTCTTATAATGTTGATGCAAAATGACTACACAAAGCACATTGGTGTCTCAGAACTAAGCCTCAGAACTAAGTCTGTGATCAGTGGCTGGGCACAGTGGGCTAACTTATTTTATATTTCCTTTACTAGACCTTTTTATTACTAATTCTCTTTAAGGCCCTGATCCTATGCTTTAGTAGAAATATAACCAATCTGTTTGAATGTATTTGAATTAGTGTGATATTGTGTCCCAAGCTTGTAAGGGTGCATAGAAGACATCAACAAACCACGACTATGGTGGCAAAAAGGCCACATATTCATTTTGAATTGTTGAATCAAAACAGCAGAAGACGTTAAGTCATTAATGTAGGATTCAAGGAGACAGGGCCACAGCTATGCCCAGCTATAGAGCTATAGGTCTTCAGTCTGAAGCTCAGGAGCAAGAAGAGTTTTAGGACCCCTAGTAAATTATTTGATATTTGACTTCTTGAACCTCCTAGGTTTGGGGTTACACAGTAAGTGCTGTTTATAAGGACAAATGTAGTAAATCAGTTTGTGTTTTTATAGAAGCTCTGCTAGTTTTGCTTAAAGTAATACAAAAACACCTGTCAAGATCCTATTACTCTCCCATGCTCTGCAGACCCACCTGACTTATATCAACACCGCAGCTTACATTATTTATTCATATGTTTTAAATTGAATTAACCAGTTCCCGGGCATATGATTTGTCACATTCAGAAAGTTTGGCATTTTTCACTATTTCTTCTGTTGAAAGAGATAGATCACTAGAAATGTGCTTAAAGGGCATCTGAAGCCTTACAAAATGTTATTCCTGGCATGATGTGTAGGGCTTACTGTACTGCCTAGAGGCACAACAGCCCTGTGACAGTACATATCCATGGCTCTGATGCTGTCCCCTGTAGCTGACACTCTTTTTTGATCTTGTTTTTGGCTCGTTGCCTGGAGCCTGAAGCACTTCACAAGCTTCTTGCCCTCTGGTTTGCTGTAGGTAAGCTTGGTTTGACAGTGTGGGAAAAAGGGTATGCTGAACTGATGGGGCTACAAGTCTACAACTGTCATTGTGTGAAGCCAGTAACACCTAAACTTAGAAGAAATTGTATACATTTTAATATAATGCAGTGTAACCCCCTAACTGATAAAAACTTTGTGTTTCCATCAGAAACACTACTATACATAAGTAAACTGCTGTGTAGGCATGGGGGCAGCCATTTAAGCTGAACTTGGGCTATAGGGCACATATTTACACAGAAGAAAACAGATAAACTGTGTAGAATACTGTGGTATTAGTTTCTATAAAATGAAAAACATTCTGTATAAAATATGACATTTGTTGCCAAGAAATAGTTTTTAGTAGGTGCTGAATGCAGATAAATTTTAAGGTCTCATTTACTTAACTTGCAACATATGAGGTGTAAAAGGAGGTGCAAAAGTATTGCTCTGGAAAAAAAAGTAAAGATAAAATTGAATACAACGATTCGCCTGCTGAAACTTGCTGAGATCATGTAGATGTCAATGGCAGAGCCCCCCTTCCTTTCCTTGAAGACCTTTCTTTTGTATTGAAACTTTCAGAGGTCTGATTTTATTTGAATGACTTTTGATAGATATACAATCAAATATTCAAGTGGATTACCTGGGTGCCAGTGCTGCAGGTACAGTATTTGGAATAACTCTAAATTTTACATCTTTATTTTACATTTTCATTAAAACCATCTATTGGATATACACATACATATATATAAGTGTATATCCAAGGAAATCACACTTAACCCCTACTGAATTAATACAATCTGTTGGGCTTATTTATCAACAAAAGTCATTTGTGCACCTGGGCAGTAACTCATGGCAATCATTCACATTTTGCTGTGATCGCTCTACCTGTAGTTGGCTGTAAAAACATCATTGGTTGGCTGTTATCGTTTACTACCTAGCAAATATGCCCAGTATTGAAAAATGAGCACCACCAGATGCCAGCTGAGACAGAGACCCCTTTAATAAGACACTGCAAGTTTCAAATCTCCAATTACTCCATATGGATCTAAAACCCCCACCAAGGGTTGTATTTTATTGTCCCACCCAAGTTATAGCACTTCTATTATGCATTAAAAATGAATACTTGTTAATGTTAACATTTGCTGCTATATACTGTAAATGGTATAGAGCTTGTAGCCATATGCTTTTACATTAAATGAGTGCCCTAATGGTTAGCGCTTTAATAAATACAATAGAACTCAATGCCCCTGGATATTGCTGGGTTAAGAGGGCAGCTGTATGGGTTTGCCTACACAACAGAATATTTATTAGCGACTCTGTAAACTTATTTAGATTATTATTCTGAGCACTTTTGCATTTTACATCAATTGTAACATTTTAGTGGCTCTAAGATTTTTGCATTTTTAGACTGCTTATACCAGTCGTTTGGCTCACCTGGGAGTCAGTAACCATAGGGATAATTGAATAGAGGAAGTACATAGAAAGTACATAGACAGTTAGGGTCGCTGATACTCTGACCTTTATATGAAACCATTAATACAGATTGCAAAAGTGCTGAGTAAATTTACTTCAACTGATTTGAAGTTAATGTGCATAATTAGTAGTGCATTAAATCCACTTTTCCTACTTCTTCCTAATTTGGCAGAATACTAAAACATCCATAAAGAATTCCTGAATCTGAACTAAACACAAATCCTAATTTGTGTACGACAATTAGTTTAATCCCAGGGGATTATATCTGCAATTGACTTGATTAGGTGATCTAAAGTTATATTAGTCCCCTAATGGCCTACTGTAGGTGCTCATTTATTAACACTGGGTAAATTTGCACCTGGGCAGTAACCCATAGCAACCAATCAGCTTTTTCAGCCATCAGCAGGTAGAACAATGAAAGCAAAAATTGTATTGGTTGCTATGTAAATTTTCCCAATGTTAATAAATGATCCTGTGGGCTGCAAGAGTTTGGATTTGGTTCAGTCAGGCATTTTAATTTTTCCAAATGTAAATTCCAAAAAGGATTGAATTCTTCTGAATCCTGAACCAATTCCAGGATTTGGTGCATCCCTATGCATAATGTACTCCCAGTGGTCCCAGTTTAGAAGAAAACAGTCCTGACTCACAGTCCCTACAAGGAGTGGCCTTACCATAGAGAGTCTGCATGCCTGGCAATGACTGAGACACGCCCTAAACTGTCTCTTGTTTTAATATTTAAAAACTGGGAGGTATATGAGAATGCTACAAAGGGGAAACAAATGATGGCAATAGTATCCCTTTTAGACACAAGTCCATTTGTTCAGCTGATTTTTTTTGAAAATACAATATACGCAATGCATCATATCAATAATATGATATAGATCCTTATTGTACGCTTGCATTGTAGTTTTCTTTCCATCTGTTACAAATGTTGTCCTTATTCCACTTTTCACAAAGGCTATTGGGCAATCCCAATGATCTGTCTGCAGCTACACACTGATCTTGGTCACCAAAAGCAAGATAGCACATAGCCTGCCCTCTCCTGAATCAGCTGCTCTATCAATATAAGAATGTCTGCAGGAGATCAAATCCAGATACAGGAATTGTTTTATAACTTTGTAAGAGGATCCTTTCCTGGAAGCAAGATCAATGTTATATGAGCTATTCAACCTAAAATAGTTCTGAAAAAATTATCACATAGAAAGCCTAATGAATGTTGCACAGATAACACATTCCTTATACATTTGCTAAACTTAGCTTCTCAGCTCTTTCCCCGGATTTAATACAGTGAGTGTCATGCTGGAAAATTCAGAACAAAATGTTAAATCTGTTCAAGTCTTCAAGCAACTATACAAATAGTATACAATTAAAGGGGAAATATACATGCATGCAGCAAGTACTGCAAAGATTTTCACTTGGTTGAAACTTTGTTTAAAGTAATTTTTTTCTCTTGCAAGTATTATATATATTAGTATATATATATATATATATATATATATGCAGCAATGTAGGAGCCTAGAATCAATGTAGGTCATTTATAAAACCCATGATATAAAGAGAATATTAATAAAATAAAAGTAGCAACAGTCGTGCAAGGGTCTTAATGCAGTTACTGCCCCTTGAATTTAGATACCAGGATAAACACAAAAAGTTATTATTCAGGGGCATAATGTACTTAGTAACTTTCTTTTTATAAGTATTTCTGATTTTGCAGGTCCCAAGTCTAATTATATAATTTTAGCATATTTAATTGGGTCACTGACATATTTTCACAGCAGATGAATACAAGTAGCACACAGATTTGAGGGCTGTAGGAAATTTCCAGTGCTCTGTAAGGCGCAACCTAAAGGAACCTCATGGTAGGCATGAAGCTCAGAGGAGGCCTTTCTCTACATGTATACCTAGTAGGGCCACTTTTTACAAGTATAATTACAATTAACATTAAGGTATTGTAACCTCTATTTCAGCTCAATAGCTGCCTTCCCGGACTAGTACCAGTAGAACATGGGTTACACTGTACTTTTTCACCCAGAGTGGGCCTATGCTAAGTGGAAGAGGAAGGTGAGTGTGTTGTGCAACTACACCTTTCTTGCTGCTATACAGAAAAATAAAACAGAGGGCGCCAGAGGTTCTTGCAAACAACAAAATGACAAGTGTTTATTGAACATCCATAGGGTTTACTCACAATACAGCTTCTCTGAGGCAAATGGTACAGGCTAAATCGCATGCAGAGTGTAACACAGACTCCTAAGGACAGACTTGGCAGGAATCTCACTTCACCTCTTCAACACCCCATAGTGGATCCCCTCAGGGAATTCTCTCTCATAAGTCCCTATTCACGTGGATCCCTACACTACAGGTAATGTAGCCTGGGAGAGATTCCTCCAAAACTGCCAGTCTTATGTTGGTGCTCAGAACTGCTCTTTCTAGCTTAACCACACCTGCTTTACACCCCTAGAGTGTACTATTATGGTAACTACACCTGCCACTATCTAAAGTCATTCACAGGGCCCTGTTCCCTGACTTTAACTAGGCCTGTGTCCAAGGCTCACAGCAAAATCCACACTGTTCCTCAGGTGGAAGCAAAGAGGAAGTGCCACTCCTTTCACAGCACTATATCAGTGAGGCAGGAAGTGGTCACCATACCTGCTAGCCAATAGCATACATATGTAAGTGAACTTACTTAGATACATTTTCTTCTCCCCAGAAACTAAGAGAACTGAACCTGTAGGTATTTAAAGCCATAGGGGCCATTTAACCCTATGGGTCCCTACAGTATAATAAGGTTATTTAACCAGACAGTTTGGAGCAGACTGTCCTTGTGTTCATTTTTTTTTTTTCTGAGAGAATTTCTCAGTGTGAAAAGTAACATGGATCAAAACACCAAAAGGAAACACGAGCGAACTTATGTTTATCCCTGAATAACATGAAGGTTTACATTCCATTTATATTTTCATGTTAATATATCTAGGAAAACTTTACACATAATATACATTTAACAATACATATACTATAGGCCATGCTTCCTATTGCACATACTGTACAAATTCTGTTATTGTAAGTGCACATTATAGCTAGAATAACTGATTTACTATAGACAGGTGCACAAGAGCTCATGCTTAGAACGTGCCCATAGTGCCATTGCCCTCCATGCCTTGTACTGAAATCAAGTGCAAGGTACAAAGCACTGTTCCTGCTTTATGGTCTTGAAACATGTGTAAGGTAAGGGTGTAACTGGTAATGCCCATGCACCCCTCATGTGCTGCTTCTGCTTCTGTAGTATGTAGCTCTAATGGCAAAGGCAGTAACATATGCAATTCAGTGAGGAATTGCACTTTAGGGTTCCAGACAAAACTTTGGTATTGCACTTACAATCAGACCTTTATTCCAACATGAGGAGCTCGGCCGCAGAGAGCGCAATTATGTATGGAGAGAACCTCAACATAGAATAGCTGCAATAAACAATATCTGCAATATAGATATCTGAAGATGATAGCCTTCCAGTTAGGACCTCAGCTCTTGATCTTGTGCAGTTCTGGTGTAAGAAACAGAGTCTGAAAAGTGAGCAAGCAGATCCTTCCTGCAGTGTCTTTCCAGAAAAGGAACAGAAGAAAATGGACAAAAAAAGATTTAGAGACAGCTATGTCATCAAGAGAAAACAAATCCTGAACCACCAATTGTTACTGCTGTAGTTGAGGGAGTCACAAACATAAAGACAAAAAGTTAAACATTTACTGTCATTAAGAAATGAGCCTTCGCTGTTTTCAGAATCACTTTACACTAAACAGGGCTTCTCGTGCAACATTCACATCTGGGCCAGAATAAACATTAGCTTGCAAACAGGCCACACTGTTGGATAGATACAGAAGGTTGTTTTGAGGCTAATTTTTACATTTTTAAGTAAACTGTTGTGCTCCTGTATGCATAGACAAGAGAGAAAACGTTTATAAACCTTTCAGTAGAAGCATTTAAAAGCAGGGGAAGCTGTAGGTAAGAGGTAAGGTCACAGAGTGCCACTTCCCTTAGGCATGCATTCTATGATTCCCAGCCCAGTGAATATGGGACAAAGAAAGAAGTGTCCTTTCAAACTGCTCAACACATGTTTAGTTCTTCTCCTTTAAATCAGGAAGAACATTGGGGAAAGTGCTTTTTTTAGGTAAGGTTTTCACACTTTTTGGGGTTTAAAATCTCTGTCGTTCTCTATTTTTTGAGTGGACCAACCTTAGCTCATAAAAAATTTATGCACACTTCTATCGTTGTAGCATTAGCTTTGCTATAGTTCCAGGGTATACAGGATAAACATAAGAATATACCCCACATATTACTCTCTGGCCTCAGACTGGGCATCCATCCAATTCACTGGGCCTCCCATTAGGGCAAATGATAATGAATCACACATGACAAGCGTTAACCTCATTAAAGCTAAAATACCTAGTTCAGTGATGCCCATTCCAGAAAAAAAGAGAAAAGTCATTGAAGTTTGGACTTTTATTCATACTTTTCTTCTTCAACAAATATTTTGTGTGAAGTATATCTTAGCACACTGTGCTTCTAGGCTGGATCATGAGGGATTTAAGTCATTAAATGTATTTCCTTCTATTTATCATTCCAAAACAAGACAAATGGCTATTGAACACATACGCAGCGGTACATATAGATGGACTGGACTTTATTAATGTATCTTGCACACTCAGTATGTATGGTATATCACTCATTTCAGCAGGGAAATGGTATGGCTGAGCATTTCAGATGCTTCAGTAAAGTGGAGTTCTACAGCTTTAAATACTAAAAAGTAGCACTAAGGAGAAATCAGCTAATATGTTACTTGTTTTGCTACATTACCTAACCTTGCTTATTAAGGACATAGCAATTTAACAGTTTTATGATGCTTTGTGGCCCACCCTCAGGTATACAAATACACCTTAGTCAGGGCTAAACAATCCCTGATATTCAGAAGTAATATGTTTTAGAAGAGCTGCGGAGTGCTGAGCAGTCATTGTTTTGATGGGTAAATATAATAAGACTGATTTGTCTGTGTTTACACAAAAAACAGCTAACAGCAATATGTGATTAAGATGTGAGGTGTGGCATAAGTATCACTCTTAAAAACTCTAATATGTATGTGTGGATGCAGATAAAGCATGTTGTCATTGTAGCTTGGCGTGTACTTGATTTACTGTATGTCCACTCTCAAGGAAAGACTTCCAAATTGTTTTGATCATTGATTAGTACCAGAAGCTTTGCTTAACCTATACTTGTGTAATTGTGTTAATGGATTGCAGTAACCAAAACAAAAGCATCAGTTCCCTCTTCTGTCACCATTAATTGACCAATACATTCACTGTCCTTTAGAGAAGCAAACCAATATTGACTGTGATATATAAACACTAGTGATGAGCGAATCTGTCCCGATTCGCTTCGCCTAAAAATTCTCAAAACGACAGCAAAAAACGAAAAATGCACGAAACGTGTTTGTTTGAAGTGAACTTTTTTTTTTTTTGTAACTTCTTTTTTATTAAACATAGTCAGTAATAGCATGGCCGCAACTTTTTTGATGTGCGACAAATTTTTCTACACCAAATTTTCTCTGAAGTTTTGTGAAACAATTTGCCAATGGCTGCGAATCTATGCCTGGCAAAAAAATGTGCCCATCACCAATAAACACATATTTGCTTTGGACATTCATGGAACTATAGCTGAGATATCAAACTATTAGTGTGTCTATCAAGTGTCTATGAACTAAGGTGGGCCCTCACCAAATATTGGACTTCAAAGGGGGAACTCAGATTGAAAAAGGCTGACAACCATTGGTATATATATATATAGTAATATACAATATAAATATGAATTATTTTCACTAAATATTTTAGCTTTATATCAACCCCCCCCCCCCCCCAAGAATAATTACATACTTTTCTGAATTCTAATTTTGAGCAGAAGTTGTATGATGATAGTTGTAGAGACCAATCTGGAACCAGATTCCAGCAGCACACTGATGTGAAGCTCCAGACCAACAGTGTGATTCTGGAAGGAAATCATTGAAATTCCAGTCCTCTTTCTACTGCCTGCTGTGAGTCTTCCCCACACTAGTGTCGGGGAAGCTAGAACAATAAATCAAAATGGTGACAGGTGTGGCTTAGACTACAGATGTTTTAAAGGCAAACACTGAATAAGAAGAAGACAATAAAATAGCTATGATTTTTAGTGAATCTGCCCCATGTTGCTTTGCCAAAAAGTTGCAGAATGGCGGCTACTGCACAACTTTTCTGATGCACTCAATAACTTTGCATATCACTAATGATTTTCAGTCAAGAGCATGGCTTGATTTCCAATCCAAAAGGGGAATATCTGTGTAAACTTGACGTGCTCTTTATAATGGACATGTTCTAATAACTGGACACCTACTGGTGACCCAAACCAACAGCCCACCTAAGCCCACTCATCAGTTTTAAATATTTTCTAAATGTCAAAACTACTTAAAGACTAGCTCATTGTCTCTTTGAGTCTCTGTTATTGGCACTTTACACTGACCGAATCATAAACCTCAAGACAGGTTTTGAAATATTACTTTTATTTCCCCCAAACCACCCCCAGTTCTCTTGCATTCTTCTGTGAGAGTCAGTCTCCTTTTATTCTTCCTAGAGCAGATGTTCACTGACTCATCTAATTTTCTTGGCTCCCACACATTCTTCTTCAGACTTCACAGCCTTCTTGTAGGTTTCTCTGGCATGATTGCTGGCCTCCTTTTAACTACTAGCCACAGCAATCCCATGCTTTTCATAAGTCAAAAAATGATCACCTTCTTCTCTTAACCTCAGTCACACAAAGTCACCCCATACAGTACGAGACATACTGCACACAACAGAAGATTTCATGTAATGCAGCTTGGGACTATATCCTGTTCTGATATACTGTCAGCCAGGTTAAAATTAGAGGAAAAATTTCATTCATCCAGGTCATGGTATATCTAATATAAGTAAATCTAAAGCAACTGGACTTGCTAAGTAATCATTGAAGATGTTTCATCCAAACAGCTTCCCAATATAGGGGTCTTAGTGAAAAACTGCTCTTAGCAATGTAATTACAGTCTTACTGGATACATTTACACACCTTAGTATGGCTGTGTGCATTCTAGCATGCCCCTTTGCAGTACCCTATTTTACTTAGCTATTAGTATCGCATTGTATTCTCTACATATGTAATGTGACCTTTAATCAGTTCCTTTGAGTAATGGCATGTATCAGACTATGTATGTCTTTAAGGTAATGCTCATTCTTGATGATGTATAGAAAAAGAAGCAAGGACTTTAAACAGTGGTGTAATTATTGTGGAGGCAGGGGTTGCAAATTCACCATGGCCTGCAGGGGATAATGCAGCAATTTTATTAAGTAAGGAGGATGGTGGATATGAATGTGCTTGTGGGGCTATAGTTATGCTGCTGACCCTAAAGGCAAAATGCAGAGAACACCTAAAGCTGTACATACTGTACACGTACCGATATTATCATATGGAACAAGGTTTTTATATTTGGGGCATGTATGGTGGAACGACGAGACAACTGACACTGCAAATAGTGATGAGTGAATCTGTCCTGTTTCGAGAAACGACAAGAAAATTCATGGTGAAAAATCCACAAAACGCATTTGTCATGCGACTTTTTATGTCGCCCGCATCTTTTATTTTGGAGCCACTGCACCCAATTTTGACGCAACCACACCAATTTTTGATGCGACCGCATCCAATTTTTTGGACGCACAACAAATTTTTCTGTGGCAGATTTTCACTGAAGTTTTGCAAAACAATTCACCAATGGGGAAATTTGGAAATTCGCTGTGAATCCATGCCTGGCGAAAAAATTCGCTCATCACTAATCGCAAAAGCCTTAGATATCGGTCATCTCGTTGATCAGGCGCAAAAGCTGCATTTAGGGCTGAGTCGTCAGATAGGGGTAGAAGTCCTATTGTTGCTACTTCCTTATCTGGCAATTTGGTAGGAACTTTCATTAAAAAAGGTCGTAATTGTACCGTGTATAGCCAGCTTAACACACTTTTGGAATTTAGCTGCTATGCAATGGTTATTCATTCTAAGCATTTGTTAGACAGAAAGAAAACTAGGGGGTGTAAAGTCTTGACACGCACGCACAGAAGGCTTTGGTTGTAGATTTTATTTAACAGACTGTAAAGCTGTTCACTCTACTTAGTTACATAGGGTTGAAAAAAGACCAGAGTCCATCAAGTTCAACCCATCCAAGTAAACCCAGTAATACTAACTGTAGATATTAGTATCACAATAGCCTTGGATATTCGGCTTGTTCAATAACTCATCCAGGCCCCTCTTAAAGGCATTAACAGAATCTGCCATTACCACATCACTAGGAAGGGCATTCCCCAACCTCACTGCCCTCACTGTGAAAAACCACCTACGCTGCTTCAAATGGAAGCTCCGTTCCTCTAATCTAAAGGGGTGACCTCTGGTGCGTTGATTGTTTTTATGGGAAAAAAGAACATCCCCCATCTGCCTATAATCCCCTCTAATGTACTTGTACAGAGTAATCATGTCCCCTCACAAGCGCCTCTTTTCCAGAGAAAACAACCCCAACCTCGACAGTCTCACCTCATAGTTTAAATCTTCCATTCCCTTAACCAGTTTAGTTGCACATCTCTGCACTTTCTCCAGCTCGTTAATATCCTTCTTAAGGACTGGAGCCCAAAACTGCACCGCATGCTCAAGGTGAGGCCTTACCAGGGACCTATAAAGAGGCAAAATTATTTTTTCATCCCTTGAGTCAATGCCCTTTTTTATACAAGACAGCACTTTATTTGCTTTAGTAACCACAGAATGACACTGCCTGGAATTAGACAACTTGTTATCTACAAAAACCCCTAGATCCTTCTCCATTAAGGAAACCCCCAACACACTACCATTCAGCAGATAGTTTGCGTTTATATTATATCTACCAAAATGCATAACTTTGCACTTATCAACATTGAACCTCATTTTCCAGTTTGCTGCCCAGTTATCTAATTTTGTCAAATCACTCTGCAAAGCGGCAGCATCCTGCATGGAATTTATAGTTTTGCACAATTTAGTGTCATCAGCAAAAATAGAAACAGTACTGTCTATACCCTCCTCCAGGTCATTAATAAACAAGTTAAAAAGCAAAGGACCAAGGACTGACCCCTGCGGTACTCCGCTAACAACACTGGTCCAATTAGAAAATGTTCCATTTACCACCACTCTTTGTACTCTATCCTTCAGCCAGTTCTCTATCCAATTACAGATATTATGTTCTAGGCCAATATTCCTCAATTTGATCATTAACCTTCTGTGAGGTACTGTATTAAACGCTATACATGACTTTTTTTGTAAACCATAGAGCCTAAGATACTCCCTGGCTACTCTAG
The DNA here is from genome assembly GCF_000004195.4 of Xenopus tropicalis. Classification (NCBI taxonomy): domain Eukaryota; kingdom Metazoa; phylum Chordata; class Amphibia; order Anura; family Pipidae; genus Xenopus; species Xenopus tropicalis. The sequence continues at coordinate 35,977,241 of NC_030685.2, forward strand.
AGGGTGCCCTCTAATGTCAGCAGTGCTGTATAACTATAAACATGAACAGAACATAATAACTCATTTCCTAACTGGGCTACCATTAAACACTACAGGAAGAGGCCTATAGAGACCTCTAAACCCTTGTAACCATATTTGAATTTTGGTATGGCTAAGGTTGAAAAGAACCAGAACTGAACTCTAACCTGCTACAGGTATTTACAGCTATGTGCATACATTTGGCTAACCCAAACCTGTCATTAATATCACTGAAGGTTACTCCAGAAAGGTTCAAAATGTAATTATTATGGGGGACTTTTGCAGTGTGTTCCATAAAAGTTTATACTCTGTCTTAAGCTAGGACCTTCCCATTGGTTCGTTGATATGGCCCTCTTTCAGACAGGCCCCTGAATCCCTAAAAAGGAGGCCCATAACCTGCAGAAATTATATTTCAAATATTTTCTTGAGGTAGGCAAGAGCCACATATAACAAAAATATCCTGTGACCGGGACAAAAGTTTAGAAAATAATTGTGAATTATAAAGAAAATAAAGAAAGGTGCCTGGGAAAGACTGGTACAAATCTTATCACTGAAACCCTTACTAAATACTTTAAATTACAGTAAGGATTTTAAATTACATTGGGCAGGGGAGTACTGTATTTCCTGTGTGGTGCATATATTGAGAGTTTGCAATACTAACTGAATGTTTAAGGATTATATTTTGTTTATTATGTCTTTCTCTCTCTCTTTTTAGCTCCATGTATGAAAAGGATGTGCAATTCTGTAAACTATGTGTATGTGCACATTAGACTTGACCTTTCTGGTGACCATATGGTGCTTGTAGTTTTGCCTTCATACAGTATATGAGAACACACAGCATCACTCATGAGTTAATGGTATTTGAAAGCCAGTAAGGATTTTATCCTCTTCGCTTTCATGCACATGTTTAAAATGCTTGATGAATGGACAGCTGTAATATCCACAACTCTGCTTTATATTGGGCTGTGCCATTTTTCAGCAATTGTTTTTTCATGTTAAATGGAGCACCTGTATTTGACTAGAATATTTTATATGCGACGTATATTCTAGTCAATATACATGCAGGATAGCTGACAGTATTTAATCTAAAAGTGACACATGTAACAGCAGTCATTTTGCCACAGTTTACACCCTAAAATGTTTCATTATTTATATAAATGGGGCTGGCAAGTTATAAAGCACCATTATACAGTACCATTGTATTCACTAGGTAAGTGCCTGGATGCCTAGATATAAAGTGGAAAATATGTTGAAATTCAAAATATTGTCTTTTTTATAAATACTCAGCTTTAAAAGAAATCTTTCGCTTCATTATGACTTACTTTCCTCTCTTTCCAATATATCCTCATGACCTAAACAATGTTAAATTATTTCATCATAAGACCCGATTCCCCACTATGTCTGGCAAAATGGACATTGGAATTTTACTAACTGTCAATAAGGGGGTTATTGCATTGCAGCTGAAAAGAATGAGATGTCAGTGACATTTTACTTTCTTAATGACATTTTCATTACTACTATACCTCACTTTGCTAGAAAATGCTGAAACATTTCAAATAGACAATTCTAACACTTCAAACTGGCAAAATGATATCATGTGGTAAACATTACTATTGTGATGGTGAATAAATAGGGCCACAAATGCATAGGGAGTATAACTACTGTCCCCAGAGCACAGAGCAATTCATCACAAGTTGAGGTGAATATTTATACCTAGGTTATGTATGTAGAGTAGTACATACATACATACAAGCATGGCTTCATAATCACAGTACTGTATTATTCAGGGAAGCTTGTGTTTTATTCTCACTGTCACCCATACAGGTAAAATAAAGGTACCCTGTCTGCATATAATAACTGTACTTACATGGGTTGGATACTATCTCTTCGTATATCCTTTTAGAAAACTTGGAAGGTTGTTTCTACTGCATTGCATTTTTATCATTTGTTTTTTTTCTCTTTCACAACCCTAATGTCATTAGAATGGCAGACACCCAAAAGATAAATGTAATCCCAAAAATCCCAAAAAATCACAACCCTAATGTCATTAGAATGGCAGACACCCAAAAGATAAATGTAATCCCAAAAATCCCAAACCCAAAAGATAAATGTAATCAAGGCATGTAAATCAAAGTAATGTAACTGAAACACAAGCATCAAGACAAATTTACACATTTTGTACTGTACCTAGAACATATGGCTGAGCTCATTCCTGTGTTCTAATATGTTTCCTTTGATTTTACATGCCTGGATTGGAGTCATTTTGTTAGTGCCTGCCAAGCTTATCCATAAACTTTATCCACATCTAATGCTCTAGTCCCAGGGCAGGGCACCTGAACTTTCCATTTTACCAGTCAGTTACACCTTAGCCATACTTCTTGGAAATTTTTTATATACCTAATGCCATTAGACCATACATGCTAAATTACTTGGTCATGCAATATGACCCAACAAAAGAGCTCTGGTTGGTAAGAAAAAGAAAGGTGATTGTCAGACATTCAGAGGTTTACACCAACTGTAGAAAACACAATCAATAACTCTGACCCAATGTGTGTATGTATGTAGATATAACTTAATGTAAATAGTAGTACTAAGGTATGCAGGACTGTAAAATATAGAAAAGTATACACAGGGAGGGCTAATATGTTGATTATAATAATACAGAGTTTAAGTGTCATGTGGTAAAAGACACAGTAGAAGGAAGTGTTCAAGGAGAGCTGCAATGAATAATTAGCATATCTCCCATTAAGCTCCTCTTCTCCAGTGAAAACAATCTCAATTTGGCCAGCCTATCCTTATAAATGAGACTTTATATGGCACTTATCAGCTTAGTCATGCATCTTTGGACTTTCACGGAGATCAATTTTATTGTACATTTTTTATTTATGAGCAAAGATTTTTATGGTTTTAAAGAATGTCGAAAATATTGGTTAGCAGATATGTCTCCCAGGAATACCGCTTTCAACAAAGTACAATTACCTTGATGACTTTTTATGCTCCTGCCTGACATTGGTTGCTAATGCTAAGTATGTTATCCATAAATACCCCCAGGTATTTCTCCATCGAGGATTTGCTTAATGTAGTCCCATATATAGTTCCATGTATATTTTCTTATATATCTTTAAATCCCAAGTACATAACCTTACACTGAACATCATCTGAGAGATTGCCAATTTGTCCAGATCCTCCTGTAATGGTGGCCATACATGTTACAACAATGATCGCTCATTCACTCCACTAAAGTTAAGAGCTGAATTGTCAGATATGCCTGAAGAAACAATATAATCCTTATATTATAATATAATATTGGTCCATGTATGGGCAACCTTAAGCTGGCCATACACATGGCGATCTGACGATGTTTCGTGCAACCATCGGTCGCACGAAACATCGTCAGATCCGCCACACACCATTCAGGGCTGAATCGGCAGGTAAGGAGGTAGAAACAATAGGATTTCTACCTCCTTCTGCCGATTCAGCGCTGAAGGGAAATTTTGGTCAGGCGCCTTCTATGGCGCCCGATCAAAATTTTCAAACTGGTCCAATCGGTGAGTCGGCCGATATCAGCAGCTTCCTGCGATATCGGTCGACTCGCCGAAATACCATACACGCACCGAATATCATACAAAACGAGGTTTCGTACGATATTATCGGTGCGTGTATGGCCACCTTTAGGATGCCACATCCTGGATGGAATTAACTGGGTTGAATAGTTTTTTGTCGATTGCAAACACAGATACATTACTTACAATATTAACCTCCCATAAGCAGGGTCAGACTGGGGTGTGGAGGGCCCACCGGGGTTCCCGTCCCAGGGGCCCTGCAGGTGCACTCAGCCAGGCGCGTCCTCTAACCCCCCCAGTAGGGGCCCCCCTAACCCCCCTCGCAGGGCCCCCAGCCGATGTCCTCCACCAAGCGCATAAATTTGATGCGCTAGGGGAGGAGCGTTAGGCAGGGGGAGCGCCGGCAAGGGTTGGGTCTGGGCCGCCGGGGCCCACCGGGATTTTTCCCGGGGTCCCGGCGGCCCAGTCCGACCCTGCCCCTAAGTCTTTAATTACCAAATTGTATTAAACTGGATGCAATCCAGAACACTTTTACACCCCACTAAGATACCTACTCCAATTAGGGAATTTAACATTGACATCCGCCTTCTGTTCATGATACTTAAGTTTTCTATGCATGTACAAACTATACAAACATTCAAAGAACAGCCGTAGTTTAGAAAGCAAAAATTTATGTGACACTGTATCAAGCTCTTTGGCTAAATCCAAGTAGATCACATTGACTGCAAGCCCACTGAACATGTTGCTGCTTCATCACAAAAAAGAATTAATCTTGTCTGTCATGATCCGTCCTTTATAAAGCCCTGCTGATTACTACCTATAATGCCATTCTGCTGAATATACTCTTAGATGCAATCCCTTAACAAACCTTTAAATAACTTGCCCACAACAGATGTTAAACTTACATTCCTATAATTACCAGGCTGAGCTCGTAATTCCTTTTTAAATATTGGAATTACATCAGCTTTCCTACAATTTATTGGTACCATAGCAAATTAAATGGGTTCTAAGAAAATCAAAAAAAGTGGTTTGGCTAAAATTGAACTAAGCTTTCTAAGTACTCAAGAGTGTATTCTAGCAGGCCCTGGTACTTGTTCATATTACCTTTGATTAATCATTTAGAGTCCATATCCTGTATCAGCAAGTGACAATTTCCTTTAGCTGAGCTATGTGTACCTTTGCAGTGTAGGTCCTGTAACAATGACTATGTTGTATTCTTATAATACATTATAGTCAGTCTTTTCTTTTTGATCATATTCAACAACAGCTTGTGCAACAGATTGTGTTGCATATTTTGGAATAACTATAAGAATATATATTTTCTGCAGGATATACTGCAAGCACCCAGTGAGCTGTAAGGCCACATTATAAAGCATTTAGCTGCACAGTGTTACCAGTGACATTATAAGTGGTTATTGAAAGAGGAATTGTTACTATCATTAAAATCCACCACACTGTATTATATTAAAACATTGTTCCTTTTAATTTTTGCTTTCTTGCAGTGAATAATAAGGTTATTGATTTATTTATTGATTTCAGCCAGGACACTTGTCTATTAAACATATTTGTGAAAAAGAATTACTAAGCATCCAGTAGAGTTTAAATTACCGATACACCCCTTACTACTGAGTGATTCACAATTCTATGGCAAACAAACAGGTTTGGGGTGTTTTTCCCTGATGGAAAAAACAGCATAAAGTTATTAGAAATCTTTCTTTAATGCTCTTTTGCCCCACCATTTGCCAGCTAAGATAGTCATGTATCATTTCAACAAAAATATTAACACGTGATACCCATTGCAGGCAACATTTTACATGGAAATCTGGTGAGCAAAATATTAAAAATCACTGTATCATGTGCCATAGGCATAAAAAAATATGGTTTTATGAATGATTTGATGCATTTTGTAATTCACCTTACTAGCAGTGTCAATGTCCCATGTTTTTCTTTACAAATACCTCCACTGATTACCTGTAGTTTGCCTCCAGCAGCAGAAGAAGGACAGTCAACTGATCACCCGAGCAAATGACTGCTATTATATTACATAAATACACACATCAAGATTGGACGTGATGGTGTGTGGGTCACACAGTCAGACAAACTGTGTAGGTGGTGTGTGGGTCAGACAGACATACTGTGAGGTTGGTGTGTGGGTCAAACAGACAGACAGACATACTGTGTGGGTCAGACAGACAGACAGACATACTGTGTGGGTCAGACAGACATACTGTGTGGGTGGTGTGTGGGTCAAACAGACAGACAGACAGACATACTGTGTGGGTGGTGTGTGGGTCAAACAGACAGACAGACATACTGTGTGGGTGGTGTGTGGGTTAGACAGACAGACAGACATACTGTGCGGGTGGGGTGTGGGTCAGACAGACAGACATACTGTGTGGGTGGTGTGTGGGTCAAACAGACAGACAGACATACTGTGTGGGTGGTGTGTGGGTCAAACAAACAGACAGACATACTGTGTGGGTGGTGTGTGGGTTAGACAGACAGACAGACATACTGTGCGGGTGGGGTGTGGGTCAGACAGACAGACAGACATTTGGTGAGGGTGGTGTGTGGGTCAGACAGACAGACATACTGCGTGGGTCATTAAATATTAAATATTTAATTTTAAAGTGATTTCTAGTAAAATTAGAGCTAAGCAAGGAGGAAGAACATGTAAGAAAGAAGGAGAAACAGCATGAGAAAGACTTTGTAAACAATAACACTTTGGACTTTTTAATCAATATAATAATGTTAAATTTGACCATGTAATAAAGCACAACTCATAGCAGAAGACTGAAGAGCCCCTTCAAATAAATAGGCCTTTCCTGCCCCTTTACTGTCCCTGTACACAAGTCTGGAGTTGCACCTTATCCCATACTTTTCCAGGATTAACACTAAGCCCACTATCTATCAAGCAGCAAAATGTTTTTAGCACCCTCTTTGCTACCCATTAGCATCAAGTAACCCCAGTGTTACAACCCCCTCCCTCCCCTGGTATTTGGTATTACCTTCTTAGTTTCCTTAAAGGTTTAGAAGTCTATTTTTATTTAGGCAGCACATGTTTTATACTTATTACAATTCCTCAAATAAGCACCAGCAGGGCACTGATACTCTGCTGCTTCTTAGTAATGTCATTTTAGACTCACATAATTTAATTAGATACTCTGGATGCAGAAACCTTGCAGCATTTTAAAGATCTATTTAAAGTAATTAATTATGAAAATAGGTTAAAAGACAGCAATTGCCCTTTTCTCAGTAAACATTGGATAAACCATATTTCTAGCTCTGATCCGTCACCCAAAGGGCTATACAGTTTCACTGGAGGGAACAGAGTAAATTAGCTTCTCTGAGAGACATCAATACCCATAAAAATTTGCAGACAGCTTTGTTGATTAGATGAAGGGAAAAAACCAACACCTATTAGTTAGCTATTCGCTTTGATTAATTGGCACTAGGCACTGCATATCTCAGCATTTTTCTCCTTTCTGCCAGGCTAAAATGCATTAGGACTTGACGTGGTTGGAGAAGGCTGTCACAGGCTAACCTGACAAGACTAACACTGACAGCAGGAATGCAAACGGATGCATGCTCAGATTTTCACTCCATGAGGAACCTTAATTCCTCCTGACAAACCTTTCTGGTTACAAGACTGAAGGCACTCGAGAGAAGCTAAGAGGCTGTCACAAGGCTCATCGGCACCTGTTGTGTTGTGTATATTGCATCTGGGAAAACTTGTCATCATGGCTATTCTTACTTTTCCTATATATTTTTTTAACAAACGGCTTCAGAATAAGAGACAGATTGATAAGGGCATAATAGAAATGTGACCTTTGGATTATTAATTATTTACAGTTTGTCCCAATAACCAAAATCTGTTCTTAAAGGAGCAGTATCGAGGTTTTCTAGGTATTTCTAGCAGCATTTCCAGCTGGGTTCTGCAATTTCTGGGAGACACTTTGCTTAGACAATTTCATTTCAAATCATAATGTTTCTGCAGCCTAAAATACAATTTGGCACTGTTCTGTTGCCGCCCTTTGAAAAAAATTGGCCAGACACGCATACTAATGAAAAAGTGAAACAAGTATTTTATCAGCATTTCATGAATAAAGCTTCTTCCAGAAATAGCAGACGCTTCTTTCAATTAGCTTGGCAAACTCTTCCAAATCCCACATTTTTTTTAAATAGGTTGACAGTCAGTAGGAGTGCAGACAGCAGTTCATGGAAAATCAGAGATCCATTTGCATTTGTAAATATAAAATAATGATATACTCTCCCCACAAGAAACGTTATTTACCTTCTAGGTTGCAAGCTTGTATGACTCTCTGTCTCCTACTCTTAAGGTCCCCATACCCGGGCCGATTATAGCTGCCGATATCGTTCCCTTGGACCGTTTCGGCAGCTTATCGGCCCGTGTAGGGGCAGAACCGAGGGGCCTGGCCGACTGATATCTGGCCTGAAATTGGCCAGATATCGATCGGCCAGGTTAGAAAATCGGCTCGTTGATGTGGTCCCCGAACCGACTGCCCCATTGCCGCGTGCAGAATTTGATCGCTTGGCCCCAGGGCCAAACGATCGAATTCACCTACATGCCTCCCCGATATCGCCACCCGTAGGTGGGGATATCGGGTGAAGATCTGCTCGCTTGGCGACATGACATCGCCAAGCAAGTGGATCTGCCCGTGTATGGCCAGCTTTACTGGACTAAGTGCATCTAGTGAACCGTGTGCCTCAAGCTGCCCATTGTGTATTTTTTAAGCACTGGAAGTAGATAAGGGGGCCAAACCAGGAAACCCAAGAAGTTATTTATATAAAACAACTATATAAATATGTATTAAGGGGAGCTCTATTTCATTTGACATACACTTGCTGGTTGTGGGCAATGTATAGCTGTGAGAAGTGAGTTAATCTAAATGCTATGTTGGAACCCAGGCTAGAATGTCTAGCTGCACTAGCCCCTGTCTGTGAGTGCAAACAAAATTCTGGGAAATTTACATAAATATATTGCAATCAATAAAAATGTAGATATATGAATGTTTGATATGTTCTACATACATACATACATACATACATGTTTGCATTTAATTATGGGTCCTTTCTCTCCTGACCAGTTGTAGTTACTAAACTTGTTCTATCACAGAGCCCACAGGGCAAAACCAAGTTTTTTATTTTTGTTTTTTGAGTGCAAAAAATACATTGTACCTTTGCTTTTTACAGTATACATACTTTGGATAGTAAAATCTGACAGTACAAAATGTAAAGATAATAACTTTGTTTGTCCAGCCTATGCTGAAAGACATAGGCATTGTCAAAAGAAAATAAAAATTAAAAGAAAAAAGATAAGAACATATAAGTCTAAGGGGCAGATTTACTAATCCACGAATTTGAATCCTGAATGGGAAAAATTCGGATTGAAAACGAAAATTTCTGAAGATCGCAAATATCCCAAAAATGCTTACGAAAAAATTGTAGTCACGATAATATTGTTTTGGCGTTCCGAAAGTCACGAAATTTTCGTACCGAACTATTGTAAACAGCAGTGAAGCCTTTCTGAATTTTTCGCACAAGCGTACGAAAAAGTCGTGCGGCATACGAAAAAGTCATGCAGTGTATGAAAATGTCGTGCGGACGCCCAAAAATTTGACGAAAATATGCTCGGGGCGTTGGAATGAACGCTCCGAGCGTTCGTGCTTTTGTAAATGTGCCCCTAAGAGTCAAACCATTGGATGCATGATAAAAGTGTATAGATAAGTAGGTAAGAAGTAAAGGAAGGGGGGGGGGGGGAGACCAAGAGTTCCTTATCTCAGTGCTGTCCAACTTCTGTGGTACCAAGGGACAGAATTTTTCTAGCCTACATGGTGGAGGGCCGATAATGGAAGCCAGTTTTGACCACTCCCCTTTTTGAACTGCACCCACTTCAAACCACGCCTATGCTTAACTCTAACAAGTGCTGCTAAAAATAAGTAGCAGTATGCAAGAGAAGGGATGACCAGTCGAAGCAAGCCCTGCAGTTGACCTTCTCAGCTTGGGAACTCTAAATTAAGACATTAAGTAGGATCCACGAATACCAAACTCCATTAGATCACAGCTTCTAAACATATAAACAGGTTTATTAAGAATAGACTAACAGGAGAAGGAGTGACCAGAAAGCAAAAGTAGGCAGAGCTTCCCACTAGACAAATTATATAAATCTGAATGGCGGCTGTACAGAGTAATTTTAGAGCTTTTTAAAAAAAGGTTTACTTATTCTTTAAAACCCTGCTCTGGTCAGATTGACTAGAGAGAATGAGAGAAAGAGAGAGCGGGAGACACACACAGAATAAGGTGTAAACTGAACACACAGGAGTCTATGTGGCTGCGCACATTAGTACCTGACAAGAAGTCTGTAAACCTGCAGTTTTTTCTATTATTTTGCTGATGAGAGATGTTTTGTGTTGTTGAACTGTTTACTAAAGAATACTGCCTTTCTGTTCACTGTTGTGGCCTGAAATAAAAGCTATTTGTCTGCAGTCATGCCCTGGTTAATGTTTCTTAATATTTCTGAACAGAAGTCAAGACAGGATGGTCTTCAAGCTCTATAGTTCATATAAAACTAGGGTGATGGGGAATAGACTTGACTGCAGAGCAATGAATGTACATTTGTTGTCTTTTGGATTGACAGCATTTAGGTTTAGGGTAAGGATCATATATTTCACCCTGGTAATTTATGACTGTATGAGGTCAGAGCAGCTTTCTTATTATGCACAGATGCTTGTATTGATGTAATTGATGTAATTTCTGGCCATATCTAGCAAAAGCATGCACACTGGGTTGGATGGGGTCAAAGGAAGGTAAATATGGCTGACATAGCAAAGGGCCCTCTTTAAAAAGTGGTGAATTCTCTCCTTGCAAACCCTTTGATGGAAACCAGCTTAGTATAACAAATGACAAAATGGATTATGAGGTATAATAAGGGAATTTGGAAAGGTGTTACTGGCCCTACCCAGTGTCAAAGTTGGATGGCCATAGTCTTTTCACCTCTCATAACCCCCCTATTGTGTTATAATCCAGTAACAAAGAAACAGAGAAACAGCCTCTGCCCTTGGTATTCTGTCACTGAGATATGACCATTTGAACTAGCCCATAAATGCCACTCTTAATAGTTTTCACTATTTCCTAGTTTTCTTTTAGCCTGTACAGACAAATAAAATCAAAGGAACTCAGCATAAATATATGTATATGCTAATTCTAGAGTTATAATTGACAAAGCAATGTTTACACTATTACATTAATGATATTCAAGGCATCATGTAAGTCATACAAGTAACATCTACAACAGTAGATTTCAACTTCTTAACATTTTGACTTGTATAAACTTTGTTTTCTTGAGAGAACAGCATATTTATTAGATGTACTAAAGGCCAGATGAGACCCTCCAATAGCTCCATCCCTACCCATTGATTATTTTTGTATAAATTATACAAGTACAGGCCAACAAATATATTGTATATGTTGTATATTGGATCATGTGTCTATGTGGAAAAGCTAAGCTGCACTGTTTTTGGCAGCTACAATGAATTCTTTGTTTTAAGCTTTACATATGAATATAAAAAGCAGCAGAGTATATAAATATATATATATACAAATATATATATATATATATATATATATATATATATATATATCACATACAAGGGTCCTGGACATGATAAACATGTGCAGTGGTACAGGGTGTGTGTGAGCCAGTTAGATAGCTGCAGTGCATTACACTATGAGGCTTTACTTAGCAGGTCTGGTCTAGGATGCATTGATACCTACACTCAGTTCTATGCGTGCTGCATATTTTAATCAAGCCCCACAAGATATACTTTGTTTTCTTAATGACTCTTGAAATAATACATTGTCAATTCTCCACATGCTAATGGTTACTCATTTTAATTTGTAAGAGAACCAAAATAAAACAAGTTGCCACAAGAACTAAGCAATATAACCTTCATGCTTCAACTGTGAGAAATAACTTGGCAGCGCTCTGCAACTTTCAGATTTCTTCCATTTCAAGTTGAGAATTTTCCCAGGAGTAAATACTGACATCTGGTAAAATTATTCAAAGAAACACACCCAGGACTAACCCATGTTTATACACCAGAGCTAAAAATGAATATCAGCTCCCGCAGAGAAGGATTGCATCTTGTGGTTCTGCAGACTTACATGTACTGTACGATAAATATTTCCAGGTGCATTCGGCATTTGAACGTATGGAGAAGAAAATTAAGAATATTGGGCTGTTTAAAGTTTGTACATTTTATATATATAAATTTGGTGCAACTGTCAGTTTTCTATTTATCATATCCCAGGCGCTCTGCACATGAATTTATCGAAGAGTAGATCTATGCATGAGGCAAAAATCATAGTCAGGCCTAGACAGGAAATCTGACAGTTGTAGCAAATGCCAGAGGGGTTGGTTCACTTAGGAGTTCAAGAGCATGTCTTCTTAGTAACTTGGCATAGAGCCTACAATCAGACCCTTAGGCTGATTTATTAAAGGTTAATATATATATTTTTTTTCATTCTTGGCACATTGATTTTTTTCTATTTATTAATTTGGCTTCAATGTTTTGCCAATGATTTTTAACTAAACAATTCAGTACCTCAAACCTGCCGAGATCCATTCATACCAATGAGCACATAAGTATTTCGTTGAATTAAAAACACTCCATAAACTATATACTACCCAGAATATGGCGGCCCACCATGTACAATTGTTATAAGTCAGATTGTGATTCAAGCAGGTTTGAAAATTCCATCTGCTGATTCACCATGTTGGTCAGTGCATTGGTCAGTGCATCGGCCAATGAGGAAGTTACAGCTCCTCTTCACTTCCTGCTGCTTTGCAGCCACACCTTTTGTGGCTCCTTGTACACTCTCTGTCCATTCGGTCCCATTGGGCCAATTGATCATAGAGTAAAATGATTGGCCTGCATATGATTGCTTTAGCTTAATAATTCTTTAGTTGCTTTACCATCAAAGTCAATAAGATACTTAGACTATTACTACTAGACATATGGAGCTTTAAGTCCTTGTGCATGTCTTGCCTACTAAATTACCTCACTCTTGGACTGTGACAAGCCAGCATTGTATATTTTCTATTCAGGGATGCCATTCTAGATATAATCCTCATATTTACACACATATTAACAGTAAGAGTGTTTATTTGGGACATTTTCTTGGCTACCCAATTGTCACTGTGCCAGGCAGGAGCAGATGGGAATCTTGGGGAGAAATGCACATAAAATAATGATGAGTCAGCTGCTATGTGAACATATAAATTTTCAAGCAAGTAAGCTTAGTAGAATTATGGGTTGATGAATCATATGGGAACATTTGCAAACAAAAGCAAAAGGGACATTTTGGAAATCTGATCATAAAATACTTTGGTTTGCAGACTGAAATAATATTAATTCATAATAAATCATATTTAAACAATGCTAATAAAAAATGGGAAGGATAAAAGCTTTCCATTGAAATAGTAAAAGTTTAATGTGAAAATGAAATAATGATCGCCCAAAGAGAATGTATTTTTCCACCTGCCATCTTAGGTGAGTCCTAGGTGAGGCCCGTCTCACCATCCTCTGTACTTATTTAGTGCACTATACTCCCCCCCCCCCCCAGCAGTACTGGTACTTATACAGCAAATCTGCTTGTTTTTTGACAGTTAGTGCTTTTGATATAACTCAATACCAAGCACAACATCTTGACAGCAACTAGATCCCGATATCCTGGGGCCGGGGGCACTTTCCCTGTGTTCCTATTTGATCTCTTCTAAAAAGGATTGTCTATCTTTCAGTACTGTATTGCAGTTGCAGAGTGTTTAAGTTTTTCTTGCTGCAAGTCTGTCTATTGTATTATTGTAAAAAGCTGTGCAAAATGTTTGCGCATTCTGTGTAGCATGTGTAGAAAATTGGTGTTTGATAATTTTTTAAATTGAGGCTATATTAAAAGAATAGCAAGAGAATAGGAAAAAGGCTGCTACTGATCTTTTTTCAACAGTTAAAAACATGCGTTTGCTGTAGGGTCCAAGAGGCCTGATGCATTTCAGGTATAAACCCTTAATCATAGACTATATTAAAGGAATAATGTACCCCTACTGGAAGAAAAAGAATAATACACATCACAGACTTACTGAATGGGTTGGGTCTTGTTGCTGTCTATTTGAAGTTAATGGTTTTTTTCTCGAGAATTTTCTCATGCCAAATGCACTGAAGTAAATGGGCATTTTTACATGGTGTTTTCTCACATTTTCTGATGTGAAAAATTGCACAGTAGATTGTTGCTGGCGAAAAAATTTGGCGATGACAAAGCAAGGAATGTCGTGAATAGGACAACAGAATGACATGAATCAAAAAAAAGTTTTTGCTAAACTGGAGACCTTGAAATCCTACAACACCATTGTGAGTTGATATTCTTTCTAAAAGGAGAAGGAAAGGTAAAAATCACTGGGTGGGGGGGGGGGGGGTGCTAAGTAATTGTAATTGCTTACCTTTTACCCCGGGTTGGTGTTCCTGTTAGGAGAAAACCACACCAGCCTGGGGTAGCTGCAGTGAGTGTTTCTCTTTCTTCAGTCTGAATTCCAGGGGCCGGCGCATGCGCAGTAGAGTGAAAAAGCCAACTTACGCAAGCGTGCAAAGACAGAAGAAGGAAGAGGAGACGCTCACTCGCATGTCCCCAGGGCTGTCACTAACATTTGGGCACCCCCACTGACTTAGAATTCCTTAACAAACTATCCTAAATATAATATTTTAGAAAAGCCTTCATATTGTGGAAATAACTCTCCTTTTAAGTAAAATCAAATACAAATTCTGTACTTTTGCTGAAATAGTTAAGTTACCCCTTGGTATCTAGATAATTAGATTACCAGTGTACGACTTTGTTGTGACTGTTTTGTTAGCAGGAGTCCATTAGGCAGGGTGGGCTATGTGCACTGCTAATCTAATTATCTACATTGAAAAGACCAAACATGGAGTAGCTTCAGTTTCCTTTTTGCCCGTGTAGCTTAATAAATAAACAATGGAAAAAAGTATGTGTAGCACAAGTCCTATTCATTGAGCTTCTATAGGACAAGGGGGTATATTGCATCTTTTATTTTAAAAAATGAGGCATGTCTCTTGAGCTACAATTATTATGGAATTTAAATACATATACCATTCATTTTTTTACTTAGTCTTTCTTAATACTTTTTATTAACCTATGCTTCTCATGCAGTAATGGCATTAATTAAATTACTAGAGAGGGAGATTAATTTGATGTGCATATAACTGATTCAGTGTATGATTCATTGCTAATAAATGTAATTCTTCTCTGTTGGCAGACATTGCCTAGGCAGATAATGATCAACATTGGCTTTAGTCTCTGCTATGAACAAAGAGACAGGCCCATAACCCATATCTTTGTTTGATATAAACTCTAGGATCAAAAAATACATTTCTTATTCATCATAGAGATACTCTCATTTTTGCTTTTTATATTCATTAAACTGATAATAATAAAGATAGGCTGCCGCTCAGCATTATTTGTTGATTAAAAAAATAAACTTTATAAATCATTTGAGTAGTTGAGATAATTAGGGACCAGTTGTGGTCACACAAATTTTGGCGCAGTCATGAGATTTTTTGTAATTTATTACTTGCACCCTTGCACTTTCAAAAGGCACACTTTAAACTAAGAAGACAAAATATTATTTTAAACATTTCTAAAACCCCTCACTTTTAATTAAGGATGAGCAATTTTTTTTTTCGTCAGGCATGGATTCGCAGCAAAATTCTGCATTTGGCCATTGCAGATTTTTTCCGCTAAACTGGCGCCAAGATTTGCAGCAATGAAAAAGTGAGGAAAAAGGTTTGGTTGCGGCAAAAAAAGTTGTGGTCTTGTAAAAAAGTTGCCATTGTGTAAAACAAGTCGCAGTCACACCAAAAAAAATGATCGGCCTCATCAAATAAGTTGTGGTCACATAAAAAAATAGTTGCGCACATCAAAAAAGTCATGGGGTAGCCGTTATTTTTTCACCATTTTGTGCACTTTTCAGCAGTTGCGCAAATATTTCAGTGAGATTCGCTCATCACTAATTTTAATAATTAAATCCTAAAAACATGTAAAGACGGTGAGGCTTGTACCTCCCACAGTGAACTGTGTCAATTGATGTAGTGCACTTATGCCTAAGGAATTCTACGCAGGTGTCATTTTAATGCAAGTACCAGAAATGTTGCTAATTTCCGGCACAATTGTAGCAACAATGCACACACAAATGCAATTCATTTAATGCATTGTCTGCAATTGGGTTAGATGCATTGCCCCCTCGAGGAAAAAATTACCCTGCAAATATGAAACCATGGCTGCATTGTGATTAGAAAACATAACGATTGCATCAGTATTGTACTTTGTACACTGTATTTGTGGTGTCCAAATAACCCCTACAGATACAATATATACTATTGAACTAATAAATGTATTTTTTAGCTGTAATATTGGTGTGTAGGAAGCCATCTTGGTGCATTGTGCCTGAGTCTGAGCTTTTAGAAGGAGCCAGGGCTACACATTAGAACTGCTTTCAGTTACACACCTAAAATTTAACAGTTTTTAAACATCTCATAACATTGTATTTGCATGAATTTCCTGATGCTTTTACATTACCAATCTGATCCCCCATGTTCCTCTATGGGGGGAGCAGGAGGCCGTTAGCATTAGAAGCTATAACTGACAGGCTGAGAAGGGACAGTCAGGTTGGCAAAAAAGTCAGGTTTAAGAACTTTAAGTAACAATTACTTAAAAAAGCAAACCTATACATGAAACATGATCAGCATCACCTATAGGTAACTTTTTATGTATGTTAATATTTTATAAAGTTTTTCTTTTGTGTCAGTATTGTTCCTCCTCCTCAATATAACTGGAAGAGTCATTGCTGGACTTTACTATTGAGTACAATTCTAATATCTACCACTAGGGGGGCATGGGAGTATTTTTAGCAATGCAGGTGTCAGGGAGCTTTATCATTTTTACCTTTCCATTGTTCTGCTGATCGGTCGCTGGGGGAAAAGGGAGAGGGGATAATATCACTAACAATGCAGTCACATGGCTGAGGGCCCTGGGAAACTAAGAACCTCTCTAGCCCCATGTCAAATTTTAAAATTAAATATAAAAAAATCTTTAGTAAAACTGATTTCAAGGCAGGATTCTGCTGGTGAAGTGCTATTAACTGCAGCATTTTGTATAAAAATTGTTCACAGATGAAAAAGCTGAGATTTTGGTCTTCCTTATAGGAATCCAAAAAGAATGGAACGATTCTGCTGAAAATGTCTTTTTTATAAAATGTTATGAGACAAGCGGGGTTAGAATTGCAATCTTATACTGTAGGGAACATCATGGGGCACATGTGTAAATGCTTTGGCTTCGCTACTACTTTTATAGTTTCTCATGTCATGTATATACTGTAGGTTGTGCTCACCACAAAGCAGTTTTAAATTAGAAAACAGCAATTACATTAGGACTAAATAGAGCTCATTCATCTGCAATAATATATCCAATTGCATTTCTGCAAAATCTAATAAGAAATTACCCTCCCCTTTACAAAAACAAATATTATTTCTCCATATATTTAAGCCGGCCAGCTGAGTCTGACTCTTCTGTCAGGTTATCCCTTGTGGTGTCCACATACCTCCCAACATTAGAAAAGTGTAAAGAGGGAAAAAAAATGCCACTTGTAGCACGGTGGAAATCTTTTGACCGCACCCCCTAAATACCACTCCCATTTTACAAAATTAGCAGGTTATGTAAAGTTTGAACTTATTTTATGTTATGTTATAACAGTTTTGCAAATAAAGGTAAAATTGCCCTTTAAGATGCAAGTCTCAGTTCCTCCAAGAGACCTGTTTAGCTTAACAGCAGGTATTCTGGGTTCTCTGCCTACTTATCTAATTAAGTGTAAGAAACTTTGTATCTTTTTTGGCACTCAGTTCAGGAGATCAAAGACAAATGAAGGACTTTTTATTAAGAATGAGTGATGGGCAAAATAATTGGGCAGGCATGGATTCCCACATTTTGCCATTGGGTTTTTTTTCCGTGAAGCGGGTGACCACATTCGCTGTGGGAAAATACAGCGCGCTAAAAAAAAATGTGGGCCGTGTCAAAATTTTTTTTTTTCATGCATGACATTTTCACCATTTCGCTAATTTTTCGCTTTTTCACAAGATTCACAAATTTTTCAGCGAAGCGAATTGGCACAGTTTCGCTCATCACTATTAAGAATCCCGGACTGCCGGCCAAGCTGAGCAGTTGGGAGGTATGGTGTCCAGTTGTGAGTTTTAATGTTGGAAATACTAGAATTTTCTGAAGGTACAGTAATAGCATTTTAGTAAAATGTTATAACAATTATAAGGAAACACTTCCTAGACATAATATAAAGCTAAAAGTAGTCTGTAATAATAACTGTAAATGTTTCCTTTTAGTGAAGAATATAGAGACAATTTGGATGTACGGATACTGAACTGTTAGTGAGAAAAGAAATGATTTTGGTAACCACAAAATATCGACTGCTGTTTGGCATTCAGAATCCTATTTAATGTCCTCAGAATGTTAATTAAGCACATATTCTGTTCCAGGCACAAGGACTTAACCCTGACATTGAAAAACATTTAGGAATATTACACCAGTTAAGTGGTAAAAAAAATGTTCAAGGATTATTCTCTATGCACAAGCTGAGCTCATTTCATATTGAGAGACGCAGGATCTGTCACTGCATTCGTAGGTGAATTTCGCCAGTGATTTATGGCCTGCCTATTAATCACCCTCATAGTAACAGCAGACTTATCTTTCCTAGGTAGTGGCATAGGGTTTATATTCTCTATTTCAAAAAAGTCTGCTTGTGCTAGAAAGGAAAAAAGATGTTATGTGCTGCCACTATTGAAGGAATTAGACATATGGGGCTATTCATCAAGTGAGAGATAAGGGAACATGAAACACAAGTATTTTGCTGGAAATGTCAGATGGAATCTAACACTCACAGTAATTGCATACCAGTAATATACAAGTTTGCTTCTTAAGGGATATAGCCAAGCCAAAATGTCTAAATTGCTATAAAGTTGCTTTACTTAATATACTATAGGCTCAGTTTCTTCCTAGACTGCCACCCATCTGCAGATTCCATGGCTTATGCATCATTATATTTCCAGCTGTAAAGGTAAAGTAAAGTGGTGAAGTAAAACAGATTTTTGAATTAACCACCAGGGATTATTTAATTGGCTGACAATGGAGAATTAGTATGGTGGCCACATGTATGTATATCTATATTATATAGCGCTGCTTATATACAAAGCACTTTACCTTTTATACACAGTTACAAAGAGTTAGGGGTAGATTTAGTAAAGTGTGAGATTAGAGCTCTGGCACACAGGGAGATTAGTCGCCCGCGACTTCCCTGAAGAAGTGTGAGATGGCACCTATCAACCCCTCTGTGCAACTCTGCCTTTTTATTGCAGGTACAACAATAGGGACTTTTAACAGTAGAAGGTGCTGGGGGAGAGAGTTGGAAGGGGGCTAATAATGGGGCTGAGTTGGGGGTTTTCATTTATGGCTATAAGAGGTCAATATATAGGGTTGCCACCTCCATGAGATGGAGATAAATATGGAGGAATGTAATAAAGTCATTGGGCCAGATTTAACTGAGTGAGGAAAAAGGTTTATCACATGAATACTGATCAACAAGATTCAATTTGAGATGCAATTCAGTTTGGAAAAACATCTCATGATTTATCATGTGAAAACTCTAATAAGTCTATACGGAAAATCTGGAACTGAATTAGAAGAAGAACATCGCCCATGAGTTTTCAGGTGATCAACCATTAACAATTTCTCTTTTGTGCAAACATGCAAACATATTTAGGGTGTCTTTTATCAAAGTTTGAATTCGTTTTTTTCCACGATTTGAGGGTTTTTGTACTAGAACTCAAAAAAAATGTAATTATGGTTCAAAAAATCAAATGTCCAATATTCATTAAGTGCAAGAAACCCGAAAACCCAAATGTAACTTTGGCATCTAATAGTTTGGGTTTTTTCCGAGTTTGTAAACTCACAAATTTGAGGGTTTTTTTTTACAAGTTTTCCATATTAATAAATACAAGTTTTTAAAAAGAAAAAAATTGGAAAAAACTCTCCAGTTGACAAACTGGAATTGATAAATAAGCCCATTAATGCCCCATGTGCTTTGGAATAAAGAATTTTATTTTGCATTTTCCCAGATGTAGGGTATTGGTAGAAATACACCATTTTTGAGCAGGTCTTTAAAATGTGATATTCACAATTTAAACTGGCAACGTAAGAACTGCCTGTTACATTGAGAACTGAATACTATATTGAGAAATGCACGCTTTTTTCTTATTTATGCAAAATGTCTTCCATTTGGGACTTAATTTACATTGTCCAAAATGCATTTCAACTGCCTGAAAAAATGAATAGCAGCTGAGAGATGGAGGAACACACATCATGTCAAGTTAAAGGGAAGAATCACTAGTGTTTGGTGATGGAGAAATGCAATTTGTCTTTCACATCACTCTAACTCAGTATTGTCCCATAGGGTTCTCATTATTCCTTCATCTCTACAGCTAAAGCAATTTATAATGTATGCCTTTCAGAGTTTCTTCCTCCCTAGGTAAGTAATTGCAAGATTATGATGTCTTATTGTTTTAGGCCTCCTTTGTTCCTTAAAAGGTGACTTCATGTTGCTCCCATGGTCTTGGAAAGAAGTTTCCTTAGAAATTCCCTGGTTAACTGTGGGTTTAGCAATACAAATATTTAATTCTACATCAAAGGAATTTCTTCCAATTTAACTGAAATCTGTTTGACCAGATCTTATTATTCGGTAACTGAACTTGTTTTCCTTTATTGTGTTGGCCATCTCTGAACTCTTTCAAATTCTTCAGGTGTCCAAAACTGTATTTAATACTAGGCAGTAACAAACTGGAGTTATGGATAACTACTCCCCGTACTATGGAACCTGGATATCTGCAGTCACTAAAGATTTCCATGATAATAAAAGTGCACAAGGCCAAAGCTCATGGAACTTTGAGGTGATTCCAATATCCTTATATTATATAGCAGGGGGTATATTATCTCTTATGATAACACATATTAAATATGATAATAGATATTAAATAACTGGTTGTTTTTAAGAAGCAGTTTTAATTCTTGTATATAGTTTCCCTTTCTTTTATATCCCTTCAGTTCCTTAGTTATACAGGTATAGGACCCGTTATCCAGAATGCTCGGCACCAAGGGTATTCCAGATAAGGGGTCTTTCCGTATTTGGATCTCCACACCTTAAGTCTAATAAAAAATCAATTAAAGATTAATTAAACTCAATAGTATTGTTTTGCATCCAATAAGGATTAATTATATCTTAGTTGGGATCAATTATAAGGTTCTGTTTTATTATTATAGAGAAAAAGGAAATCAGTTTTAAAATGCTGAATTATTTAATTAAAAGTCTATTGGAGATGGGCTTTCCGTAATTCGGAGCTTTCTTGATAACGGGTTTCCGGATAAGGGATCCCATACCTGTATTTATATTAGGAGCATTTTTTTTTGTTCTCTGTATTAATTTTTGTTAGTGATGAGCGAATCTGTCCTGTTTCGCTTTGGCAAAAATTTGCGAAACATGTTTGTCGCACAACTTTTTTGTCATGCGTGCCTTTTTTTGTCGCAACCACACCAATTTTGAGGTGACCGTGCCTTTTTTTGACCCAATCAGACCCTAGTTGACGCGACAGTGACTTTTTTAACGCGCTACAATTTTTTTGGTGGTGGATTTTCACAGGCGAAATGCGTGAATTCACAGCAAATCCATGCATGCTGAAAATATTCACTGATCACTAATTTTTGTTTATGCTATCTATATTTTATGTTAATAGTGCATTACACGTTGGCAATGTGCACCAGTTTTTTAAAATGAGGTAAACAAGCATTAATGAACGCCTTTGGAGTTTATGGAATAGGGAAAGTGATGAACAGACTTATGCCTATTGTTTTAATCTCAAAAAATGTTTTTTTTTGTTATTTATAAAGCTAAACAGGGCAATCAGGGAGATTGCAGGTACGCCATATTTGGTTGTTGCATGGTAGACAATTAGATTACCAGTATGTAACAGCCCTTCACCCTTTGTTGTGACTGTTTTGTTAACAGGAGCCCATTACACAGGGGATTTATCTATGCACTTGGAATCTAATTATCTAGAAACAAACATGGAGTAGCTTCATTCTCCTTGTTTTGCCCTGTTCAGCATAGATTTGGTATGATTTGGTATGTTTGTGTTGCACAAGGGGTATACCTCCCCATTCATTTTTTCTTGCTTTACAGCTGCATTCATTTCCTTGGAAATAGTAAAGTGTTCAATTACATTATTATGAATTTGTCATTTTTGCCGGTATCCTTTAAGACCCATCTTTAATACACAATGTAAAATGATCTGATTAATTAAAGAAATGTTTTTTTTCAAAATAGTAGCAATTCTTTACCAGCAACAGATGATAGATAAGCTAGATAGAGAGCAAGAGATATAGATAGATAGACAGACAGACAGAGAAAGAGATAGATATAGATAGATAGATAGATAGATAGATAGATAGATAGATAGATAGATAGATAGACAGACAGACAGACAGACAGACAGACAGACAGAGAAAGAGATAGATAGATATAGATAGATAGATAGATAGATAGATAGACAGACAGACAGACAGACAGACAGACAGACAGATAGATAGACAGACAGACAGACAGATAGATATATAGATAGAGCTATAAGAATCATGCATCTTTCCTATGCACAATAGTTGCTGCACAGTAATTGAATCCATTTGCCAATCACCCCGTAACAAGCCTGTTGAGCAGGCACTTGACTACATTGCCAGTGTTTAGACAGGCATACAAGTGCCAATTAAACTTTGGGGTCAAGCTCCAAAGTCGATCACAAGTAATCCAAGCAAAACTACATGATAAGAATGAGAATACTATTATTGCTGTCATTCATTATTAAATGTGACTACTGTGCAGATTGAGTATAACATATTAATTATATAAATCATTATGTAATTATACAAATGTAATATACAGTAAAATAATTATCAAAACAGTCTGCAGATATAGTACACTATACTGGTATGAAATTTGTTATCCAGAAAATTCCAAATTACAGAAAGACTTTGTTATAAAGATAAGGTTTATAAATAACTATATTTAATATAATATACTATTATAATTTTTAAAAATGATTTCCTTTTAATCTTTAATAATAAAACAGTGTCATGTACTTGATTTAAAAATATAGTTAATTACCCTTAAAAAAGTGTATTAATATGAAATTTATTCTGACTTTGCTGCTATAACAGCCTCTACTCTCTGGGAGGACTTTTCACTATGTGGTGAAACTTGCTTCCATTTGGTTACAAGAGCATTAGTAACATTGCCCATTGATGTTGGCCAGTCAGGTCTGCCTCACAGTTAGTGATGAGCGAATCTGTCCCGTTTCGCTTCGCCAGAAAATTCATGAAACGGCGAAAAATTTGCGAAACGCATTTGTCACATGATTTTTTTGTCGACTGCATCTATTTAGTCGCCTGTGTCTATTTTGTGCCCGTGGCTATTTTTTTTGCCATCCGCATCTATTTTTTGTCGCCCGCGACAAATTTTTTCACAGGGAATTTTTACGGAAGTTTTGCGAAACTATTCGGCAATGGCGAAATGTGGAAATTCGCTGCGAATCCATGCCTTGCGAAAAAATTCACTCATCACTACTCACAGTCAAAAAG
Organism: Xenopus tropicalis; assembly: GCF_000004195.4. Taxonomy (NCBI): domain Eukaryota; kingdom Metazoa; phylum Chordata; class Amphibia; order Anura; family Pipidae; genus Xenopus; species Xenopus tropicalis. Next base: position 36,000,646 of record NC_030685.2, read on the forward strand.
GAGTGTGGAATTGTTTGTAATGTCATCACCCCCATATGTAATGAAATGCACAGCCCAGGAGCAGTAACCCATAGCAACTAATAACATGCTTGCTTTTAAACAGGTGATCAGTAAATGCTGCCTGCTGATGCGTTGCTATGGGTTACTGCTGCTGGGCAAATTTAGTTCTTTTTATTAGAGAATCCCCTATAAGCTTATTTATCAATGGGTAAAAGTTAGAGTTCACCATTTTAGAAATTTGATAAAAAAAACTCATAGGAATGAATAGAAAGTAGATGAACCTATAATCACACATATTGATTATGACAGATCCAAATCTATCACATTTAAAAACATATAAATGTCAGTTTGTTTGTTTGTTTGAAGCATTGAGGGTTATCTATAGTGATGAGCAAATCTGTCCCATTTGGCTTAGCCGAAAAGTTTGCAAAACTTTGGAAAATTCACAAAACCGCAAAAAAATTGCAAAATGGGGTGTGGCAATTTTTTTTGACCCACCCCCTTTTTATTTGGCACAAATCCATGTCTTGCACAAAAATTCCACCTATCACTAGTTATCTACTTTGGAGTAACATGCTTGCTTGTTTCTGACCTGACGGGCCCTACAGAAATGTACTGTGACTTGTTGCAATTTAAATTTAAGTGCAGCCAATCACAGGGAATATTTTTCTGTTTTTGTCATAATTAGACACGAAAATAAAAATAATCTCCAAGCACTACCCAATTAGAAGGATACTGTCATCAATTAGTAGCATAATACCAGCCCTCTATTACAATACCACAGGTTAGTGTTCTGTTCTCATATGTTTGTTATATATTTTATTTATGTAAATGATGTATACGTTCAGTACAGGTATAGGACCCGTTATCCAGAATGCTCGGGACCAAGGGTATTCCGGATAAGGGGTCTTTCCGTAATTTGGATCTCCATACCTTAAGTCTGCTAAAAAATCAATAAAACATTAATTAAACCCAATAGGATTGTTTTGCATCCAGTAAGGATTATTTATATCTTAGTTGGGATCAATTACAAGATACTGTTTTATTATTACAGAGAAAAAGGAAATCGGTTTTAAAATTCTGAATTATTTGATTAAAATGGAGTCTATGGGAGACAGGCTTTCCATAATTCGGAGCTTTCTGGATAATGGGTTTCCGGATAAGTGGTCCGATACCTGTATATCAAAAAGACGCATTTACACTGTAGATATTTAAAGAATGTTAGCTTCTGTATTTACATAAAACCCAAAATTTCAATATTGAGTTTGTACAGCACTAACCTCCTTTCTTACATACAAACAAGTGCAATTTCTGGGGCCAATTTTGTAGAGTATATATATGAATTCCTTTAGTACAACACCAACTGCTGGCTGCCATTTACTTCTTTTAAAAGTATATAGACAAGCAGGGGCTGACAAATTGGTTTATTTTTCCCATATAAATGAAAGATTCTAACCATATGTAGTAGAAAATGTTGGCATGCACCAATTCACTTTCTGAGAATTCAGACTCTACAAATGAAGAAAAATACATTGGCTCAAATAGCAGGACATTTAGGATTCAGTTAGGGGTTTGATGGGGTTTAACAAGTAATTTCAGAGATTTGTTTTAAATCAAACTGAATGTAAACTGTTTTACACTCGTAATTTCTTAGGTTTGTAATGGGGAATTTACTAAATGGCTAAATAAAATTACAAGTTACCATCTGGAAATAAATTACTTAAAAGCAGAGATTTTATCAGAAATAATTATATGAATTGCATCTCACTATAGGAAAGAATGAGAACTTTGGCCTAAAAGAATATAGAAGGGAAAAGAAATGTACCAGGCTTCTGCACTGCCCGGAATAAAACCCCATGGTACGTTGGCTAAATGCAAACAAACACATAGTTGCATTACAGCTGGCAATTGAGGTATAAATGGATTGCTCCACTGAGCAAACCTTCAGTCCCCAAGTGGCACAAATACCCCATAAAATGCACAATACAAAATAAATTTAGCAATATATTCTAGCATTTATTCAAGTGTTTTCATTACATGTTGTAAGATTTATTCTAAACAGAACGCATACATTATTCTTGTATTTGGAACATTCTAATAAATATTTGGGTTGTGAAATATTGTACACAATACAGTTTGACCACATTAGTGCCCCTATACATATGTACAGGGTTCTGTGTATATGTATGTAGAACCCAAACTTTCCCGACGCTTTATTACCTTCACCAGCACCTTCATGATGCTTTCCTGATGTGGCCACCATACACTTTTCCATGAAACTGACATACAGTTCTGGATGTGGGATGCAACATAACCACCCTCCTGTGTAATTTTCTTTTATAGCTGATAGAAAGCCATTTGCATTCAACACCAACACCTTAAGGAAGTGTCAATGTGATGTGTGCAGAAAAAATGCTAGTATAGTTATAAAGAGATCCGAATAACACTGTATAAAGTAAAACCTGAAAGCAAAACAAAACACAAGAATTTTCGAATATAGAACCACATGGCTTTTAATCCATTAAACAATGTTAATACCACCAAGTATTGACAGTCCTTACATTTCAAAAATGACTTCTTTGGCCAGAGACACAGTGCCCCCCAACTATGAGTCCTGGACTTTGTACCTCATTGTGCAGTTAAATTATACCACTGTATAATTTAATCTAATGCCAGTTAAATTACACCATTGACAGCAACTTCAGATGAAAGCAGGTTAGTTAGTATGTTAGTGGTAAAACACTACCTGTTACTGTCTATGAAGATTCTCATTCATACAGGTCATGATATACAGTATCTAGTAGAATTAAGTCTAAAACAACTGGACTTTTCTGAGTTTTTCTTGAAAACGTTTCACCACTCATCCGAGTGGCTTCTTCAGTTCAAATTACTGGTAGGGAATTCCCCGGTATTTAAACTCTTGATGGTAGTAGAGTCACAGACATCCAATCACAATGGTTCCATTGAACTTGTTCAGTTAGGTGTTAGCTGAAACTGACAGGTGTAAGAAGGTATGATCCAATCACAATGGTACCAAGATTCTCATTGATGAAGGTGTTAATCCTTCAAAGTACATGACTGGAAGCGTGAACTGTTGTGAAACTGCCGGGGTAAGGATGTCAACGCGCCATTGTATGTTGGTGACAAGCGGTGTCTCAGACCCCCTCCTCTGTTCAGGGATGGTTTTTCCAGGTTGGCATAAATGGCCTCTTTCACACCTCTTTCAAACCATCTGTCCTCTCGGTCCAAAATATGCACGTTACTGTCCTCAAAAGAGTGACCTTTTTCTTTGAGGTGTAGATAGACCGCTGAGTCTTGTCCTGAGGAGTTTGCCCGCCTATGTTGGGCCATTCTCTTACAGAGAGGTTGTTTTGTCTCCCCAATGTATAAGTCTGAGCACTCTTCACTACACTGGACAGCATAGACCACATTACTTTTCATGTGCTTGGGTGTTGGGTCTTTAGGGTGCACCAGCTTCTGTCTCAGGGTGTTGCTGGGTTTGAAAAACACAGGAATGCGATGTTTGTTGAAAATTCTCCTAAGTTTTTCTGATGTTCCAGCAACATATGGAATGACTATGTTGTTTCGCCTGCTGTGTTCCTCCCTTCTGTTTGTAGGTCTGGTCTTTCTGTTGGTCTTTGATTTGGTTTTGATGAAGGCCCAGTCTGGGTACCCACAAGTTTTCAGAGCTCCTACCTGTAACTACCTGTTACTTTAAAGGACAAGGAAAGTCTAAAAACAACATGAGCTCAATAACTTAGCCTTAACACAGTCCTTAACATATTTCCTGAACTCACCGTGCTGTTGCTTAATCTGGCTCTGACATGGAAAAGTCTTGTCAGTAAATGCAGTACCTGCTCTAAGCCTGTGCAGCTTCCTGTCTCACTGAACACAGATTGTCCAGGACACAGACATGCTCAGTGCGCAGCAGAGAGCTCTGTTTTTTTTTTTTTTTTCCTTTCAAGATCTGCAGTCTCTGAAGAAATGTTTGACCCCCCTTAGCCCCGCCCACTTCACTCTACTGTCCAATCGGAATGCTCCTGTGTTTTTTCTAGTCCTGCACAGTGCCTCTGGCTGCATTTGCTGTGCTGAAATCGAGCTGGATAGAGCAGAAAGCTGCTACCTGCTATCCCACAGCCCCAGTCCCTTCCCAGAGGCTATTATCCCCCCACTGCTACTATAGGCACCATCTCTCCCTACTATACCTGCTATCCCACAGCCCCAGTCCCTTCCCAGAGGCTATTATCCCACTGCTACTATAGGCACCATCTCTCACTACTATACCTGCTATCCCACAGCCCCAGTCCCTTCCCAGAGGCTATTATCCCACTGCTACTATAGGCACCATCTCTCCCTAATATACCTGCTATCCCACAGCCCCAGTCCCTTCCCAGAGGCTATTATCCCCCCACTGCTACTATAGGCACCATCTCTCCCTAATATACCTGCTATCCCACAGCCCCAGTCCCTTCCCAGAGGCTATTATCCCCCCACTGCTACTATAGGCACCATCTCTCACTACTATACCTGCTATCCCACAGCCCCAGTCCCTTCCCAGAGGCTATTATCCCACTGCTACTATAGGCACCATCTCTCCCTACTATACCTGCTATCCCACAGCCCCAGTCCCTTCCTAGAGGCTATTATCCCACTGCTACTATAGGCACCATCTCTCACTACTATACCTGCTATCCCACAGCCCCAGTCCCTTCCCAGAGGCTATTATCCCACTGCTACTATAGGCACCATCTCTCCCTACTATACCTACTATCCCACAGCCCCAGTCCCTTCCCAGAGGCTATTATCCCCCCACTGCTACTATAGGCACCATCTCTCCCTACTATACCTGCTATCCCACAGCCCCAGTCCCTTCCCAGAGGCTATTATCCCCCCACTGCTACTATAGGCACCATCTCTCCCTACAATACCTGCTATCCCACAGCCACAGTCCCTTCCCAGAGGCTATTATCCCCCCACTGCTACTATAGGCACCATCTCTCCCTACTATACCTGCTATCCCACAGCCACAGTCCCTTCCCAGAGGCTATTATCCCACTGCTACTATAGGCACCATCTCTCCCTACTATACCTGCTATCCCACAGCCCCAGTCCATTCCCAGAGGCTATTATCCCCCACTGCTACTATAGGCACCATCTCTCCCTACTATACCTGCTATCCCACAGCCCCAGTCCATTCCCAGAGGCTATTATCCCCCCACTGCTACTATAGGCACCATCTCTCCCTACTATACCAGCCATCCTACAGCCACAGTCCCTCATCCCACAGCCAGTCCCACTATCCCACAGCCACAGTCCAACTATCGCACAGCCATCCCACAGCCACCAGCCATCCCACAGCCACAGTCCCACATCCCCAGCCTTCCCACTATCCCACAGCCACAGTCCCACATCCCCACTATCCCACAGCCATCCCACAGCCACAGTCCCACATCCCCAGTCTTACCACACTCCCACTATCCCACAGCCACAGTCCCACTATCGCACAGCCATCCCACAGCCACAGTCCCACATCCCCAGTCTTACCACACTCCCACTATCCCACAGCCACAGTCCCACATCCCCAGCCTTCCCACACTCCCACTATCCCACAGCCCCACATCCCCAGCCTTCCCACACTCCCACTATCCCACAGTTCCACATGCCCAGCCTTCCCACACTCCCACTATCCCACAGCCACAGTCCCACTATCGCACAGCCACCAGCCATCCCACAGCCACCAGCCATCCCACAGCCACAGTCCCACATCCCCATAAAAATCTGGGTGCTTCAAACCCTTCTTTCCCCAAACTTACTCAGTGCAACTATGGCAAGACGAGACCTGACAAACGAGCGCGCCAATATGACGAGCGCGCCAGTATGAAGCGTTACGTCGAAGGGGTCACGAAGCTGCGCATGCGCAGTAAGATCAGGCGAAGGGGGAAGTGACGTCAAGGGTTTTGAAAATGTCGGCGCCAAACAACAAACACGGGCAAATCTTCTTAGGGATGGTGCGCCGATCCAAAAGCAGCAGGTAACTTTGTAATGTAGCGATTCATGACAGGGGCTGGTGCCCTTTCCAAATATATTAATATCATTTTTTTACTTTCCTTCTCCTTTAAGTAACACTTTTGCTTTAACCTTGCAAAGGGGCAATTCCATGAAAACTGCACGGTTGCTTATGAATCAACTTCCCTTCTGGGAAACACTTTGGGCACTTAATGTCTAACACTACTTTGCACCGAGATCTAAAAAATAAATAAATACATTTTCTAATTGTACAATTAGCCCCAGGCCCAGTTTCTGTGGGCAGTGCTGTTGGCCCACATTGATTTCTTCTAGCCACTTAGGGAGTGAAGAGAACAAGGAATGGCCTTACCCAGTCTACTAAAAACAGATACATTTTTCTTACATTCTAAAACACAGGGGAAACTTATAACAGCATTCACCTTCTACTTTAGTATTAAAAAATGTAACCACAATGAAGTGCCTGTTTTGCATAGTCTGACATTTTCTGCTCAACAACATGAGCATAGAGTTGAATCCTGAAGAGAAGGTATTCATGAAGTACTTGAGGAAGTCCATAGTTATTGCATCAACAAATTGCCGTGTTGACATGAAATACTTTTCCTCTGTGTTAAGTGGGAGATAGCTGAAGATATGAGAGTGAACTGCCGTCCGGACACAGAGCAGTGAGTGTGTTGGCACGTCAGCAAGGGATTAAATAGTGAACCGGCTCTTTCAGCATTTTCTGTCAAGTTACAAGATAACAAGGAAGGCACATAGTTTTATAATTATTTGACACTTTAGCAACAACTATTAAATTCAAAGTAAATAAAAGCAGTCAGTCATGCAATGGCATGGCTAATATTTGATTCTTAAGCGTAATTCATCAACTCCTAATTGATGTAAACAGTCACAATAGTCTTAAAGCATATTAATGTGAATCACAAAAAATGAATCAAGCTTAGTTAATATAAAGAGCTTAATTCATTCTGTTTGTTAAATCTCCCTAATTATACTCTGAGCTAAAGACCATGTTCTGAATATTTTTCTGAAGAAAACACATCATTTCGCTATTTGCTAATTAACTTAATACTCTTGCTGAATCACCCTAAGACCTGGTTTTGTTAAAAACAACACACAAACAAGCAAAAATGCACACATCCTTATAGTATCTGCAGCTGACTGGAGCATTCCCATCACAAGTATACCCCTGGGTTTCCCACAGTTGACATGCAGTGACCAGTCACAGAAATGCACTGAATGCCAACCTTGGGGATGAATGCTGAAGATTCATGCATTTATATTGCATTCCTTTATAATGCTTTTCATTCTATTTACTAATGGAGAAATCAGCAGTACACACAGAATAAATTATTTATATATTTCTAAATTACACTGTTTACATATCAAATAATTCACTCTGCCAATTAAAATGTTATTCCTTAACCAGTGAATGTATTTTTTTAGTTGTAATATTGGTGTGTAGGCGCCATATCAGTACAATGTACCGGATTCTGAGCTTTCAGAAGGAGCCAGCACTACACATTAGAACTGCTTTCGGGTAACCTATTGTTTCTCCTACTCCCATGTAACTGGAGGAGTCCCAAGCCGGACTTGGAATTCTTACTGTTGAGTGCAATTCTGATATCTACTGGGAACTGCTATCTTGCCATTGCTCTGCTGATTGGCTGCTGGGAGGGGGTTGATATCACTCCAACTTGCAGCGCAGCAGTAAAATGTGACTAGGCTCCCTGGGAGATGAAGAATATGGCTAGCCCCATGTTACATTTTCAAAATTCAATATATTAAAAATCTGTTTGCACTTTTAAAAATGGATTTCAATGCAGGATTCTGCTGGAGAAGCTCTATTAACTGATGTGTTTTGAAAAAAATATGTTTTCCATGACAGAATTCCTTTAATACATAATAACAACAATGTATTATCATTGCTATATACAGTGCATGTACCGGGTCAGCTGGCCTGTGTCCAAATGTGAAATTGTGTAATAATATATTTTTAGAGTTTGTTGAATACTGTGAGTTTTGCATAGTTACATAGTTACATAGTTACATAGGGTTGAAAAAAGACCATTGTCCATCAAGTTCAACCCATCCGAGTAAACCCAGCACACAACCTATACTAACCAATCTATACACTCACATACATAAACTATATATATACAACCAGTAATACTAACTGTAGATATTAGTATCACAATAGCCTTGGATATTCTGCTTGTTCAAAAACTCATCCAGGCCCCTCTTAAAGGCATTAACAGAGTCTGCCATTACCACATCACTAGGAAGGGCATTCCACAGCCTCACTGCCCTCACCGTGAAAAACCACCTACGCTGCTTCAAATGGAAGCTCTGTTCCTCTAATCTATAGGGGTGACCTCTGGTGCGCTGATTGTTTTTATGGGAAAAAAGAACATCCCCCAACTGCCTATAATCCCCTCTAATGTACTTGTACAGAGTAATCATGTCCCCTCGCAAGCGCCTCTTTTCCAGAGAAAACAACCCCAACCTCGACAGTCTAACCTCATAGTTTAAATCCCCTTTACCAGTTTAGTTGCACGTCTCTGCACTCTCTCCAGCTCATTAATATCCTTCTTAAGGACTGGAGCCCAAAACTGCACTGCATACTCAAGGTGAGGCCTTACCAGGGACCTATAAAGGGGCAAAATTATGTTCTCATCCCTTGAGTCAATGCCCTTTTTTATACAAGACAGCACTTTATTTGCTTTAGTAGCCACAGAATGACATTGCCTGGAATTAGACAACTTGTTATCTACAAAAACCCCTAGATCCTTCTCCATTAAGGATACCCCCAACACACTACAATTCAGTAGATAGTTAGCATTTATATTATTCCTACCAAAATGCATAACTTTGCACTTATCAACATTGAACCTCATTTTCCAGTTTGCTGCCCAGTTTTCTAATTTTGTCAAATCGCTCTGCAAAGCGGCAGCATCCTGCATGGAACTTATAGTTTTGCACAATTTAGTGTCATCAGCAAAAATAGAAACAGTACTGTCTATGCCCACCTCCAGGTCATTAATAAACAAGTTAAAAAGCAAAGGACCAAGGACTGACCCCTGCGGTACTCCACTAACCACACTGGTCCAATTAGAAAATGTTCCATTTACAACCACTCTTTGTACTCTATCCTTCAGCCAGTTCTCTATCCAATTACAAATATTATGTTCTAGGCCAATATTCCTCAATTTGATCATTAACCTTCTGTGAGGTACTGTATCAAACGCTTTAGCAAAGTCCAAGTAGATCACATCAACTGCCATTCCAGCATCAAGGTTCCTACTCACCTCCTCATAAAAGGCGACTAAATGCAATGGCACATGTGGACATTTTGGTACCAGCCTGTGTCTGTTCCATGGTTGTCTTGCCTAGGAATTGGACTCCAAAGATTTGACCCTATAGTTTACAATACAGACCTCTGTGATCCAAAGTCACAGGTTAGGCAAGAAAAAGCACAATATAGCAGAAAATAGAAGAGAAAACACATATTCTAATCCTACAACTTTAAAGCACATCTATATTTATACTCAGAGGCACATTTAGTGGGGCTCATTTATATCTGCAAGTACAGTGAGTAAAGTACAATTTTGTGCACAATCTCTATCATTTTTTCCCAAACGCACCAGTTTTTCCCAGAATTCCAGTATCATTGCAGAATCAAAAGGGGCATATTTCTTGACGCAATTGTACTGTGCCTACCACAATTGTGTCAGATTCACCAATATGAACATAACTGTGCCCAAGTCTGCCTGGAATAGTTTCTGGTGTTCAGTGTGCAAGTGATGTGTGCACCCTATTTATTTGGCACTACTGCTCTGCTGGGATTGACGCAGGGTCCAAAGGGAACCCCGGAGATGGTGCCAGGTACTTGATTCAGAACAGAAATCAAGAAGGAGTGAGTGGCGCCAACCACAAATATAGGGCAGAGCAAGGAGAGCATTGGTGTTATGCACAACTCTCTGCAAGGAAAAGCACAAGGACAGCACTGCATTATAGATTGTGAGCTCTACGGGGCAGGGACCTCCTTCCTCTTGTGTCCTCGACTCTTAACTTATTGCTGCTGTATTTATCTGTATTTATTATACTTTGTATTTATCTATTATCTTACCACCCTCTTTATATTAATGTATTCTACTGTACAGCGATGCGTACATAAGTAGCGCTTTATAAATAAAGATATACATACATACATACTGCACTTGCGGACATATGTTAATGAGCCTTAGGGGCTGATTTACTTACCCACGAACGGGTCGAATGGAGTCCGATTGCGTTTTTTTCGTAATGATCGGTACTTTGCGATTTTTTCGTATGTTTTGCGATTTTTTCGGATTCTTTACGAATTTTTCGGATCCAATACGATTTTTGCGTAAAAACACGAGTTTTCCTATCCTTTACGAAAGTTGCGTAAAAAGTTGTGCATTTTGCGTAGCGTTAAAACTTACGCGAAAAATGCGCAACTTTTCGCGTAAGTTTTAACGCTACGCAAAATGCGCAACTTTTTACGCAACTTTCGTAATGGATACGAAAAACTCGCGTTTTTACGCAAAAATCGTATTGGTAACGAAAAATTCGTACAGAATCCGAAAAAATCGCAAAACATACGAAAAAGTCGCAAAATGTTCGTTTTCAAGTCGGAACTTTTCCAATTCGGGTCGGATTCGTGGGTTAGTAAATCAGCCCCTTAGTGTTGAGAAGAATGAAGAATGTTCCTATTTGTTTCTTCAACTAACTTATTACTGTTTTAATTCAAGCTACTGATCTCCTGCTCTGTGCAGGATAACTTCACTAACATCCTTTGCATTGTCAGTTAGCATTACTATTAAACTCCCCAACATACTGTGATGCTTCACCCCAAATAAGAATTGATGTATATTGTCATTTTATTATTATTCTTGACTGCTATAAAGCTCTTTGATTGTGCCATAATGTAAGTTGCCTGACAACAGGAAGCACAGATCAAAGACTAACCCAAAAATATAAATTCTAGGGTGTCAGCAGCCAGGCCCCCTGAGAGCTGCCACTGAAGAATTTACACTCTGTGGCGGGCAAGCGTATTTAAATATTGTACTGTTTTTATGAATATCATCATAGATTTGGGCACATTAATGTCTAGACAGAGACAGCACAATGTATAAGCAGAATAACAGACCAGATAAACGTCAGTAAAACTCCATAGTGGAACTATATGAGCTGAAATAATTAGAAGGGTAAGATCAGCAGCCCCCATAAACTAAGTAAGAATCTTGAGTTTAGAGACAACAGGTGATGTGCATACATAATTACAGCCCATAAGCTGCCAAATTGGTCTAAAGGACATATCGGCAGCTGGAATCAGCCCATGTATGGCCACCTTAACATATTATGCAGTGCTGTACAATAAATGGTAGTATACATTGAACATACATATTACATACAAAAAACAACAACCAATACAAGAGATTAGGAGGAACCTGCCTTACAGTCTAAACCAGATCAGAAATACCCTGCTGATATGTTACAGCCCATGTCCTACTCAAGTAAAAAAAATTACTTAAAACAACTACATAGTATGTGTTTGTGTTAAATGAACTTTAGCAAGTGCTTGTGTTCCTTTTGGCTGATGCCACACGAGGCGTAGGGCTGAAATTTTCAGCAAGCGGAAAAAACCTTGCCGAAAATTCAGCCCTACGCCTGCTACTTGTGCCTGCACCCGAATGAATGGGAAACGCTCGGGTGCAGGCACATGTAGCCGATATACGCACGAAAACGCGAGAGAATGCAAAGTCGGCTATGTGCCTGCACCCGAGCGTATCCCATTCATTCGGGTGCAGGCACAAGTAGCAGGCGTAGGGCTGAATTTTTCGGCAAGCTTTTTTCCGCTTGCCGAAAAAAATCAGCCCTACGCCGCGTGTGGCATCAGCCTTAGGTTATGTTTTTCTTCTGTAGTAGGTCATACTAAAATGAGGTATGAGGGTTGGAGTGCATCTTTATAGTTACACAGTTCTGTATCAAGCATCATATATAACTTTTAAGGTGCAATACTAATTTAAGATATTTTATTTTTATTACCACATAATGTTAGTTTTTAGGTATAGAAAATATCATAAACACTACTGATAATATTAAGTTATATTAGGAAAAATTGCTCCTATCGGGATTTACTGATAGGATTAAGAATGGTTGGATGCTAGACACTATTATATAAATAGTATATATAAGTCCTATCCATACAACCAACATTCAAAGCACAAATGAGCTTGTGATAAAGATAATGGGATTGTCAGGTTTCTCCTTATAAAAATAAAAATCTGTAAAAAGATATAAATGAGTGCTTGGCGACGTCTCTTCTCGTCATTTGATTCACTGTCTTTGTCTTTTTCAGCTTGAGTGGTCTCCTTTTTAATGATGTCATGTTCCCTTTGAAATTAGATTAATTCAAATAGTTATCTTGCTTCCTTATATCTTGTTCAATAAAGCATGTAAGCTGCATGACTTCATATTTTGAATTAGGCAAACAGTACAACCCCTCTGACTTCCATGCCGCTAACCAAAAGTTTATTACTAGCTGTGCTAACAAATAATTTGTCTGGGCTATGGCATCTAAGAGTGGTATACTGTTCTTTGCTTTTTGGTTGGTTAAAACATAGACAGGAATCAGTGTTCTTCCAGATGCTTACAAAAAATTAACTGTTTGAGAACTCTCTTGGGCCTGCCGCCCCCCCTCCAAACAGCACATGACCTGGGGATGGCTGGCCAGGCATGGCATTTTTGTTTTTTCAGAAAACAGAAAAATGTAGACACGGGAGCACTTACCGCTTATAAAACACGTGTGCTGCTCGCAGACCAATTCCCAATGGCCCCAAATAGCAACAATTTTTCCACAAAATGTGGAGCACCACGTGATTAAAATGAGGCTCACATACAAATCTGGCAAGGGTCTAATAGACAGTAGTCCAAAAAAATTAGTCAATGGGGGTCTTAAGATTTTAATTTTAACTGTCATCTGGTCAGGGTCAGACTGTGGCGTCAGGACATGGGGAAATACCCCAGTCCACTCATACTCAAATTCAATCTCTGAGAGACCCATCATGCATGTCAAACAACTACGTAAACAATAGGGGGAAAAAACAGCAACTCATTTTTTGGCCATAGAGTCTTTTTGTGATTTGTTGCTGAACAATAATCTTAGCCAGCTGCCCCACTTAGCAGAAATACGCATACACATAGAGCTTAAGTGATCTCCTATCTTATTCTGCTTATACCCTTGATGGACATATCAAGATATATTCAAATAAAGCACTGAAATAAATAAAAACATCTAAAATTCAATTGGATAAAATGCAAGGTCCTCACATTTTTATGCAATAGTTTTTCTGCATAACCATATTTCCACAACAAAATATTATTGCAAATAGTAGACATACAATTAAAGGGAATACAATTATTGGCCAATAGGAGCATTTTGCAGGCAATGAGGAAATGTGATATGACTGGTGCTTCCCAATGTTTCTTTATTTTGAGGTAAAGGCTAAGAAAACAGTCAGAACTAGAACTATTGTTATTTCCAATACAGCTTTCCTTGGTTATCATGTTACTTTAAACATTTCATATAATTTTTTTCGCCATATGCAGAATTGTACTTTTATTTCTATGCTCCGGCTATGACAGCTGTTTTCTGGATTGTTTATTGGCACTGAGTTATTTATATGTTTCCATACAGATTATGGGATTCATCCACTGAAAACATAAGATTTGAGTGAATAACTGCACGTTGGTTGAGGGGAGAAGGATGTAAAGCCCCAATAATAAAAACTCTTCCTGGAATTATTTTGATTTTATTATTATGATAAGTAAAATGCATTTTGCATGAATAATATTAGATTGAATAAGATTAGATTACATGGTTGGTAATAAAGGTGGAAAGCTTTTGTTGTTAAAAGGGTTTCAAAGATGGTCTAATAAAGTGTAATCATTAGGGAGCCACAATTACTGACTATTAACATTAATAAATCCTGTGTGACCAACAGGTTTCCCTTAAATTTGTCTCTGTGTTTTTCTTCAATCCCACTGGTGAATATTGAGGGGGAGGGGGGGGGAGTGAAGGGGAGGGGCTCCTGTGCTTCTTGTGCTACAGGTGTCTGACCAGTTGTGTGGAAGGTATATTAATATCGCTAGGTAGCTACTCAACTTCAGTTGCCTGGTTTCCTTAGTTTACATGAATTTTTAGTTTAGAAGATAATAGTAGTGATCTAGTATGTAAACTGACCAGAACTTTCTATCATGTAGGACCCTTAAATACACTCCTCTCACTGCTTGTAGTTCCACAAGCATCTATCTATCTGATGCTAATGCTCTGGTTACTACAGTTTTTGTAACATTTGCCCAGGGTAATTTAAAAGGCACTCTGTGATTTTAGGTTCAGCCCACATTTAGGGGCACATTTACTAATCCACGAATGGTCCGAAGGCGTCCGAATGCGTTTTTTTCGTAATGATCGGTATTTTGCGTTTTTTTCGGAAATTGTCGCGACTTTTTCGTAGCCATTACGACTGTTTCGCAAAATGTCGCAACTTTTTCGTAGCGATATGACTTGCGCGAAAAGTCGCGACTTTTTCGCAGCTTTCGTGCCGAGTACGAAAGTTTCGGATTCATTCAAGCTTCAGTATGGTGACTTTTCTTGGGCCAGGTTGGAGCTGCAGAGTGCCATTGAGTCCTATGGGAGGCTTCCAAAATCATGCTAAGTCTGAAAGTTTCGCCCACCGCTTACGAGCGCTCAATACGAAAAAGTCGCGACAAGATACGAGCAAATCGTAATGGCTACGAAAAAGTCGAGACTTTTTGCGCAAGTCGTAATGGTTACGAAAAAGTTGCGACAATTTACGAAAAGTCGTAACGGCGATGAAAAAATCGCAAAAAATACAAAAAAGTCACAAAATGTTTGTTTTCCAATCGGAATTTTTCCAATTCGGATTCGTGGGTTAGTAAATCAGCCCCTAAGTGAATTAATCAGGTCCTCATACAACAGATATAATCTGATAATCAGTCTGACTTGGCCTACCATGTGAATGGCCAAATCAGGTAGAGACCAGCTCATTTGGGAACCTCGCCAAACAAGTGGATCTCCCCATGTAGTCCCAGCATAAAAACAGTAAAACACTAGACACAAGCTCTGTCAGTAGGTCTAGGGCTGACCTTAGAGTTTTTCCCTGATCATTAAAAGTTGTATGTGGAGACACAAGCATGTTCCACCTTACCAACTTGACCAACTGGGATCTTGAGAAACTTTATAAATTGTTTGGCATGAATCCACTGATGTTGTGATGTCACAGACACCATAATGGCAGTAAGTAGCAGCGACTAATCATCCCATGTGACTTAACCGGGTGTCTATATTTGCTCCCATGTAGATTAATCTTTGCTTAGGCTCCAGCTGACTTTTTTATATTCCAGGGTCAACCAAATGTCTGCAATTTAACATCTGCAAACTAAATATCAATGATCAGCATCATGTATCTCCTACCACCAGTAGTAAAGCTTTATGATAATGGTAAATCTCAATCCCCAGTCTTCTTAACTGTGCTATAACCAGTTACAGCCAACTTACCCAGGTCTACTGAGGCCTCCAGAAATAAATTACAGTGGTCATCTCCTTAATGCCCTGTGCTACTGCCTGAAAAATCCAGGGCAGTATATCAGCCAATGAAGGGTCTGAAGGACCAGGGTCAGAGACTGAGGGACTTGTAACCTTATTTTTTTTAGTGGGGAAGGGGTCTGTGTCTGCTAGCTTCAGTATGCATAAATGGCTTAATTTCTTTCCTTAAAGCTGGCCATACACGTGGCGATCAGACGATGTTTCGTGCGACCGACGGTCGCACGAAACATCGTCAGATCCGCCACACACCATTCAGGGCTGAATCGGCAGGTAAGGAGGTAGAAACAATAGGATTTCTATCCCCTTCTGTCGATTCAGCGCTGAAGGGAGATTTTGGTCAGGCGCCTTCTATTTTACGCAACTTTCGTAAAGGCTACAAAAAACTCGCGTTTTTACGCAAAAATCGTATTGGTAACGAAAAATTCGTAAAGACGCCGAAAAAATCGCAAAACATACGAAAAAATCGCAAAATGTTCGTTTTCAAGTCGGAACTTTTCCAATTCGGGTCGGATTCGTGGGTTAGTAAATCAGCCCCTAGGCTTATTACAAGCTTTGCCTTGAGCCTTCAGATCTTTTTTATTTGTTCCAGCACAGAAAAGGTCTTTGCATATAAATGCTTTATAAATTAGCCCTTATGTGTTTTCACTTTAACAACTGTGTGCCTGTTTTTATTCCACAGTGGAGTGATTAATTATAGTTGGTGACATCACCGAACAATCGCAGAACATACTGACCTCGTCACCTCAACATGGATAGAGTTTGTGGTATCTGTGAAGGTGACATCATAGCGGAACCTTTTTATCAGTGGAAAGGCTTGTCAGAATGCTCCTCTTATTCCCCTTTGTCATTGCAAGGAAAGTTATTAACTCATGACTTGTGACTACAATTATGTATATTTTTTCTTGATGCTTACCTCAGTCTTTCCTATTAATAGCAAACTACCGTAATTAATAACAAAGCTATGATTGAATTTCCAAACGAAAAGTCTAAACAATATTTGTGCACAATGCTGGAGTCTTTTGCCCCCTACAAGAGTGCTGCACCCTCTATGCCAACTTTAAGTCATACAGCTGGCCATATTTGGAATGTGCAGGGCACTATGCCAATAGGTTAATTGGTTATACTGTCAGACATTTAAAACTTTTGTTCCTCTGGCCTTTAACAATAACTGAGTAAAGTTTCCTTATTTTCTTTTGTTACTGGCACACACAATTTTTTAATGTAGGAGCCCTTCTGTATAGCCAAATATCGGTCAGAAGATGTTTCAGTTAGTAAAACGCATGGAATACAATGGCAGGATATCCTTTCTCCCTCAGCCCAAACAGTGTTTGCACTTTGCACAATCATTTTTCCATATTCCTTACAGTTGCCCCACTCCACTACGCACACAGTGCTCTCTCACTAATAATATAACTAGAGATGCATGGGCCCATTGCAAACTTTGGTGCCATCTCCTTGCCATTGCTCAAACTTTTGCACTGTCAATCACCAGTTTAATTCCACCAAGTTCTCTCTGCTAAATTCTGCATTGCTTTACTGCAATTTAAGTTTACCTCTAATTAGAAAGATTAAATTATTTTGCCAGAAGGCCCTCCTAGGGTCTCAAGGCTTTGGTGAGGTCACTACAACTCCTTACACCCCTCTGTGTCATGCCAATGCTATCCCCCACTTTGCGTTCCATACATAATACCATTCTCAACCATATCTTTGAATTTCTGTATCCCACTTTACTTTCAACCTGGAACTGGAACCTGGTACTTTTAGGCTAGTAACATACAGCATGTTTTCACCATTAAAGCTTTTACTCTGGTGGGCAACTGCCAAACCACCATGAAGACACCTAGCAAACTACGTCAGGGAGGAATTTGCAAGAGCTGGAGGTTTTTGAATGACTTGCAATATTTAATTCTACCTACATGGGCACCTTGGAGTAATTTTTGTGTAGTATTTGTTAGGGTTGCAGAGATCCATGTTTGGATTTAGCCAAATACAAAATCCCTTCTCTAAAGCTTCTCAGAGCTCTGATATAGTATGGCTGAAATATAACAATCAATTCATCTGAATTCCTAGGTAAATCCTGCCACTGGTGCATCCCAAGTTTTTAAATGCAATGCAATTTACCTTGATATTCAAAACAAAACATTTAGACAGTAATAATACAATAATAATATGTGAAATAATGTTGTTTTAATTGCACTATTGTTTAAAGTAATATTAGGAGTTTCAGCCACTGCATCCTTAATGGACCAAGTGGCCTTCGCAACCTGCTGGATACGCATGCATCTGTCCCACTGAAGGTTATTCAAAAATTATTATAACTCTGCCCAATTCTCCTGTTGGAGTCACCTGATGACCCGTAGCAGTTGGGCTCTATTCCTCAATAGGATCTGACTAAACATGTTTTTAACTCAACCATGCCAGTAAAATTCCAACTCTAATAAACATTGGAGGGGGGCACTTGTCCATAAGCAGCTCAGCTGCATTACCTGCTTCCAATGCCATGTTTTTTTATGCAGTTACTGGTGTTGAGATCAGCTAAAGGCCATGTCTCTGATCAGCCATACCCAGACTACTCTATGATCTTCTTAAGCTTCAACCACTTCTGAGCCATGTCTCTTTTAAATGCCAACTTGTGACCATGTGTTGAATAAGAATTACAATGAAGTACAATGAGCCCAGGCAGTCCACAACAAGCCCAAAATAAAGCACAGGTCTTAGGAAGCTTAGAGGAGCACTCTAGTAGAATATGCAGATTGCCAGTCCAGTCATTTTCTGTTTTTAGGAAAATTGAACAATTGGAATGTAAATGCTGACTAGCAGCTTCATGCATCCACTGTCTGATAGTAATAGAAATAGTAATGTAATAGAATATAACTGTCCTTATATAATTGCTAATTACTTTATAGTATTGTTTTTGTAAATGTATGTGGGAGAAATGCATATACTGATGTTATTAGTAGCAGTAACATTAACAGTGGTGTCCATATTGTTACTGCTGATATTGCTGCATTTTCACGTTGCCCCTTCTTTGGGCTAACACTTTTTGTAGCCTTTTTACAATCAAAAAAATGAATCACCTTTCCAAATCAGTACTATAACCAAATGAGAAAGTATGTTGTAGTTAGGAATGGTTATACACGAGGAAAAATGAAATAGAAACCAGATGCTAAATGTTATATACAGATAATACTTACCCAGGATCTACAGTTCAAGAGTTAATTGGGCCCTTCTGGCCATGAACGAGTTAAGAGACTATATGTGACTCACTCTTGTCCCGACAAACACTCAGTACTATTATATGAAAGGCAGCCAGCCACCCACTAGAAATCTAAGCAAATACTGTTTCCAAGAATGATTAGTATTGCCTTAATTACTGATAGCCTTTCCTAAATGGTCAAGGGAAATGTACATGTGGCATTGTGAACCTAAGCATTGATTCATGTGAGTCAGACATTAATGTCAATATGACTCGAAAGAACTAGACATCACGCAATACAGTCTGGTGGCTCATGGCAAGGTATTTATCCCAGCCACTGAGGCAGAAATCACATAGGCAATGTTGAGGCTTAACCAGTGTCACTGGGGTGCAAAATGGGCATATCAGAGAATGAAAAAGGCTACATGAAAATTAGAGAAAATTAGGTTTACTCTTCATTAATAAATGTTAGCCTAGATATGATATGACCCTTAAAAAAAACATTTTCCAAGATGTGGGTTGGAGTACAACGGGCTGTCAGGGAGTGTATCAAATAACTTCTATAAATAAAAATATGAATTACGGAAATGATTTACATGCTATATGGCATTAGTCTTTTCAAAAAGATTAGTGCAAAAATCCATCAATAATCTTATTTTACTTTACATTTATTCAAATAAAAGGCTACCTACATTCCCACCAGATCAGGGTATTCAAATTGTTTTATATATCTACTTCAAAAGTAGTATTTACACAGCATCTCTAACATAGTATCAATGGCCATAAAGCTACAATGAAGCTGGTACACATTGTCTCATTCCTGGAGCACTCAGATTTTCAGAACACCTGGAGTGAACACAGGCAAGCTATAGGTGTACCACACGTATGGCTCTGGGGTAATTACACAAGTAGCATCATAAAGATGTTTCTTGAAGCCACCCCTTCCTGCCTTTGGCAATGACAGTGTCAACTGACAGTGGAAGGTGACACTTACTCTGGCTATATTGACATCCTGAGTCAGTCATAACACAGGGGCACTAGGGTTGACACTTGGTTAGTATTTTATTTTTCTAATTATGCTTCGTGCCAATTTTAATAATAGGCCAGAAAGATAAAAAATATAGAAATGACTAGCAAACAAACTCCCTTTTCCCATGTTGCTTTAACTGCTAGTCTGCCTGGGCCATTGTTCATGCTGTGCCACTGCAGCTGAGCAACAAAATTGCTTGCAATTGAATAAAACTTCAATAAAAGAAACTTGTTTGAAATCCTCCCACTGACTTCTAAAGAAACTCAGCAGCTTTTAGTTGCTGAGATTTTTAGTTTAAATTTTGCCATTTTATTCTTGAATAAATTGTGACTATTTCTCAATTATTATACTTAAGTACATTCACAAAGGTGTTTTTTTGCAGCATAGAAAATGAAAAGCTCTGATTTTAATAAATTTTCCTCGTAGATGTGCACAGTAGAGTGAAAGATTTGCATTTTACTCCACTGTGCACGCACAAGTCTACAACTGAGACGCCTGGAAAAAGTAAGATGGCAGTGCAGTGCTGTGTTACTTTATTTCCCAGGTGGTATTCATTTTTTCTTACTTAGAAAGAAACTGTAATGTATCTGCCAGTATAACCACTTCAGGGAAAGAGTTTCACAGCTTCACAGCTCTTACTGTAAAAATAACCCTCTTTTACACCTTAAGATGGAACCTCCATTCTTGTACTGTCAGTGGATATCCATTTGTTTGCTGGAAGATGTTGAATTAATGTTGAATAAAGCATTAGAGATGTTATTAAATGGTCCCCTATATTATTTATACATATTTATCAAATCCCCCCTTAAGTGCCTCTTCTTCAGCGTAAACAACCCCAGTTTCTTAATAATTTCCATACCAAATATCAGCACACTTACTCTTTTTGGACTTATTTCGCTAGATCCCTTTTGAGCAGTGGAGACAAAAATTATACAAAATTGTACTACATATTCAAGATAGGGCATTACCATTGCTTTGTAAAGGAAGTATGACTGTTTCATTGAGTGTATCTATACATCTAATTTTAACACAAGCATCCTTATGTCCTTTTCCATTGAGGATTTCCCTGACTTTTCCTAGCATTCTATTAAGGGTATGCATGACTTTCATATTTTGTATTCTGAATGCATAACCTTACATAACCAGTGTAAAAGTTCCTCCAGATCCTGTTAATGGGATGCCACATCCTGGATAGAATTAATTGGGCTGCATAGTTCTGTGTCATAGACAAACATTGATACATTATTTATAATGTATTAGTTATAAATGAACAAGTTTAACAAAAGTGGACCCAACACAGAACCCAATGGAGCCCCACTAAGAACCCTAATCCAAGTAGAGAATGTACCACTGAAACCATCCTCTGTATACAATCCTTTAGCCATAAGTTTAGAAAGCAAGATTTAGTAAATTACTACTTATGATTCTATTCAGCAATAAAATAATCTTGAATGTGATCATTTAACAAACTTTCAGATACTTTGCCAAGTACAGATGTCAAACTTACAGGACTATAACTGCCAAGTTGTAATAGATGTTTAAATATTGGAATAACATCAGCTTTCCCTTTCACTTTACACAGGTTTATATTGATCAACGTTTAACCTGGAAGCTCACTGGAACCTGTCAGCAAAGTATTAGGTTATAATAAGTTATGATAGCCAGTTTAAGATCAACAACCTATGATGCAACATACAACAAAATACCCAGTTTAAAAAAGAATAACAAATCCCTAGTGATTTTCAATCTCAAAAATCATATAACTGAGGCGTAATTCAGTTTATACAACTAGGATTCCTATAGACACTCTAACCCCACCCACTATAGTGAAATGGCAGCTTCCTACCACTGGAGTCTTGCGCTCCTGATTCAGAAGAGAATGCTTAAAACATGTGCTTAAAATTATTTCACTTCTAAATGTGTTTGTAACCTTTAGAAATAAACCTTATTTTTTTGGTTTTGTACTGTTCCCTGCTGCTTTTTGGCTTGTTCTCTCTCACTGTGCAGCCCAAACTCCTGCAGAGAAGTGTAACACTGGTTCTGGATTTGGCAGGAATGTTTATGAATGTGGAAGCCTTCCAGACAGACCTACCCCCATCACAACTGTAGCAACTGGCAGCAGAGTACACCAGAAGGAGTAGTTGAACATGCAGAAAATCCACCCCCTCTGTTTAAAAAAAAACTTATTTGGTATCTATGCACACACTAACACCAAGATTTACTGTACCATAAGGGCAATATCTCTGAACCAGAACCAGACTGATTATAGGCTGTATGCAACAAATTGTTTGGCTATAAGTCCTAACATTCAGGACACAGTGTAAGCAGATATAATGCACATTACAAGATTAATTGGAACCAAATAATATTTGGGGTTTACTTTTCCTATTTGTGGTGCTACACTTTTACCACTTCCTGAAGGGCAGTTACTGTTGAAGGTAAAGGTGAAAGGGATCCTTTCTTATTATATGCACTGGAGATCATTGGGGGGGGGGTCAACTTGATAGACTGTTGTCCAACCATTTCAATCCAAATAAATGATGTGACTATATAATTTACTAGTGCACATATATTAGTGTACACTGAGTACTTAAAATGTGTTTTTTTTACTGGAAGCAAAAATAGTCACTGCCACCAGTTTGGGGCTAGTGTACTACTGCACTGGCATTCCTTCATTAACTAATATAGTTAAGTTGCCCGGTAAAACCCGTTCATCAATAGTAATCTGATTTGCAGAGATGCAAGCATTGCATTACAATGTTGCGGTGTGGAAATTGGCACAACTTATTGAATGCACTGACTGGGGAAAGTGTTTTTCCAGGAGACAGGCATTAAAAGCAAGTAGTACCAGGGAAGACTGGTATTATTGATAAAAATGGGGCAATCATTTCAGGAATAAAGCTGTGCTAGCTACAACTGACAAGACAGGCTGATACTGCCAGATTTCAAAAGTAAAATAAAACAAATGAAGGTATTAAGATAATATAGGGCTCCCATGCTGCTCCCTTCAGCCTGACAGTAGAATTATACTCTGATCACTTCCATATTCTGATAAAGAGCATTTAACAGAGCAGGCCAATTGATCCAAATGTTCTCGGTTCTAGAAATAATGCAAAACGCATTTATGTCTATAACCATCTAGATCATACCGATTGTACCAAGGTAAAATAATATTCCTAGAATGAATAACACTCCTGAGGCAGGCTTTTTTGCAACCAAAGTGGTTCTGAGAACTGCCTGTTCTAAAATGTTTACATAAAGAGAATCACTTAAGGCAAGTTTGCCATATTAGATTAAATTTACTTTAACTGATATTTTATCAAATGCCATCCCTATGGTGCCTATAGAGTAGTTAACAATACTCCAATTGAAAAGGCTTCTATTTCCCTTGGTATGGAAAATTAAGTTTGACCTTGAAGATAGCAGGAATGATGGCCACTTACTAATTGCCCCAGGGAAGCCTTACAGTATGAGTAATCATCATCCAGTGTGTTTGAAAATCTATCATGTAGACCTTGTAGTCATTTAAACAAACAATAATCAAAGTCTCACTCATCAGCAACTGCAGCTAGACCTCCCCGTAAGATGTGAAACATGGACTAATATAAAAAGAATGATAGTTTCAGTTATTTACTGAGTCAGCAGAATCAAAAGGCAAAACTTCACCATAAAGGAATCATTTCTGCTATCCATGATTTTTACTATAGCTCAGGAGGTAGGTTTTGTGAATCTGCTGGCAACACAGGAAGTTTCTCTCCACCCACCTGTAATTTACAGTCATACTCTCACAAGCATAATGTTTTATTGGGTTAAGAGTTCTCTTTTATGGTCTTTTCTGTCTAAAATACACATTGAATCACAGAGTGGAATCATGGCTGAAAATGATAGATAGGTGACATGCCACTCCATAAACTGCTCTTGATTATAGAGAGCTGCCGGACAAATTCTGGTATTCTAGACGGCACAGAAGAAACGACATGTTCCAGAAAAGAGTAGATGCTTTCCTATACTTGTAATAGGTTTTTTAAAGATAAACAACAGCTTAACATGATGTTCTGGGATTCTTTACCAGCCCACAGCCCTTTAGCACTGAAGATTTGTGCCCCCCAAGATGCCCCAATAGCCCCCAATATTCTATTCTGCTGATTCCCTGCACATGATCTGTGCTGCTGTCAGTTTCTGAGCTTAAGGACCAACTCACGATATACAGAATACGTATTCTGTTTATTATGAGTCGGTCCCTAAACTCAGAAACTGAGACTATAAAATTCACACAAAAGGCTGATTAGTAATTATTTCATTTTTTCATTACATGACAGCTCAGAAATCAGTGCAATTAACATCAGAATTTAATAATCAGACCTGTAGCATCAGCTTGTATGAAAGGTGATAGCTTATGATGCTTAATAATTTATGATTACCCCTAACTTAGGGTCATATTTATTATGCTGTGTAAAAAACAGTGAGAATTGTTTTACGCATTTTTCTTCTGCCGGAACTAACGTAAAATAACGGTATAAAATCTGGCATTCGGACGGAAATCTTCTCCTTTTATTTTACACAGCTTTTTATGCCGTTTTTTCTGCGAATTTGTTTTACACAGCATAATAAATATGCCCCTTAGTTTCTTAACAGCTGCCCAGACCACACATGTGAGTGTCACTGGCACTACTAAAAAATCCAAGATGGAGATCTCCTGTGCACAGCTTTAAAGGCCTGGATCATTACTGTTACAGTAATGCTGAACCTTTAGGATGTTCAATAAATTCAATATATAAAATACAGCATTTCAAGCATTTGTTTTTAGGGTTTAGTCTTCCTTTAAGTATCTGTCATACACAGAACAATGATTATTTATATATAGAGAAATGGTGGTTTGAGAGATTTGTTTCTTGCTTGTCGGTAATATCCCATTGCAAGAACCGTCAGCCTTAATTATATAAACAAATGATATATTTTTTAGCCTGATCAGTGAGCCTGAAAAGGAAAACCATTAATTACTTTTATATAATAGATTAGTAGAATATGTCTACTTTTAAGCCAGTCCTTCAAAGCCCATGTTAGCTAATTAGAGGTGACTACTGGAGTATGACAGACAGCTTTTTGATGGTGTAGAACCACGTAATGATGTAATATCATGAACCATTAAAAATGAAAAAAGGCAGGAAGATAAAAAGGTAAGAGCTTTCATTAAATTATTAAAGTCTCAAGCACTTCAAATAAATGGTTGCAATGATATTTCTTGTCTGTGAAGAATGAAAAAAAAAAAATATATATATATAGTGGGAAATTACCCACGGCATGATGGGCATTGTGATCTTGGAATCTGCAGCCTTTAGTAAGCTTTATTGTGAGTGTGGGATTGTGATCTATTGGGTATTGCCAAAGCATTTCATACAGTCTCCATAAAAGACTGCTTCTAAACTGCTTTATTAATAATGTTGTTTGTATATGGATAGGAAACTAGGGATGTACAAATCCACATTGTGAAAGATTTGGCCAAATACAAATCCTAATTTGCATAGGCAAATTAGGACACGGAAGAGGTAAAGAGAACCGTGTGCAGCTTCCATGTTTGTGACAAAAAGTCACGTGATTTTAAGGATTCAGTTCAGCCAGGAGTGTGGATTCAGCCGTATCAAAATCCTGCTGAAAAAGGCCAAATCCCAAATCGAATCCTGGATTCAGTGCATCCCTACAGGAAACTGGCTATAGGATCAGGTACAGAAGGTGTTTGTCAATGGTCCATTCTCTGCTTGGATTAGGGTTCTTAGGGTTCTGCACTGGGTCTACTTATGTTTAACTTCTTCATTAATTACTTAGGGGAGGGTATTTTAAGCAATGTATCAGTGTTTGCAGATGACACAAAACAATGCAGGGTGCGTTTACCACTACCATCTTATTTTATTTTTGCTCACCCTACAGTTGAGGGTAATTGGGTAATAGACAGTGTAAAGCCATTAAGAGGAGGGGAAGTTGGAAATTCGCAGAAGTTGGAAATGAGGTGGATCCATGACCGTTGTACACTATACACTTGGGGGGGGGGGAATATACACCACTGCTTTTTATATGACTGTTGCTATATATTAATTCATATTCGATTTATTGCACCCACGCACACTGAGAACTGATTTTCACACAATGTTTACTCTTGTATTACGATGGTTTTGGTTTTACCATGAAATATGGGAAATGTATGCAGTGGAGTTTTGGGATCCCCTCTGCCTTATATACATATTTACTGTGGATTGTTACAAGGGGAGGTTTATTTTTTGAAATTCAAATTTGTGAACTTTAGATCTTTTTTCAGTTTGAATAAAATCAACTTCTTATTCTACTCATTATTTTCAGTGGATCTACAAACTCTATGCATTTTACATAAACTCATAAGCTTTTTACATATACGTTTTTCTAATTTTTTGCACTTAATAAAAATCAAACATTCTAAATCTGGAAGCCCTAATATGAATTTATTAGTTTTAGTGAGATCCAAAATGTTGCCTGCTTGTGGTATAAATAAAAATTTTTAATACAATTTTGGAGTGCTGCTGGGTTATATTTATATAATTAGCACCTATTTAGAAACATTATATCTAAGGAAATAGCAACAAATAGCGTAACTGTCTTGTCCTGTTTTATAGTGTTAAAACATCGTTTATATGCCTTTAATGACAACTAAACCCTAAAAAATTGATGTACTATGGTAGTATGCTGTATTGCAGTGTTCCCCAACCAGTGGCTCGTGAGCAACATGTCACTTCCCAACCCTTTGGATGTTGCTCTCCATAGCCTCAAAGTAGGTGCTCCATTTTGAATTTCTGGCTTGGGGCAAGTTTTGGTTGTTTAAAAAAACAAGTATAATGCCAAACAGAGAATTCTGTAGGCTTCCAGTCCACATAGGGCGCAATTAAGTAGCCAATTATAGCTCTTATTGGCACCCCCAGGAACCTTTTTCATGCTGGTGTTGCTCCCCAACACTTTTTACATTTAAATGTGACAAACCGTTTGGGGATCCCTACTGTATTGAATACTGAATTTATTGCACAGGAGCTCCCCATCTTGGATTCTGTTAGGAGTATGACACTTAATCAGCCTTGTATTGTGATATACACAGTATATTGTGAGTTGGTCCCTAAGCTCAGGTAAGTGACAGCAGCACGGAGCATGGGCAGTGAATCAGCAGAAAAAAAAGATGGGGAGCTACAGGGGTCATCTTTGGAGGCACGGATCTTCCCTGTTAAAGGACTGTAGTTGCCTTGGCTACAAAAGCCCAAAACATAATGGACAACATATCTAGCCTTTTTATTATGTTATGCTGAAGTTTCCCTTTAAGAAACCGTCTTAAATTTACTCAGGATTTATAGATGTATGTGTGGTGCACTCACTTTAAGCTTTTTAATGCATGCAGCGACTGCATAGGAGTTGACTATTTTTGGCACAATTAAGTCTATGAATCTTCTGGGGTCGTTGTTAAACAGCCTTCCCTCCATGAATTATTCTTGGTAAGAAAGTGTTCCTTCACATGTGTTTTTTCCCCGGTTGCTATTCTCAGAGTTTTTATTTTTAGCAGCTTAAAATGAATGCGTACCTATCGCTTATCTCTTTATTGTGTGAGATTCTTAATATAATCAGTGTGATAAAAGGAGATGATGTATGTCAGCTCAGATTAGAGAAGAAACTGATGCTTGATAGGATTAGATAATTTATTTAGCAACATTAGCATTAGTGTACAGTTATGAGACTTTTTGAAACTAGTCATTTTTTTACTTATGTTCAGGTCTGTAGCTAGGGAACTAGATGAGGCACATGCCTAGGGCACAATGGGTGAGGAGGGCGGTAGGCACATACCTCTTCTGTCTGTTTTCTCCTTGTTCCAGCCATCAGCTGAGGGACCTCTATGCATAAAGGTGGCCATACCTAAACCAATAAAAGCTGCTGAATCCAACCCCCCCCCCCCCCGATTGACAATTATTATGTACGGGCCTCACAGGTTAAGTCTGTCTTTACCAGACTGGATTATATTGTGATCCTATTGAGGCCAATTGTTGCCCTTTGTGCTTACAATGGATCAGCCCAATTTGAGCCAGTGAATCTTTAATTTTGGCAAGCAACTAAATCTTTTATTGTATGGCCATAGTAGGCATTGCAGAAGGAATTTTAACCGTAATGTATCTGGTTTTAAGGTGCTTCATGTTTTCAACTTATTTCTTTAACAGTGAAATAAAGCAAATCCCAACATCCTCATGGAAATCTGTCCCAGAAAAGTAGACACCGTTATAGCATGGGGTGGACCAACTTAGACACTTTCATAAAAGTCTTTACAAGAAAAATATACATTTTTAACTGTATATGCCGTGAGCTACTATGTCACAGAAGCTCCCCATCTTGGAAAGTGTCTTGTGAAGTGTCAGTGACACACACATGCTCAGTGGGCTCTGGGCAACTGTTGAGAAGCTAAGCTTCTCATTTTTTAACAGACAGTACTTTATTATTACACAAGTTTCAGTGAGTCACGTGGCAGAAATTGTACAATTTACAGGATATTCATGGCTCTTGTGGCACCTATCTTTGATAGAATAAAATAGATATGGTTTATAAGATTAAAATTAGCTAATGAATTCAAGTTCAAATTCAAGTTCATTCAGCAATGATGTGATTATGGAAACATTAAATTAAGGATGAGCTAGTAGCAGTAGCAGCTACTTGTCGTGGCTACTAAAATAGACAATGTTGATCATTTACGGATAGCGGTCTCTACGTGTGTTTTAGCAGAGGCAATTCTTAGTACTGTCTATGGCAGGGTATTTTCTGGAGTTTAGTAGCAGTGAAAAAGTAGCTGCTACTAGTAGCTCTGTGTGTCTTCCCCCTAAATATTTACAAAAACACCAGCACAAAGACTAAAGATGTTAAAACATAGAAAGTGGAGGATGCCAATTCAAAATCATTCTCTCATCAGGGTACCAACTACACAGTGGGGCTGATTAATTAACGCTCAAATTTTAATTTATTATGTTATAAAAACTCAACATTAAAACGTTGTGATCTAAAAGCTTGTGAGGTCATGTAGAAGTCAATGGGATATGTACTAGGCAAAATGCAAAGTATTTATTCAGTTCAAGTCTGAAGTTTTTTTTTTTGAGTTTGTAAACTCCCAATTTCAAGGTATTTAAGTTTTCCATGATTCTATTCAAATAAAGCTTTAAATATTTGGATTTTTAAATTTGGGTTTATTTGAAATAGAAAAAGATTTCACAAATTTGAATTCTGATAGTTACAGGCCTCCCTGTAGTCTGGGTATGCAGAGTTGCAGTAACAAATATCCCTATAAATACTAAATATTCCAGGTAAAATTAATTAAGCAGAGTAAGGCACTGACCAAACAGACCACACGTGTAGTTTATACAAAAGACTTCTTTAATGTTCATTTTATGGAAATACATTTGAGTTTTGTTTTTATTTCCATGATACAAAAAGTTAAATAGAGAATACCACTGTAGATCTCTTCTCAAGAAATAAATGGCTGGTGCCGTTGCAATCTCATTTGTATTATTTGTTTTCCTTCTTTTAAATTATACTACACAGGCCAACAACTGTTTTACAAAACAAAACACACTTTACAATATAGGTGTTCAAGTTCATCTTTAACCTTCTTTGTCCCATTAGTTCTACGCCTCACAGCCACTCACACACACAGACGCAATGTGAACTGAAAAAGAAGTTTCTAAAAATGAAGAAAAAAAAAAAAAAAAGAAAATCACACATAAAAATGGATGTATTATTAAAAAGAAAGTGACAAAGTCACAACCAATATCAAAACTTTGTAGTGAGACTTGTCACGTGGCAAATGCAGTTCTTGCCAACATGAGTGACATAAATCCCTTAAATTTAACCTGATGGAAAAAGTGAGGTCTAAGTGTAGAAATAATGTGATATCAGGTGACCAAACAATTATAAATTTATAGGCTAAAGTCAAAATATATATTTATAACACATTGCAAACACCCATAAACCATTTAATACATATATAAATGACAGTAAAACAAACCGACAATTTTACATATACAGTTAAAATATTTTCCCAGGAAACCTGTATAGGCAATTACGGATTCGATTTATTTTTTCAGGATTATCCAGCTTTGCAATTCTACACAAAGATCCTTCAAACATTTGGTAGCAAATGCTGGCACCAAGCATCCATAGAAAAGCAAAGTGGTCCAAAGCATTGAAGACTAGTGGTCTATAGAAGTGGGAAGTACTACAACAGATTGAGATTTTTGTGGCTCGAGTTTGTTTTTCAGATTTCCATAGACACTTGGTGAACCCATGGCACAATAATATTTAAAGCACCAATCTGACAAAGTAGAAAGACTTGAGTTACAAGTATTCAGAATTACTGACCAGTGAAATATTTCACATTAAGATCTTTTAAGCATGCAGTAAAGCATGTGCTACCCTTCCAAAAGGAGATAAGACTTACATAGTGGATATCTGTACAATCATTCTTAAGTGTGATTAATATGTAAACAGAGCAACAACATAGCAAGAATTAAATTATTAGAACTTATAATAAGAATGCCAAATCAATTATATGTCAAGGTTATGACGTATACACAATTAATTGAAGCTCTCCACAGCACTGGCTGCTTGAGGTGTTGAACAAATATCATATGTAGGTCATAGGTAGTAAGTCTGGCTCTACCCACAAATGAATCAGTTTGGGCTCGTGTGAGAATGAAATGAATAGCTGCATTGCTGAAGGCCAAAGACCATCTAGTTTAGTTACTGGCTGATCAGAATACCTGACTAAAAATTTACTAAACTGGCCACAATTTGTTGTTACTCTACAAACAAAAATGTTTAGCCTGGTGTAAGTACAGGAGCAAATCTATTCCCCTAAAGTTATGAAATATATTCCCATAAACATGAGGGACATTCATTTACAAATAAACTTTACAGTCCTTCAGTTGTGCTTCTTGTAAGTCAAGAGTGTAGCTGGGAAGCAACAATGCACAAGCTGCATAGTATCATCCATATCTAAACTAAATAGATGTATGGCCTGCAAAACCTTGCAGTCTTCTAGTTGTCATCAATGCTACCAAGTATCTGGAACTTCAAAAAGGACAGAAGAGCCACTGTCACTGGTTTCTGAAAGAAAAAGCAGAGCAATGAGTGGTAGATTTATTTAAATCAGAAAGATGCCATTTACTCAAACGTTCTAATATTCTCGCATTGTTACCTTATTAAAAGCCCTAAATAAGTAGCAGTGAGCACTCTAGATTTATTTTTAATCTTCCCACCATATGTGCTGGCATATTGCCATATTTTCATATCCAATTTAGCAATGGTCACATAAATGTGGAAGAGTTGCTCCAGCACCTGTAATGTTATATATACACAATGTAAATGCAAAGGTTAAGGTTAGCTTTCACGGTGTATTGATGTACATCTGATTTGGGGCATTAATAATGCAGTAAATTATCTGTATATATGTTAGCTGTGAATTTGAAAACCTGACAAGTAGCACTGATCACATTAAAGCTGTACTGTTTTTATTGCCTGGTCCATATATTTACCAGAGTAGCTATACTAAGTATTTTTATAATTTTATTCACAGGTACAGGTTTTAAATTTATATATTATACAATAGATATTAAGGGGATAAGGGTTTTTTTTTCCCATAATTTGGATCTCCATACCATAACTCTACTATAAAATAATTTAAACATTAATTAAACCCAATAGGTTTGTTTTTTCTCCAATAAGGATTTATTCTATCTAATTTGGGATCAAATACAAGGTACAGTTTAATTATTACAGATAAAATATTTATAAATATTTTATAATTTATATTATTCACTTATAATAAGCTCTATTGCAGATAACTTTTCCGTAATGTCTGGATAATGGGTTTCTGAATAACGTATGCTATACCTGTATATTTATATATACACATACATACACACACATTATAATATGTATATTTTATATCCATTCGGCTCCTTTTCTGACAGCTATAACCTACCATACCTTTTAATAAACACACCATTAAAGGAACTGCAGCACCAAAAATTGAACGTGCCACAGGTTACACAGCAGATAATACATCAGCTCTGTAGAATCTAATGGTGTTCTACAGAGATTATATATGTAAGTTGAGCCTTTTCTCCTTTGTATGGCTGCCCCCATGGCTTACTTGTATACAGATATGGCACCTGCTATTCAGAATACTTGGGACATAGGATTTTCTGGCTCAGGGATCTTTTTGTAATTTGGACGACCATAATTTAAATCTACTAAAATAATTTAAACATTAAATAAACTCAATAGGATGGTTTGTCCTCCAATAAGGATTAATATCTTAGCTGGGACCAAGCTACCAGGTACTGTTTTATTATTACAGAGAAATCATTTTAAAAAATGTTAATAATTAAAATAAAATAGAGTCTATGAGAGATGGCATTCCTGGAATTTGAAACTCTCAATAACATGTTTCAGATTATTCCAGCTACAACTATAGTTTCTAGGCAAGCACACCAGCTTTACCAGAGCAGAAAAAAAAGTACATTCAATTTTAATTACTTTAAAAAAAAAAAAAAAATCATTTTTTGGTTGTATTGTTCCTTTAAGGCAAATCTGGTTATTATTCAACATAAAGTTAAACAGTACCTGGGGGAGTAGAGTCGGTTTTCTGTCTTTTGTGGTTCTTGGGTTTCTTCCCCTGCTCTGTAGCACCAGGGTTGGAAGGATCATCTTCTTGAGCACGAACTTCTTCAGTATTTTCAGAGGCAGTTTCCTCCTGGATGGGGCTCATGCTTCTTTTAACTGCATAACTTGGAGCAACAAAACTGTGAGAAATGTAACAAGATATATACTATTAATTTCTTAAAAGATTCTTTAATGCAGTGTATAAACTGGATTATCAATATTTTATACATTTTCATCAATTGTTGTGTAAAATAAACAGGAACATGAGTTTATTTACTGTAACATTTGGGTTCATGTGGAAGTGTTTTTCAGAAAAGAACCACACACAAAACAACTATAACTCATTACAATTTGATTCAATCTTTGTGCTTATAGCAACAACAATTACAGATTAGACGTGAAGCAATTTACAGTGACAGTAGGCATTTACCTAACAGTATACTCTTTCATATGCGGATAATCCACAATCATTCAAATACAATAGGTAATGCCAACATTCTGCTTCTCTGTGCCTTATCTAATCTGCTAATAGGCACCATCTCAAGCCACACACGGGCAGAAATAAGCAGCAGATTCCGTCCCTTCCAGATATCTAATGGGCAGGTCAGCATCAGTGCATTGATGAGGTCCTCTCCCTACAGGCCTGCAAAGGGCCGCCTGTCTGATCAGATCATTGGCCCACTCGTTCGGTAACCTGCCAAATCAGTGGATCTGCCTGCCAATGTAAATTACAATACGGAAGGATTAAAGAGAGCAGCTCACAGCGAAAAAAATTCAACTTCCGTGTTTGTGACAAAAAGTCACATAATTTAAGGATTTGGTTTGGCCAGAGGCATGGATTTGGCTGAATCAAAATCCTGCTGAAAGGCCAAATCCCGAACAGAATCTTGGATTCGGTGCATCACTAAATATTACAGCACATAGCTAAAAAGTTTGCCTTTTATGAAGGTGAATTTCAGGAAAGGATAAAGTACTTCCCAGAGAAGAATACCTTTTGATTAAACATGAAAAATTGTTAATAGGAGGCAGAAATTTCAAACTAATCATAAAAAAAGCATTTGGGGCCACTGGAGTCAAGTTCCCTGATCAGATTTTGGACATGTACAGAAACAATTTATGCCATGTCTAACCCTTTCCTAGCACTGGTGCCTGTACCTTGGGACAGCATAACCCCTGACATCTGTCCTATCCGTGCCAAAGAACAAAAGTACAAGCTACCCTCTAATTAAAACTGAAGTGCAATTATTATACATGACAGTCGAGCTGCCAAATCCCCAATTCCTAAAGCTGTGTTCAGGGTATATCTGTCAAATGATGCAGCGTCACAAAGCACCTAGAAACAGCAGGTTCTTTATATTGAGCTTGGCTGTGAAGCAACAGCAAAACACTCAGGCGAGGGGTAAAGCAATTAGAGTGGCACAACCTTTGCCATGTGTAAAGACCCATAGCAACATATCAACAGGTAGCAATACCTGGTCTGCTGTTTAAAAACAAGTATAATTGGTTGCAATAGGACTAATATATATATTATATATGCGCCATGCATTAAGTTATAGAGTGTCCTTTCTGTAATAGTGCTTAGCAGCTTAGCAAAGGAAAACTAATGTGAAAATATTACATAGAGAAGGTTACTGGATCCAATAGGGCTCAAATGCTTATTTTTCTTAAAGCTGTTTTTACAAGAAATTTTATTACAGGCACGCAGGGATGAATAACAATGTCAAACACTTCCATGCAACTATCACTATATTGATTTGATAGTGCACAAAAAAAAAAAATCTTGAAAACTAGTGTTTCAGCTTCTGCTAAGGGCATTTCTCAGGGTTGAACCTTAAAAAAAGGCTCCAAGCAGGAGCCGAAACACTGGTGAAAATTATGAAATATTGCACTTTGAGAAATACGAATATTTGGCGTGCAGACCAACTATATATTTACAGCACTGTACAGCAGAGGTAGATTACTGTAAATTTACTGTAACTTCCCAGCAATAATTCCACGAGACATAATATGCAATGCCACAATATTTTCCTTTAAGTAAAATATTAAAAATGCATAGGATTTTATAGCTCAGAAACATTTTAACCGATTCTATGCTTACATGAGAAAACAAACCAGAGGAATTATGTATTATGCAGACATATCACTGTCAAACTTAATGTATTAGGAGCCACTGTTACCCGTGATTAACGACAAGTTATTGAATGATAACACTATTTTTAATTCTCTGTATATTCATTGTTCTTTATTGAGAAGAAAGTCTGTTCTTGCCCTGCTACAGTTTTATTTCTGTCATATTCAAACATAATTAGTACCTGCTCCCAGCCATGGGATTTTTAAGCATGAACTTGTGATATATCATGAAATGGGGACCAAGACACACTTTAACAGCCCCAATTACACATTTTTGAGCATACACTCCTATTCTACTACTTTATTAAAAAAAATTATAACTGTGTATTACATTAAAATTTAGATTTATATATTACATCCTTTTTCCCTTTATATTATAAATAATTCATTGCATTCTAACTTTGTCCATGAATGTTTTACCATGACTGAACCACTGAAGCAAGCTTTCTCAGGCTTAAATGTAGCCACTGCATCAGATTAGTGTAGTAACCACTACAGATCATGTACCAACAATTGCAAACGTTTAAATATAACCCCCTACCCCCAAAACTTATCTTTAAGCCTTGTCAAACCAAATTTAAATAAAATAATGTCTTTTTTTTTTTACAGAACACTAGAGATCTGATGTATAACAATCACATGGACATGAAATAAAAAGTGCTGAGTTGAAAGTTCCTAATTCCAGTATTGTTTAATTAAAAAGTCTCAACATGCTGTTGGATTATGTTAGAAACCAGGTATGAATAGACAGTGACATGTTAAAAGCTTCATCACTACTAATTCACAAGGCATTCGTTGTAATAACAGTGGTTGGAATGCAGTCATTTGCCATTTAATCCCAGTACAGTCCTAAATTTTTGGCATAAAACAAACGGTAAGCAGATACAATACGAACACTATCGCCACTGCAGCCGTTTATTATTTCCATATGCAGACAAGACATAAAACAAACTTGATTCTCATCCAACAAAAAGGACGTGTTTATTAACTCTTCCTCTTTTAGGAGAACCAGCAGGATGGAGTGTTTGAAAACTGACAAATACCCATTGTGCATTTTGGTGAGACCATCCTGACTGTACAGCTGGGCGAGCATGCAGTAAATTGTGTGGGAAGGAAACCAAATATAAGATGGAAAATTCTAGCAATGTAAAAAAGAAACATTTGCATTAGAGATCATATAAGATGGATAAAGCACATAAAACAATGCCTGGAGGTAGATACCAAACAGACTCAAAATGATTAAAAACAAATCAATCAGAATGCATTTAATCTAGTCCCAGTGTATAAGACAGACAGCATGATCACGGAGATTTAACAGCATTGTCATTACTAGCCAGCAAGACCCATTACAGTAAGGTGAATTAGGTGACCACAAGGGTAGATATGTTCTTGGCTTTTTCTTCATTTGTAGTAAATGGTGTATGTACACATAGTGAGGAAAAATAAACATAAGGGTATAAACTATTATAAATATATGTAGGCCTGGACTGGGATTCAAAATTAGGCCCTGGCATTTCAGTTACACAGAGGCACAACAGCCCCCCACTAGCCCACTAAACAGTGGCTGTCAACCCACAGATTGCCAGTCTAGGCCTGCATATATGGCACCAATTTACGCAATGATTGGGTGTTTGAAGGGGTGGGGTATATGGCAGTGTACAAGTGGGACATAATGATTTCTTGCTAGTAGCAGGCCTGCATTATGACAAGCAGCAAGTTTAGATGGGATGAGTGTTCCTACTGCCTCATTGTAAAGTGTGCACGAAAACTTGTCCACTTGTATAGCATTCTCTACGAAACACAAATGCTATATGACCTATTTTTGAAGGAAGGAATCTTTGCCTTATGTTAGATCATGCACATATCAATATTAGCTATGTTAGCGGGAGGCTACATATGCACCTATGTCCCTAGCATAGTACAGACTTGATCAGACATCACTACAAAGGAAAGATTCAGTGTCTTATCTTTCATAACTACTTAATAAACCCAAATGCAAAGTTTATACATCTGCAATCCAGATGTTGCATTAAAAGATATACTGCCCAGTTATACCGGATAAATGTTACTCCCTGTACAGATTGTCCGTACATCAAGGTATTGCTCAAAAGGGAAAAGGCCTGATTAATGATTGCTCTAAATGTTAGAGACATTTGGCTTGTTCTCCCAGAATATTAATTCCTGTTCTTTATCAAATTAAACTGAACAGTATTATTGTTTTTACATTTGCGGTTTGTTCTAAAGAAACATATTGCAAAAATAAATACAAATAAAAAAGAATTCTGCTATTACGCAGGAAAAATGTTGGTGTGGGAGAGAATAAGCTTAAAAATGCGCTGTGTAACAGTGATGTTGTAAGTACAGAGCTTTATTTGACAATCATGGCTAAGCACACTGGGACATCTGCTTTTCATTTTAGTGACCCAATTACTTTTAATAACATGTAAGCAAAAAGGATTCTTTCTGGGCTGCCATTAGGGATACTAAATTAAGAGGGTCCTTCAATTATTAATCCATCGGTTTGCAGGGCCCCTGGGTTAAAAACCATACCAACAAGTAGAATGGAGCCCAAAATGGTTTGCGCATGCATGCCCACGACAGGTACACCCCATTGGGCCAGAACTTTATCCATCATCCACTTAAACCCCACCAACACTCATAAGGCCAGCTTCCTTTGTAACTCACATAACATTTTAGGTCTCTGCAATGGGCCCTTGAATGAAGTACCCACTGATGGCAGGTCTGGATTTTGGCAAAACAGGACTTGCCAAAAAAAAAAAAACCTGCTTAACAAGAGCTAGCTAACCTTTGGTTTTCTAGCAGGAATATGTTAAATCTATAGCTGGCTACTTCTGTAGGAAAATTACCTTAGCAAGTTAAACAGTTAAGGACTGAACCACACAAGAGACTTTGGTCAGACTGATTTATCTGTCTCACAAAACCTGACCCTACAACTGAGATTTCATGGGATGCTACAATATCTGATCCTCCATGCTGTAAAAAGTTAAATAATATACAGTTTGATTGTAGAGGCAAGGAACAAAAGCAAGCAACATCTGACCGTCATGTATTTCAACCAGAAAAAAAAAAAAAAAAAAAGGTCTATCAAACTTAAACTTGTCCGATAAAATGTAGCATGCAGTGTTCCTTTTGGGTTACAGATCAGATATTTACATGGGTTACAGATAATTTCTAGGATGAAATCTAAAAGCACATCCAACAAAAGCTGCTGTGTAGTTCAGCCCTAATTCTAAAATCGATGGGCATTCCTTTAAAGGGATAACTTTCCTTCCAGCAGTGGTGCAAGCTGTTACAATAGTTGCTAACATCCCACATGTATTAATTAATGCAGCATATTATATCAATTATAACAGCTGACTTTAATGAGCCTCAGGGATTACAGGATAACTCCGGCTTTTGAGACAAATTTTTTTTTTTCCACACAGAAACCCCTAATATACCCATCACTGAAATCAGTTCCTTCAAAGAGTATGAATAAATACAATTTGTATATGCTGAAATCCAGCTGCAAAACAGTTCTTCTCTTTCTGCATCATTTGAAATCCTGGCAGGGGAGGAGGGACTAAAACACTGATATTACAAATTGCAACAATTTCCCCACAGCTTACAGACAACATGCAGGAGCTACATAACCCCCAACGCATTGCACTGTGATGTTCCTTTCCTTATCGACATCATGTGTGCAGGGAATTGTAGGATTTGGAGGATGAAGTGAGGACAGTCAACTTACTGTTACATTTTATTTGAGTCTCAAAGTAGCCAGCAGGAGATAAGGGGGCAGGCTTAGGTAACTGTTCAAAACCAGACTATTACATTAAAAATCATGAAAAGGCGGCATATTTTTTAACTGATTTAAAATGCAAAGTTGCATAAAATTATGTTCATTTTTTATGCTCCAAAATTATGGGCCAAAGATTATAAATGTATCAACTAGTTTATCAAGTTAGAGCAGTTTACAAGGTTTTCAAGTTTGTGAGAAAACTTAAGAAATCACAGATCTGTGCAGAGAATTTTTTAAACAGAACTGCAATAATAAGTTATACTCGAGTATAAGCAGAGTTTTTCAGCACCCAAAATGTGCTGAAAAAGTCGCCCTCGGCTTATACTCAAGTCACACAAGTATGACCTGCACAAGCAGCTGTTCACTTGCCTGCTTCTCTCCTGTGATTCCCGCTCCCACCAACCGCACCAGGCTACCTATTTGTGCGCTCTTCTGCATGCCTGGGCGGAAGTGATGTCATGTGCCCCTGCACCAATGTTTGCGAGAGCTCCTGCTCGCAATAGACAAAGCTCACAAATGTTATTTTCTGTGCATGTGCCTATTAGTAATGCTATGTAAATGCACATGCTCCTGGTCTTGGATACAGAGTGTTGCATTATGGGAATTCTTGCTTTACCTTGCATTTTTTTTGAAAACAGAGGATTTTAAATGAGTGGAAAGTTGTGCAAATTAGCTCTACAAAGGTGGATAAAGGTGTGCCTTTCTATGGACCTATATTTATTTTACACTTTACTTGTCTTTTAATCCAGGCCCTGCAGTTTGATTGAAGTTAAACTCGTACAGTAATTATACAGTATACGATCAACCTCAATTAGTGTCATTTGATTGGTATTAATTTTGATTAATGAAACTTAGCAGTAGCTGCTACATTTCCCACCCTAGGCTTATACTCGGGTCAATAAGGTTTTTAAGTTTTCTTAGGTAAAATTAGGTACTTCGGCTTATATTCGGATCGGCTTATGGTATATATGGTATTCGTCCCTTGAGATCAGGTGATCATTCTGAGTGTTTTGTTTGTAATTGCTCAGCAAAAATTGAGTTTTTAAAGTGTTCTAAAGACATGGGCAATATCCTTTTCATTTTTCAATCATGAATTTAAAAAGCTCTACATCTCAGCCAGCACTATAAATAGTATAGGAATGAGTTTTATAAACCAGCTAGATGCATTTTAAAAGTTGCATAACCATTGGTGCAAGCCAAAAATCTGGTCCATCTATTATGAAAATTGTGCGTCTAATTAACACTAAAATCCTAAGCATCTGGGTGTGCCAGTTTTACCTTCCAAAACAGGTGTCAAGGCTTTCCAAAGGCACAGACAGGAAATTAAGTTGGCCATACACAGGTAGATTTTAGATGCCAATTCGACCCATTCCCCAATGGCCTGTTTTGCTGTTGCGGTGATCCAATTTTTTAGCTCAAAGATCCACTTTGGGTCTTTGCCATATGAGCAGGTCTCTGTGTATTGCCAGCTTTATCCAGTCTTATATCAGTTAAAGTGGCCCTAAAAGAACTATATACACTTAAACAGAATATAATTTACTATTGATGGTGTTTGAGTACTTACCAGTTACCGTAAAAAACTGGAGTCTGTGGAATGTAGGAATTGTATTGTGTTTTCAGTCTCTTCCTCTCCAAATCTTTCCATCCATCTTCTGCCCATTTTCTTTTTGTTTGATTTTCTTCGTTCTTCTTCTCAACATATTCTGCATAAGTCTGGATACGATAGCTTTCTGCATACTTGCTGGTGTTAACAGCTGCACAAAAAAAGATAAAATCTTAAAGTTCCAAACTGGTAGATTTTTAATAAAAAGTCAAAAAGCGATATCTAACAGAATTATAAAGGGATTTTTGAAACAACATTTTTCAATTAACTGTAAACAGAAAAAAAAAAAAATCACCACTGCATTTTCCTTTAACTAGCCGCAGTTGCAGATAGTGTGCTACTCAGATAATCTTCTGCAACCCACATAATAACCCACAGTTAGTCCATGTGCCAGCCATGCCATTGGAGTTCTTTTGTATTGTGGCTGTTCCAGCATCCCTGGAACACAACTCCATTACTATTTATCCACCACCATCATAAGAAAAGAGTTTTAAGGGTGCAGTGTAAAAAAAAAAAAAAAAAAAAAAAAAAAAAAAAGGTCTATCAAACTTAAACTTAAAAAAGTCCACTGGCGGTAATGAAGTCTACCAATCTTAAACCTTCCATTTGGTATTCAAAAGGCAAATATATATATAATTCATTCAATTTGCCAGCAAATGCTTAGAGCTGTAGTCTTGCAACATTAACCAGTGCAACTAGTATCAGAATGTGATAATCACCCCTGTAGCATCAGCTTATATAACAAACAAACCTAATTTTTTGCTTAATAATTAGCTACAACCCCTAAGCTCAGCTTCTCAACAGCAGCTCAGAGCACATTGAGCATACAAGTGTCGCAGACACTTTCCAAGACGGGGAGCTCCTTTGACAAGTTTGATGTTCTGGATCATTGCTACTATCGAAACTTTAGGCTGGTGCAAATAAGAACAGCATACAAAATATTTTTAGCTATTTTTAGGGTTTAGTTCTCATTTAAGCTGACTGCAGGTTGGACATCCACAGTACAATGCATTGGCTACTGTTATGTGGGCCAAACACACTGGTTATGTATACTTAGGGGCACATTCATTATAGTACGAATCTGAATCACGAAATCCAATAATTTTTGATGACTGAAAAAGTCATGAAAATTCTGTTTGAATACGAAGATTTCGTACTTACGATCCGAAATTCTCGAATTGAAACAATCGTTTACAATTGGTGATCTGAAAGTCACAAAATTATTGTATCCGAACGATCATAAGCAATGGGAAACCCTTTCTGATTCTGGAAGCCTCCCATAGGACTCAATGGCACTCTGCATCTCCAACCTGGCCCAAGGAAAGTCACAATACCGAAGCATGAATGAATCCAAAACTTTTGTACTCGTTGAGACAAATAGGATTTTGTTGCACAAATTGTTGCACAAATGGTCGCAAAGTACGAAAAAGTTGCTCAAATTAACAAAAATATTGTAGCAAATTCGCAAAA
Source organism: Xenopus tropicalis (assembly GCF_000004195.4). Taxonomy (NCBI): domain Eukaryota; kingdom Metazoa; phylum Chordata; class Amphibia; order Anura; family Pipidae; genus Xenopus; species Xenopus tropicalis. The sequence continues at coordinate 36,042,261 of NC_030685.2, forward strand.
GTTGTGAACTTTAGAAAAAATACAATTTTTTTGTAATCGGACCTATCGTACTTTAAAGGAGACATATTGGATAAATGGGAAAAACGCTAATTTTGTAGGCAATTATGAATAATATCCGGTGCTGGTTTCCCTTTGGGCTAAACATTAACCCTATCTGTAACAATGGCCCCTTTATTGAAGCTCCCTATAGATCCTATCACTTCTCCATCCAGTGTGAAATGGAGTGGGCGTGTCCTAACGGTCCCTGCCAGAAGCACATTAAGAAGGGGAGAGCCAATCACAGCCCCGCACTCACACAAGCACAGACAGGCTTCAGTTCCCTATCAGGTCAGCCTAGCTGCTGATTGGTTCCTATCCTACAGTGCAGGGTACGGAGGGCCGCCGGCTCCCCAGCTCATCCAGAGAATTCAGCCAGCAGGAAGTGGCACAGATGGGCGGGGCTAGTGGGGTTTTTGTGGAATTTCTCAATAAATCAGTCAGAAACACAACTTTTTTAAGCACAATCCTTCTATATCTAGAGGAGTATAATTCCCTGGTACATTCATAATTTTTATAGGATGTGTCTCCTTTAATGAATGTGCCCCATAACGTTGGTTTCGCTTAGGATAGATTATAATGTATAGTAGAAATTCTAGCATGAATAGAAACTTATACTGTAATATATACACAAAGCACAATATGGTTTCAGTGAACATCATTCGGCTGCATGCCTGCATCAATAAACGCCTAGTTAACTGAAAAAAAGCAACATTAAAAACAAGTGTAGAACACAAATCCTCATTTCAAAACTATAAATATATATACATACATACATACATACAATATATAATTTTATATATATACACACACACACACATATATATATATATATACACAGGGATGTATATAAACCAAATGCTATTGCACTTGGGCCTACAAGCTATCGGACAACTGCTATGGAATTAAAAGGAATGGTGATAAAACAAAGCATTGTTCAGCCCCATAATCTATATGGCAATAGCTTTAATAATGCAGACTTTTGCTGAACTCATGCTATTTACTATATGGAACCTTACCATTGAACGCAGAACTATTTGGCAGCACTATTCCTTTGCTTCAGGTTTGTCAGAAAGTTTTCCTTTAACGAAAAGCCATCAATTCACTACATACCTTCCAGATTGCTCACTGATGTAAACAGTCATGCTGAATATTTTCTTTTAAGTCTCATTACATAAACCAGGAGGTTTACTTTGCAGTTGTGCCAGCAAATAACATTAGCCTGGCAGATTTGGGATGGTATGCTATACATTAAAAAAAAAAAAAAAAAAAGCAAAAGGCATCGTTGTGGCTACTGCACATTTAATAGAAATCATTAGTTGAATTCATTAGTATGATCATTCCGCATAAGGTGTAGTTGGGACAGAGACAGGCAAAAGCTGCACTACAACAGCTTATTCTATTGTACAAGACAAGTGGTACATCAGTAGCTTGGTGCCTCTAAAAATTGCATACATTGCGGATGGTGTCATGGTTGGCGAAAGCTTTTATTATTTGGTTATACCAAGAACCAGTTGTTGATTCACTGGTCCACAGGTCATACTTGGGGCCATGGTAAGTTCTTAAGACATGGGATCACAGCAGCTACATGTGTTTCAGTGTCATTTTACAGTTATGCAACACTAAAAAACGGTTACAGTTAAGGAAAAATGTGATAGAAAAAAAAAAAAAAACACCCAGGATACTAGTGGTATACAGAGCAATTGGAATGCTATTTGCTGGATACCCTTGCATTAAGCAGGTCACTGGCAATGGGAATCCAGGAAAAGCAAAATACTGAATACTATAAGTTCCTAGCATTATTTAAAAATATATTTGAGTGTGCAGGAAAGATCAGCCCCACAGCTTCTAGGTGGAGCAATACCAGTATGGAAGCCATAATATAATTATGGTTGTATTAGTGGAGCTGCCTACCTAAGCACACTCCACTCTACTACTGGTGTGGTGCATGTTCATTACAAAAAACAGTATTTACAGCAAATATACAGAGCAGATGACAACCCCTACTGTACCCCACCCCCAGCTCAAACACCAAATTCTGTTGCAATTATCAGCAGCACTTTAGTCTCCTATTGTCCTCTATGAAAGTTTTTTTTTCTGCACAGACCAATAAATAACACTTATGCCAAAACCTAAGAGGTTGTAGAAAACAGAGAGCCCTTGATTAGTCCTGGGTGCCATCCCAGAATTTCCTGACAGGTGAAAGGACGCAGGGAGAAGGGTGAAATGTAAATTGGAAAAAATTAGCACACTTTAGTAGACCAGCAATTTTCAAGTTAAGGTAATTTAAAAAAAGTAATAAAATCTTAACATGAAAACATTTAATACTATCTATGTATAGAAAATGTACAGAACCAAATGGATATATGCCCCTCCTTTCTCACAAAGCAGTGGTGTTTTCCTGCTGGATTTGAAAAAGGCTTTAAAATCTAGTTTTATAAATAGTGTATATAATTATTATCAGATGACTGCCCAGCACTAATTCAATGTTAGACAAAACAGATACAGTTAATGGAAGTATTAGAATGGTATTTTTTTTTTAATCTTGGGATTTTAGATTTACAAACAGGCCACGGATTATTTATTGCACTTGCATTAGTCACTTTTGCATTGCCGAAGTATTAAAAAAAAAATGTCTTCTTTAACAAAAGCAGAAACTAAAAAAAACAACATTTCACTTTTTATTGCCTGCCTACATAGAGCAACAATTTACCAAGATTCCTTCAGGTCCCAGCAGCTTTGCAGCTTTCTTCCTTTAATCTGCAAGCCAAGCTTTGGCTTAGAGCCATCTGCAGAATGGATGAATCAGCAAAATAAATTGGCTGTCAACTAGTGTCCTCTGCAGTTTCCAGCTTAACTGTCTGGGATACATAGAATTAAAAGCAGGGAGTACAATCGCCTGAAAAACTCTCCCAAGCACTTATAGTAGCTGTGCCTATACAAAAAGCACAGGAACGGCAGTTAGGGTACAAATGCCCGAGTTATCTGTGTGCAGTTATGAGTTTGTGCAAAAAATGTTCTAGCCAGAGCAAGTTATCTTGGCTGCTGGCAGAGTTCCATGTCTTGTCTGCTGATCTCTATTTACTTATTTCACGAAGCCTAAAGCAGCTTTAGAAAACAATCTGCATAAAACCTCATTGTCAGCAGTATAAGTGGGCTATTTACCACTTGAGTCACATGCCAATAATCAGATATCCTGGTTAATATATCATGGGTGCTCCTTACAGAGAGAAGCAAAAAAACCCAACAGTTGTTTTGAAGTTTGTTCTAAATACTGTACATGTGCAGCAAAAGCATTATTATACGTGGGTTTATTGCGTGATTACTGTATATATAATATAAATATAATATATACACAGTATAACACATGCTGCAATAAACAGGATTACTAAAAGTTATAGATGAGTTACTGTGCCTGCCACCTTTGCTGTTTAATATGCTTACATTTTTAAGAGCTATATTCATTCTTAAAACAGGAAAGTTTTAGCAAGTGGCTTGGCAAAATCACCATAAACCTAATTAACACAACATTTTTTTTTCACACCACAGGTGACTTAAGATTTCAGAACATGTTGCGGAGTAGTTACACTACTGATCCCACAGATTTTATTTTTAGTAATAATTAAAAATTTTAAATATACATTTCTCTATAATACCTTATACTTGATTACAACTAAGATATTAAAACATATTTGTGGTAGTACAGTTCTATTGGATTTAATACTTAAATGATTTTTATTATGCTGAAGGTATAGTGATCCAAAATTAATGTAAAGACCCTTTATTCAGAAAAACATAGGTCCTAAATTTTCTGTATAATATGTTACATGGCTGTACTTTAGCCAAAAAAACTAAAAATGGTCTCAAACAAAAAACTCACACCATACAAGAACCCTATCCAACCACAAACATACAACTCAAATGCCAAGGCACAAGAAAAGGCTGAACACAATTACTGAGGTTGAGTGTGCTTTTGATTTCCCCTTCATTCCCTGCAAGAACCAACATGTCCCCTACTTATATGTGCTGCATTCCCTACTGTATCTCATTAAAACCAATATCTTAACACTGAATTGAATCCCCTTTTTGGTTCCATCGGAACCACCATAGCTTATCAGATATTACAGATAAACTACTATTAAAAAAACGTTGCTTTAAGAAGTAAAATAAAGAAATAAATCAAGGACCTCAATAAATGTGTTGACCCTAATTGGCCTTCAGACTGTGCCTGTCTTACCAGTTGGGGGCCGCTGCACAGTTTGACAACACCCAGGATGTTTTTTTCACAAATATTCCCCCTAAATTCCCAGTAAGAAAATTCTGAATATTCTAGAATATCGCAACAAAGGCAGAACAACACAGATGAAGTTTTTTTATTTCTTTACCCCTGTTATCTACTTAGTATTCACCTATGCTCACCCTTAATGCTAAATAGCCAGCTGAATCAGAATCCTGCAAGAAATGTTGGGATCTGGTGCATCTCTAAAACAAACATTTCCCTGGTTATAAAATGTTTTGTGTTGTAACAGCCACATTTGGGCACCACTTTCCCTTTTCATACATAAAATGAAGCTAAAAAGGAAACAGTGTAAGAGCAAGGGGAAAAAAATGAAATTCAAAACTTAATGCAGCCTCAGTTTAAAAAGTATCCACCAGCTACATTATGATTACTTAGTTCCCAGCCAAATGATGGCCAGAGGGAGAGTACTAAAGGAACAATGCCAGAGAGCTGTCAGTTACAGAGACCCAGTAACCAAGTGACTCATCTGTTCCTAGGAGTGGCGTCTGTGCTCCCCTCCTGTATGCACTCTTCCCTGTTAACTCATTATTAGAAAATGCAAAGGCTTTTCTCATGAGTATAAATAGACTGACAATATGGGTACGTGTTTTAAACCGGGGTTCTGGATTTAGTTAAAGGATAACATTTGATATTCTTCATACTGTTCATATATATTCGAAAATGAAACCCCCTTGTCTTTGCTTTAACGAATACTGCGCATACCCATAGCCACATGAAAGAGATCTTAGGAGGATTTGTATATACTTAGACCTGTGGCAATGGAATGCTCAGCAGATTGTAAAAATCTTGTTTTTTGGTAGGGAAGGCCTACAACCCCAAGAATCTCTCATCGGATAAAAAATTGGAGGTTTTTACTGGGGTGCATTCCTATGCTCTCTGAACCTTTATATGTGTTTTATTATTATTATTAGATTTACCAGCAAAGATTAACTGGAAGAGGCATATGGCTTCCTAGAGATCTACTGTATATGGGTGAACAGATAGAAAGCCCAGAGGTAAATAAAAAAAATAAAAAAAAAATATATATATATATAATAAACAAAAACAGCAATGAAAAGCAGGCACTCGTGTAAGGATGGAGCCAAAAGTGCCTGGGTGCAGCATGTAGAAATGTAATGCAAAAGTGGAAAGGATACCGCATTCACAGGTCTTAATGCAAAATAAAGAAAATTTATTAATGCAGACTAACGTTTCGGCTGTCCCTTCAGCCTTTCTCAAAGGAGAGGCTGAAGGGACAGCTGAAACGTTCTCTGAGTACCCAATACCACATACTACTAAAAAAGTATTTTTTTATGAAAGGTGAAGCAGGGTTTTACATATGAGCTTATTTATGCAATATATTTTTATAGAGTCCTATATTGTTTGGGGGTATAGTTTTCCTTCAAGAAGAAGGAAAGCTACTCAGGCATTTTACAGCCAATTCACAATAGTGCAAGCTAGAACTCTATTTATCCTGCAAAATGCTTTACCATACTTGAGTAAACAGCCCTAGTCGCACCCTTTGTTTAAGATAGCGGCAGCCATTTTAGCTTGGTCTGACTTACAGGCAGCAGTATGCAGGCAGGGAACAGCTCTCGGCTCAGATTACAGCAGAGAGAGAAGAGGGAGAGAGGAGCAAACTGAGCAGACTTTTGCCGTGCCCTGAAGGATTTTTCTGAGAGAGGGAAGTCTGACAAAGATGATGATGATCATGTTTACAGAACAAAAGGAAAGAAATGTGGTGTTTCTTTTCACTGAGGACTCAGAGCAGCAGTTTGGTAAGTGTTTATGGCTGTATTTACATAGATCTTTCTGATAAAGCTTACTTCGTTTCTACCTTTCCTTCTTTAAAGCTGTTTCATTTTTACACATCATACTCAGAAGCATACAAACCGCATACCAATCTCAGAGGAGTTAAACATAAGCATTAAAACAACCCTGAGATACAGCTGGTTCGATATCTATTGGTCAATTCAAAAAAAAATGGGAAGGTGTTGTTCAACTTTCCATTCAGGCTATGTGCATGTGAGCACACAACAAGCTGAAACACCAGCCCACACAAGAAATTGTGATGAGCCCATAAAGCCCACACACAAAAGAATTTACACCACCACATTACAATAAAAGCCAATAGAAACTGCAAAGAGTTTTCCTTAAAAAAACAATAAATAATGCATTACTTAGATCCATTTCTCATGCTGCTCACAAGCTGCACACTTTTTTTTTTTTTTAAGAAATGTCATTGTCTCAGAGCCTCTCAAAAAAAAAAAAAATTTGAGGGGGAACAGTTAAAAAGATGCAGCAGGCGCTGGTGTGGCAATTTCAATTTTTTGTTTCAAAGTAAATAATGTCAAATATAATGTGTTTCTATAAATATACATTGATCGTGTCTGCACTATATGGTTTATTCCATGAATAAATGTAGCTGTTGCCAATTATAGTTTGGTCATAAAACCTGGTTAAGTCACCAATGGAAGAGGTTAATTAATTTTAGCCTAAATTATAAATAAAAAAGTCTATGAAATTGTGCCATTGTACCTCTCTTCAGCTTGTTATATGTGACCTTTACTTTATATCAAATACATGCCAACTAAGACCCTAGGAAATTTTTTAGGCCTATTTATCCAGTAATAGACAGATAATGCTTTTACAATGTTACATTTTAAATTATATACATCTATAGGATCACTTATGCTAAAATCCACGCAAAAGAAAAAAAAAAAATCCATCTCCATTTTGAGCAAATAATTAGTGATGGGTGAATCTGTCCTTTTTTGTCCATCTAAATATTTGCAAAATGGTGAATATTTGTGAGACAGAGTCAATAGGCTTTTTTTTCACAGGAAGTTTTTCAGACCCCAAAACTTGGGCGTCTATGGGTGTTTTTCAACAGCTCAATTGGGCAAAAGTTTTGCTTATCATACCAATTCATTTTTTTTTTTTTTTTTTTTTTTTTTTTAAATGATATAATTTCATTTTGTAATAAAAAAAAGTAATTGAAACCAAGTAAGATATCATTAATCCTTATTGGTGGCAAAAGAGGGTTTTTAGGTTTAAACATTTTTTTTTCTTCATGCATTTAAGGTGGAGATCCAAATTAAGGCTGTAAATGTTTCCATCTCTATAATTCGTCAGACTCAAGGACCCATAATTATAAATGCTGCTTTACCATGCTCGTTGCCTTAGATTATGAGAAGTTGCTTCCAGTGGATAGCACCATGAGCACCTCTGGAACTTGAATTATACATGGTATATGTTTTGGACATATTTAAACAACTCTAAATATAAAACCGCTTTTCTGTTCTTGTTACCAGCAGAGGGAATTGACAGATCATTTTGATTGCAACAGCACTAGCAGTGACCCAAGAAAAACAGAAGCCAGACATAAAAGAAAGTGCGACAAACTGCAAAATGTATATTTCATAGCAAACTGAAGATGTGCTTACAAGATGATTAAAAAAAATGTCATGGCTCCCACCCATGTGTATGATATAATGGTTTTGCCCCATTTCCCTTAGTCAATGGGACAATCATATGAAATGTCCCATCTCATGCTTAGAACATTTCATAAAGCATTGTTCAATTAATGCAACAAACTGCCTATGCAGAGTATTTGCTGCTGCACGTGCCTAGTGTGAGGGGCCAGCAACAACAGGCCCTCTGCACTCATCCATTATCTATATATATAGGACCTGTGCATTAAGCTACCCAGAGTGCGAGGGGCCAATTAGGGAGCAAGATTAAACCGTTTTTGGGGGTGGGGGAAGCTGGAGAAATTATGTTGATTTATCCATACTTGCTGCCTGGGAATTAGATTCAGCCACTTGCTATGAACTACAACTCACAGACCCAGAACAAACAGCTGGGTAATTGCACATTTGATATCCATGCTACAGATTTACCAATTTACAAATGTACAAAAACTTAGACACGGAACATCCAAAGACAACATATGTTCCAAAAGAAAGATTTTTAATTGTTGTAAACATTAATTTAAGTTGCAAAAGAAAATGAATATTATGGCTGTCTGCTAGTGTAGGCGCCTATGACTGCATTCCACATCCTCCAAATAAATGTATCCATATATTACCATGAATAAATGAATAGGCTGCACATTGCACAGGCTACAATTCCATCATGACATGAAATGCAGAATTTCAGATCAAGTTACATTATAGTTTCACTCCTGTACTTATCCCTTTCAGTGTATGTCAAACATTGTTTTTGGGGTTTTATTTGTTAGGTGCAGGTTGCAGACAAATGGCAGAGTCAGTTACCACCGCCAGCATATTGTCCAATATTTGACACTTCAAAAGCTGGAGAATGATTTAGTAGCATTCCAAAAATCCTTATAAAACAGTTCTTGATAATTAACAAGCTCCTGAAAAGGAAAGTAAAGGTTTGCAAAATACACATCTCAGGACACCAAGACTCAGTGTTCTTTTGGTGCCTCCTGGTGATCTAACATAATCATTGAAGGAGGTAGCAAAGCTTTTTAGTATACCAATGTTTCATTAACAGAATGAACACGTGCAAGCTGTAAACTAAGAATTTCCCACAGAAAATAAATTAATCTCTATACATGTAGATGTGCAAGGTGGACAGGTTTAGGGATAGTGGTGGGGTATCAACCCTACGCATATGGTTATCCAGAAGCTGTATAACCCTAGAGCAGAAACGAAACTAGAGTTCATAAATAAAGGAACAAAGCAATTATTTTGGTTGCCCGAGAAAACAGTGGTTTTACATAGGACAGGTGATATTTATATAATTTTTCCACTAGGTGCCATATACATCATTTAGATATTGTGGATACTGGGTTTACGAATAAAGAGATCCAATGCCATCATATATGACTGTGTGCCCCCCCCCCCCTCCCCCCAAAAAAACAATATTTCCACCGAGTAAATGGTACAGGTTTCCATGTGTGGCTATGTTAAACCAAATCCATTCTTTTAAAAAGAAGCTGAAAAGTATTTAGGTTTTCTTAGACCTTGCCCTAAAAACCATTTGCACAAAAAAAAATAAAAGTTTAAGGCAAATCTGAATTTGCCTTTATGAGAGGAGGAAAAATCTATACTCGGGAAAGACAAACATTCCTAATGTTAAATGCAGGTCTGAGAATCATTTGTTAAGACAGAAGAACATATTTCTTTCATAAGCATCAAACTTTATGTAGCAATAAAGGTCATCAGGCTTAAGTTGCACAGAATGACTTTACTGCACTCGCTGTGGGAGTCTGCTATTGCCACAAGCACATTTATTATTTCATTACTGGCCTGAAAAGCTCTGCTATAGGGGATGGAAATATATTCTGGTGTTGGTCGTAACAAAGGAGAATGAACCAGATCTACAGATTTTAGAGACATATACAGTAAGTAACAAAAGGTATTATATGATGATCATCAGAAGAGCTGACAAGCCAGAGGTGAAATGCAAAACACCTCCCTGTTCTGCTTTTAAACATTTAATGGTAGACAAATTAAATGGAGGATCAACATAACCAGGGCTAGATTTATTACAGGAAACTATTCCAAAGGTTTTCGGGGGAATCCAAGCTATGCGCCCCTTGACATTGTGGTATGATAGAAATATGTGTGATCTGAAACAATGAAGAAAAAAAATGTGGAGTCAGCACCAAAATATGTTTCAACAAACCACCTATTGTCTAACAGAGCTGTAGTCACGGCCTTCATAATGCCACACAGCTTGTCAGAATGACAGGACCACAAGCAGAACGTTTCATAGCATTGCAATGGGAAATAAATACAATGCTCGCAGGTATGATTCAGTTACAAAAACGTCTTGTTCAATACTGCTTTAATTAAAAGAATGTTTCGGGGGGGGGGGGGGAACATACCCCACACACACACAAAAAAAAAAAAAAAAAAAACTTCTGCAAAAGTGATTCAATCAAAACGGCTTTCCGAAATCAAAACAATAAAAAATGTAACAATTTGCACCCCTTTAAATAGCACACCACCATCAGAGAACGCATTTAACGTAAAAACACATTCTGCAAACATACATATCCAGAAAAAGCCATTAAGTTCTTAAAAGTCCACTCTGGGTAGGTACCAAAAACGACACCATCAAAAAAGAATGCAAACCCATGAAATAAAAAATGGATTGAAATGGAAGCTTCTGACAGCATGATTACAAAATTATGTACTTACGTGACTCACATGAATACCTTATGATAGGAGAAAGGGATCACTCCTTAGGAAGCTAGTTTATGGGTTATGCTCTCCTAATTTATTTAGAACAGATGTGCAATACATTAAGTTTCTCAGACACTCCTTCCATTACCAGCACTAATAGGGCCCTTGTAAGACCATCCTTATAATGTACACATTCAAATTCATTTCGATAAAATTATTTCAGTATCACTTTACACCTAATGAGATTTAAAACATATTATAAATTATATACCTCAAAATAAGCAGCACCTAATAAAATCGGCAAAGCTGATAGAAGTTTTGTGCCAGTTGTAATATTTAGTAAAGGAACAACAAGATACACACACACAGTGCATAACACACATTATTCACTAATGAAGCTGCAACAGAAAAATAAAGCAACTGTTTTATTGGATGGTATGGATTACAGCACCGGGGAAATGCACTTTCCTGCTATTGCTATATTTGCCCTTTATCCCCAAAAAGCACGGGGTAAGAAAAATGGCTGGTTTCTTTTTTATATGTATAGGAAAGGTTATTGAACATCGGCATATGAAACTGCTATGTTACACAAAAGAACAGACATACCTAAGGTTTCTAGCACATCTCTTTAAAGAGGGACACTTATGTAAAACACCTGCCGTAGAATCGTACAAAAAGTGGTTAAAAAAAAAAAGTGGGAGAGAGTTTAAAAACTTTTTCAGTTTTAAAAAAAGACTGCCAGCAAAGAGTATCCTGGGTTGGCTTGGCAAAGTACTCTAAACAGTAGATGCATGACAAATGGCTCAGTCAGCATAGGAAGTACACAAGTCAGGGTACTTATGCTGAGCATGCAGACCGAAGAGGGCAGGTGGCCCAGATATCATGGGCAGCAGAGGCTAAGAGTCTACTGAACTCCAGCTGTTGCCACATTTCAACTTCTATCACATTCTCAAAGGTATTCTCTAACAGCAACTGGAGGGCCACAATTCTCTCTTTACAAATTGTGCAGTGCCAGCAAGCAAAACCATTAAAGACACTCATTAAGTTAGCAGTACAGCCGTTTGAAACCGGGGTTTGGGAGCAAATCAAAAGGGTGTGCTAAGGACTGAAGTGCTTAATTAGGTTATACTATTTTATGCCAAGATTCCATTGACTGATAAACAAGGGAAACTGCTAAGCAATGGCAAAAAAACCAAACATTTACATTCTTAAATTTATTACTACCTTTGTTGCTGAAATGCAAGTCTGACTGAGTCAGCGCCATAAAGTATCTGCTAGGTATCTATGGCGTAACATATGTCCTATTCCCAGTGCATAAAAACCTAACCCATCCCCAAACTCACTACAAATATAGAACTCAAGTCAAATACCGACATAAAAAAGCCCTTACTCAAGAGCTGAAAGGTAAATGGGAAAAAAAAAAAAAAAATTAAAAATGGTTGTGTGTCAGGGAAAAGGCACATAAGAAAGGGCTCCTTAAAAAAACCCAATACATTCTTACGGCAGTACACCAATTTAGACCGTGTGCATTTGCTGCTCAGATAAATTTGCAGCCTAAATGTTTAATAATGTCACACAAGTCACTTGATCTTTGCTTGCCTTACCAGTGACCTCTCTAGCATGTGTGCATGCAACATGACATTGGTGCCCATGATTGTGACAGCAGATTCATGATGGAATCTGAATGGTCATATAGATAACAAATATGAAAGACCAGTTGACATTTATCATATTTGTTACAACAGTCGAGACAAGTCATGTGTAGATACACATGACTTAACATTAGTTTATAGTCATTCCACATACTCTTCTAATAGGTAGAAAACATTAATTTAACATTTATTTATTTCATGATTCACAGATAAATGGACAGATATATTATTGCCTGTTCCATAAGAACTTAAAACTAGATTCATATAAACATCGGCTGCAAAAAAAAAATGCAGACTGGTTATTTGAGTACAACCATGCAGATATGAGGTTCAGACTCAATTTAGACCGTGCCCTGGTGAGAACTGAACCCAGAATCCCAGCAGCAACCCCAACCGTTGTGTCACCAGGAAGCATTTTTGATCAGTAAAAGCAGTAGAATGACGGGGACCAGAATTTCTACAAACTGAAAACAACTACTTTTAAATAAAACAAACGTGCTTTCTGCAGCCAAGGCAAAGTAAAACAAATGGATGAGTCATTCAGTTACTACTAAACCAGAGCACAAAGAAGAAATCATGTGGACAAGCATAGTACCAGGTCCAACTGTGGTTTTGTAAGACGCCGGTATTTGGAATTCTTCCCCAAACTACCTTTAGACAGTGCATACTTGGTTCTTGTTCCTTACGAGTCTTCATTAAATTAATAAAGGAAAATGTAATAAGGCGAGTAGAGAATATAAAAATTAATTTGCTTTGCACCAGTGGATTTGTAAACGCACACAAAACCTGAGCTGGAGCAGCTGTTGTATGTTTAAATCTTATAACAATTTCGGGATAAGTGTGCTGGTCCACTCAGGTTCCTGTGGAAAGCATATGATGTGCAGTAAACCCTGAGCAGCTTTATATATCCGGGTGCTGACACATGGAACAGTTCAACAATATTCACTGCCAATAAAAAGGAGGACAGTTGCTCTCCATCTGGTGCACCTAAATCAGATGCATAGCAGGAAGTCAAGTGGCAGCATATTCAACTTTCCATCCAAGATAAATATGATGGAGCTGATCCACCGACTTCCACTTGTGAAAAATATCACAGGAAATGGCTGTAAGTTTATTGAGCATTACCTCTAGTACATCTGTGTGCTGCATACTTGAAGAAACAGAAGATAGGACACTAAGTTTGCTCAAAATCATATTGGTATCTGCTTTAAAACGAAGAGTCATCTAATTAATTTGATTCTCTACATTCCAGCAAGCACAACAAATATGCTTTTCTATTTTAAAAGAAAGAAAACATTTTGCTTGATATGACCAAACCTGATCTCATATACCCAAATCTAGTCTCCTCTTAATTTAATGGTCAACAGTACAAATATTTTAAACATGAAGTGTTGCTAATCTTTGTCTGCTGACTAATCTAAACTTACGTGCAGTATAGAACCAAAACGTTCCTTGAAGCTGGGATTGCAGTTGGCAAATATAACTCAAGCAGCTTCAAAAGTGTTTAACTCTTTATTAAAGAGACCTTTTTACTGCCTGTTATGTTTGTACTTATGTAGCAGCTTGTAGATCTGAATTTTCTGCACAGAGCCTTATAAGCCAGTGCTGTCCAACTTCTGCGGTGCCGAGGGCCGGAATTTCTCGCGCATACATGCTGAAGGGCCGCAAATGGAAGCCACTCCCCCTTTTAAACCACACCCACTTCAAACCACACCCATTTTATCACAATGGTGGTAGTGCAGCAAAAACCCAAATGCTTGGTCCTCACTGCAGGGATATCAACTATCATTCATATGTGAAAGAATTATATTATGTCATATTAAGACACACTTTAAAATCCATATGACTCCCCTGTGGATAGCACAGCAACCCCCAGTACATAATTACACACCTTAGGGTGTGGCTATTTCCAACTGCTAACAAACTCCCAGAACAAACCCCTGCCAGGTTCACCTTCCACAGGCAGCATAGGGTTGGCAGAGTATGACACACATAGGCAGCGTTCTGCCTGCCCTACGTTACCTGTGTGTGCCATACTCTGCCTGCCCAATGATGCAGTTGTCTGCCATATGCTGCCTGTGTGTGCCATACCCTGCCTGCCCAATGATGCCTGTGTCTGCCTATGTGTGCCATACCCTGCCTGCCATATGCTGCCTGTGTGTGCCATACTCTGCCCTACCCTGCCTGTGTGTGCCATACTCTGCCCTACCCTGCCTGTGTGTGCCATACTCTGCCCTACCCTGCCTGTGTGTGCCATACTCTGCCCTACCCTGCCTGTGTGTGCCATACTCTGCCCTACCCTGCCTGTGTGTTCAATACCCTCCCTGTCCTATGCTGCCTGTTTGTGCCATACCCTCCCTGCCCTATGCTGACTATGTGCCATACTCTGGCTACCCTATGTTGCCTACACACAGGCATAGTTCAGGCAGTACATACAATGTCTGAGGTGTGAACAGACGAACAATATGGGTGATTACAGACTGAGCCTGAGGTGTGAACACTGCAGGGGGTAAACAATGCATAGATTAAAAGGTGTGAACAGTACAGGGGATTACATATTTAAACAATACAGGGGGATTACAGCCTGAATCTGAGGTGAGAACCATGCAGGGGGGGCAGTTAATCTCAGTACTGATACCATTTAAATCTTACACAAGAGTAAACCATCAAAGCAGCCAGACAGGTGGGGGGCCACACAGAGGGGGGTCGCATGCGGCCCGCAGGCCGCCAGTTGGACAGCACTGTTATAAGCTATAGTCACATGGTTCCACACTGCCTAGGTTTTGCCTGAGAGCAACCAGTCTGGCCAACTCAGTATTAATTTGCACCAGATCATGTAACCCATAGTTTTAAAGTTTAGTTAGGTTGAAAAAAAGACCAAAGTCCATCAAGTTCAACCCTTACACAGATAACATCTATACACTCACATATATAAAACTATATATACCAACATGAATACTTAGTATTTAGATATTATGCTTGTACAAGAAATTTCCCAAGCCCCTCTTAAAGGCATAAACAGAATCTGCCATCCCAACATCAGCATTCTACAACCTCACTGCCTTCACTAAAAAAAACCCACCAATGCTGCTTCAAATTAAAATCCTCTATAATCTAAAGGGGTTGCCTCTGGTGCACTAAGCATTTTTATGGAGAAAAAAAACTATGTGTCTATAATCCCCTTCAATGCAATTGTACAAAGTAATCATGCCCCCTCGCAAGCACCTTTTTTACCCCAAGGGAGAGCAACCCCAACCTTGAAAGTATAACTTCTGTTAGAATGTTCCGTCTGCTTTACCAGTTAGCTGCACTTTACTTTGGAAGTACCTATTTGATAACAAATATTTAACCGGTTGCTTTGGGTTACAAACTACAGCAAACACTGTGCCTATTATATTACCTCGTCAATCCCCTACAGGGATATTAGAAATTACCCAAGACTAGGGTGCCCATTTATTGCATAAAAGTGCATCTTCCCCTGAATAAATAGCCTTTGAGAAGGGTGATGATTGCATTTCTTAGTAACATGACGGTTGCTGTTAGTATGGTTGTTTTCAACCTTTCTGACTGCAACGTCATATCAATATTTAAAGATTGGAGATGGATAATGCTTTCTTATGATTGCTTAATTACCTAAAAATATGTTACTGGTGTAAAAAGTACATATTTTAAGTAAAAACATTGCCTGTATCACTTAAGTTGGATAGTTAGCACAAGGAGCTAAGGAGCACATATCACCTTTAAAACAAAACAATTGTGGAGAAGCATTGACCTTACTATAGTCAAAATGCTGTCAAAGTCAGACTTGCTAAGTGGAACCTCTAATACTGTACAAAAACCCAGGACAGGGAGTACCTTCATTAGAAAACCAGATTATCCTTTAATGCAGCATCTTAAATACCTCTGCTAGACATGCAGGCCCAATCTTTCATTAAGGATTCAGCAAATCCCATTTCATCGATGTGAAACACAAATATAGGTATGGGACCTCTTACCCAGAATTCTCGGGACCTGGGGTTTTCTGGATACGGGATCTTTTATTAATTTAGACCTTCCTACCCTAAAGTCTACTTAAAGTCTACTAACCAAAAGGATTGTTTTGCCTCCAATAAGGATTAGTTATATCTTAGGATCACATACAATGTACTTTATTACAGAGAAAACGGGAAAAAATGGATTTTGATTATAATGGAGTCTGCGAGATGGCCTTCCAGTAATTCAGAGCCTTCTTGATAAAGAATCCCATACCTGTACTAGCATTCAAACTGCAGAACTGTAGTGTCGCATAGTTATAACCCCACTAGACTTTGCAAACTTGCATTTAATTCCAAAAGGGTTAAATAAAATGTTAGCCCATATCTAAGCCCAAAAGATTACCCTGACCTTATAGCCTCGATTGTAAGGCAACACTATTTCAACTCTCATCAAAGATCATAATAAAACGAATAAAATCCACCAGGAGCCATTATTATTTTCTAAGACCCCAGCAACGTTAGTTAGGCATTGCTGCTCAGCAGAAGAGAGCTGAGCCAGCTGCTTTAAATTTGCTCCCAAACCACGAGAAAACATTGGCTTTTTAACTTCATGTTAGCAAAGAAGTTATATAAGCATCTAATAATGCTGTTTTTATTGGCAAAGCAATGCCTTGAGCAAATGTTTTCCAAGCACTTGGTTTATTTTCCTTTTTTGTCAGCTTTAGGTGGCTGTCACAAACTTAAGACCATCCGAAGCCCAGCCTCATGTGCTCTAAAAGAAACGTCTGCAAAGTGCTTGCAAGAGAAAAATGTGCTGCTTGTGCTGGCCAGTAAGATTCCATTGCAGCCTGTACTGCCAGAGGCACCTGTGCAAAGGTTTCACTTCATTCATGACACCACATGGCTACACAGAAATATTCCCTAAAGCCTTAGCCCATGGGAAGCTACTTTCAGGTATTCTAGCAGTTTTAAAAAAAATATGAAACATTTGTGCATTTAGATTTATTTAAAAAAAAAAAAAAAATGTAATTTTTTTTTTTTTTAAATTGTGGAATGGCATTCCCTTAGGAAAAAGGTCAAAAATATACTGTTTAATCAAGATTTCTTTTCACCAAGCATATATGTATAATTTATTTTTTCATACCAAGATCATTGAAGGAAATTAAACATAGTATACATATGTTCCATTATAATAAAAAAAAACAAAAAAAAACTATGTTTTAGCATTCATGAGAAAGAAAACTTCTACTAGTGATGAGGAAATTTTCTCATTTTGCCGGACTATTTGTAAAACGTATAATTTGTGAAGTGGTGAAACAAAAAATGCATTTAATGCAAAATGCATTAAAATCAATAGGCGACAAATTTTTACTTGCAATAATTTCTCACTCCAATTCAGTCAATAGCAATTTTTTATTACTTCTTATATGCGCAACTTTTTTCTCACTTCAAATACATTAGTCAATGGGATTTTTATTTTCTTGGTAAATACTTTGTTGCGGCACGTTTTTGCCACAGTAGTATGAAAAAAAAAATTTGCAGATAGCAAAATACAGAATTTCACTGTGAATCCATGCCTGGCCAAAAAATTCCCTCATCACTAATATCTTAAAAAAAAAAAAAAAAAGGTGATCAACCAGTTCAGTATATTTTACGATTTAACAGGACTTTCCCGAGTGTCAGGCTAATTTTCTAAATTGACACATTTATAAAAGCAGATACTTGTGCCATTGTCAGAATGTGATCAGCTGCTTTAAATAGTCAACTGCTATTCTGTTCTATTGAGAGAGAACACTTAGGCTAATGCCAGAAGAGGCGTAGGGCGGATATTTTCGGCAAGCAGAAAACCGCTTGCTGAAAATTCAAAAGTTTCAGAGCCCCCAGGGCAGGGAATAGAAAAGGGCAGACACCGTTTTTAATAGCAATTATATATACAAATAACTCAAGAACCATTACAAATATGTAATGAATGTATATTGCGAAGTTGCTTAGAATTAAAGGAACAGTAACACCAAAAAATGAAAGTGTATAAAAGTAACAAATATAATGTGCTGCTGCCCTGCACTGGTAAAAGTTGTGTGTTTACTTTAGAAAGTCTACTATAATTTATATAAATAAGCTGCTATGTAGCCATGGAGGCAGCCATTCAAAGGATAAAAGGCACAGGCACATAGCAGATAACAGATAAAACACTATTGTACTCTACAGAACTTATCTGTTATCTGCAATGTAACCAGTGCCTTTTCTCCTTTTTTTCCAGCTTGAATGGCTGCCCCCGTGGCTACACAGCAGCTTATTATATAAATTATAGTAGTGTTACTGTAGCAAACACACCAGTTTTACCAGTGCATTATATTTTTATTACTTTAAAGCTCTTTCATTTACTGGAGTTACTGTTCCTTTAAGTTTTCTTTTATTAGGCAAAAAATTATATTTGGGGTTGACATGTCCTTTAAATGCCAAGTGGGAAAGAAGCATCAGTAAATTCATTCAAAAATAATAATGAAGACAGACGTTCAAATAATCTATACCAATGTTTATTATAAAGTGAGGGACCTGGCATGTGTACTTTATTAAGTTTTACTTTTACTGTCTGTGTGTACAGTCAGTAACGGTTTTGAACGTTAAGAATTCAGCATTCCCCCCCCCCCCCCCCATATTTTCTAAACCTAACATTTCTCCCCTTCGTATTAACAAATGTACATGAGCACAGAAATTCAACGAGTCTAAAAAAAAAAATAGTTTTTTGCAAAATGTATGTGTAGGTTTCTGCAAGTAACTCACTCCTGTTTGATAGCTGGGCATTAAGTTTATAATTTATGTAGTCCCAAAATGTACACAACACCTAATATTTGCAATAAGAGAATAATCAGTACACCTAGAAATCAAATACACATGCATTCATAAGCAAAAAAAAAAAACAAGATTCTTTCCCAAAAACGTTGTCTAAAGTTGGCCTTAGACAAAAGCCCTGCTTGGCTGCTTGCAACATTTTATATTGATTGGGGAAATAGAAGTTGATAAACAAGTATAAGGGAAGCAAAATGTTAAATCCTATAATTGTTGTTTTGTATTGAATAGTTAATATTTGAGGTTAATGGTGTACAGTTGGGGGGGGGGGAAGATTTATCAAAATATGAGTTTAGAGAGTAATACATAAAAACTCACCAACGTTCTATTCATTCCTATGGGATTTTGTTAGAAGCGTATTTATCAGGTAGTGAAAGTTAGAACTCACCATTTTGCTAAATGTGCTTTTACGAGTACACAAATATTAAGTTAACACAATGCTGCACACTGATAATTATTCTATTCTCTTTAAAATTAACTTTTAGTATGATATAACTGCAATTAGTCGTAATTGTGGGTTTCGTTTCTTTTCTCCCTTTCAGGCTTGAATTGAAAAACTATGACCGATTGGATGGTTGCTTAAACAGAACTAATTCTTTAAATTTATTGAATGTATTTTTTTTTTTTTTTTTTTTTTATAAATAGAGTTGCTGAATCAGTCAGCCAGATGTCTAAAAACATAGGGTAACAGTACATTTGGTGTAATGTGGTTGCTTTATTTGCACACAAATTGACTTCAGTCGAGACACCTTTGCAAAGGTTATTTTGCTTTACTTAGACTTTAACAGAGCATTCCACATTTTTGCCCCAGATAATCCCCCCCACAAAAGAGTTTCCATACTACCTGAAGCTCTGAAATGTCTAAGGCACAAGGCCATTAAGACAATCAGTAAACATTACACAGTGCCAAACATCTGTCTGTCACAATGGTGAGAACCAAACATGTAATCATACCCTGTTTTCCTGCCATATACATTGTGATAATTACCAGCTTCCTGTATGTTAGAGCCTTACAATAAATTGACTCATTAGGCACTTATCTGCCTCATCATTCCAGTGTTCCTTCCTAACCTAATGCTGACAAAACTGCTTAACGTTTTAAGACATTTTCCTTTGACTTTGCAGATCGGCTTCCGACTATAAAGGGTGTCCTTAATTTAGTCCAATAAACAGAAATATGAATCTAAGTGTATCTAATAACCTGAATAAGAAGGAAACAGATTTTTCCCAGAGCTGCCATTCATTGGCCACAGTGACCAACTGCCTTGTTTTCACATATTCTGCCCACTGAACTCTTCTGTACGTCAGCACTGAAAGAAATGCTTGTTTCTCCCGTGCAGCTTGCACAACACCAGCGATTGTTTACCTTGGCTAAATGAAAAATCAAAATTTTAAATGCAGGATGATCATATTTCCAACCAGTCTTTTAACCTAATGTAGCCCACAGTCTCCTTTCAGGCAATACCATTTATTTTATTAGAGTCAAAAGTGTTCTGTCTATTAAAGCCTCATTCATTGGTATAAAGAAGGGTGTTTAACTGCTCTAAATGTCAAAGGGTTACCTGTTAAATTGCAAGCTAGGACTCAACAGAAAAGCAGCAGATCTATGTCTTACAGACATCCTATATTTAAACTGGATGTAGGGGGTTGTTACTAACCAAGTTATTTGCATTATGTTTGCCAAAGCTCTCAATGTGATGTTTTCTCAGCAACAGCTGGAATGACAAGTATCTGTAAAGGTGCAATTAATGAATCAGCATGTTAAAGCAGCACAACTATAGTTTTTTTCTACAGTTGAGCATACAGTTTGAAATAAAGTACAGGTATGTGACCTGTTATCCAGAATACTTGGAACCTGGGTTTTTCTGGGGGTCTATAGGGGTCTTTCCATAATTTGGATCAACACACTTAAACTAAATAAATTGAATATAATTTGCTAACAATTAGGATTCTATATTAGTTACAATATTGTATATAGGCCTGCACTCATTAATAAATTTGGATCTCCATATCTTAAGTCTACTAAAAAAATCAATAATTAATCTTTATTGGAGGCAAAACAATCCTGTTTGGTTTAATTACATATTTCTTGGTATCCAGTACAAGGTACTGTTTTATTATTACAGAGAAAAGGGACCTTTTTTTAAAATCTGAATTATTTGAATAAAATGGAGTCTGTGGGAGATGGCCTTTCCGCAATTTAGAGCTTTCTGGATAACCAATCCCATACCTCTACACATAAGTTGGCCAAACATATGTGATTAAATCATTTTGCCTCGCTTTCTGTGTTACAAATAGGCTGCACTGACACTACAATGAGTACTGGAAACAGATTTGTGTAGGAATACAGATCTGTATAGGAATGTAATAACCATTTTTTATTGTCTTGGCATGTTGGTATAGAGTAAGTTGTATACTATTTTTAAACACTACCAAGAAATTATGCAGCAGATCAAGCCACACACATAGTGTATAGCTGAGAGAAACAAAGCATGCAACATGGCTTATATGAGAGGACTGTACAGCATATGTTGCCCAGCAATGAAAGGCATACAAATTAAATTTATTAAATGGGTAAAAGGGATGGCTCAGTTTAAATTATAGGTTTAACTCAATGCTTAAAGATGCCCATTATAATAAGTCAACAGACTAAGTCATGAAATGATTTCTGAATTTCCAAGAATACAGCCACCAAGTAAGCCTTGGCTTTTAGCTAATGCAAGGCTTTTTTTTTTTTTTTTTTTTTTTTTAAGATACCCCACAGCTGGTTAGGAGTATTGAGGGCCCAAGGCACTCCAGAGCTCAAACCAACTGCTACAATAATGGCAAAAAAGGTGCTACATTCTTTCCAGATGGTAAAGAAGTTAATATTAAAAATCATTAAAAAATATTAAAAACAAGCCACAAAAATCTCAGAATTGCCTTTTCCAGTACACTGGATGCACAAAAACGTCAGGTGGATTTACATAATCTTTCTATGCTTAATCATTTACTTTATTCTCATGCTTATTCAATTCATGGGTTTGTGTTATATTCGGTTACATGGAATGAGCCAAACCAGTACAAGAGTAGGGGCTTTAAAAAAAAAAAAAAATTATCTTACTTTTAGCCAACAATTAAAGGCTTCGAAACCATACCTTCGTAAGGCAGAAGGATGACATATATTTAACAAAAAAAACCCACTTACAAGCCGTGAATTTATATGTTATACTTATTTTTTATTTCTTATCCAGATATCGGTCATCTCTGTACATTTGGTAATATATAGAGACTGTTTGCTAGCTTTATTTTAAGGTAAATATTCTGACTATTTACAGCTTGACTTAGATGTTTTAGACAGTTTTCTTTTGCAATAATAAATATTAATCAAGTTACTAATGGACTCATCCATGGTCAAAGAAGAATCCAGAACCTGGACTAATTTCCTTCATGTTACATGTTTATACCATTTACTTCTAAATATTTGTTAACAGATTCTAAAAAAAAAGGTCACCAGACAATGAAGCACTCCTGGCATTCTCTTAGCAATCAGGGTTAACTTAAGTTTAATGGAGCATTAAAGGAGGCTTTTTTTTTGGTTTTGGGCTTTTGACAAATTTTCACAATTTATTGTGTGACAAAAACCAAATCCAAAAATACACCAGCAACAACCTATCCAGATCATGTATAAGTCAATGGAAAATGTTGCTTTTACAAATGGAAGCTCTTTCTTTGCTCCATAGCAGGCAATATGCCACAACCCTTACCCAGAGTTGTTAAAATATTCAATAAACCTATTCAGCCCTTAACTGCCTGTGTCTATAGACCAGTTTTCAAACATTAACAAAGAGGATCAAGCTGCTAAGAGACCCCTTCATACAGGACTACTTGGGGGGGGGTGGATGCTGGTCAGGTCTCTTCGATAAGGCAGTTGACAAGAACCAAAGAAAATGCCCCCTTTCCCAAAAAACTAGCATATGCAGAAAAGAGAATTTCCCAAGAGATATTTTACAGCTTCACTCACATTTGAATATATACTTAAGTGGGAATGCAACCTCACAAAATCCCCAATAAAGCAGATGCATCCATGTCCCTTAAAAGCAGTTTGTGCACAGCTTAGTAGAAAGCCTGCACTGAAAATCCTTAGAACTGCAGAAAACATTCTAAACATTCCAGTTTTTTTTTTTTTTTTTTTTTTAAAGGAATCCAAATGTTTTCCTTAATTGAGTACAGTCAGAGGAATTAAAGATCAGCAGATTTCACCAAACAGATATCATGTTATGTATCTCTGGGGGCCTCTAGTGACCAAAACCCAGCTACACATTAAAGAGGAAATGTTTTTTTTTTTTTTTTATTTTTTTTTTTTTAAAGTCTATAAAACAGTGAGCTTGGGGTTGGGATGTGACTTACTTAAATGTATTGAAAGTTTATAGGCTTGCACACGGAAGCTGAAGTCCTTTATTCCATTTTAAACATTAAAAACTGCCGCGTTTCGTTTGATGGACTTCTCAAGGATAACGCTCCTTTTAAATGGAATGCATCAGGCGGTTTTTAATGTTTGAAACTAAATAAAAGATTTCATCTTTTATCTGGTGTTCACGTTGTCAATATATTCAAGCTACAGGTTCAGGGCACTTGCACCTGGATCACTGCGAGATTTGGGCAAGTTACTGCATACTTTATATTGTTTGTGTAAAACTGAAGATTGAGGACCACATAGTTCCCCTTCATTAAATGTGGGGCTCAGGGCTTTGGCATCTGGCATTCATACAGGGTAAGTTTATCTTTGGATCATCAACTGCAGATTGTTCTCTCTTCCTCCAACATCAGACCCAGGGTACTGACACCCGGGTCATAGGATTAAGTGTAGTAATTAACTGCATGCTGCAAATCGACGCCAATTGAGCTGCACTATAATTAATGTGACAGTATATCGACTGGGATATAAATTTATTTGGCAGCTAATTGGCAAAAGAGTTCAGTGCTAAAAAAAAAAAAAATACATGAATATACATTTGGGCAAAAGCACAAACTGAATGGAATGGTGTTGGTGCCTACTTAAAGGATATGTATATGCGTCTCTAAATTCCGACTTGTGCCATCTAGCTCTCTCAAGTATGCACTTCAAAAATTTTGAATTTTTTTGCATCTGAATCAATTACAATTATGATCTTTGATAGACTAAACTAATTTTCAGAGCTAATTAGTCAGTTGTGCAGGGTGGAAACAAAATAATTATACCCCTATCTTATTATAATACTAATAAACACTGCTTTAAAAGGCTTATATCACCTATAACTGAAAAAATATGGGCTCTTGAGGATACAAGTTTTCTCTTGTACACAGAAATATTTGAAGCATTGATTACAGGAATGATAAACACACATTTGCCCCTATAAATTAGAAGCAAGGCATTAGGTTTAATGACCAGTTCATAAAAAGGATATTAATGAGATGGAAAGTACAAGGAGGAAAGTGTTTAGCTAAACTGGTAAAAGCAATTTAACCAATGTTCCTTGTAATTCCTTCTAAGCTATGTGAACATATGAAGTTGTGTCCACATTTTTACAAACTGTGTGCTCAACTCAGAATAAATGAAAATTGTCTTTTCACACAAAATTCTTTGTTCCCACAGCTTAGAGGGAACACTGAATGGAACTATTAATTGGGATTTGCTCGAGAAGAAGTGCTTGCAAAGGCCACTCAGAACTCTTTACAAATGCTATAAGGCATGGCTGTCCAACTGGAGGCCTGTGGGCCGGATGTGGCTCTAAAAAGGATTTTAATGGCCCCCAGTCTGCTCATAGGCTACACAAACTCCACCATATGATATCTTTTTAAAGTAATCTGGATCTAACCAAATTTGCTGTTATGACAAATCATGAGCCCACTATATGCACTAAGTTGGACAACAGTGTTAAAAAGCCATTAAAGACAATAGAAGATCTAAGCACAAGATCCATTCACAGGGGTAGTACACAATAATATATATCAAGTTTTACTTGTCACTATAAACCATTTTCACTTTGGCAATTTCAGGTTCTGCTCAGTCACGGTTTGTAGAGGCGCTAGTAAAACATGTCAGCCCAGATAGTCTTCTCTGTATAATGAGTTGCTCCAAAGTGCAAAGCCTAGAAAAGGCTGCAGCTTAGGGTTTGATTATACACAGGTCTGGATTTGGAGAAAGGCCACAAAGGACTGGGCCTAGGATGGCATGTTTTTCAGGACAGCATCTGTAATCTTTTATTTCCTACATACAACTGGAGCACTGGGGACTGAACATGCCGGAGATTTTGAACCACCCTTTAATAAACCAGAAACTGGCAAACCTAGCATTTCAAACTCACCGTTCTGTGCCTTATGATATATTACTAAATTTTGCTAATCCACTGTATCACAACTTTGTGATATGTTTTTTGATCACCACTATAGTGATTCCTCAGTATTTTCAGAGCAGAAGAAGGATAGGGGCCCATTTGCTTATGTGACTTCTCAGATATAACTTAATGCAAATACAGCAATCATAACACAAGGTACAAAACAGACATAGCAGGCCAATAAACTGAGCTTGATAAAAGGTCTTATGTGACCTAAAACGTTGCTGCTGTTGTTTGCCCCAAAAAACTTTGCAATAAAGGCATTTTAATCTACAAAGACAAGAGGTGCTGTTCCTGTTCTTCTGTACCAGTATATGCCGATGGAAAGTGGCCATTGGGGAACCTGCACTACTTCTAACTAATAACAAGACTTGGTGCTGACTACTACTCTCCAATAAACTGTAAAGGTCAAAGCATTTTGCAGCCACACAGCTTGCTAGGGATAAAGCCTATTTAAGAAGTTGATAACAAAGTTTAACTTTTGGAAAGGATGAAGAGAAACAGCAAAAAAGCCAAAAGATTGGTCATTAAAACAAGAGAAAAGGATGAAGAGAAACAGCAAAAAAGCCAAAAGATTGGTCATTAAAACAAGAGAACACTTACATCCTCACCAAAATATTCTGTAATAACTTCTACGAAATAGAATAATTTTGTGTAGCAAATATACATATAAGGGTTATTCTTTTAGAGGTACAGGTATGGGATCTGGACAAAGAAAAATCTTCAGCACACCACTTACATACATGTTCTCAAAGGGTGCTTAACTTCCACAGCCGCTCCCAAGCCTTTTTTCCATGTATCTTTGCAAAGGGGAAGAAGCACTCCGGTGTGTCGGCCGACACACTGGAGTGCTTCTTCCCCTTTGCAAAGATACATCCCTTATCTGGAAACATGTTATCCAGAAAGTTCTGAATTACGGAAAGGCCATCTCCCATACTCCATTATAAGCAAATAATTATAATTATTAAAAATGATTTCCTTTTTCTCTGTAATTATTAAAAACAATACCTTGTACTTGATCCCAACTAAGATATAAATAATCCTTATTGGAGGCAAAACAAGCCTATTTGGTTTATTAAATATTTAAATGATATTTAGCAGACTTAAGTTATGGAGATTCAAATTACAGAAAGATACCTTATCTGGAAAACCCAGGTCCCGAGCATTCTGGATAATAGGTTCCATACCCGTACTTCAAAAGGTTCTTCCAGCTATTCCCATTTCCTCTCACGTGCCAAAAGTGACAGATCAAAGAGGTATTCACCTTAACGCTTAGTATGATGAAGACTGGGATATCATGAGGCAATTTGTAAGTGGTCTAAATGATTTTTTTCTGTTTTTTGAATTACTTGGCTTTTTCTTTAGCAGCTGGTTGCTAGGGTCAAATTTACTTTAGCAAACCTGCAGTGGTTTGAATGATATGGACTAAAAGGTTAAATGGGACTTAACACTGCAGGTCTCTAAAAATATATCACACAAAACAGCCCTTGTGCCATTAGTGTTTTTTTCTGGCTGCAAACACAATCATGCTGTGAGTCACTGACACTGTTCTAATTGGTCAGGAATTTGTTATGCAAAATAACAGCAGTAGAACATCTCTAGCCTGAGCACAGTCAGGCCATTCATATGTCAAACTGCAATAAACATAATAAAACTTGTGAAAATGAATGCAGCATTGCTGAAGAACTAAGCAAAGTGTTTAACCTTTTTTGATGGGGACCCAAAACAAATTGCCTAACAAAGTGGCCTAAAAATGAGTTCAAAACTAGTTATGGCTAATTACTTCTGAAATAAAGGTCCCCTTAAATACAATAGAAATGCAAACTTCTGTTTTAGGAATCTTGTAGCCTAGCAACCCTTACAAAGTTGGCCCACTAACATGTTATCAAACTGTTTTGATATTTATTTCATCTTTTAATAAAAATAAAGCTAAACATGCATCAGCCATGCCCTTGTGAAACAGTATTTCATATGCTTAAGAAAATATTTTTTAAGGGAGCTTATGATTTGCCAGGAGTCTAACAACACATTCCTTTATTACTTCTGTCCGCTTCTTGTTTATCTGTTATATTGGAAATGATCATAAGAGCTCCAAGCTTATGAGGGAGCGATGACTATCACATGCCAGCTTCTAGTCACATGGTGTGCTAATGGATCAGATCAGTTTAAATAGATGTTAAAATAAAACAAATTGTAAATATAGCTCAGGGGTGGGGGTGGGGTGGAAGACATGACATAAAATGGAAAAACAACATCAGTTGTGATACATCAGGCAATATGTCACAACTAACTTGCTTCCATATATAGCTTAATGTAAAATGAGTATTCCCCTTTATTAGTGAGCATTCTAGATAAATATGAGACTCCACAGTGAACAAAATTACTCACAGATAACTCATACTGTTGTAATAAAATGATACAAGGAGTTTGGATAAATTAGCTGGACAGCTGTGCCGCACAGCTACATGTTTCTGACCTGGAAATGTGGCTAGCCAAAGATGTCAAGTGACAATAAAGGAAATATCAAGCATAGTGATCCAGTTTTTTTACAGTAAAAAGTGCTCATCAATAATAGCAATTTATTTTTGCTCGTTTCCTCCACAGAAATGTGAATATATTAGGAAGTTAGCATCCAGAGCGAGAGGTATGGTTGGGTACCTTAATTGCTTCATACAAATTACTGGAAACAATGTGGCAGCCATTAATACCTGTTGAGGACATCTGATACTAATATTTGAGAAAGGGTTATAGTTTCTACCTGGCAATTACAAGCCTATAAATTTGACATCTCTTACGGGAAGTTATTTTTTTTTCATATTAAGATTGCATTTAAGATTATGGGATGGCAAATAGCATTCAACATATTAAACACTTTGTTAAATGTGCCGCAAACAATATATAGCAACTTGAGATTAGGACAGTGGGTTTGCAGTAGATGATCTCATCTACTGCAAACCGACTGTCCTAATCTCAAGTTACTATATATTGTTTATGGTAAAATTGATCTACTTAGATGCTACTAAAGCTTCCTGTAGATTGTTACTGTTCTGTTGCCGCCCTTTAACCAGAGGAGACAAAAATATCCAGGGGCAAGTGTCCTGAATATAGTCTGATTTTTGCCCTCACACAGCCAAATAGCAATAGCTAAAGGTCTGTGCAGTCGACCAACTAAGCTCCAATTGGATTGTAAGAACATTAGAGCCCTTAGAAAGCTTTTATTTCCTGCTGTTTGTGAAGTATATAAAACATTTTACATTTAGTGATGTATATAAACGTACCTATTTGGACCTGATCAGGATGGCTTAGTGACACAAATGCAGAGGTATCATCTATCCAGGACACCTGAATATTACCTAAAAAGAAAAAGTGGTATTAAAATGCATTTTAATAAAAAGGTCTTATAGCAATAACTAATCTATTTTAACTTTTTTTTCAAAAATTCTAGAAGTCAATAAAGCAGATTCAATATAATTTATACTTCTTAAGACATGGAAAGAGCTGGATCTGAGGGTTGCCTATACGTACAAATTATAACAAATGTATTGACAAGCATTGGAAAATATTTTGCAAAGAAAAATATGCAGGTTCATTTTAGTGCCCTCTCTGGTAACTGGACTTCTTTAGAAATTCAGAGTAAAATAGCTCATGAACAATGCATTATTTAAAACCCTTTCCCCACCCACTAAATCTTGTAAGCCAAGCTTCTGTAGGACTTGCCACCAAAATCACACCATTATTTAATTAATCACTAGTGCATTGAATCTAAAGGACTATATGATGAGAATAGAACTAGCACAGTTCAGCTATGCTGTGGAAGATTGCTTTATCTAGTATAGGCACAACCTTCATTTACAGATCAATTAGTCTTGCATGCGTCAAAGTTAATCGTAAAAATAAATTTAAATTATTTGTATAAAGTTCAAACTTTTATGCCTCTATATAAACTGCTTAACGGTTAGCTGATCCAGAGGAAGGCAAAAAAATTCCTTCTGGGAAAGAAATTTCCTTCCTGACCAGTCCCTGGATCAACTTGTACTATCTTCCATAACACTGTATTCCTTCACTTGCTAAAAAGTCATATAACCCTTTCTTGAAGTTATCTAATGTATCAGCCAGTACCACAGATCCAGGAAAAGGAGAATTCCACAACTTTACAGATCTCACTGTAAAAATCTATTCGAAAATATTTCAGAAGAAACCTTCTTCTAATCAGAATAGGTGCCCTCGTGTCTGCTGAAAGGACCTACTGGTAAATAAAGCATTGGAGAGCATTTCAGAAAAGTCAAAAACTGCTAACTTTAGGAAAGCTTTGCAGATTGGTACTTTGCTATTGAAAGTCTTTACCCATCTTGCTATATATGTAGCTTTCTGGAGCAGTGCTTTGGAAATTTGGTAGAGTATTGCTGGGAGTTTTTCACCTATACAAGTGAGAATTCTCCATAAAACTATACAAAACCTTATTTGCCCTTGCAGCCATCAGCGTTTTTAGCCCTTAAGTAGGACTCCAAGGTCCTTTTCCATTAATGGCATAAATTGTTTTCATATTTTTACATTCCAGGTGCATGACTTTAAATTTATAGACATTAAATTTCATCTGCCTCTTAGCCACCCAGGCAGTTTGTCACGATCCTGCTGCAAGGATGCCAGATCCCCGACAGAATTGACAGGGTTGCAGAGTTTGTGTCATATGCAAACACTTACCCTCCGCTAAGTCTTTAATGAACAAGTTAAATAAAAGTGGACCCAATACAGAACCCCAAGGGATGCCACTAAACATTACTCCAAGCAGAAAATGTACCATTAACAACCATCCTCTGTAACTGATCCTGTAGCCAGTTTTCTATCCATATACAAAAAGGCTTTACTAAGACCAACAGACCCATTTCAAAATAGTCATTTCTGGGCCACTGTATCAAACTCTTTGGCAAAGGCAATCACATCTACTGTAACCCCACTGTCCAGCTTCTTACTAACCGCATCATAAAAAGCAATTCAATTGGTCTGACATGACCTGATGACCTGCCCTTCATAAAGCTATGCCAATTACTGCTTATAATACCATTCTCCAAAACATAATTTAGAATATGATCCTTAATCCTTCAAATGGCTTGCCCACTACGGATATCAAACTTATTGGCCTACAATTGCCAGGCTGAGATTGTAATCACTTTTTAAATAAAGGAATTAAATCAGCTTTCCTCCAATCCAGAGGTATCATACCAGAGGAGAGTGAGAATCCCAGAAACAGAGGCCTAGCTAGCACTGAACTAAGCTCTCTCAGTACCCCAGGGTGTATTTAATTTGCCCCTGGTGCCTTGTTCACATTAATTCTGAGTGACCCTTTTTGTACCATATCCTGCATCAGCCACTGACTAGACTGAGCGGAGCTAAGAGTGCAACTATCTGGTAGGCCTTAGAACTCTGGCTCCTCTTTATATCAGTGTAAACACTGAAGGACAGATTTAGCACATTTGCCTCTTCTGTATCAGTTATAGCCATACGGTCACCATAATTCAATGGAGCTATACTTTTAATCTGCATCTTTTAACAGCAATGCACTCCTCATTCTCTCGATTCCTCCCAGACTGCAGTTTTACACCACTTGTTTATAAATATAAAGTGCAGCTTCTGTCCCCTCTGACTCGTATTGTTTAAATGCTTTCCTTTTTTCCCCAATTAACTATTATTTACTTCTTAAGGGAATACATTAAGAACACTAATGATTAAATATCATTCTGGACGATAACCATTGCTGTTTTGTGTTTTTAGCAGAAAACCTAGAGCCCCAATCAATGCTCTAAAGGACAGCCTTAAAGGAGTTAAAATTTGCTTTTCTGCTTTTCTGAAATTCAGGGTCTGCTGCCCCAGTGTAACATTTAATAACATTATGGTGATTATTACCCAGGGGTTCCACCACTTGTACATTTGCTATACATTCTGGGTCATTAGAGATCACTTGAGTCAGTACAGCCTGGTTTTTGGTTGGCTCCTCAACAACCTGTGACCTGTAAAGTTGTCATGCAACAAGTTTATGAATTTGTTCCCATTTACTGTTCTGGTAGTATTATTGCTCCAGCCAAATAAGGAGTCTGGAGGCGAACTGGACTAGAAGGCCACAGGGTATTTTGTCTCACAACAAAACCTAGTTTTCAGATCATACACAACATAACAGCTGTTTTACGGTTACAAGTATTTAACAGCAATATAAAAAAAAAAAAAAAAAAAGGAGCTTCCCAACTAAAATTGAACCAGAAGACAAAAATCCCTCATAAACTTAAGGCTGTGATATGGGGTGCATATGCACAAACAAATTCTGCAGCAAGATAGGTCTAAAACATTCATGAAGGAATCACTTTTCTTATTATACAGGCCTGAGATCTGTTTTGTATAACCTGAACAATATAAAGAAAACCGTCAAGATGGTTCAGGGCATGCCAAGTGCTTTTTAAAGATGCCAGTGGTCCTAAACATACTGATGTGATAATCGGGGCAGAAAATGTTGCATTTTGAAACTTTTTTTGCATCATTTAATATGAGCACAGCATAGTGCTCTCTTTAGTTTTGACTGGGGGCAGCAGCTACTCTCCAGGATGCTACTCTTCCCACCTCTTGCCAGATACCTCAATCCTCTTACACATCAAATCCCCAAAATCTATAAAGGCATAGCTTTCAGAATTAGTTTTTCAATGAAGCAACATATTGCTTTTTTCTTGTTCTCAATGGTCTAAAGTAGCAGGATACATCCAAGAAACATTCCCAGAAGTACTCAAATGGCACATTTAAACAGGGACATAAACTGTTAAAGGAAAAGAAAAAAAAAAATCATATTTCTTGGTACGCACTGTGCTCCCCTGAGACTTTCTGCAGTTTACTAGTAGTTTTCATTGTTTTACTTTATGACATAAATCTTCGGCACGACCTGTGCTTTCTGGTGTTGTTGGCCCTTCATGTGAGCAGCAAAAACATATCCCAAATGTAGCATGCATTTTGTATGCCTGACTCCCTGAAGTATAAACAAAGATTTGTCAGCCGTCTGGCATGGTGTGTAAAGGGTCATGTCAACAAGCTGACAAGACACTATTTTCCTTGTGCAAGTGAAAGTAAAAGATCAGAATTGCAAAGTACTGTGTCATATCAGCTGCAAACTTATTTTCCTCAATTCTGTCCTCAACCATGTACAATTAAAAAAAAAAAAAAGCAGAGTTTGGCCAGGCACAGTAACCCATAACAACCAATAAGACAATTACTTTGAAAAAAGGGGCCAGTAAATTCTACCTTCCTATGGGTTGTTACAGACTACCAGACTTGTACAAAACTTTGCTCCTTTTCTAATAACCCGAACAGCAATTCATCCTGCTGGGCCCATGCAAAAAAGGTGCATATAATAGATGTGTGTGTGGTTTGGGTACAATTCTCCACAAGACCAACACGCAAGATTTTGTGCTGTTTGGAGTGGGTATGGATTCTGAACTGCTCAAATTATTCACCCAAGCAGACTTTGATCAATATATAATGTTCATTGGGAAAGATGAAAGCATCTGGGCTGCATTAACTAACAAAGCAAAAAATTTGACAACTACTTGAGGGGCAGGAAGAATATATTTTATTCTACTGCTTAACATATGGGCAGCAGAATGCAAAATGTTATAATAAGCAGTATCTTATTTTAAACTGAAAACTCGAACTTTTATAGGCAGTATGCCCTCATTAACAGTATTTTTCTAAATTTCTAGTTGTACCAAAAATGCTTTGTTTAGGTTGTCATGTTGGAGCAGTAAGGCTCAACATAGAAAGGGTTGAGTTTTCAATTTAGAAGTCTGCTTGGAATCCACATTTGAAGGAAACCCCTCACGTTAGGGGGTAATTCACAAATACCCCCTAAATGACACTGAAGAGTGAAGAGTGAATTTTGTAAACGGGGGGGGGGGGGGGGGGGGGGGGGGGGGTCATGTGACCAGTTCCTGGCACTTCCAGTACCCAATATTTTGAAAATATTGTCTTGCTTTAACCCATATGTGGGCGATCAGAATGACACCAAACATGAGGGGTGTCTCATGTTACAGTCCCCCAAAAACTATCCCTCCTAACTGGTGGGTATAGGCTGTCCCTGTTTGGTATCATTGGGAAGCATTGTCACCTTCCACAATCTCTTGTTGCTTATTTAATTAATTAAGGGTCTCTTGTGGACACAAAGCAAAATGTTGCCAGTTTTAACTCTGGACATGCCAGGAAAATACAATGCTGGCATGGCAGGCATGTTGATGCTAATTGAAGTTTCTAAACCGGTTTTGCCAACAGTTATAACTTCCAACGGTAATGGACTACTGCAGCACAAATATGGTAGCCCCCTCAAGAGAAACATTGGTAATCAGATAGGTAATGTAAAAGCATTGGGCGCATGACTATGGCAAAATTATAAATAGCATGAAAAGACAATATTATGATAGACTTAAAGGAACAGTAACACCAAAAAAGTAAAGTGTTTTAAAGTAAATATAATGTACAGTTGCCCTGTGCTGGTAAAACTGGTAAGTTGCAACAGAAACGCTAATATAGTTTATATAAATGAGCTGCTATGTCAACACGGGGGCAGCCATTGAAGTTGGGAAAAAGGAGAAAAGGCACAGGCACATAGCAGATAAGCTTTGTAGAATATAATGGGGTTTTATCTGTTATCTGCTAAGTAACCTGTGCCTTTTCTCCTGTAAATGGCTGCCCCCATGGCTACACAGAAGCTTTATTTATATAAACTATAGTAGTCTAAGGAAAACACACCAGTTGTACCAGTACAGAGCAGCATTACATTATATAGTAATTACTTTAATACACTTTAATTTTTTTGGTGTTACTGTCCCTTTAAAGATTTAATTTCTGGTGTCAGTATCTCTTTAAAGGACAAGGAAAGTCAAAATCTATGAAGCACACTATTACTACACTACTGCTATTGCTGTGTAAAAACGCTATATTTCTGGCTTGCCTAATAAAAGATTTACAGAGATACACATACTAGAACCTACATACTTGTTTCAGTGAACGGCGCGCCATCTTGTCCAGCATGTCTGTATGGGCTATTCCTGAAAAGCACAAGCCAGCCCCCCTTCCCCCTTCTCCTTTAAAGGGGTGGTTCACCTTTTAGTAAAATATTTCTTTCAGGCTGCATTTTTATTGTTACTTATTACTTATCTTTCTGTTCAGACCCACTGCTATTCATATTCCAGTTTCTTATTCACACTGCTGCCTGGTTGCTTTGGTAATTTGGACCCTAGCAACCAGATAGTTTTACATTCAAAAACTGGATTTTTGCTGAACAAAAAGCTAGGTAATTCAAAAATCACAAATAAACATGAAGACTAATAGCATACTGTTTTAGAATAGCGTTCTCTACAAGTTATTTCAAAAGGTTAACCAACAAAATTTAAGTAAAATAAAGGCATAGAATCTTGAGTTCACACGTGAAGACAATTCTTTACAATGCAGAAACCCTGTTACACATCCAAATCAAACATACAAAGAGAACTGCATCAGAACCAAAGAAAAAGCTAAAAGCAAGCACTGAATCTGAAAGAATCTGCTGCTAAAATCAATGGACATATATCTGAATATAAAATTTTAAACAGGGCATAAGGGCCTTGGCTGCCAATATGATAGCAGGGACTGCTGAAGAGCAAAACAAATTATCCGGAGATACTGAAATTGAGGTACAGGTATAGGACCCGTTATCCAGAATGCTCGGGACCAAGGGTATTTCAGATAAGGGGTCTTTCTGTAATTTGGATCACCATACCTAAAGTCTACTTTTAGTTTTAATGAATAAAACATTAATTAAACCCAATAGGATTGTTTTGCATCTAATAAGGATTAATTATATCTTAGCTGGAATTAGTTAAAAGGTATTGTTTTATTACTACAGAGAAAAAGAAAATCAGTTTTAAAATTCGGAATTATTTGATTGAAATGGAGTCTATGGGAGATGGCCTTTCCGTAATTTGGAGCTTTCAGGATAAGGGATCCCATACCTGTAATAGAGATCTCCAATAAAATCCCTTTAAGAACTCAGCAGCTATATCACAAATAGAAGAATGATTCCCAGTGCAGAGTTTCCACTTCTAAGCAATTGTTACAAAAGCTGCGTTATCAGTGCCACACCCTGCGGTGTGTGCAGAGCATTACAGTCATTAGTCCAGGCCAGGGCGTGGTACTGAATTTTTGTAAATTATTTAGGGTTTAAAAACCTATGCGCTGGCAATCATTTTTATATTTTTTTGTGCAAATTCTGACTTATAGTTTCTAGCATTTGGTCAACTCCAAAACGTAGGTTAGGCTGGCACAAGGGTATTACTAGCAGCCTGTCAACACTACAGCATGGGTTTCATCAAGTGCTAGAGATTTCTTAGTTTCATATATCAAAGATGACTTTGTTAAAAGACAGTGTTCCTTGATTTGCATACTTTGCAGAGTTTAGAGTTTTCTTAGATGCTTTTGGCTTCACCTCCTTTAGACTTGACAGAAAGTAACTGCAAAATGATTTACATTTAATGGAAGCTACAACAATTGTGCTTGAGCTGTGTTTTAAAAGCTCCAATTCTTGTTCCAGAAGTGGAAATACAAAAAAAACCCTCAGATTTAGAAAGCTTACCAAAAAAACAACACACAACACATAGGAGTTACCCCTAAAGTGAAAAATTGAAATGCATTTTGTTGCCACTTAAAGGGTTAAATGTTATTTAACAAGTTAGAGATCAAAACGGCAAAGAGATTCCATCTCTAGAAAACCCCAGGTCCCAAGTATTCTGGTCATTTACCTGTATTTGCCATACATATGCCATTTGATGGAGTGAATGGGAACATTAACCTGGAATAAACACTTAGTTGTGATGCAAGCCACTTATCTAAATGCACCTTATGTTAGACTTGTTTCCACATTATATAGCTAATTTCATAGGCATGTTCTCAAGATTTCCTTTATAGGATAAAAACGAACTGAAGTTGGAAACACTGTCCAAAACTGATATTCAGTGTTTTTGGAAACAGGTGGGATACAATTTGAACAAATTGGCTTGTAAATTGGATGCCAAGTAAGCATGTTTCAAATTACAGCCAAGTCGCTGCCAAGAAAATGAATATTTTGTAATCCAATACATTATGTATTGCAAGTTCCAGTGATTATTTTATAACTTATTTTTATTAGGATATGGATATAAATGCTTTTATATGTGGTTCATAAATCAAACAGACAACTGGCAACAAATGGTCTATATCTAGAGACACCTGAAAGCACAATGAGGCTTCACTGCTTATCTTTGCAGCTTGTCGACTAAAGCCTGAGCCAGTAAGGGTGAGGTCATTTAAATAACGTATATGGAAACAAATCCCCAATTCTCATTCCTATTCGTGGGAACATCTAAACAAATTCTTCCAAATTCAAATAACCATGCTAACCTATACCAGTGTTGTATTTGTATAAGAAAATTATGGAATTTTTTTTGTGTTGTCTACAAAAGTTCAAGCCTAATTACTACAGGAACAATTTTATTAAAAAGGTTACCCATGGGAAACCATTATATATTATGAGCCATTACCTTTAAACTACAAAGTTTTGGTTATTATTTTATTATTAACATTTATTTATAAAGCGCCAACATATTCTGCAGCACTGTACAATAAGTGGTTTTCATACACTGGACATACAGAGTAACATATAAAGCATTCAGTAACCTATACAAGTGGTGAAGAGAGTTACTGCAAGAACAGGAAGAATATCTGCAGACACACCAAGCTGATTTCTGCATGGAAATGTGAGAGTATGCTATTTATCAAGAAAACATAGATTCTCTTGTCCACCCAGGAAGTCACAGTAACTTTTAGTACAGACACAGGAGCCAGTATATGCCAGCGGATGGGCTGAATCAGCCCCCATCTGACAATAGCCTTAAAATGGAAATACAAATTTGCATAATAAAATCACATTTCATTCTTAGCAACTTTGCTTTATACATATACAGTGAGGAACATAAGTATTTAAACACCCTGCAATTTTGCAAGCTCTCCCACTTAGAAATCATGGAGAGGTCTGAAATTCACATTGTAGGTGCATTCCCAGTGTGAGAGACAGCATTTAAAAAAAAAATTCAGGAAATAACATAGTATGATTTTTAAAGAGTGTATTTGTATTGCACTGCTGCACATAAGTATTTGATACAGAAGCACATTAATATTTGGTACAGAAGCCTTTGTTTGCAATTACAGAGGTCAAACGTTTCCTGTAGTTCTTGACCAGGTTTGCACACTCTGCAACAGGGATTTTGGCCCACTCCTCCACACAGATCTCCTCTAGATCTGTCAGGTTTCAGGGCTGTTGCTGAGCAACAAGGTTTTCTATTGGATTTAGGTCTTGAGACTGGTTAGGCCACTCCAGAACCTCGATATGCCTCTTACGGAGCCACTCCTTGGTTATCCTGGCTGTGTACTTCGGGTCATGTTGGAAGACCCAGCCACGACCCATCCTCAATACTCTGACTGAGGGAAGGAGGTTGTGGCTCAAAATCTTACAATTCATGGCCCCAATCATCCTCTCAATACAGTGCAGTCGTCCTGTCCCCTTCGCCGAAAAGCACCCCCAAAGCATGATGTTACCACCCCCATGCTTCACAGTAGGGATGGTGTTCTTGGGATGCAACTCATCCTTATTTTTCCTCCAAACACGGCGAGTGAAGTTTAGACCAAAACTTCTGCTTTTGGCCTCATCTGACCACATGACTTTCTCCCATGCCTCCTCTGGATCATCCAGATGGTCACTGGCAAACTTCAGATGGGCCTGGACATGTGATGACTTGAGCATGAACCTTCCATGCAATGAAACCATGACGGCTTAGCGTTCTACCGACGGCGACCTTTAAAATTGTGGTCCCAGCTCTCTTCATGTCATTGACCAGCTCCTCCCTTGTAGTTCTGGGCCGATTCCTCACCTTTCTTATCATCAGTGATACCCCACGAGGTGAGATCGTGCATGGAGCCCCAGTCCTAGGGAGACTGACAGTC
This sequence comes from Xenopus tropicalis, assembly GCF_000004195.4. Classification (NCBI taxonomy): domain Eukaryota; kingdom Metazoa; phylum Chordata; class Amphibia; order Anura; family Pipidae; genus Xenopus; species Xenopus tropicalis. The sequence continues at coordinate 36,080,607 of NC_030685.2, forward strand.
ATCTTTAGCCTCTTCCATTTTCTAAAAATTGCTCCAACAGTTGATCTATTTTCAACAAGCTGCTTGGCAATTGCCCCGTAGCCCTTTCCAGCCTTGTGGATGTCCACAATTTTGTCTCTGGTGTCTTTTGACAGCTCTTTGGTCTTGCCCATGATAGTAGTTGGAGTCTGACTGACCGTGGGGTGGATGTTTTTAAAGAGCTCTGACAGGTGATATTAATTTAGCTTAATGAGTGGAGTAGAGGTGGACTTTTTAAAGGCAGAGTAACAGGTCTTTGAGAGCCAGAATTCTTGCTGATTTTCTCAGGTGTTCAAATACTTACGTGCAGCAGTGCAATACAAATACATTCTTTAAAACATACAATGTGATTTCCTGAATTTTTTTTTTTTTAAATGCCGTCTCTCACAGTGGGAATGCACCAACAATGTGAATTTCAGACCCCTCCATAATTTCTAAGTGGGAGAACTTGGAAAATCGATGGGTGTTCAAATACTTATGTTCCTCACGGTATGGGCAAATTGATCAAAATGTGAGTTTAGAGCTTAATACATAAAAACTCACCCGTCAATTGGTTAAAGAGTTCACCATTTAAATTATGCTTCTAAAAATCCCATAGGAATGAACAGAACATGGGCGAGGTATTTGTAGATGCAAGGAGTATTTGTTTGTCCCTTTCTGCACCGCTGGTGTTGCCTGTATATAATTAAATATTATAACAGAATTCAGCTCTCCTCCAGCCAACACTAAGTTTCACACAATGCCTTGCATGCTTCTTCACAGGTCTCTATTAATTGGCTTTTACAACCCTGTTTCAATAGGCAGAACCTGCCATTCAAAGAATGGCAAGGGACAAATTATAGTCTTGTAAAGAATCCGCACTCACCAGTATCGGGGCAACGGCTGGTTGCTGACAAAAATAATGCATCAAACTCAACAGTAGAAAGCACTCACAGCTATAGTATCAATCAAGTAAGTGATTTATTTCAGCATACCATCAACGCGTTTCAACCACCACAGGATCGTCATAAGGATGGCTTCCTGATGACGATCCTGTGGTGATCGAAACGCGTAGATGGTATGCTGAAATAAATCACTGACTTGATTGATACTATAGCTGTGAATGCTTTCTACTGTTGAGTTTGATAGAAGCCATGCCTGTTAATAACATAAAAAAATTATTCTGGGGTTTATAAACCCTTTAATATTTCAAGGGGAAATGCAATTCAAAATTTATAGCAGCCTTCTGAAAAAGATTAAACATTTACAAGTGTAAACAATCTAAAAGAGAACATGCATTACTTGTTAATCTTTAGCTGCTAAAATTAAGAAGTCATAGAACATGGTTCAACTGCCATTCTTATAGGAGAAGGAAAGGCTAATGAAGAGTTAATCTAAAGCTGCAGGCATACCTTCAGTTGTCTCAATAGTGCCCTCAAGTCTCCCCATATTTCCCCTGTACAGATGATCAGAAGCCTCATAGGAAGAAAAAACGCTGAGCTGTGTAAAGAAAGTTCCCATAATGCCTCGCTCCTGCACAGACACCCAAACCAAGTGTACATGCTCAGCTAGTAAGACTATGAGTCAGCTTCCTGCTGATTGGCTCAGATCCACATTCCTAAGGGGGGGGGAGTGAGTTCTTAGCATTCTTGAGGGAGGGGGAGCAGGAGAGAGGAGACAGCAGAGAGCTGCGTGTCTCTGGCACATGAATTAGACACAAGAAATCTTTTCACAGAGAAGTCAGAAGTGCAGCATTTCTGTGAGTGCTTATGGCTGTATTTACATATACCTTTCTGATAAAGTTTTGACCATTCTTTCTCCTTTAAGTCTCAGTATTACTGCTCCACATCACTAATGCTCTTCCACTACCTCCACAATATTTGGATGATCAAGTACTATGAGCCCCTGGTGATTTTATATTAAATTAGTGGATTCATTGCATTCATCTACATCAGACTCCTAAAAATCCCAAAATGCAAACCACATAGGTTGCCACCTTTTGGCTTTAGCCACTCTAGGCAGGGGGGGGTAGCGATGTCATGGGGCGGGACTATGACGTGGCAATCAGAAAATTGTCACGACAGTCTAGTTTCCAGTTTTCCAAACTTGGACTGGCAGTTTTGACTTGGACAGTCCTTCTGAAAAATCAGCTGTGTGACGGGTCCGTAGAAAACAGTGGAGAAACAGATTTAATCTCTCTCATGGGATTCAGGACTGGTACCCAAAAGCTCCAACAAGTCTACCCTGGCCTAATTAGGAACAATAGGCAGAGCCAGCAGGGGCAGACAGTCCAGTTATCCAGCCTCCAATACGTTTCCCCACCCCTGCATTATAACAATAGGGCCTAAAAAGAGCCATGCTTCTGGTATGTCACTGACATGACAGGCTGTCTGCGTCAAAACTGGACAGGTGGCAACCCTATGCCCACAACACTATTCACTCAGGATAGAGGCATCCTTTAGGCTAAAGCCACGTGGAGCAGAAAAATGCTTGCCAAGAATACGCCCCGTATGCTTAAAAATACTCGGGTGGAGGCACATGTAGCGGATATCCACCGAAAATGTAAAGTCACGCATTTTTTGGTGAATACCGGCAACATGTGCCTGCATCCGAGCGTATTCAATGCTATTGGGTGCAGGCACAGGTAGGAGGATTTTTAAGTGTATGTAGCATATTATCGACAAGTGGTTTTCAGCTTGCCGAAAATACGCTCCGTGTGGCATTAGCCTTCAGATTTTATAGGAATGTAGTACAGCTGCTTGCATAACAAACCAGATTCAACTGCACCTATAATCTGCATTCCATAAAAGCAATAAGAAGTCATTTATAGGCTCACTTCCACTGAAACTCCTGCAAATATTCTATATGGACCAATTCCAGGGAGACTGCTTGCAACGGACACCATATATTCTCACTCTCAAATTGCATTCCACTGGATAGTACTTGGGTCTGATTTTATACAAAATCTGTCACTTGCACAGGTCTGAAAGACAGCATAAGCTCAAACAATAACTAACAATACACTTACTTCAGATATGAACAAAAGCAGTATAAATAGTTTTTTCCCCAGCTTCTAGAGAGAAGCATAAAATCTTAGAGAGAAGAATTATATCTCTGAAACATATAGAGATGATTCTTTACTAAATACCAGTGACATATAGACAATAGTCAGAGCCTTTATTGCTAGCACATGTTATGTAAACCACATTACAATCCTTTAAAGCCACAGCTCTAGGCTACCATTTCAAATTTTACAAATACTCAATGACGCATGTCTCTCAAGCCTTATTTTTTATTTAAAAAAGTTTTTATTTACTGAAAGTTTTTTTTTTACTATGACTTTCAGTGAAAATACACACTGTTTATATAAGAATTATGCTAATCTATTGACACTAGAAAACTAATTTTATAATAATGTTAATCCTTAGCTATACCAAATAACTTAAGGTAGCATTAGCTTGTAAATGAACTAGCTACAGAACAGTCCAACTTTCATTCTTTCATTCAAGTTTTTTGCCCAAAATATTCCAAACCGCAAAATAATGCTTTCAAACTTGCACAAGCAAAGCAACATATGTTGTATCCATTCTTTTGGCTGTAAAATGGGTTCCAGCCTATCAATGGTTCAGGAAATCACTGGACTAAACCTTTGCTTATAAAAAAAAAAAAAAAAGAATTTACACAATATTGAAAAAAGATGCTCACTTGGAGGACAATCCTTCAAAGCTAATTGACATTTGGTGTCAACAGACCTTATATATTAAAAGAATTAAGATATATGTAGAGGCTTTATGTAGCCTCTGTTCTCCCCCAAAGGTCCTTTTTTCACCAATCATTCCAAACACCTTTTCATTACCTTTCTGCAAAGCTTTATGAGACAGCAATTGCACTTCAAAAATACCTATGATGGCTTTAACTTTACAAGTCTACTTAAAAACAAACCTTTTATACAAAATATTTCACACAGATCCCACATTTAATCACAGCACCATTCATAAGAGGGTAATTCAGCTTAGAACTGCTGCATCAACCCTGAACTGTTACCCTTCCCATCTAGGTCCCATGTCATCTCCACTTGACAGTAATGGACCCAGAGGAAATATTGGCATGGATAGGTATAAAGGTAATCAACTACTGAAGATACATAATCAGTAATTTAAAAATATCACAAAACATTAAAACCAAATTCACTTGCAATACACCAGATTACAGTAAACAGATCTCCATCTATATTACAAACCCTTCTCATTCTATATTTAATAAAAAAAAAAAAAAAAAGGACCAGAGCATTTGGGTTTAAGCTGATTTTGAAGAACATTTGGGCAAAGCCAAACTAGAAAGGCATAAGATTAACACTATCAAATGTAATGTTTTATGAGTCAGACAAAAAATTTAAATTCACAAATGTATAAAAAGTAAAATGAAGCTTCAAGTATATTTTTTTGTAAAGTCCATGTTAAGTATGTTTTGTATTTGATATTACAGTGTCACCAGTACAGGAATCATTACATTTACCAGCCTGAGTAATTCAGAGGAAACAAACACCCAAATGGAACCCATCAAGATGGGGCATAAAATATGAAGGCTTTGCAAATAATACTTCATTGACGTATTTATATAGAAAAGTAAATGGGTTTTTAATACAATATATAGAATACATTTCAAAGTAACACAGATACAGTTATATTTAATCTGAGATCATGCAATTAGTCAAGGCAATGATAAATATTTACTTGTAACCCACTGACCTTGATGTATATGTTTTACAATACATACCGAAGGCACTGAACAGTTGATAGAGGTCACTGGTCTTCCATTCTTTTGGAAATGCAACATGAAGTACATTGTCCCTTTTAGGCTGCACTGCAATGACAGGTAATGATCAGGTTTTACAAATCTGTAAGGTACTCAAAAATATGCCATAGTAATTTCAAAATGCCTGTGAACAGAAACTTTCCAGTAATAGTATATTATCAATATCAAAAGGCAGCTGAAGTTTTTTGGAAATACAGCTGACAGCATCATAGGGCAGTTGATTTCAAGTTTATATGGACAATACTTCCCCCTGAAGTTTCATTCAGTTTGCCCTGCATCTCCAAAAAAAAAAAAAAAAAAAAAAAAGATTTTTCATGACGAAAATAGACAAATAAAAATGTTCAGCATACGTCCAATTTACTAAACTCATGTTAAACAAGGGGTATACTGCCCCCTCCAAAGAATGCTTTACTATGGTGCTTGGATACGGACATCAATAAATATTCTGTGTGCAAAATGAAATGAAAAATGTAAAAAAAACTAAAACATAAACCCCAAATAAATGGAACTACAACTTCTTTATAGTAAGAGATAAAGGTTGTGTAGCACAGGTCTGGACTGAGACACATAATAGGCTCTGTTATTTCAGGTACACAGAGGCCCAAACAGCCTTATACAGGTCCAATAAATTGTTACAGAAGCCCCTCTGGCACTTGCCAGAATATACAGATGCTAGCCTGGGCCTGGTTAAGAGCATAAGCCTTACTTTTTAATAAATATGTTGACACTGTTTCACACAATGAGCTAACCTTGCAACACTTACAAAGAGATGCCAGGCTAGCATAGAAGAAAGGTTACTACAGAAGCATTATTTATTAGAAATATAAAGTAATGGTTAAAAAAGGAAAGGGTTGAAAATGTGTAGAAACAGGTATGGCTTTAAGCAGCCACACCTGTTTCTTCACATAAGGGTGTATTCAGAGGCCCCAATGAATTTTTTTTTCCCCTAGTTTTATGCACCAGTGTTGGTTAAGAATGCACAAAACATTTATACTTACAGTCTGGTCCTTCTAAATTGAGATAAGGTATATCCATAATTCTCATCAAAAACAGCCTGAAAGAAACATATGTAATAGTTTATTGGGGACTATTTGAAAATAGGCATTTTTTAAAGCAGTTCAAAAAATTATCTGCAGCTAATCCTTTGTAAAAATGTGATTTCAAATACTGTAAATAAATTTTAGAACAAATACCATGCAAACATCAGAAATGGCCATGCAGTAAACCAACACTGGCACACTTGAGGGCATATTTATTGTAGTGTGTAAGCCAACTTCACCGGCGATGTTGCCCATAGACAACCAATCAGCAATTTAGTTATAGCATATCAGCTACAAGTTAGAAAACAAAAGCAAAGATCTGATGGGTTGCTATGGATATTGGCTTACAATATATAATACATACAAAGACATTTTAAAAACGTGCCTGTCACAACCCAAGCCACCTGCCATTAACTCGAATGGCAACTACCTAAAACCCATGAGCACAGGTGGCTTTAGCCCAAAAATTCACACTGCCATTCAAAAGACCGATGGCATCAGAAGTGAGACTTTCTTCCACATGCAGAAAAAAGCAGTAGCAGTGTAACATTAGTCTCAGAATGGACAACTAGCTACAAGGCTGCCCTCCAAAAGCATGTAAAGTGTATAGTCATAAACATACATATACTGAAAGAAAAGACTGTTAAACAATACAAAGTATAAATGCCACTTTAATATACAGGCATGGGTCAGTCAGTTACCCATGTGTATGGCTACCTCTCCCAACAGGCATATACATATATAAATGAAAGATGAGCATGAAGAAGTTTTGTAAATAATTCAGCAATTTCAGGACTAATTATTGCCCCCACACTTTAGTAAACGCTGCATGTGTTTTTTATTCCTTCATTAAAAATTTTGCAGCAATAATGTGCTAAATTTTGGAATATTGGTAGTCAGATTTGGTTACATTCAGCTACAGGAGGCTGACATGCACTGATTCTGCATGATCAAACCTGGCTCTCAGTTAGCATTCCAATTTATCCCACAACAGGGGCACTTCTGCCATGAGGCAAGTTGAGAAATCTTTTGTAGGCAGCAGCATCCCACAGTTTATTTGGACAGCAAAAAGCCACTCCATGCAACATTAAGAGCCAAAAATCCATTTCCAGGAAGATCTTTGTTTAAGTCATTCTAAATTGAGAACACCATCCCGAATTGAGAAAGCCAGTCATATGACTGGCAAAATGTCTCAAAGAAAAACACAGCAAGTCCAGCTGATTTGACTTATTACTACAGATATGTCATGACCTGAATAAGAAACTTTCACAGCCAAAAATCTATTCTTTTATTTAAAAAAGAATTGCACTCTATGCACTAGCAATGTCTTCTACCCTCAGCTAATTAAGCAAGGAGGGGCAGGGCTAGCATTATTGGGCTGAAACTGGAAACTTTTGAAGGAAGCATATTATAGTCAGCATGTCATGCTGCAGTCTTATAGGGGAACAAATCCCCTATGGCAGTGATCCCCAACCAGTGGCTCGTGAGCAACATGTTGCTCCCAAGGGTCTCAGAAAAAGGTATTCATTTTTGAATTTCTGACTTGGTGGCAAGTTTTGGAGGCATAAAGACTAACTGTACTTCCACACAGAGCATCCTGTAGGCTGCCAGTCCATGCTGGGCTACCATATAGCCAATTGCAGCCTTTATCAGTCACCCCCTAGGAACTTTCATCATTCTTGCATTGCCCCCCAACCTTTAATATATTTAAATGTTGCTCACAGGTAAAGAAGTTTGGGGACGCCTGCCCTACGGTATAATTGCAAAGGTCTTTTTACATTTATGTATAACAGGTGTGTACCTATTGGCGGGGAAAAAATGCTTCATGTTTAATTTGAAAACTGACCCATACTATTACCTTCTCAGACCTACCAGAGAATCTGTCTGCAATACCAATCTGTTGGATGGTTAACAGTTTTTTTAAACTAATTTACTTGGGAATCTTGACCTTGTCTTAGTTTGTAGAACACAAGTACATTTGCAGTGTGGTTTTAAGGAAAAGAGTAAATGCTTCATGCTACAAGATTTGCACAGTTTAAAATTTTCAAATAAGTCAATGTTCTGGAATTAAAACAATTTTTGTCATCATGTAGATTTGTTATCACTTCCAGCCTGCTGTTTCAATTTCACTGAATTAAAGCAACATGCTGTCTTTCTGGGATTAGGTTATCAAATAAACACAAATGGGATCCAAAACCAATAGGTGCCTCACAGTAACCCTTTATAACGTTCAAATTTGCAACCCTTGTTTCCAGGAAGGTTGTACTAATTTACAAGGAAGCAGTTAAAGTAGACTTTTTGAGCCAAAATATTCAGTGATGTTTTGAAGCCAGTCTTTGAGCCATAACCATAAACCCTGGGCATGCTACAAGCAAAGAAGTAAATTCATCAGGCAAATGCACATCTGACATTTCTGTAGGGAGGGAATGCTAAATATGTACAAATAGGATACAAATGATTCCATAAATCCAGATATCTTCTAAAAACTTGTCATAGAACAAACATTTCCTTAATTGCTTCTTGATAAATACAGATATATTCCTTAACCAAATGTGGAAAGAAACTTAAAATTACCCTTTTGTAATCTCATTAAATGCCTATTGATTTTAGCCAGCAGGAGAAGAAAATAATTTTCTCCCCAACATGGCAAATCCAAGCATATACAGAGATAATAAACATTTATTAGCATTGCTTTACTGTATGCCAGCTCCACAGTGTGGCCACACTAATGATACCTGCATGTGATTTAAATCAGCCAGCCAATCCCACTTGAGCTTCCACACATGACCGCAATGACAACTTGTAGCACACTGTTTGCTCCTCTGTGGGACAAACTACACAGCACATGGCCACAATGGGCAAAAAGTACCTTTGTTGCCAAATTTACTTTTTCCATGAAAATATATGCAATATTTGACACATCTAACCCAAAAGGGATAATGCAGAGTTCTGTATAGTTAGTATTATTAAAGGAGCCCTAGTATCATGTAGGATAACAGACTTTTTTTTTGCCCAACAAATATTAGTTATAAAGGGGCCCCACCAGAGGCAGCTTTAAAAGACAGTAGTCCAATTGTATCCAAACACAGGCAGGATAGAAAATGCACCCAGTGCCTGCACCTCTGGTTGAGGTGAAGGTGTTTCAGCGGAGTTTCAAAAGTGAAAGGAAAAGCACCTGCTACTTCCACTGTTATCCACTGGTGTAAAGTGATCGCATTGTAAAAAAATGTATTAACATTTCAGAACAAAGTACACCTTAAATAATGGTGATAAAACGGATTTATATTAAGTTATAACATGAATACTATTTGCTTTAGAAAGTTATTTAGTTCACCTTCTAGTCACATAATTCTCATTACAGGTACAGGATCTATTAATCAGAATGTTTGGGACATGAGGTTTTCTGGATAAGGGATCTTATCACCATACCTTAAGTTACCTAAAAATCATTTAAATATATAAACCGAATACTGATTTATACAGCTTAGTTGCCATCAAGTACAAGGTATTGTTTTATTACAGAGAAAAGGGAAATCATAGTTAGAAATATTTTCATGAAGTCTATGGGAAATTGCCTTCCTTTAGTTCAGAGCTTCCAGAATAACTGGTTTCCAGATAATGGATCCCATACCTGTATTCTTGTAGTAATTTCCTTGTATTCAACTTGATATTACATACATGCAATAGTACATACACCAAATTCAGTTTCACAAAAATCTATCCATTCTAAAGTACATTACAATCCTCCAAATAACTCACTTGTTAAAAAATGGTCGAATAATTTTCGATCGAGAGGATACATAACCTTTTGGTGGGCTAAGAAATGAACCTAGAAATGAAATATATAAAAAGGTCAGTAATGAGGTCACTAAGAAGATTTATTTAAAGCCATAAAAATGTGTAGTTCCTACCTAAATAGTTTGCCATGGAAATAAAGCACAGTCCTGTAATGTAGGCATCATATCCTGCTTCGTGAAGTTGCTCAGAGGCAGTGTTATAACTTGGAAAACCCTCAGCACTGTCTAAGAGAAAGAACAATTGTCAGCTGTAGGATAAGCCTATATTATACATAAGATTGGAAGGGAAGCACACTTTAAACACAAAGGTAGTACTGAAGTTTTGAATCAAAAGAAGCCATAGCAGAACATTAGCAGCTGAAAATCCCAGAATCTAGGTTACATTATTTTTACTTACTAGAATGTATGGATTTGCAGTTATTTGCACTATAGAAAAATCATACATATATCCTGAGTTGCCATATACAGTCTGATCAGTCATATGCACTTCCAAAACTTAGTAGTTGGTGGTGTAAGCGTGGCCTGAGCTAGTTTACTAGACACAGGGGATTCCTATGGACGAGGACCCTGAGGATTATGGTGCTACATTTAGTTTGCCTATTCTGAAATGTGATCATAGTTACAGAAAAAAGATAAACAGGTCATACCTACACAGGATCTAAATCTGCCAAGTGTGTCAAATTGTAACAATATATAACCAACTTTTGTGCATAAGAACTGGAGTGACATTTGGCCGTCTCATCACTAGTACAGATTCTTTTAATGGACCTTTATTTAGGCAACAAGGAGATTCTATTGCCTAAACTCTTTCAGAAGTAGGTATTAATTGGTTACAGCTAAATGGCGGTTTTCCCATTGAGGACAACAACCCCTGGGACTATTTTGGGAACTTTAAGCACTGTTTTTAGAAGCCCGAAAGCAACCCAATAAGCACACAGTCATTTCCAGAAAACTATGGCCTCAGAAGCTGACCAAGAATTTGTCAGGTATTTTACATAAAGGGATGCTGCTTTAGGCACTTTAGCAACTTTAGCTTTCCTTCAAGCTAAAAGAACATGGCATTTACATTTCCTACAGTTGCCCAGGGTGCAACCACAACCAATTTCCCACACACAATCACCAGAGATAGAGCGCTGACACAAAGTTGCATCAATTTTTTTTGCAAACCTGACATTTTCAAGTTTCTGCCAGTTCAAATTCCAATGAACTTGTCCAACTTGAAATACCGGCACTACAGCCAAAAGCTGACTTTTCATAAATTGTTACCACATTACTATCTTTTTTTCAAAAAAAGGTGGAAGTTTGAACATGTTAGGCAATTTGAAAAACAAAAATGAATAAATTGTGTGTGGATTGGTATGTACTGCTTATTGCCAGATGTAAGTCAGATAGAGATCTTTGCCTTTTTCCCCCCATATACACGGACAAAAAGCAAAAATGTACTGATGCACCCTGGACCTAGGGGCGTATTAACATTGGATACAAACATCACCAGTGATGTCGCCTATAGCAACCAATCAGCAATTAGATTTGAACGGTTAGAAAACAAAAGCAAGGACCTGGTTGGTTGCTACGGGCAAAATCACAGCTGATGTTTTTCTCCAATGTTAATTCAATTGTTAAATTCATCACTTTATGTTTAAAAATTACAAAAAAACATTACTTTTTTTGTCATAACTCCAGCATATTTTTTTTTCTCTTTATGACCAAAAGAGTATATAAGAAAATATCAACCACTTCCCTTTGACATATGAATCCAGTTAAACTAAAATGTGACGTTGGCTTAAAGTAAAACCTGTTTATAAAAACAGACAAATACTGCAATGCAAAATATTGGGCTTTAAATTAGAATTAAAAGCTGTAGGCAATCTGCTCAATACATATTCATGGTTACGCATCATGTTTTGTGTGAGCTAACTTAAGGGTCATTCATTAACCTTTTTAGTGCCACAGGGCGTAGAATCTACGTCCTGGGTACTAAAGGACCTAAGTGCCACAGAACGTAGATTCTACGTCCTGGGGCACTTCCAGGTTTGGGAGAAGAGAAGCGGCTTTTCAAGCCGCTCCTTCGCTCCCCGCTCGTTCCCCAGCCTCCAGACAATAGTCAGAGGTGGGGAACGAGTGGCCCCTGGGGCGCGATCGCCCAGGGGCCCCATAAGAAAAGGCAGGCACGTGAAATCCATGCCTGGATTTCACGATCGCCTTCTGCCTTTCTCTGCTCCCCCCCCTGCTGGCCCCCCTGCTTCCTGCTGCTCATACTCACTGCCGGACTGCTGCGTGTGTGTCTCCCTGCAGATCCACGATCTCCTACACAGGTAAGTGGCAAAAACACACAAAAACACACATACACACACATAATACACTAATAATACACTAATACACACATTTACACACAAACACATACATTTTAGGGGAGTTGGGAGATTTCAAACATTCACAACACTTACATACACCTACTTGCATACATGCACACAAAACACATTTTACCTAATGTACACACACACACACTTACACACTTATGTAATTTTGTAATTTTTTTTTTTCTAATCGCATCGTTTTTATTCCTGCCTGAAAAAAATGTTTTATTGCCATTGCGGATAGTGTATTCGCTAACCGCACTGCGCAATATCTTTTGTGTATTATTTTGGTGTTTCTACTACATTTTCTGTGATTTTGGGGTATTTTACTGCATGTTTAGCAATTTTATAGCATTTTCAGTTATGCATAGTTCTTGTTCGCTTGATTTTCAGAAATGTCACAAAAACCGTTCTGTTTAGCATAGCTTTGTAGTTTGGTAGTTTGTAGTAGAAAGTTTTATTTACCCATTTGTTTTGTCAGAATGTGTACTTTCGGAAAATATATGGTTTTCTAGGGTCTCCTTACTGTTAGGTGGTCGTATGGCACATAATACACATACCGGGTGCAAAAATTGCATGAGCCGAAGCATCTTATGTGAAAATTCATTTGCACTATTTTTACTTGGGTGCCCCTGTACCCCACATAGTTTGGTAAATCTATGCATATAGGGCATCAAACTGTTCAGTAGACCCCTGGCGTTTATATTTAGAATGTTTTATGTTGATACGGTACAAAATGTGGGGGTACATAATGGGGTAAAATGCAAGCTTTGTGACAATTTTCAGAAATGTCATAAAAACCGTTCTGTTTAGCATAGCTTTGTAGTTTGGTAGTTTGCAGTAGAAAGATGTATTTACCCATTTTTGTTTTGTCAGATTGTGTACTTTCGGAAAGTACATGCATGTACATGCCGGCACATGCCGGTAGCTTATATTGCAGTGTATACACTTTGTATGCACTAACTTCCTTTTGGGGTCTCTAAATGCCAGATACATCGGTGATCCTATGCACAATGGGCATCAAACTGTTCAGCGGACCCTTGGTTTTCATATTTAGGGTGTGTTTTCTTGGTACCTAATGTTATGTGGGAGATATGGTGCTTGAAAGTGGAAGATTTGATGTGATTTTCAGGTATTTCACCAAAACTAGCAATTTTGGGAAAGCACTGAGACTCTGTAGTTTGGAGTAGAAAGACATGGGTACCAATTTTGAATTCGCCCGAATGTGTACTTTCCAAAAATATATGGTTTTGGGGGGGTCAATGTATTTTTTGGGGTTTTTACCCCACAGAAAATGCAGTAAACGTGTTGAATTTTCAGTAGCTAAAGAGACCTCTGGGGCAATCTCTATGCACTGACGTCCTTATGGGGTCTCTAAACGCCAGATACAGTGCTGATCCTATGCACAATGGGCATCAAACTGTTCAGCGGACCCTTGGCTTTCATATTTAGGGTGTGTTCTTTTGGTACCTAATGTTATGTGGGAGATAAGGTGCTTGAAAGTGGAAGATTTGATGTGATTTTTAGGTATCACATCAAAACTGGCAATTTTGGGAAAGAATTGCGACTCAGTAGTTTGGAGTAGAAAGACATGGGTACCAATTTTGAATTCGTCCGAATGTGTACTTTCCAAAAATATATGATTTTGGGGGGTCAATGTATTTTTTTGTGTTTTTACCCCACAGAAAATGCGGTAAATGTGTTGAATTTTCAGTAGCTAAAGAGATCTCCTGGGCAATTTGTATGTACTAACTTCCTTTTGGGGTCTCAAAATTCCAGATACATCGGTGATCCTATGCACAATGGGCATCAAACTGTTCAGTGGACCCCTGGCTTTCATATTTAGGGTGTTTTTTCTTCGTACCTAATGTTATGTGGGAGATAAGGTGCTTGAAAATGGAAGATTTGAGGTGATTTTTTAGAATTTTCATAATTTTTTATAGAAAATGCTAAATTCAGTAAAGCATTGCCGTTTGGTACTTAGGAGTTGGAAGACAGTTACCCATTTCGGATTCATCAGAATGTGTAGTTTTCAAAAATGTATGGTTTCCTGGGGTAAACCTAATATTCCAGGATTTTTGGCTTTGGAATGTAAAGTATGCCGTATTCTGCTGTAATGCTTTGAAAATTTTGTAATTTACTGCTGGGAGTTTTTGATCTATAGAAGTCAGAAATCTCAATAAAACTATACATATCAGGTATTGGCACGTTCGGGAGACATGAGGCTTTCCAAATCAGTTGAATTTTTGTCCATAAAATAAAATGTGTTTCTGGTATAAATCCTTATATCATGAAAAATAGCATTTTTTCTTTTTTTTTTTGTATTTCAAGCTCTAAATCTTGTTCTAGAAGTGGAAATACACAAAAACTCAGGTAGATTTGGAAAGCTCAGGTTCTCCTGAAAAAAACAATATATAGTTTGCCTACCTAAACTTAACCCTGCCCCCAGTAAAAGCCCCTACATTGAGAGAGCACAGAATGTTTACAAAACGTCTGGCACTGAGGGGAACTGAAATGACGAATTCATCTGGCACTTAAAGGGTTAAAAGTGAGCTGCATTTATAAAAACATGGGTGTATTTAGTACGCATGCACATCTTCTTTGTAACAAACTCGTTTCATTAAAATGTTCATTGCTGAAGTTTTTCCACTGCATAAGGAATTCTGACCCTGCAGGACAGAAAATCACAACTATGGCTTCAGAAAGATTAAGGAAACTAGAACATGTTAGAGTGCCTATATCCCCATGCACCTCAAAGAAATGGATTTGTGCAAGCAGTGTTCAGCACACCATTTACAACAAGAAACCCTAGCTTATAAGACATAAATATCCTTAACGCAAGCCTGAAATCTCAATCAGCTCCATAACTAAAATTGCAGTTTTACATAATCCAATTACATATTTCAATAGATAGTTGATGGAAGCCAACTGGTTCTTGAATCCTTACCAACTTTAGGAGGTTTGAAAGGAGCCTCTTTTAATCTCTTTTCCAGTTCAGCAAGGGATGTGTTATAAATAATTTCCTACGAACATAAAGTGGGCCAGACAATTAATGCCAGATGTATATTGCTCAATCTTACAGCAAAACATAAAGGTGGCTACTGCTGCCACCATGTGACTTGACATGATTATAACAAGAAAATACACAAGTTTCTTGCACATGGGAGTTTGTTCATGTATCCCTGTGCAGTGGATATTTTACATGCTCCAAGCACAGAAATACATGAGTTAACAGAGGACTCTCTTTCCTATAGTACTTGTACTCACAGGACAGTGTTAAAAGTTAAGTACCCAAGACATAACACAGCATTTAGTGCATTCAGCCCTTCACCACAGTCCTGTTAGTACAAAAACTATAGGAAAGAAAAGCCTCTGCGAACACAAGTACCCCTACTGTGGAAAAGAAAAAAAAAAAAAAAGCACCACAAACAAATGCAATGTCCATGCACAAGAGTCTTTAAATATATTAAAAAGGAAAAAGAAAGTGAAATTAGTAAAACCAATAATGAAGCATCCCCAATATTAAATATTTAATAAATTTGTTAAATAAAATTTACTTTAAGGTCATGATTTGCTTTTTATAGGTAAGCATCAGGCCTAAACAAGTCTAATACATTAGTAGTAAATATCCTAATAACTTTTAATCTGTTACCCAAATAAAAATATGTAAACAAAAAAAAAAAGTTTGAGCAACTGCTTAAATTATTATAGTACGTATGTGTCACAGTAATAACTGAATGCATGTGTCACAACCACAGCAATTTTTTTATTTCTGTTAAACAGAGCCAAAATGACAAAAACACCCCCAAGAGTATTTGCACAGTAAGGATAGCACAAAGCTTGCTAAAGACAGTGTAAGGTCAGAACATACTACCTTAAATGGATTTGTGCTGGCCATAAGTTTCGTATCCAAGACTCTAAAAAGAAAAACACTCATTTAGTAACATAAAATTGGAGCCAAGTATGTGAAAGTATCTTCCCTCCAGCTGCTTTAGCCCCTTTGCTCTTGACAACTGCTCTTTGCACATCACAGCTAGGGGGAGACAAACTTCCTTTTAAGGAATGCGAAAAGCTAAAAATGCTACAGTTTTTTATCACCTTATGTCAAAAAGAAGAAGATGGACAATGCATCTTATTCCAATAGACAAATGAACTTGGAACCGGGTGCCCCTGTAGTGCAAGACTAAAAGGTATCTGTAAACGTAGTTGAATTGCAGTTAAAAACAATATTTTTGCACTGCTGGTTCTGAAGACCGCTCTCTATGTATTGTTCCTTTCTTTGGGATTTTATTGTATTTGACAGCTTTTAGCTTTATAGGTCAAGATATGTTCAGTATCAAATTTATAAAACTGTAAACAAGCACTAACTCGTACCTTGGAAAAACACAGTTTGTCACCTCCTTAAACTCATTTAGCTCCTAAAATGGAAGAAAAAAAAAACCAACATGTAATTAGCAAAATACTATACATAGTTGGGCAACAAAACTGCTATTAAAAACACATTTTGAAGAATATATTAACAGTAAAAATGGCTACTACAAATTTATTTTATTTCTCCCACCAATAGAAACATTAACATCATATCATCTCAAGTTACTGGCCCAGCTGGCAGGTTTAGCATTACCTAAATAGGCTGGCCACAAGCTTCATCACTTTCTATTGGCCCTTTACTGTGTTATTTTCCCTGCAGTTATTTATTATTGTTACTAATTATTGCTATTAATTATGCAACATATTCGGATATACTGAGCCTAAGTAGTTCACCTTAAAATTAACCTTTAGTATTAAGGAGATTGTGATATTGAGAAAATTTGCAATTGATCTTCATTTTTTATTTGTGGTTTGTTTTATAACTGTCAAGGTTGGACTTGCAGCTGCTATCTGGTGGCTAGATCCAATTAAGAAACCAGGCAGTGTTTTGAATGAGAAACTGTAATCCTGAAAAGTAAAGTTATATATAAAATTGCAACTTGACAGGAATAGTTTTTTGAATGCTGGGCTAGTGACTTCCATTTGAAATCTGGAAAAGAGTGGCAAATACTATATAAAAATGTTTTAACTTAAAATCTGAACATGACTTTCTATTAACATAAATGTTTACTTGCCCTAAATTATCTCTACACGGACAAGTGCGGTGAATGTACGGTTTAGCATGGAAGAATGGCTCATAGTGACTATCATAATAAGCAAAGCACTTTAGCTTGGACACTTAGGGGCTGATTTACTAAGACACGATTTCGAATCCGAATTGGAAAAATTCCGATTGGAAACGAACATTTTGCGACTTTTTCGGTAATTTTGCGATTTTTTCGTATTTTTTGCGATTTTTTCGGCGTCTTTACGATTTTTGCGTAAAAACGCGAGTTTTTCGTAGCCATTACGAAAGTTGCGCAAAGTCGCGATTTTTTCGTAGCGTTAAAACTTGCGCCTTTTAAGTGTTAACGCTACGAAAAAATCGCGACTTTGCGCAACTTTCGTAATGGCTACGAAAAACTCGCGTTTTTACGCAAAAATCGTAAAGACGCCGAAAAAATCGCAAAAGATACGAAAGAATCGCAAAATTACCGATCATTATGAAAAAAACGCAATCGGACGCATTCGGCCCGTTCGTGGGTTAGTAAATGTGCCCCTTAGAGGTGCTTGGGAATTAACAATACAACAATGTCAAAGATGGGAATTTGTATGGACAAATTACAGGGACCACAGAATATATCTTTTTAATTTTCCATATAGCTATATAAGAACAATAGTAAACAAAAATGCAACATGCAAATTTAATAGCTGCAGTTTAGCAAAACCCTTACATCAGGCAGCTGGCAGAAAAACTGATGTATAGTGTGCATGATATCCAACAGCATGTTGTGTCCAACTACAAGTTTACCCTGTTGAGACAAGAAAAATTTGTGGCACTTGAAAAAACAGCACAAAAAGCTAATCTAAATTTGCATAAATCCCAATACCCCATTCAAGCATGTACCCAAAACCAGGACATGAAAGGCTTAAATCCTGGGATCCTCAAGTAGTTGTGCATAGCTTACTCAAGCAAATATAAATTGAGGCAAAGCCAAGTTGAGGAAAGCAAAATCTTAGTTTGCTCCACAAAGAAGTAAATACTATGTGCCAGTCATAATTTCATTCCATAATTCTTACAATGCAATGTCAATCTTTAATTTACCGAGGATGAAATTGCTTGGATGATTCGGGAAAACCCCACAGCATCATCTAGTTCCTCCTGTAAACACACAATCGATGCCACAAAAAAGGATTAGTGATTGCCACCATACAGTGTAGCTATTTTAGCTGCAAACCTCTTTAATCCATACTTAGAAAATACAATATTTTGTTCATTTACTTTTCATAGCTACTTATTCAGTATCAAGTACAGAAATAGAGGATAATAGCAACTACATATTGTAGTTAGACTGTATCCATACAAACGAAAATGTTTCTAATTGTGTTTTACGGCATCCCCAATTATTCAAAAACCTATTTACATTTAGTGTTGTACCTCTACTGTACCTTTACTTTGTTCCCTGTCAGACTGCAAATAATAAATTGGCTTAATAGCCTTCTAACACATTTATAGTAAATGTGAAAAGTTCCTAATACGCATTAAAAAAATGCACCAACTACTAATAAAGGGACATGGAGGTCTCATTTAAAGCAACAGATTACCCGTTCTTTTGCTTGTTTCTGCTGCTCCATTCTTTTTCGTTCTTCTTCATCAACTTTACTGATGACAATGTATCTCTCCTTCTACAAAAGAAAAAAAAAAATGTACTTGCTTAAAAACTACTTTAAACACTCTAAAAATACAACTTGATATTGATATAACTTGAACAAAAATACTTTAAATATGGTCTAAAATATTGTTTGAGATGTCTAAATTAGGGATGCACTGAACCAAATTTTTTGGGTTTGACCGAACCCCCGAATCCATCCCCAGGGATTCGTCCGAATACAGAAATTAATCCGAATTAGCATATGCTATTTAGGATTTGGAGGGGGTAAATGTCGCACGCAGTGCAAATATTTTTCACTTCCGTGTTCATGCGGACATTTAACCCTTCCAATGCTAATTAGGATAGTCCTGGATTCGTGCATTCCCTAGTCTAAATATTGGGAAAATAACTAAAATACATAGTGCCCTTACTAAAAGTGTGCCAACTGTGTTCCTAATTAAGCAAGAAATTCTCTTGTATAAAGTTATTTTTCTTTGTAACTATTGGAATTATAATGCACACAACTACTGTATAATCACACACATTGTATAGACACAGATATAAATATTCCTCTGTATTAAGTGTATTCATTTATTTTAATTACCTTTTCTGATTCTAGGGTCTCTACATGAATGCCTCGTGGATACCTTAAAAAAAAAAAAACAAGAGGAGCATAGCACTGATTATGTCTTTAAAGTAATACATTAAAGTATTACAAATATGAAACTTTATTGCCTTCTGATGCTGCCAGCTCCTCACCCTTGCACTTACCTTTTTTGCTGTGTGACGGGAATTGTATAAATATCAGAATTTTGGCTCTTTAAAGTTACCAAGAGTGGGGTTTTGTTGCCACCCCTGCTAACCTAATGCACATGGCTGTCTGAGACAAGGTTTTAACCTTGTCTCATGACAGAAACAGTCCTGATTGCTTTGGTAAAATAATTTAAGTACAAATGGTATTTGGAGGATAGCTTAATTTAAAGTGATGTCATATGTAAATGAATGTTAAAATATTGACTGCACATACTATCCACACATAGCGTAAAACTAAACTGTTGAAAAAGTATTGGTCAAGGCATAAAATAACTTACTTCCAGTTCAATGTCTGGTAAATTAGCTTCCTTTGGTACCTAAAATAAAAATTAAGAATGTTTGGATTAGTAGCACAAAGTTTTAAGGACCAATAAAATGTCAAAATATTTGTTGTTTCACAATCAGTCTTCTGTTGCATCACAATCATTAACTATTCTGTAGGGAGAAAGATTATGTGCATTTTAAATGCCCACTTTTTATTTAAGGGAAACACCATAGCAGGTAAAAGTATCCGGAGATATCCTTGGGTGCAAATGTGAGGTCCTGCTTTCTCTATATATATTTGGGACATTGAAATAGAACAAAGTTGAGGAACAAAACATAAACAATAGCAGGAGTATTAAATCCCAGTTTGGTAAAATACATGTGTGTATGCATTAAAAGTTATGGCAAAAGCCATGCACACAGAGCGGTGCGGATAGGCGGTCGGCCTGGAAAACATTTGCTTTTGCGTTTTCCACGCCGACAACCGATTCGCTGCGCTCTGTGCGCGCACACTCTGGCTGTTGCCAGAGAAAAGAAAACGTAACTCTTAAGTAAAGTTCCAACATACATGAACAATTTTCAATGGTTTAAACACTATTTCACTAAATCACTAAATCACTAATGCAAACAGTGTTTATCCTATTCTGTTGTGTGGTTTTTAATCTTGAGACAACGTAACAGGACTCCGTTCTCCTGGTCAGTCAGCTTGAAACACTGGTTCAGGAGTCCTCCAGATGGCCTTTAATTTTTATGTCTAAGGGCAAGGGCAGGTGATCTCTCAGTTCTGCGCTTTCTGCTTTTGCGTTTTCCAGGCCGACCGCCGATCCGCTCTGGTCTTTGTGTGCACACTCTGGCTGTTGCCATAACTATTAATGTATGCACACAGAGCGGCATACAGAAGCAGATCCGCTTCTCTCAGCCAGGCAGAAAAGCGCAGGGCTGAGAGAAGCGGATTACCACTTAGTCTGCCCTTGCCCTAAAGCTCCTCCTAAATTATACATTAGCTTTACTGGATCCTGCCATGTAGGTAGTGGTATTGGAATGATATAAATGAGGTGCTAACTTGTTAAGCTAATAGGTATAGTACACCTTATCTGGCAAAAAATAAAAAAAAGAGAAGAAAGCTCAGATTCTCCGACTCCCAATCAACTCAATGTTGAAAAAGTTATTTTCTCTATAATAAAACTATATATTGCACTTAATTTGAAGCATTAATCCAAATTGGTGGCAAAAAATCTTAATGCCTTTATTTCATGTTTAAATATTTTTTTTAGCAAACTTAAAAGATATTTCCATAACATGGATCACCATACCTTATCTGGAAAACTCCAGGTGCCAAGTATTCTGGATAATAAACCCTTTACTTGTAGCACAGAAAGCAGCTTTGGTGTTGAGTTGCCTATAAGACATCTTTCCAGGTTTTTGAAGAAGAAAAAAAAAAAAAAAAAAATCCACAACCAACTCAAAGTTTTCCCATCACCATTAATGAGAAACAATGGAGATTACCTAGGAAATGTACACACAAGGAAAGTATTTCCTTTCCTGGATAGAATGACAGATGTTTCATACAAAATTTGCAGCTATAAATATGGCAATATACTCACCCAGTGCAAGGCTCCACATCCATGCTTTTCTGTTCATTTTTTAAAAAATCCTCAACCCGCTCCCTAGAAATCACATTTTCCCAAGATTAGAAACCTGGTTACAATCGTATCAGAAAAACATTTGTTCCAAATATTGGACATGCCAGTACATTAATCCAACTAATTATCTGCATTTTTCCTAACACGTTTTAAAGACTTTACTCACCATGTAAATAAAGGAAAAAATGTATTTAATCTGGGAAAATTTGTAGGTATCTTGCACCATTGTATCCATCCACTACAGTAATTTGCTGGATGCATAATTAAGCCAGTGTTTTGTAACTATTGAAATGTTTTCATTTTAGATAAACAACCACTCACATTTAACCATGATTCAAGAGTGATATTTTGTAAACCAAACCAATTATAGCATCCCATATTTTTTGTAAAATGGAAAAGATTAAAAAAAGCCTTCATTCTGACTTAAGTTCTACTTTTCTGGCATAATGAACGAAGGTCTCAGTTTCTGTAGCCGAGGACAATCTGAGTCATTGTAGGAACCCACAAACTGATCTGCAATTTGGACTTTACCATTTTTGAAGAGGTGGAGCTGAGGCAGGGAGAGCCCTTTTACAGGCATCACCTGGGTCTGGTAGGCAGAAGTAAAGGAGATAAGCAGGTAAACAGATTCTGCAAATCAGTAAATATTGGCCTTTTACATATTTTCCGTTGACACATCATTTACCAATAGCTGCGTGCTCCCTCAGAGATCCACCAGAAATAATGCAGTTCTAACTGTAACCGGAAGGAGTGTGAAAGCAAAAGAAAGAACTATGATGTCTAATGTGACCTAGCATGTATGTGTGCCTTGGCTTGTTTGTGTGCACTGTGAATCCTATGATCCCAGGAGGTGCCCCTAATTCCTCAAATGGCAATTTTCTATTTAGGATTACCCAACAACACATACTACTAAAAAAAAGTATATTTTTATGAAAATGAAAGCAGGGTTGAAGCAGGGTTTTACATATGAGCTGGTTTATGCAATATATTTTTATAGGGACCTACACTGTTCGGATGTATAGTTTTCCTTTAAAATAAATAAAGCTAGATTTGCCTGAGAGAAGCTGTTCTAGCCCATTATGTTATTGAGCCTTAGGGTACTAATGAGCAAAACGAGCTATAAAAGTCAGAACAGTTTAAAAACTGGTAGTGGGTTGTCTGGGCTGTATGCCATTTAAATCTTCAGTGGACATAAAAATCTGGGACTTTGCCCCCATCTAAGTACACACAAAACGTGGAAAGCACTACTGGAGCAATTATTGGAGAAGATGCAGTTTCCAGAGTAATTCCAAAGGACAGCAGAGAGCATTAGGTAGATTTCAACACAACACGACCTGCTAATAAATCAAGGCGCATATAACAAGAGGTGTAGCAGAACACACCATAAAACCATCCAGAACTGTGAAGGCATCAGAAACTAACCCATCCCCTGTCCATCCAGCTGACACCATGGTAAGGGGTCTGTGACCACAGGCCGACTGGATGGCTAAAGAAAGGCCCTCTGCCAATGAAAGGGACAGTGACTGATGGGCAGGAAGGAGGAGGGAATAGGCACAGCCAGCCTCTAAATGAAGCATCTAGTTTAATGTTTGCCCATTTAATCAAGTAATACATAGTTCCAGTTACATGGAAAAGCACAGTCATAGCAAAAAATCATTAGGACTGCCCATTCATATTACAGTGGAGTACTAGGATTGATCCTCCAGTGATCAGATTGCTCTCAGATCACTGGGCTCACAACCTCAACTTTAACCAAACCATTATCTTCTATCCTCATGGTCTTCAAAGGTTCTGCACATGCTTGCATAAACTTCATCTAACAAACTAGTTTCCTTCCTAATCCAAGGACTCACTAGTAGATTATCTTGTTTCAGACAAAATACTTAACTTTATACGAACTGTGGAAGACCTCATGTCTTATAATTGCTCACCTCACATAGCAGAAATGACTCAAATCTAAACCCCTTATATGCTTGGGGGTCAAATAGCAACTTACACCACTTTGTCAATAAAACCCTTCTGCTCATCTGGGATGCTCACAGGAGTCTTTGAGGCATTTGGAGACACATATGACATTGCGCTGGCTCCATTTGACTGAGAACGCCTCTCTTCATACTGATCTCGCAGCTGTTTTTCCTCCTCCTGGTTCAGATATGGAATGCCTGGGAAAGAGTAAAATATTTTGTAAAGCGGTCATATTTTAACAAAAGGTTTTACTCTGTAAAAGAACAAAAATCATTTGTATTTCCCACTTAAAATTGTACACACTTTGATTTTAAGCTCAACAGAGCAGGGACTTCCTTCCTACTGCCTCTTTTACCTAGTGGCATTTAACCTTTGTATACTTATAGTTATTAGGATTGCCCCGTCTCCCCCTCCCTATGTGAACTAATATAGCTCTGCATCCTAGCCTAGCTATATTAAGTTATACATTCACACAAAAACATGTTCTGCAGAACCCAGATTACACCAATGCTGAAAAAGCAGGTATACTGCCCTTAAGAATTTGAATAATGATGGATTAAAAAGTTTCAATAAAAGCAGAAACAAAACAATAGCATGATATGGCATTTAGCTGGATGTGCTAGCTAGATTTGCTTTTGGTTTTTGTTTGCTATGCTTTATATCAGCCAGCATTATAGCTAAATATATATAATATTGTATTATAGAATTTAAAATTATGACCCTTGAAAAAATGATAAAATGTTAGTGTCAAATGTGAGTTACCTATCCATAGCTGGTGCTCCTACATTGTTTTTCTCAACTGTTTTGGTATTGCAGTATACAAATGGAAGACTGACCCAGCCAAATAAGACTACCAGGCAGCAGCACACAACAGACACTATTGCTCATCACTGACCATACTTTAAAATTAGTTACAAGTTGGTTTACGCATCAGGATCACATACGGGCAACAGTATATTGAAGTCCAGAAAAGGAACTTACCATTGCGAAAAACTTTATTAAAATCAAAACCCTGGTTAGCCAGAAAGTCTATACTTGAGCTCTGAAAGAGAAATATTTTTTCCTGTAAATAGCTATACAAAAAACCCTTCTCCTAAACACCCGCAGCATTCTCTCTTGAATGATTGTACATACACAGGCAGATTTAAGGCGAAGATTCAATTCTTTTAGACCAATCTGGCAGCTTATCTGCCTGTGTATGGGCATCCCCAGCAAATATCTAGCAGAAAATCGGGCAGGTTTGATATTCCCGTTGGATTGGGAACTGCATCGGCCATTGTTACAGCCCTTGGTCCGACTGCTCCTATAACCACTGTTGTAATTTGATCATTTGTCCTAAGGCCAAATAATCAGATTAGCCGGATTTCACCCACCTTAGGCCAAATGAGTGATCTTAATGTGTATGGCCACCTTAAGAAACAAGCCAAACTGCTCTATAACCATAATATACACATAAAAAGAGAGAAAGACTCCAGTTAGGTGCACCATTCCCTCCCCCTTATACCAGGTGAATCAGTACCAAAGAATGAAATAAAACTTAACTTTTAATAACTACTAAAAATAATGAGTTCTTCCCTTGAGGTTAAAAATAGTTAAGAAACACAGAGGGTGAAATCTGAACCTTTTGGTTCGTGGAGGTGATAGGGGAAAGTCAGCGGAGAGAAAAGGGTCAATTTGTTTCACATTGAAAGTGCTGTTGTAGTAAAACTCAAGCTTGTCATCTTGTATGACGAGCGAATGTTACAAATGTATCCTTTTTGGTTAGCAACTAAAGTATCTCTTTGCCTAAGGCTTTTTCACCCACACGGCGTGTGTTGCAATTGTCCCAGAGGCTTCGTAACAAATGTATCAAGTTTCTCCCCATGCCTCAGCAAAGCCCATTCCTGCTACAGTAAAAAGCACAGTGCGGGAAAGGTGAAAATAAAAAATGTTTTGCTCGTCTCAGACGAGTCACGGCGCAATTAATCTAACCAATAATGTAAATAAAGCTGCACTGAGGTGTCCCGCTCGTCTCAGACGAGTAACGGCGCGAATAGTTTAAACTAATTGAGCCATAGAGGAACGCGTGCAATCACTTGTATTGTCTGCTATTTAGAAGAATATAGTGCCGAATCTCCTTGTCCCCACACCCCTTGCCAACGAACAGATCACCCCCGCATTTAAAAAAACCCCAAAGCCTCCCAACCCTTCAACACCCTATATTTTCCCCCTGCGAACGGGGGAATATAATTAGACTTGAGATATATCCAAGTGGAAGGTGCAACCCTATTCTCTTTATTATTTTGCTCTATAACCATCCTGCTGCAATTGATTATCTTCCTGTGTGTGACATAAGCTAGAAAACTCTTTACAACCCATATTAGCAGGGTTTGACTACTAGAGCTGATAAAGAAAAAAATAAAAATAAAAAATAAAAAGGCAACAAGGAGAGAAGAATACCACAGAAAATTATTCTTCTCCTACTCAGTAGCAGTTTCAAGCCACAAGGTTCAATTCAAAGAACTTCATCTAAAAAGAGAATTTAAAATAACCTCTTGCATTTACAGAAAATATACCCATGCTCAACATAACTAAAATTAATAGGACTGTTATTGTTAACTTTCAACTACAAAGAGATATTGTCTGTTATTATAAACTAGGGATGGAACATTTTCTTCCCTTTACTCTTTCAACTTCCTCCTTCCTAAGCAAAACTAATGAAATAGTAGATAATGAGCTCTAAGTGAATCAAAAAGTTTCTAGCAGAATATATAAGGAATTATGGGAGAAGCTAGGACCTACCTGACAAACAAACTTCTTGTCTGGAGAATTTCTGTTGAATGGCTTTGGAAAGATATAAAAGTTAAATGATTTCATGAAGTACCTGCAAAATAAACAAAAAACCCCAATTTAAGCACACAAACAGATGATAAAAATGGCTAAGATAAAATGAAAATAAATTATATGTATATATTACTTACTTTGCTTCTGTGTTATCATAGTTAAAAGTGCAAAGACCAAACTGAAAAAGTAAAAACTCCATAGAATGCTAAAAAAAAAAAAAAAAAAAGCAAATATTAAGAGTGGCATACATTAGTAGCTAATATTTAATATAGAACTTTAAAAAAAAAAAAAAATTGGAACAATATTTACAGTGATATTACACACAAATGGGGCATTTACTAAAGTTTGTAGATTGTAAGCTCTTTTGGGCAGGGCTCTCTTCACCTCTTGTATCGATTATTGATTGCTTTATATGTTACTCTGTATGTCCAATGTATGAAACCCACTTATTGTACAGCGTTGCGGAATATGTTGGCGCTTTATAAATAAATGTTAATAATAAAAATAAGGTTCATAGGTCATTTCAAAATTAATGGGTTTTGGGCTTAATTGATTTTTTTACCATTTTATTTTTTTTTTAAATATGTTTCTAAACCATGAAAAATGCAAATGTAAAAGTACGCCATCTAAAAGCTGTCAAGGTCATGTAGAAGTCAACGGGTTTTTCATTTTCACTTTTTATTTTCGCTTGTAAGTTCATGAAGATTCATAAGATAATGTAAAAGTCATGAAAAATTTGTGGTTTTTGTCCTTTCATTTTGCATTTCAATTAGTTTGTGCTTTTTAAATTTGAATCTTTTAATAAATGACAAGACATTTGTGGTTTCATGGAAATGACATTTGTGATTTCAAAAAACTCTGAAACCACTAAAATCAGAATGTTAATAAATTAGCCTCTCAGTTACAAAATATCAAAGGACCAGTAATTCTAAAAATTATTCAGTTAAAAATCTATGCTATGCATTGTGTACATCTACTATACACAATGTTTTTTTTATTTCAAGTGCTTTATTCTACATCTTCCTTCACCTGCTCGCAGCAGCTGGCTTCCAGTTTAAGGAAGTGTTGTGGAGCTCGCACATAGGGTCTGGCATAGTCCAAGACGCCCTATCGTCTTTCTCAAATAGCAGGAAGAGAACTTTATGGTATTTTTGCATAAAGCACTAAAAAATAATAAGCTTAAAATCCATTCTATACCCCTCTAACAATACATCTAACCTGAACAAAGTTTAACAATTATTAGAGTTACTGTTACTTTAAAAGAGAATTAAACCCTTGTCCCCCCTTGCTGCCCTCCGAGCTCCCTCCCCACAACATCTAATTCTTTGCAGAAGCCTCCTTGTATCATGACCTGCCATTAATTTCTGTAAGAAAACCGAAATGGATCTTGAAAGAGCATGCACATGTGAATCTAAGTCATGACTTAGCTTCAACTGCACATATTCCAGCAAGATCCATACTGACAACTAAGAGAAGATGATCAGAAGACAAAAGATGCCGCTAAACTTAGCGTGCGGCACTTCTAAACATTTATAGGTTAGCACACAAGACTTCTGAACAGAGTAGCTCCCCTCTGTTCAGAAGTCTTCTTGTGTACTAACCTGCTATAAAATCTACAGAGTTCCATGCTGAGTTCTGTCCATCTTCTAAACCTCTTCTGTGAATTGTTAGTACGGATCTAGCGGGAGCATGTGCAGATGAAGCCGATTTAGGACCTGAATACGACTGCGCATTCTCTTCCAAGATCTGTGTCAGTGCTTTGACAGGAGAGGATTGGAAGGCAGGGTAGCATGGCCCTTTGTGCAAATTTCTAGCAGGTTAGGACACAGGGAGATTTCTGAAAATAATAGATGCTGCGGGGAGGAAGCTTGGAGTGGGGGCAGTGGAGGGGAGCTAAGGTTTAATTCTCCTTTAAAGCAATGGGTACATGAATGCGAGGGCCATAAGCAGAATACAAGTATATATGCAACTGACCTTTTTCAGTTTCGTATATCTTTCTTCTGGTGTATCAAAGCCATTTGTTAAAGTGCTAACAGATGGACCATCACTTATCCCTGGGGAAGAAAATAGGCAGCTAAGCATGTAACGTAACAGTGTTAGGTTGTGAAGTGTAATGGCGCCCTCCGATCCCCTCCGCTTTGTGTGTGCACACTCTGGCTGTTGCCTTAGGTTTTAGTGCAGGCACACAAAGCGGCGTACGGAAGTGGATCCGCTTTGTCTGCCCTCAGCCTAAAAGTCATCAATGACTATACCTAAAAGATTTTACAGTTTGAGTAGGGATGCACCAAATACACTATTTTGGGATTCGGCCAAATCCTGAGCATTGCATAAAAGATCTGACTAAATTCTGACTGAATAACTGAATCCAAATTATAATATGTATATGCAAATTAGTTCAGCCTTTTTCAGCAGGATTCGTTCTAATCCATGTCCCTGAACGAAACAAATCTGAATCCTTAAATTTACATGACTTTTCATTTGACTTCCATAAAATATGGAAGTTTAAATATTTTTACTACACGCGGGGTTCTCTTAAACCCTCCCATGACCCAAAAAGCATATGCAAATTAGGATTTGGATTCGGTCACATGGTTTTAAAGGACATCAACCCAAAAAAAAAAATGTAGCTTAGTAAATGTAATTGTTATTGAAACCAGCATTTGCTTAACTCCTGGTTATGACTCTCTAAACTATGTTGCAAAAGCCAGTCTCCTCCAGCATGACAGATCTGTCAGTCTACCGGCTTGTTACAAAAAGTCAGAGACAAACACTGCTTTTAAAAGCATTGATATATACAAATTTAAAAGCCATTACAAATTTGTAACAAATATATATTGCACAGATGCTTAGAATTTGGTTCTGCCAGACTAGGTATGCACCAAACCAAATCCGGGATTCAGTGCATCCATAGTTTTTGCACCCAAGTAAAACAAGTTTTAGAAAATCTGTCAAAATGGAGGACCAAGGTCAAAATACAAATTTTTAATATTTCATAGCTCCTTCTTTAAAGCAAAATTAAAAAAGATTTAGCAAAAAAGATTTTTCAAAAGCAAGAAAAGTATAAGTCCCTACTCATTTGTGGGCTTCTACAACAAAACCCATGTCTGATATAAATATTTTTTAAAAATGTTATTAGCAATTCATAGTCAATAAAGCTGGGTCTTCCTTTTATTCAACTGAAGCAGTACAACATAAAGTTAATTTGTTTAGTAATACAGGGGCTTTTTTTGTAATTTACTACATTCCATTAGAATTTTACGCCTACATCTAAAGCTGGACATACACAGACCGCAAAAAGCTGCCAACTGCCCCTTGCAGCTTACCAGCCTGTGTAATGGAACAAGTCTTAACTGTTAAGTATGTTTAACTTTTAAGTGGTGCCAGTCTTAGCACTAACAACTGGTTGTGGGCAGAAATGTAATGGGCTGTGTTTGCATGTGTGTATAGCACATAAGTCCCTTGACTGCCAAGTCAAACCAAGACCACCACTATACACTTTGTGAATGTACATACCATATTTCATGATACCCGCCAACACAGCACTGCCTCTATCCTTTGCAGCTGCTAATTAAAGAATACCCACAGCCACTTTTCTGTGAAGTATAGAAGCAGGCTAGAAATGTTGTACATTAGGTTTTGAGCTTCTGTACCTGCTTGATATTTGCGACAACCCCTTAACTTAGCTTCACCACAGTTTACCAGAGCTCACTGAGCATGCGAGCGTCACTGACACTTCTAATAAAATTAAAGACTGGAAGCTTCTGTGACAATTGTAAAGACCTGGATTATTACAATTATAGAACTGCTGCTACATTAAGTTCAGTATATAAACTATGGCATTTTAGCCATATTCATTTTTAGGGTTTAGTTTTCCTTTAATACTTTTTGCCGAAGTGATGTATATAACTTGCTTTGAATCTTTTATATTATAGTAATTTGTAAGGGAAATTGCAACTTAAAGCAGTTTTCAGTCCTTTTCTATACCATTACCAGATAAAATAATCAGAAATCAGACATCCTACAGTTCCAAAAATGGCTTGCATACTAGTTATTCTTTCTTAAATTATTCAAGGCATTATGGGAATTGCCAGAGGAGAACTACCGATAAAAAATTATATATAAAATTGGCTCAGAATGGTTATCATTACGCCAATGATAGTTTCTTATTCTTTGTATGGACACCAACCCTTTGTATTTTAAGGAAAAGTTAACCCTCCAAAAAAATATACTAACATTTTAAATACGAAAAGGACCTTGGAAATACAAACCTGAAAATTCACCATCAATAGCCAAGAAGTCTGCCTCTTCAATTGCTTTATAAACTTTTGGCAGATTATCCTTAAAATCTAGCAAAAATAAAAAAGCAATTTAAGAATGTGAGATTGTGTGTACATTTGCCCTTATTTCTTGCATTATAAAGTAAAAGTGTCATCTATCTTAAATTATAGAGATGATCCTCCATGTCAGCAATTAAGATCACTGCTTTAGTAAAAGATTTACACGTCATTGGTTAAGAATATAATTTTTATACCAAAGCTAACACTGCATGAAAAGTGCATTAAGTGAGCCTTAAAGACAAGAGAAGGGAAGGTGTGTGCCAACTCCTTAACACTGATGGAAGGTATTGGCTACAGAGATTTTCAGTGCATACATTCGCCGAGATCTGATGGGACCATAGAAAATTGTGTTGAGACAATTGGCAACTGTTTTGCATATTGCTCAGTGTATGGCAACCATTGCAGTTTTGTTTATAAACGCATGTATTTTGATCTGCCAAGTGTTACCAATATCATGGATACTAGCTTGTTCAGGAATAGGGAGGATTTGAAAATTTAATCTGCTGATGCACCATGTTTGCCAGTGCATGGGACACTGGCAGAGGGGGAGGAGAATTGGAGCCGCAGCTCCTCTTCACTTCCTACTTTGTGCAAACAGTATGGTCCCATGTACACCCTCCATTCTTTTAGCCGATGGACCAATTAGTCAGAGAGTGTACAAAACTGACCCATGTATGGCTGCCTCAAGGCCAATGTCAACATGAACATAATAATGGTCACCATCTTCTCAGGGAAAAGAAAACAGTTGTTGGTGGGAGATTAGCAAAAATCAAGTGAAGATTTTATAGTGCATATTTTTAACAGACTAAAGGGGGTGATTTAACTGTGCACTGACTATACTTTAGTTATCAGTCTCTAATCAGGCAAGGATTGTATTAAAAAAATATATATATATTTTTATGGTTTCTGAGGGTATCACTTTATTAGACATAGTAGAGCTGACCATACACGCACTGATAATACCGTACGAAACCTCGTTTCGTACAATATTCGGTGCGTGTATGGAGAGTCGGCCGATATCGGTCGACTCACCGATCGGCCAGGTTAAAAGATTTTGATCGGGCGCAATAGAAGGCGCCTGAGCAAAATCTGCCGTCAGGGCTGAATCGGAAGAAGGAGGTAGAAATCCTATTGTTTCTACCTCCTTATCTGCCGTTTCAGCCCTGAAGGTTAGTGGTGGATTTAACCATCTTTCGTACATGTGTGGCCACCTTAGGGTTGCAGGACACAATAGAGTCTCTATACAGCCTGCAACAAGAAGTCAGTTAAGAGTCATTTGTGTGTCTTTGCCCAAAAATGTTTACTGCCATACACCAAGTGAATCAGTACAGCACATTTCTTTCCTGAAAATTTAGTTTGACACCCTTCCCTAAATTGGCTAGTTTGCAGTGTTAGGGCTAAATTCCACGAGTACTTTTGTTGCATGGTGTCATATCGACAAAATGCAACAGACAAGTTGAAAGTATTAACATGGGTCAAAATATAATTGCACTGATACTTATGTGTTAACTATATGTAACTGTATGCCCTCACACACCACAAGCTGCCCCGGTTGGATGCGAAAGTGCCATGCTGCGTATGCATCTACACGATTAAGTTGGGTTCAGTAGTGAATTTTTTTTTTTTGCATTGAAATATATAACTAGTTGTAACAGATGGGGTTTCTAGTGCTATCTAATATCCACCTTCATCCCTTATACAGCTATCAATGAATAAGGAGTATTGTAATGAAGCAACTACCATTGCAGCGCAGGTTCCAGCTAGGATAAACAGAATGAAACCAATAATTGCATAATTGTAACTAGAAGGGTTGAATTAAACACGGAAATAAATTAAAAGTACGTAACAGAATGCCTTAGCAGAAACCCCCTTTGAGCAGTAATTTGAAAGGATGAATAAAAGAGAGCAGCAAACAGCAGTGTAAGGCTAAGCGTGTGTGTGTGTGCCGCGGGGTAGGGGGTTCATAGTGACACGAGGTTAAATGGGGGGCACACTCACTGCTCCTGGTCATTTCCATCTTTGCAAACCTTGCACCAGCGCTGCCAACAAAACTCAACCCGGCGGCCCTTTAACGCCTCCTCACGGTATCACTTCCGGTTCTTGGGATCTCGCACTGACACCAACCTCTTAGGTGTCCCCTGTTCCTTCCACAGTGAAACGCAAGGGGGAGGCGTGTCTAATAATGACAGCAAATCCGCTTATTTTAGCTTTCCTCGGTAGGCGGGATTCCTGGGTATTTGTGACGCTAGTAGCGCGTCGTTTTTGCAAAACATTCCGAGGAAAGGCATGGTTTCTTTCAAGGTTCGGGTTCTGCTGGTACTCATTACTCCCCGAAATAACTCAGCACTCTGTTAACGCCATTGTTTTATATGTATTCTGGAAAAATAAAAAAGGAAACACGTGAAATAAAGCATTTTACAAGCGTTGGTCGCGTTTAAATGAACTTTTATTATGTCCTAGTTTTAGCATCTTTTTAGTTGGTCTTCATTGTTATTTTTTTTCTAGCAGCCACATGCTAGCTTGTAACTTAAAATGATGATACCTAACGCCCCCCCCCCAATGTATTGCCTCGGGCACTGGAAGGGAGCTTGCCCTGCAGTTGGCCATTTTGGGGGACATGCATGTGTATTGTAAGTGAGTGTCCCAGCTAGCTAATGTGTGTATGTGTGTAATGTAGGATTGCAGGTTGTCACAGAGAAAGTTAATTTAAAGGTGAACTCAAACATGTATTTTGTTTTCTTAGAACATTTTAGAAATAATGCACACCATAGGAGATTTCACTAAAGTGGTACAGTAAGCACAAAGAAATTTACAGCAGATTCCTTTAGAATGTATTACACAATGGCAGGACGCCAATGAAAACAACATTTTGTTGAGGCTATCTTTAAGTGATATGTTAGGTATTGGAGCAATTGTCAAGTTTAATTCAATTTTTAAGCAGACACTTTTAAGCTATGAACTAAAATTCAACGTGAAAGAGGCTGTTAAGGCACAGAGACCAACTAATTCCTTTATATCATGATGATAATGATCCAGTCATGGATTATAATGCTTTTAAAAGAGAACATGGAATCAGTGTCAGACTGGGGTGCCAAGGGCCCAGCATTAAACCTTAGACATTTGGCCCACTCTCCCCTTCTCTGCTCACTCACTTTCTTTAGTCTTTTTTAGTTTTATTACTTCTTTAAACATACTATTATTTTTTTTTCCTCCATTTCTTCTGTTTCTTTTAATATAGAATTACTTAATGGCCATGGTTTAGGCATACAAGGCAGGTGAGCAGGAGGGCCCACCAGGAATTTTCCTGGTATCCTGGTGGGCCAGTCCAACACTGCATGGGATTAGTTGATATGTTGTCATAGCAACCCTATCTAAGCAAGCTGCATTTGCAAAAGATGTAACTCATACAGGCAGACTTCAGAAAGAGATGTTACAGCTTTGTAGTATGCTTTTAAATGACATGTTTGATAGCCATTACAAAATAAAGGTGTATGGTTTTATAAGGGTGGAGCTAGTTATTTGCAGCACAAAAGGTTGCATGAAAGGTTCCAGCAATTCTGTGGGCTAAGCACCATGAACCAAAAACCTGGCAACAAATACTAAGCTTGTCAGTCAAGTGATACAGCCCATGTGGCCAGAACTCATCTTTATTATAGGATATCTACAAAAATAAGGCATGTCAGTCACAGCATTATACTAACTATTGAGCACTTTGTTTAAACAGGGAGTATAGCCAATCATTATTCCTCCCCATGTGTAGGCAGGAGCCTTTCAAGAGAAGCTCACATGATGAAATCTACTGATGTGTGTTGTGATTGGCTGGAGAGCTAATGAGTTCTTCTTAATAGCTGAGTTTGTTTCTATAGAAACCTGAAGGGAAAAAGTGAGGCCTCCTGAAGTGTTATTTGTAAGTTTGAAACAGCATTTCATTTGTCTTTAAAGTCTTTTTTTTTTTGTAAGGAATTGATGAATCGTGGGTGTATGGAAATATGTTTTCTATGAAAATGTTATCACAACCGTGCTTTATTTAAAGGATACGGTTATATTTGTATAACTATAAACCATACAAGGAACATATAAGAAGTCTTAAATAAGCAGTATAGTTAACTTACCAAGCACATGTTGAAAAATTTAGTTGCTTAAATGCATAAAAAGCAACGTCAAGTGCAAATGCAAATCAAGGGCACAGTGTTTGGCTATGTAGGGATACCAGGTGCTGTAGATAAACACCTGAATAAGATAATCATAATCTACAAACTAAATCAATACGCAGTACATGTTAACTTTAGTAGTTTACAATAAGTTATAATGCCCAAGGCATTGTTCATGATTTACTTAGTGATTTACCTAGCTTCAGACTTTTGGTATCTTGTGTGGAAAGACATTGTAATGAAAAATTAAGGCATTAGGGGTTTATTAGATGTTAGTGTTTTGTATATAGTTTAATATGTCTGCAAACTTTCCAATTCTATATGTGACTGCTTGAACTTTGGTAGTGAATGTTTACTCAGTTTTTTGTTTTTTTTTCATTTTGTTACTAGTGTATGATTATCTTGAGGTAACATTAAATGTGGCTTAATGATTCTTTAGAAATTGTTACATATTAAACCATTCTATGAAGCAGATATTTTATTCAAGTGTTCTTTTGTAGGAGACATGGGTCTTTGCTTGTGTAGTGGAACCAAACATTTCACTGAAGAGGCAGAGAACAGATTTTGGGTAAGTCCTACTCTTTCTAAAATCTGCTGGTAGAAGTGTATGCTTATTATTTATATGAGTAATGCATAAACTGCATATATACTAAAGTCATTTACAACTGAAACTGTAAAAAAAAAATATTCTTACATAATTATCTCCCTTTTATGTCTAGTATTTTTGCTCTATATCACTTTGGATTTCATATATTTATTTGCACATTCACTTTCATGTTCTACTCTAAACAACTAAAGGCAGGCAGCATTGCAGCAAATGTCAACCAGCCTAACAATTGAAGGGTAAATATTCAGTTGAGGGGGCATTCATGTTGCATTAAATTTGATTTAAATGTTCTTTTACACCTGGAATTCACTAAAGGGTTTTTTAAACACATTTTTTTTTTCAGTTCATTTGTTTTCAGGTACTACACCCACCAAAGATCTTAACAAAAATAAATAATAAAAAGCAATGGAAGGGATTTTGATGTTTAACAACATTCTAATTCCAATAATATTTCTTAATAAAACTTGTGAATCTGATCAAATATGTATATCTTTTATCAATGCATAAAATTACATAAAAAGACACACATAATATCTGGAAAAAATAAAACTAGCAGGCCCTGCAAGTCTAGCTAGTTGCTGATATGTGTAAAAATTAACAGTATTATTAACAGTATTATAGTTTGCCTCCATTATACAAAGGCAGATATTGTCTGCTGATGCTGCAGGTTATTAATCAATGCATTGAGTTAATATTTGATTCTAGGCCTGCGTTTATCCACAGGCTGAGAATCCACCCTGTGTGACTTCAGACTAAAAATGTTATTGATGTGCCTGTACCGAGAGCCATTGTGTTGAGCCCGGTGCGGGCACACTCAGTGGAATTCAGTGGAAAATGCGAGCAGTTTTGCGCTTTTTCCACTTTCCAATTTTTTAAGCGTAGGGGTGGATTCTCAGCCTACATTTATCTGCAGGCTGAAAATCAGCACCAAGTGGCTTCAGCCTTAAGTTGGCCATACACACAACAATATCATGGTACAAAATGAGGCTTTGTACTATGTTCGGTGTGTGTATGGTGGATTGCCAAGGTGAACAATGTCGCAAATGCTGCGTTTAAGGCAGATAGGGGTAGAATTCCTATTGTTTCTACCTCCATATCTGACGATTCAGCCCTGAATGTCGGTGGAGGGTATGAACGATCTTTCTTGTGACCAATGGTTGCAGGAAAAATCGCAATTATGTGTATGTGTTGATTGCACACCATCCATTAAGGTAAGTGGAAAAAGTGGTGTACTTTAATTTTTTTTTTTTTTTATATTGCAACATTCATTTATCATTCCTAACAACATTCACCTTCCTAATAGAATGGCATTGCTGTTTCTAGAATGAAAATATACATTGTAATAAATATCATCACATGTTCATAGTTTTTGTTTATTAAATAAAGTATAAAACTAAAAAGGAGAACTAAAGTTCTACAAAGGGAAAAGGCAAGAAATGCTAGATATTCTATTTTGGAATGCTGTAACCAGCACAAGACTACTTGTTTTTTAAGTTAAGATCTGTGCTTCTGAAGATGCCCACAATATCTCCCCATTTTCTTTTACTATATTTGGATTTTTAGAAAGGTATTGTAAATGCTGTCCCATATTGTAACATTAAAGCTATACTGCCGAAACCTTGTAAACAACTGTACTTCAAAGGGAAACTCCTGTTTTCATTTCTTGAAGCTTAGGTTGTTTTAAAGGAAAAGTAACACTAGAATTTTTTAAGTAAAAAAGCTATTCTACCCTGCACCAAAAACTGCCCTATCCTGCAAAACACTTAGTATTTTAAATGCTTTAATAGAAAATACCTGCTAAAACTTGGCTTCCTGTCAATTGAACGACGGCGATACGGCGAAGGAAGGAGCAGCAATCACTATGTGACGATCGATTGATCGAGCCTAGCCTTCCTTCTGTATAAGGAGGAGTCAGGCTAGGCTCAATCAATCGATCGTCACATAGTGGATGCTGCTTCTTCCATCGCTGTAGTTCAATTGACAGGAAGCCAAGTTTTAGCAGGTATTTTCTATTAAAGCATTTAAAATACTAAGTGGTTTGCAGGATAGGGCAGTTATTGGTGCAGGGTAGAATAGCTTTTTTTACTTAAAAAATGTTAGTGTTACTTTTCCTTTTAACACACATTATTGTCATTAAATTTGACATTTCACCGTTTTTAGTAAATAAGTCCCAGTTTCTGCTTTGTGTACCATTGTTTGTTTTTCTATGAGGCTTCTTTGAGGTAAATGGGACCATGGACGCTGTATGCTTCATTATACTTGTTTTTGTAGAGCTATGATGTGAAATGTGATTATGTATGTAACAGCATGTCAAAAAAAGAATTCTAATATAAAGCACTGTTACTTTCCAACAGATACATGTCTAAAACATGTCTGGTCAGTATGTACACTTTTACTTTTTTGTATTCAAGGTGATAAATGTGAATGATGATGGAAAAAAGATATGCCCTGGAATTATGGAGCTTACAGAAACCTGTTTAATGTTTTATCCTAAAAAGGGGGGACTTGTAAGGTGGCCTTACATCAGCCTGGTGAAGTATGGCTATGATTCCAATTTGTTTTCCTTTGTCTGTGGCAGAAGATGTGCAACTGGAGAAGGTAATGCAATGAAATGAATAAACGTGATACAGAAGAGGGGGAACCATGATAGCAATATGCATGTTGTAGTGTAAATGTGCGTAGAGTAAGATAAAAGATAAAAATTCAGTGCAGAACACGGCACTGACTGGCACGAGAGCCCTTTACTTAATGCCTGACATACTATAGCAGTAAATACATGTTTCCCTAGTGACATGCATCTTCTGTCAATCTTGTTCTGAAGGATGCGCAAGCTAGTGGCATGTCAGGGGACATTTGACATGAAAAACGCAAAGGGTCGTATAAAAAGCTATATATTTTGTAATTGTTTTCTGAGTAAAACCATGTGAACTACAATTTTGGATGCATAACCCAATAAATAAAAACATATATTTAAAGGACATTTAAAGCCTACATTTGCCTACAATATATATCAGTTGGGTACGTCACCCCCACCCAAATGGCATCATTTGAACTGCGTATATCCCCTCCACTTGCTAGTACCATCACATTTTCCTAAAGTAAATAGCAGCTTTCACCCAGTGGCCATTTTTCCTCTGATACATAATCCGATACATTTAAATCTGCAAACGGCATATAAACACAGACCCTTATTCAGCATACATTTCATCAAGAATACAGGATTACACAGGCACAACTGTCTCTCATAAAAGTTCTACTATGTTTGAGCACTGTAGGTAAAGCTGAGCTCAGGAGCAAAAAACTGAAGCAGACAGCTAGAGCCGAGTTTCTATGGGAACCAGCAATGCCATCTCTTCACTGGCTGCTAGACTGGGGGGCGTGTTTAGTAATCTGAGCTTAGAACAACTGAGCATGCCCACAAGCCAACAGCCAAAGCAAATTCCAAAACACTTGGTGGGGATTCATTTGTACAGGGATGGGATCCCTTATCTGGAAACCTGTTATCCAGAAAGTTCCGAATTACAGAAAAGGCTGTCTCTCAGTCTCCATTATAAGCAAATAATTCTAATTTTTAAAAATTATTTCCTTTTATCTTTGTAATTATTAAACATTACCTTGTACTTGATTCTAACTAAGATGCAAAACAAGCCTATTGGGTTTATTTAATATTTAAATCTTAGCAGACTTAAGTTATGGAGATCCAAATTATGGCAAGATCCCTTATCCGGAAAACGCCAGGTCCCAAGTATTCTGGATAATAGGTCCCAATCCTGTAGTGTAAATCTGGTTTCATTAACTTGCCATTTGCTAAAACCCAAGTGTCTCAAGATAAAACTAAGTGAACAGTTTCTAGCAGTTCCACAGGGATTTGAGAGTGCGGATCCCTCTCCACAGTACCATGTGAGATCTTAAATATCCATTCTATGGGACCCAAGATCTTTGTCAAGGTTTTTCCCATGACGTTGCTAATTAAACATTGAGAGACAGACCAGGTATTTATGTATTAGGAAAAATAGGCAGTAATGATTTCATATTCTATCAATGGTTCAGCTGTTGGGCCCCATTATCTTTATAATATAGCTGCACTTACCAATGAATAGTGTGCTTTAAATTTTCTCCATGTGGCATCCATCTCATAGATGTTTAGAGATCTTGAAAACGCCCACTAAATTCACAGTGCAACAGTGGCAACTGACCAGACAGCAGGTTTTCTGTGGGATAAGCTCCACATTCTGTTACATCAGTGCTGTACAACTTCTGTGGTACCGAGGGCTGGAATTTTTCTGGCCTCCGTGGTGGAGGGCCGATAATGGTAGCTAGTTTTGACCACTCTCCTTTTTAAAACCACACCCACTTGAAACCACACCCATGTTATTGCATTACCATAGCCATATTAATGGTGGTAGTACAGCAAAAACCTGCCATCCTCTGCGTTCCCTACCCTGCCTGCGTGTGCCCTACCCTGCCTGCGTGTGCCATACTCTGCCTGTCCTATGCTGCCTGTGTGTATGGCACATTCAGGCAGAGTATGGCACACACAGGCAGCCTACAGTGATGCAATGCTGACACTGCTCCTACAGTCTGCATAATAACTATATATTAAAAAACTTTTTAATTGCAGTACCACCACAGTATATGTTCTTTTTATAGTGTGCAGGGTTTATTTGTGGGTTTCTACTGCTCCTACAGGTCTATGGGTCTGAGGTGTGAACAATGTGGGTGATTACAGCCTGAGCCTGAGGTGTGAACGCTGCAGGGGGTGAATAATGCAGGGATTAAAAGGTGTGGACAACACAGTGGATTACATTTTTAAACAATACAGGGGGTTTACAGCCTGAATCTGAGGTGTTAACCATGCAGGGGGGCCAGTACTGATACCATTTTAAAGCTTACACAAAGGTAAGCCATCAAAGCAGCCAGACAGGTGGGGGGCCGCCAGTTGGACAGCACTGTGTTACATAATACACTACAGCTAACTGGTGAATATTAGCTTGCCTCTGAGTAAGTTTCATCCTCTGCCACACACTTTACCAAAGGTACCAAAACAGATTATGACCTGACTGACACGCACCACTTCTCCTAATGCAGCTTGAACATATGCAATTAGACTGTGGGAAAGGTTCCATCTTCTAAGACAAATGCCAACCTAAATTTGTTAGTTCGGTAAATTAATAAACATTGCCTTAATACCTGCTATGGGGCACAGCACCACATTTTAAAGACCATGACTCTTAACTAGTTTATTTTTATCTCCCCCTAAAGGTTTTACTAACTTGTTTTTTAAGTAATTTCCATCTTTGATTTATTACAATGGTTAAAACTAAAACATGGAGGTTGGGTCTTAAAAGAGAAGGAAAGGCTAATAAAGAGTTAATCTCAAGCTGTAGGCATACCTTCAGTTCTCTCAATAGTGCCCTTAAGTCTCCCATATTTCTCCTGTTCAGATGATCAGAAGCCTTATAGGAAAAAAAAATGCTGAGCTCTGTAAAGAAAATTCCCATAATGCCACTCTCCTGCACTAAGACCAAGAACAGTGTACATGCTCAGTTAGTAAGACTATGAGGAAGCTTCCTGCTGAATGGCTCAGATCACACATTCCTAAGGGGGGGTGGAGGAGTTAGCATTCTTGAGGGAGTGGGGAGCAAGAGAGCTACACAGACACTAGCACAGGAAAATAGAGACAACAAATCCTGTTTCTTTTGACAGAGAACTCAGTGCAGCGTTTCTGTGAGTGCTTATGGCTGTATTTACATAGACCTTTCTGATAAAGATTACTTAGTTTTTACCTTTCCTTCTCCTTTAGAGCCATTTAGAATTCACTTGTCCTGCTATTATCTACTGGTAACACAGCATTATTGGTGATTTAATGTGTTTAGCTATACCTACAACTTTTTTTGTTTTTGTTTAGAACTTTGTTTATTTTTAGGTATATTTGGCTTCAGGTGCATGCGTGCTGAAGACTTATTTAACATGCTCCAGAATAACATGCAGAATAATAGAATAAGCATCATCTCTGATACAGACTCTGAATTTCATACATGTAAGCAGATGTTTTCTGAAAGAACCTCGTTATATATTTGTTTGCTTTTTGATATCTTACTTTTGTCTTCTTATACAGGTGCATATAATGTTCCATATCGATATGAGACTTATTCAGCAGTCTTTTCATCATCTCAGAGGCCTGAGCCATTTTTCGGAGACTTTGTGGGGTCATCAGTTACCCCCTCTTTGGATCAAGTGAGCAGTCAAATTATTTTCTTTTCTCATTAGTAACTCTTGTTGACACTTCACATGTCTTAACATTTATCTTCTAGTTTCATACATGTAGTTTCATAAATCTATTCTGTGTTTCCTCCTAGTCATACATGACATCAATGTATAAGGAAAAAAGAATGCAGCAGAGATGTTTATCAGTGGAAAGAAAAAACTCAGATGGTGGAATGAGCCAAACTTCCTCTAGGTATAGTAACACTGAAGCAGAGGAGTGGAATCATTATCAAAAATCATCTGTCTTGTTGAGAAACCAGTTTAAAAAGGATGATCTGGAAATACTTAACACAATTGGAGATTTCGGCTATGCCAACTGCGATACAGGTTATGA
Source organism: Xenopus tropicalis (assembly GCF_000004195.4). Classification (NCBI taxonomy): domain Eukaryota; kingdom Metazoa; phylum Chordata; class Amphibia; order Anura; family Pipidae; genus Xenopus; species Xenopus tropicalis. The sequence goes on from NC_030685.2 coordinate 36,122,539, forward strand.
CAGTGATGAGCGCAAAGAGAGATGCTGTGTAAAAAGAAGAGAGTATGAGAATATTATTGCTCTACCCAAGGAGTGTTTAAGATCAAGAAGCTTAATGCCGTCAGTGAGCAGCTCCGACTCTCATAATACAAACTCTGCTCTGATAAAATCATCTGAAGGTGGCTACGAGAGTCAGCCCTCATCACCATCAGTCTTTGAGGAAAAGTACAGTTTAGAACAGAACAACCCATTGATTTTAAATGAATGTAACCCATCAAGACAAACCCTGTTTAAGAGGTGCTCCTTTAGGCAGGAATCATTAACTCTTCATGACTACATCCCAACATATTTTAACTTTGATGTGAAGCAGATATCACAGAATGCTAAGAAACTTAATTACATACAGGTAGAGCTGGAAAGTGGCTGTGATTCTGAACATCCTCAGACTCCACAAAGCCCTGATATGGCTATACCATCAATAACTAGTCAGCAGTCTGAGCTCTATGCTGAACTGGACCTGGAGAAAACGGCTGCTTTGTCACGTATACAGAACCATAGACAACATGATGATGGCACTAGAAAAACGAGACATAATATTTTTTAGCGTGACCCTTCCTCCAATAGATTTAATGTATTTGTCTATATGTGATGATGAAGGCTCGACTGAATAAATTTCCACACAAGATTTGGTTTGCACATCAACAACTATGGGTACATAGCAAATCGGGCTATGTACCCATAAGCATATATGAGCTACCTCTGCTTAGCCTTTAGTCTGGTCTTAAGTGCTGTTCAGCATGCTGCAAGTGTCCACTGTGGAACTGGTCCATTTTATTGCTTCTTAACTTTTTTCTATATTCAAGTATTAAAAATAGGACTAATTTTTAGCTCTCCAGCAGCCCAGTCGAAGGCAATAAAATATTCCTGAAAGTGAGCCAGTGCTAAGCTATTTCATAACTATTTTTGAACAAGCTTATTAGATTCATAACATTTGCCTTTTTCCATAAAGTAATTGAAGTGCCACACTGACCCTGCACATTAAGGTGCTGTAATATAATTTGGGTTATATATTAACAAAGGAACAAAGTCTAAAATGGTTCAATGCCCCATAGCAACTAACTTATTTTACCATTGCCCTACTATAAGACTATTTAAAAAAAACAAAACATTGGGATTGGTATATGGGTTTACTGGACTGGGGCAAACTTCAAAATATAAACATGTACTGTGGAAAAAGTCTGAAGTTTGAGAAAAACTTTTTTTTTTTTGTTTTTTTTCTTCCAAAGTTTTATACATTTACACTTAATTTCTTGTTAACAAACAAATATGATTTTATATTTTGGGGTGGATGTTCAGCTGCATTTAGCAGTTTCTAAGAAGAACCCAAGACCTCAAGGATCTGGGGTGGGGCAAAGGTTTAGTGTAAACATAATTGTTTTGTGCATTGTTTATAGTGGATGCTTAAACTAAATTTTGTTTTACTGACAAGGAGCACTTCTGATGCCTAAGTGGGAATATTACAGAAGCAATAAAGCATCTTTAGATGTCTAGATACAATTATGTCGCTCGCAAACAACTTACTATCCAAAAATGCTGTTGTAATATATTTTTGGAACTGGTATTGTTAATTGTATTAGTCACAGCATTATTTATTCTGTATTGCACAGTATGAATGCCAGCCAGCGGACTATATACTAATTCTGTTCTCACATCTGGTGCATTAAAGCTCTTACATTTTGGTAACTGTTAGTGGATGTTGTTATATATGTTAGTATTTTTATTTAGTAGATTTCCCATATTGTCACACGTACGGGCCCATAACTGTTATGTGTGGGTTTGTAAAATGTCCCAGTATATACAATATATCGTATAGCAAATAAGATGGTTGTACACAATGATTATTTCTGCTATATGAACAGGGTTGCAGAAATTAACTATATTCAGACAATTTAATACTATGAGATGAAACTTCTACCAAATGTTTATTTTTGCCATAGTTTCTTTTAAGTATATGTGCAATTCAAAGACCAAATTGGTATAAATTGGTTATATATCTATTTATAAGGCACCAAGGTATTCTACAACCTTACAATAGAAGGGTGTGTTTGTTAAAAATATAAAATATAAATAACGTGAGGTTGCCAGTTTGTTAGGCATCCCAAATTCAGGCAGATTCTCAACCCATTATACAGAAAGTTCCAAATTACCGAAAGGCTATCTCCCATGTACTCCATTTTAATCAAATAATTCACATTTTTAAAGATGGTTCCTTTTTCTCTGTAATAGTGACTGAACACCTGTCTCTCTCTTTTTTCACCAAGTTTAATGAAGTGTAGAACAAATTACCCGAGACTTATAAATGAAGCAGACACAATTTCTAAAAATAGTGGGATTCCCAAATTTTGGAAGTGTAGGTCACAAAAAAAGTCTTGGTATTGTTATATTTTAGGCAGTCATTTCTGTTTTTGTTTTGTACTTTATTTGCACATCATACATATGTTCAGTGAGTATATACATTCTTCATTCTTTTCATTGTGATTTTGGAAATTCATATACAACACAATAGCAATTAAACTTTTATACAGATATGCAAAAGTGGCTTAGGCCCAGGATATTTCTTTTTTCTCTAATGTTTAACTAAACCATTCCCTAGATATGGAAGAGTTCTACAGCCATTCTAACCTATTGAGGTTTTTTTTTTTAACTTTCTGTTGAAGCAAATGTTCATGAGGGATGTTATTTGTACCGTAGTAAGCACAGACAATTTTATCAATCTCTGATCTCTTCTTATTTTCATCTTCACTGTAATTGCTTTGAACAGAAGCAGGGACCCACCAATGGGGTCTCTGCCCAGGGCCCACTGGTACATTAAAGTAGTCCTGTTTGAAATTCTCTTTAAGGGTATCGGAAGATAGTTGGTTTTTTTCCCCTTTTTTAGGTTGCAGACATGAATAAGAAAGATTTACCTAAAAATTTCAAAAACAGAGGATTCATTTTATGATCTGCATATTCCTTTGTTTTTACCCCACTCTAACCATGACCTACAACAACTAGACAACTAGTTCTCTCTATGTAAACACATTTGATGTTGACGGGTGCCTTTAATATCTGTCCACAGTTTTCATCTTTTCTGGAGAATAACTTATTATGGTTTGTTAGAATGTCTTGTTCTTAGCAACATTTAAAATGGTCTTCATTTTGTATAGCTCTTAAATTATTTGCTGATGTCTTCTGCCTCTTTAAAAGGGAGGGTGGGGTCACTGGCCCTGGCACTACTACTACTAAACTTGCTCTGCAAGATTACAATTTAATTGCTATTGTTCTATTGTTACTTTTGTATCCTGTATCTTTCTATTCAGGCCTGCACCGATTAATCTTCCTGTCTTTCATTCAAAGCACATCCTGGTTCCTAGGATAAATTGGAGCCTAAAAACCACATAGCTGTTTGGATTCTAAACTGGGGAGCTACTGAACTAAAAGCTAAATAATTAAAAATCATAATAAGACTTGTTTCAAAATATGACATCATTCTAAAAGTCCATTTAAAGGCAAACTACCACTTTACATTTTGGAGCCCCAAAATTGCTATGTTTTAGGCACAAAACTAACTTGCACCAGTGATAAAAGGCAGTTTCAATTAAATTTCTTTAGAGAGAGCAGTACAGGCATTTGTGCCATTATATCAGCAGTTTCACATTCTTCCATCCTTATATGCTTCCATAGTTAACCCCCTACATTCACTAGGGTTAAGGTATCCAGTCATTAATTGAAATCTATCTCAATTTTTGTACTCTAAAAACCTATGTATGTTTTCCTACCACATATGAACCTCTTGTGTTTCTGTCTTTACTACTCAGCCTTTGCCTTGTTTCCTCATCCACATTGCATCTGTCCTCTCAAACCATGTCAGTACATCAACCTATACAATTTTCAGTCCAAAAACATATAGGGGGGAATACTCTTGCCACACTATGCTTGCTGCTAAAAAGCAATGCTTGCACTATTTCCTGTCCTGTTAAATTGATTCCAATTTAATAAGTCAAAGATTTGTCATATTTTGCTCAAAAGCAGCAAAGCAATACTGAAAATTTAGTTTTTAATCACATTCCATATTGTGAGTTCTGATGAATTGTCAATAAAGCCATCTATAAAGTGCCCATTGGTGGTAAAATATACACTGGGGAATATTAGTTCAGGGTACCTCTCTGAAATTTTATGTTGCTCCTTATGTGAATCATTCGCTTTCTGTTCTTTTTTTTTTTTATGTATTTGCAACTATCTGGTTTGTAACTTGCAAAAAGGCATTTTCAACCTGTGGCCCTAGGCCACAAGGGCCTCAGTAAGTACAGCATGAGCCTGAAGTATGGGGTGTTTTTTCCTGCTTTGCCCTGCATTAAAATTTAACACATGAATGTAAGAGCTATAAGGCTTGCACCTTTGTAGTATTAAACCAATCCTTTATAAATGCGAACTAATTTGAGTATAACAAGTTATCTGTAAGGGATCAGGTTCCCATAATGGTGTTTAGTCATTTAAAGATGTGCAGCAATTGCCAATTCTCTGCCTATTTACTCATAACGTTGCAGGTATGTCCTGCAGCTGCAGTCTGATACCTGTAAAGGCTAAACCCCACGGGAGATTTTGGGTCAGATTTTATTTGATCTTGTCATGCAATAGCATGTAAGGCTGATGCCAGACATGGCGTTTTTTGACGCTGCGTATTTTCTCGTATTTTTCTGCCTAAAAACGCAGCACAACCCACACAGCTCCTGACTATGGCGTTTTTCAACCTAGTACTGGTGACGTAGCAAATCCTGTTTCCCATGGTGCTAATAGTGCGAAATAGTAAAAATGCAGCGTATTTCCGCAAGGTCTGGCAGCTGCCTTTGTGTATACATAGGAATAGGTTGCTGGGCAAATAACGGCGTATTTCGGCAAACGCATGAAAAGGCCGTGGTATTTAGGCATAGTGTGTTTTCCATCGAGACTGTGTAAGTTATTTCTATGGATGATATCATGCGTTTTTCAGCCACTGAGAGAATTAGAAAATACGCAGCGTAAAAACGCCTCGTTACCACGGACTTTTCATGCGTTTGCCGAAATATACTGTTATTTGCACAGCAACCTATTCCTATGTATACACAAAGGCAGCTGCCAGACCTTGCGGAAATACGCGGCGTTTTTACTATTTCGCACTATTAGCACCATGGGAAAATGGGATTTGCTACGTCATCAGTACTAGGCTGAAAAACGCCATAGGCAAGGGGCTGTGTGGGTTGTGCAGTGTTTTTAGGCGGAGAAAATAAGCAGCGTAAAAATGCTGCGTCTGGCATCAGCCTAACACCACAAGATTTTGTAGGATCCTACATAATATGTTATGTTTTAGATACGGTATGCCCATATTATAATCTTCCACTGATTTCCAAAAGGGAAGTGTTTACATTTTTTATTGTATACTGAAAAATTGCTTAAAAATTACTTTTCTTCCATTATGCATTCATTTATTTCATTGTCTGTTTTTTTTTCTTTTAGTTTCCATACTTCCATAAAACTGTTTTGGCATCTCATATAAATATTTGCTAAGAGGGACTGCCCGACTGCCTATTTGTGTTTGGACAGGCATCCTACACACAGCTGATCTATATACAAGAGTCTCTAAAACAATTAGTGCACAATTTTGGCCCATCTGAAACACACAGGCTTCAAAAAGTTATTAGGCCTCAGTTAGCCTGTGTTGATTACACACTTTAGCAGAGTGCATTCAGCACTAATTACACACTAATATGTAATCTCTATAATTAGAGATATACACAAACGTTGCTTGCTTTTAAACAGATCTCTTCCCAATTAGGTTGCATAACTATAGATTGGTCTGGGCTTTTTATGTTGTACATATAGCCCTAGATCTGGCCACGACATTATAGTACATAGTTACATAGTAAGTTAGCCTAACTGCTAGTTGATCCAGAGGAAGGCAAAAAAAAACTCGTCTGAAGCCCCTCTAATTTGCCTCAGAGGCATCTTGACTCCAAGGTGGCAATCGGACCAGTCCCTGGATCAACTTGTACTAAGAGCTATCTCCCATAACCCTGTATTCCCTCACTTGCTAAAAAGCTATCCAACCCCTTCTTAAAGCTATATAATGTATCAGCCAGCACAACTGATTCAGGGAGGGAATTCCACAACTTCACAGCTCTCGCAGTATGTATGTATAACTTTATTTATAAAGCGCTACAAAGATACACAATGCTCTACAATCTTACAATATACACAATTACACAGGAAGGACAAGTGTTATAATAAATGCAATAAATAAGTATAAATACACAGAGATTATAATGCCATGTGGTATGAGACACAATAGGAAGAGGTAAGATAATATATCATATAAAGTAAAACAAAAACGAAAAACAAAAGTAAGTTTCTCTGCATATAATAATAAATGCTCCAATTCACAAAATACAATCCGTACCAATCTAAACAGTGAGGTCCGGGTGTAAAAACCCCGGACGTATCGCAAATGCTGTTCAAGGAACACAATGGTCAAGCATAGTCAGTACAAGTCAAAATAGCTCACCGGTATCCCTGGCTGGTCCGGGTGCTCAGGGCCCCGAACCCGTAGCTGAAGGGGAAAAAAAGCCGATTTCAAACGTAGTGGACACCAAGCGCTCCGGACTCCGGGGTCTCTCATAAAATCAAATCTTTATTGTTGCATTAAAAGAAGGAACGCCTAACGCGTCCACTACGTTTGAAATCGACAATAGGAAGAGGTCCCTGCCCCATAGAGCTTACAATCTAAGTGCAGTGAAAAATCCTTTCCGAATATTTAAACGCAACCTCCTTTCTTCTAAACAGGGTGGGTGCCCTCGTATCATTTGGAAGGACCTACTGGTAAATAAAGCATTAGAGAGGTTATTATATGATCTCCTTATATATTTATACATAGTTATCATGTCGCCTCTTAAGCACTTCTAATCCAGTGTAAAAAAACTCAACTTGGCCAGTCTTTCTTCATAACTAAGATTTTCCATACACTGGAAGTCTCACGTTTTTTGGCGGATATCAGCTACATGTGCCTGCACCAGAGCGTATTTCATTCATTCGGTGTCAGGCACAAGGTAGGTTAACTCTACAGTAGCGGGGCGTATTCTTAGAAGGGTTTTTCGGCTTGCCGAGAATACACCTGTGTAGCATCAGCCTAAAGGACAGGGCTGCGTTGCACCAATTGGAACTTAGCTCTGATTTTTCATCTGGTGCAAGCTGTAGATGACAGCTAGACCCCAGCTGCATCTGCTTTTTATATTAACTATTTTCTAAACTTTACCAAATTCTCAAAATAAGCCTATAGGTTTCTTTTACACAGCTCATACCTAATATACATAGTGTAACCCAGTGTTTTTCAACCTTTTTTGGGCAAAGGCACACTTGTTTCATGAAAAAAATCACGAGGCACACCACCATTAGAAAATGTTAAAAAATTTAACTCTGTGCCTATACTGACTATATATAAAGTAATTCTCTTGAATAGGAATCAAATAAACACAAAGAAAGTATTTTCCGGGACATTTTCTCCACAAACCCACCCCCCCCACTGATTTTTTTTTTTTATACACACAAAAATTTTATATTATATATATATTATTATTAATTGTTTTCTTACATGTCAGGCTGCGGCATCCAGGGGTGTCCCGGGATTGTCCTCCGGTGGGGAGTAGGGCGACTGTGCATGGGCCTGGCTCCTGGTGGATCTGGTCTGTCGGGGCAGGGCCTGGGCAGTTGCTCCCCCCGGTCGGGTTGTGCCAGGGCAGGATAGTGCTGCCTCTCCTCTCTGGTTGCTCCGCCCTCCTGGATCCGATGCCGGATGACGTCACAGGCAGTGACGATTTCCGGGCATCAGGGAGCCAGGAAGTGGAAGGTGTCCCAGAGGGGACCGGGGGAGTCTTGTCTTCACCTACGGCACACCAGGCAACACCAGGCAACCAGGAACAGCGGTTGAAAAACGCTGGTGTAACCAAACTATGTCCATGTTAAAACAAATCTAAGGAGAAGGGAATGTAAAATCACTGGTTGGTACCCCACTAAATACAGTGAATGTACCTTTCCTTGTCCTTTAAGATAAAACGTATGTCAAGGAAAGGTACACTCACTGTAAAAAAAATTGCTAGTAGACATACACACATTTTATGTCATAAAACATATGTCTTATGACATAAAATGTGTGTATGTCTACTAGCAATTTTTTAATTAGAAGAAACACTTGGAAAATAACCATCTCGTTGTTCTGCATAAATCTGCTTATTGGCAAATCCTGTAGTCTTTCCTAAGTGACACTGAAGAACTTTTTTCCCTACCAGTACATAGGGATTAAACGCATCACACTGAACAGAATGGCATTCCCAGTGAATTCCTGCATTTGATCGAACTTGATAACCTAATTTTAAAATATATAAATGTATTAAATAGATGCATTTGAACAGGTGTGAAATATATCCTTTGAAAATACATTTTATGTGTAGTAAAATGGCATCTGAAATTAATACTTTTGTAGTATTAGAATACATTCCTAATCTTTGTAAAACTGGTGTAACGGATACATTGAGAACCTCTCATGTAATAACCTTTTGTTAAAATAATTTAAAAAATAATGGTTTCCTGCTAGTTTAGCCTAATATTCTTTAACATTTTTTTTAAATCACAGGGTAAAGCCTAATATTCTTTACTAAAATATTGAAATGGTATAAACCCCTTTCAGGAAGCAGTGTCTTTACTAAGCAGCAGTGAGGCCCCTTCTACAATATACCAAGCAGATTTAGCCTCAAGTGCTCAAAAGGGATATTACTGAATTAGACTGAATTAGTCCAAAGAAGGGCAGCTTAGTTGATAAAGGGCATGAAGGGTGCAGTTATGGGGAAAGCCTGTCCAAGTTGGGATTGGTTACACTGGAGAAGAGGCAGCTTAGGGGGGATATTATCTCTATAAATATGTAAGGGGGCCATATGATAATCTTTCTAATGCTTATTTGCTAGTAGATTCAGCAGACAGGAGGATATCAATTCTGATTCATAATGCACCCATCGCAAGTTATGCTCAGGACCACGCACAAATCTTGGTGCTGGTGTGGGGTGGGGGGGGGGCAAATAAATTTCTTTTGCTGGGGCCTGGGCAAACGATCTCATGCCCCTAAATATATTTGTGGGGGAATCACTCTTTAAGTAATAGCTGCATCTAATTTTACACAGACAAGGGAGGGGTACACAGGGTTTCTAGGGTTGCTTGTGTATTTATTTCACACATACGTTTAGACAGAAACTCAGTGAAGCAAACATTTAGCAGTCTCGCTGACAAAGAAACTAACCTTTCTTAAAGGACCCACAACCATACTTGGGTAAATTAATCCAATATAACCAAATGAAAATGACACTCCTACACAATGCTTAGGAAATTCCCTCCGCTCCCTCAGCAGCAGCTTGCACCTCACTCCAGAGTCTTTGGGAAGTAGATAGTGTTGTCTTTTAGATCAGTGCTGTCCAACTGGCGGCCCGCGGGCCGCATGACCCCCTCTGTGTGGCCCCCCACCTGTCTGGCTGCTTTGATGGCTTACTCTTGTGTAAGCTTTAAATGGTATCAGTACTGAGATTAACTGGCCCCCCTGCATGGTTCTCACCTCAGATTCAGGCTGTAATCAGGCTGTATTGTTTAAATATGTAATCCCCTGTGTTGTTCACACCTTTTAATCTCTGCATTGTTCACCCCCTGCAGTGTTCACACCTCAGGCTCAGGCTGTAATCACCCATATTGTTCCCCTGTTCACACCTCAGGAGCAGTAGAAACCCACAAATAATCCCTGCATACTACAAAAAGAACATATACTGAGGTGGTACTTCAATTAAAAAGTTTTTTAATACATAGTTATTGTGCAGACTGTAGGAGCAGTGCCAGCATTGTGTCACTGTAGGCTGCCTGTGTGCCATGCACACAGGCATCATAGGGCAAGCAGAGTATGGCACACACAGGCAGGGTAGGGAAGGCAGAGTATGGCACACACAGGCCAAGTATGGCACAGGCAGGCAGGGTAGGGAAGGCAGAGTATGGCACACACAGGCAGGGTAGGGAAGGCAGAGTATGGCACACACAGGCAGGGTAGGGCAGGCAGAGTATGGCACACACAGGCAGGGTAGGGCAGGCAGAGTATGGCAGGTTTTTGCTGTACTACAACCATTAATATGGGTATGGTCATGTGATAACATGGGTTTGGTTTCAAGTGGGTGCGGTTTCAAAAAGGGGAGTGGTCAAAACTGGCGTCCATTATCGGCCCTCCACCACGTAGGTCGGAAAAATTCCGGCCCTCGGTACAACAGAAGTTGGACAGCACTGTTTTAGATCATCTACACTATACAACAGATAGTAGACAGCCCTACTTTCTTTACTAACTCACAAACAGGGAAAATATATGAAGTCAGACAGAGAATGGCATGTGGTACAACTAAGGTTGTTTATGTTATTTATGGCACCTGTGGTCTACTTTATTAGCAAAACTGAAAGACAAATAGCATTACAGTTGCTCTGTAACCATAAAGAGCAAAAAAAATTAAGCAAGATATTGCCCAACAGCTGGTGACTAAACATTAAGCAGAGGCTTGCCACAACTCAGCGGGATTCAGAGGTTGCTGATAGGTTGAGACAATACTAGGGTATCCTGTGAAAAAACAGTGCCATAATATTGTTGCACAAAAGCCAACGTCCAATAAAACCCGAAAACCATGAAGCAAAGAAAGATCTTCCAGTTGTAAAATGAACATCTGCCTTTAACTTCTACATGATCTGGACAGGTTTTAGCTGTTGTATTTTTTCATTTGGATTTGTTGTGGTTTTTTTGCATAATAAATCATAAATAATTCATGTTTTAAAAGTGTATGGTAGTTCATTGGTTAGCCTTGATTCTCTGCTGCACCAACCACATGGGATGAAATTCAGCAAAGGAAACATATTAAGTTAAAATGTTATCCCTCTGCATGATACACACAACTTAAGTGCCATTGATCACAATTCAGACTAAAATGGCATTAAAGAGTGTGCTTGTGATAAGAAAATTAGATTGTAAAGCACTCTCTATACACAGAAACTGAAATTAAAAAAATGTAATTTAGAAAATTTGTTAGACCATCATATCTTGTTTAAAGGTTGGGGATCCCTGCTCTACAGGTTTAGAAAGATGAATGTGCTCCCAATCTGCTCATTCCTGCTTTTCGGTGACAGGCACAGAATTTGCCTGAGTGTAGACATATGGAGCAGATATAAATTCCACACTGATATCCACTCCATAAATCTGCACACAGGCAAATTCTGTGCCTGTCACTGAAAAGCAAGGAGGAGCAGATTGGGAGCCCAATCATCTTTCTAATCACAATGCCACAGTCCATATAATTACTCGGGATGCACCGAATCCCGGCATTTTTTTAAGGATTCGGTTTCGGCTGGATCTGTGGTCCCGGCCGAACCCGAATCCTAATTAGCATTTGCTATTTAGAGTTTGGAAAGGGTTAAATGGGCAGTGAAACATTTTTTAAACCCCTTCCGATCCTAATCAGCATATGCTAAGTAGGATTTGAATTCGGTTCGGGATTCGGCCGAATCCTGCTGGGTGGGTTCGGAGATTCGGCCGAACCCAAAAAAGTGGGTTCAGTGCGCAAAATCATGCACAAAAGGATCAAAGTCAGAAAGGTTTTCCTGCATTTTACGATCATTCAGATATGAAAAAATCGTACTTTTTGGACATTATACGATGATACAAATTTTTCGTATTTTCAAATACAAATTTTTCGTACTCTAAAACCCACAATACAAAAAAAATCATTTGTGCTTTTAGGTACGAAAATCGTACTTTGATAAATCTGCCCCATAGACTTACAAATAGCATGTGCTCATTTTGGAACTCATGAACACACAACTTTATTAGATACACTTAAATTAAGTTAAAACCAACTTTTCAACAATTAACTATATAACTCACCACCCCTCACCAGCTACTAGATCGCTATGTTTATTTTAAGAAGTACCGCTTATATCACTCTCTGATCCACTCTTTAATCTTCCCATGCGCAGTTCTTTAGTGGCTGCCATGTTTATTTAGCCAACATCATCAACATGGGCGAGTTTAACGTACTGCGCATGTGCGAAACTCCCCGCCCGCTGACCTTGCATGTAAAAGCTTCTCATGCGATTCTGTTTGCACACTGCAAAATGACAGAAGGAAAGACACCGATCTGCACAGAACATCAATGAATGCTATTCTGTGGTGATCTGTGTATATAGTCAAGCTCTGAGTACAGGTTACCATAGCAACCGCTATAATCGGTTGCGATTGGTTGGCATATTAGAGAGGAAGGACTGAGCAGGAGTAATGTATGCGAGCGATCCTGCTCGCAATGGAGAAAGTGCCCACACCAAGAAGATTGTCTGCGCAGGCGCCTACTGGGGAAGCTATGATGCGCTTGTAGGGATCTCCAAAATTGGGCCCCTAGGATGGGTTCTCCTTTGACAGGCACTAGAGGGTGGCCTTAGGGAATTGGACACCTAAAGGTGGTCCTAGTTGTTTTTGTATCCCTGCAGTTCAGGGTTATGGCCACAGGGTGGTACACTTAGTATATAAGGCTGTGCAGCCATGTGCTGACAGGTCTTCCTGCCTGGGACCCCTCTGGCTAGAGGCTAGTGACAGGCCAGGGCATAGTTAGGGAGCTAACTGTTATAGGCCACTCTAGGAGTGGTAGATAGGCTATTTAGTTGGGCAGCTTGGCCCCTACAGGAGTGTTAATGAGATTAAGATCTCCCAGTACTTATTGCTGGAGTCAGGAAACTGAGAGGTAGTAATAGGTGATTTGCCTAATCCGGGGGATAGCCGGGTGATATTCCGGGGTGAGGTCTCAAGGGGGTGTCCGCTTGGCGGGAGTACTGGGAAGTGCCCTAGAGAGGGGCTTCTGGCGTGTAGTACCGGAGGGAACCCAAAAGAGGGTCATCTGGCTGGAGTATTGACGGTATCCCAGGAGAGAGGGTCTCCTAAGGAAAAGTGTGTTCCCTGACGTGTTCTGTAACTCCTGCAAAACCTATCTGTCATTCCTTCTGCAAATAAAGACATCACTTAGTTCAACATACTATCTGAGTGCAGTGTCTTGCTATCTTGAGGATCCACTCTGCCTGGTAAGAATCTACCCCAGGGAAGGGGCAAGGTGCCAGGAGGGCTGGGAGTCCCCAAGCAGAAGTATAATATCAAGTTCTCAGGAAGGGAGTTACAGTTCAGTCTGTCCCTATACTGGGTGGAGGCACGCCAAATAGTACAGCAACATCTGTTCCCCAAAGTAAGCGGGGCTCAGGATCCTGTTAGCGCCACTAGATCTCAGCAGGTAGCAGCACATTCTCTAAAGTGGGCTACACGCTCATGCATTGGTCTCGGTCCTGCATCAGGAGTGATGCATTGTGGGTATTTATTTTTCTATACTAAGCAGTTTTGGGAAAACTAAGGATTTTGATCTACTAAATGGCTTAATAGTTGGCTGAAAGAGGCGCACTATAACTGAGTATTAAGGTATGCCTTTCTATAGACCTATTATTGTGTTTAGACTTTCCTTGTCCTTTAATAGTTATTTGGGACTCATATAATTGTACAAATTACAAAGTAAAGAGGGTTTTTAGTCATGTTACTGAGCCTTCAAAGAGAACAATAGCCTAAATACAATACACTTAACAAAATAAAACCATTATATAATTTTTAGTATGTGTATAGCGACCCACCTATCCTGACCAATACCCATGTATTATGATTGTATTATGACTGGGCAGTTTGGGGATCAAACTGGATTGAAAAATTGCCAAGTGCAACATTGCCAAGTGCAGGTTGTGTGCCTGTATAATCAAAACAATAGCAGCGCAGCCTTACTTGGTATGGCCCATTGTGCATTACCCATTGTCCATTTGTTTGGCTGCTAGGCCAATTGGTCAGATAGTGCAAGGGGTTGCAACGTGTATGGCTGTATATGTGTCCTGTTCTAGGGTGATGATGGTAACCAAAGACCCTAAAGGTATTGTAGAAAAGGAGGGCAGGTGCTTTGAATGATATTTGCCAAAATCAGGACTAGGAATCTCTGTCCTGCCATTCCTGTTACGCTGATAAAGTGGGGGCCCATTGCTAAACAGGAAGTGGTCTAATCCAGGCAAAGCAGGAGCAGTCATAAGGACTTACTCATAAATGACAAGTTGATTTTCATGTAATTCTCAATTTTCAATAAAGAACATTTAAAGGCCCTTTACATCCTGTTTCATAGGGGCCTATTTTTCTTCCAAAATTGCACACAATTGATTATTGTTGAACAACAAATAATGTTTTCAAAAAACATTCAGCCTAGTGGGATGCTGGGAAGTACAAATCAACAACAACTAGAGGATCACAGGATTTGCATATATAAAACAAAATATGTAATGCTTGTTTGGCTATATTTAGACAAAACCCAGGCTAGTGTCAAGATTTAGAGCATGGGTTACATGTGACTTTCTTGCTCTGGAATGGGGCCTTCGCTAAATGGAAGAAAATAACTGGATGGTGTTTTTGAACTACAACTCCCACTGCCACTGTGTAGCGTAATAACTCAGATTAAAGTAAGATGGACGCCAGGAGCTCTTGGAAATAAATTGTAACTCTTTATTGTCCAAGACAAGATGTAGCAATTCAGGGATAAGATAATACTCACAAATGCGCAGATGTAGAAATAGCAGACACCTTAGGTGGATAGTAAGAGAGGATGTCACTGGTTTATCCCACCTCTCTGTGAGATACTGGGCAGAGTAAAGCACCTGTCAGCACGGCACCACTTTGGAAGACAGTCTGGATAGTTACTCCAATCCTCAGGTTGATAACCACTAGCTTGTATGGGTCCTACAGCTGACTGTGGAACAGGGATTTACACAGACCTGTATCTTGCGTCTAAAACCTTGGCCCAAAGCTGAGGCAACATTTCCTGTATGGAAGGGTACTTCCTTTCTGAACTTCTGGTTGGTGCCTGAACTGCCCTTGCTATCTAGATCTATCTGTCTCACCTTCCTAGAGAGTGCTAACAGTATTCTGCTATTCTTTATAGTCCTCGTTCACAGGGCCCTGTCCCCAACTTCACCAGAGTGGATGTTAAGCTCTGGGGCAATGCTTGGCTTTACTGGGGCCTATTTCTGATCCCAGGCTAAGTGAAGCTGTTCTTGGGGATTCAGAAGGCAGCCAAAGAGGAAGCCACCCCTCCTTGCTAGACACTATATGAGGCTGCAAGGGGTGGGTACAATCATCTAAACCAATGGGTCCCTACATATACACTGAAATATAATAGAAATATCAAACATTTATTTTCTAGAATGTCCCGTACTTATATTTTTCTCCCACAAGGAGTCTTTTTAATGACAGTGGCCTAGGGTCAATGCTCTCTTTTACTCCCTAAGGGTTCTTACACACAAGCATTTTTTATGTGTTTTATCTGTATTTGAGACGCAGGTTTAAACACATCTAAAGGCATCAGCTAATTGATTTCATTATATTCTGCCTGTTTGCACTCATGAGTGTTCAGACGTGTGTTTTATTTCATTCAAGTTTCATCATAAAATTCTGCATTATCTTGCACCTCACACAGGTTCATAAGGCAATAGAATAGAGGGGCTGCGCTTTGAGCTGACAAAAACGCACATATACAAGTTTGATAAAATGAATATATAATATTAATAATAATAATAATAATAAAAAAAAGTGTTATATCGTACCCTCCAACTGTCCCACTTTCCTCGGGACAGTCCCGGTTTTTGTAGCGCATCCCGCTGTCCCGGATAGTTCAATGAATGTCCTGCATTTCAGTAATAGATTAGGGAAATGCGGGACATTCATTGAACTATCCAGCACAGCGGGATGCGCTTGCTGTAGCTCCGGCTTCTTCTGTGGCTCTGCTCCTTAAGTGGTGGCGACAGGCCCTTTTATAAGGTTGCGCCCCTTGTGTATGTGTGACGTCAGTACGCACGGGGTGCAACCTTATGAAAGGGCCTGTCGCTGCCGCATAAGGAACAGAGTCGCAGAAGAAGCCGGAGTGCATATGGGGGCAGTGTGTATGGGGGGGTACTGTCTATGGGGGCATTGTCTATGGGGGCATTGTGTATAGGGGTATGGTCTATGGGGGCTATTGGGGGCACTTTCTATGAGGCACTGTGTATGGCAGCTACTGTCTATGGGGTCAATTTGGGGCACTTTCTATGGGGGGTACTGTCTATAGGGGCACCTTCTATGGGGGTACTGTCTATAGGGGCACTTTCTATGGGGGTACTGTCTTCAGGACACTTTCTATGGGGCACTGTGTATGGGGGGTACTGTCTATTGGGCCATTGGGGGCACAGTGTATAGGGGGGAAAACTGGTACATAGTTATAACTCATTTATAACTGACTGCCCTCTTTCTATATTTGTATTTTATATGTAGGAGTTGCTATATTGTTTTCCTTAGGTAGTACAGTATGAGGGTATAGCACATTTTGCGTCTGATCCTGCCATTTCAACTATATAAAAGGAGTTGTTGTTTTTTTAAATGGGTTGCGGTAATTGGGGCATGGCCACAAAAGTGGGCATGGTCCCTCTTTTTATTTTTCAAATGTTGGGAGGTATGTTATATATACTTTGTAAAATTTACAATGACAAACAAAAAGACTACTGTGTAAAATCCAACAGGGAATTTCATCAGCTCCACCTAAAACTCAGATTTAGAATCCTGGGCTAGATTCCAGAAATGCTAGCAGTTGCGTGGCACACACAGGAGGAGGCACAGACCAACTGTAGCTTTGAAATCCAGAGAAGAGGATGTCTGAATGCAGAAAGGTGCTATGGTTCTATAAAGAGGAACTGCAGTTCTTGTATATTGTATATAAGGAAAGTACAATCTGGATAGAACAAACCAGAGAGCCTTTGCCAGGTGGTAACTACTCAATGGAACTCAGGATAGTCGCCTTGGTTTTCCTGTTTAGCTGTAAGTAACATGCAATTTACAAACATTAATCAATAAAATAAGGTCTGAAGTAACAGATTTTGGATTATTTAAAGAAAACTGTAACCTACAAAATAAAATAATCACTACTGGTAAACTCTCATTGGTAAAATCAAATTTTCTTTGTACAAATAATAATGTGTTATAACTGCTTATTATAGCAACTGTAATAATGATTTAAATTTACCTAGGAGAGTGACTAATTCTTCTTTATAATGAAATAGTTAATCAAATTAAAACAGATTTGTTTGTGCCTCAAATGTTAAGTGAGTTAAAGCAGAGTTTGGGGTTTACTTTTACTTCCAGTCTCCGTCAGTACCAAAATGGCTAAGCAGGCTAATAGAAATTGGTGGGAACTTAGGGTTGGAACTTGTACAATAAAATGTAATATATTAGGCCCCTTCTGTGAAATAATAGCAATTAGAATCACTTAAAGGCAGAACCTTTTTATCCTACAAATCTAGTGAATATCTACAGAATGGAATTGCAGCACTGCACCACCATCTCTTTTCATGTCTTTACTTCTTTTCATTGTTATTAAATGGATTAACATGATCAGAACAAGTTTTTTTAATGCTTTTTATATTTGATCATGGGACTGTATTTTCTGATATTTGTTTTTTTAATTCCTTTCACCTATGGAACTTGAGCTCTATAATAGCAAATGAGTCAGATGTTTTAGGCACAATCATAGATCCTCTGTATGGAAGGAAAATTACAGAAAACTGCAACCAGGGAACCATACACAATGTGATTGAATGGATCAAAAAATGGCTACAGGGCAAATTTACCTTCACCTGTTACTTTTCCTTTGGAAAATTAATAACTGACCTAAATATATATAGTTCTGTAAATTAACATGGAAAGCATATGCTTTGTGTAATAGTCACTTTAGGACTTTTCCTGGTAAGTATATATGTACAAAATCTGTAAGGCAACATTAGCAATAGTAATATCTTATGGATTGATTTTTTTAAACAATAGCACGGCACTTACACAGTAAAGAGAGTTGGATAACTGTGTTTGTATTTTCTTAACATTAGCTTGTGTATTTTAAATAGGATAATGTACAACACTGCTGTAATTAATAAGGATATTAAGTCACCTTGTAGTTTTGTATGCTGCATACTGCTGTATTCCCAGGTAATTTACAATACTTGTAAAATATAGAAGGAGTACATTATGTACTGTATAGACTATTTTCTCAAGCAGAAATCAGTTCTGCTTGACATATGCACTTTCTGAGAACCCAAATATAGAAGCTCCCTCCATGCCATTGTTAGTTCAGAACTGTATATAGTGCCATGCACACTATGTAGCTGCACAGATTTATACTGGGATGCATGTCCTGTTACTAACAGAATGGAAATACTGTTAAATATGTGTTGCTTTCTCCTAAAAAATTGTGGAAAATTAATATAAATATACATATTTATAGTCATTAGAACATTTTATATGCAATAAGCTTTAACAATGGTGTTTATTATTATATAGTACTGAACACTGGTGGTATGTGTATATTGTGGGGAGTTTCCTGAACAAGCTGGGAAAAATCACCTATAATGATATTACTAAAATATAACAACAATCCTTTCAGCACTTGAAAAACACAAAAAAAAATGTGTCATTCTTGGAAATATTTTGCAATCATTAGATTATAAAAGCCGTCTGTAACAAAACTGTAAAGGAGCTGTAAAGGGTCACTTTTCCAAACTATATCCTGCAACATTTTCCTTCTCAATAATAGTTACAATCAAACTCTTCACTAAAGAAAGGACTCATAAAAGGGGAAATCTTCTTTTATTTGTCTATGGAGGTTTGAAAAAGTTCTATTGGCCATGAGTGTGTGTTGTTTTTAGTATTTAGTTGTTCTTTCTTTATTATTATTTATTAAACCTGTCGTTGCTGGGATAGAGCTAGGGTACAGCAGCACTGGATTAAGGTGACCTGTAAGCCTCACCTGCCCACACTTCATTGCTAAGCTTGGAAAAATGGTAAGTGAACAAACACAAGGCATAAAGCCAATAATTGTCCAACTGTTACTGAATAACTTTACATCTCAATGCAACTGTAGGCTGACTTACAACTTTAGACATCTCTGGAGCTTTACACACTGTGCTGCTATAGTTCCACCATATTTATTATGATCTTACTATTAACTCTTTATAATATAGGACACGGGGGGGGGGTTCAAGAGGGTTTAGTCTTTCTAAACCAAGTCTGCGTCTTTGCTTTGCCTCCTCCAGGGATGAAGTGGTAGAATCATGGCTTTTATACCATTCCCCTGTCTGCTTCCATCTCTCATCTTTCATGCATGTTCTTCTAAATTTATTTATTTCCTTTATTTTAATTCCCTAGTATTTTCAAGTAACATTATTCATTAATAAAAAAAAAAAAATAAGAATGAAATACCACACAATCACTCACTGCTGCAGCCTGCATTATACAGTACTCAATTTGGAATTGAGTTTTATGTACCTATACTGTATTTTGTAAAGCAGGATTTAATATATTGTGGTCACCTAAATCAGCCCATATATTATTTGTTCATCTATACTGAAGAAATGATCTATCTAACCAGGTCCGGACTAGGAGGCAATATAGGCTGGTATCTCAAGTACGCAGAGACCCAAACAGGCCCCCACAGGCCCAATAATTAGTGACCATCTATGGCATTTTACAGCAGCCTCTCTGGCATTTGTCAGAAGCCACAAATTGCCAGTCTGGACCTGCATCCAACAGAAACAGATGACATGAAAATCGTTAAAATGAATCTTTGAAACAGATTTGTTTTCCTATTTTTACTTTGTGTTTTTAAATACACATGCCAGTAGCCATATTAATCAGAATTATCCTGTTATATACATGGCCATCTATCCGACACACCTAAAATTAAGCACCTTGATGTGTTAAGGTGGCCATACAAATTAAGATCCGCTTGCCCACTTATGGGTATGCGATATCGGGCAAATTCAGGCTAATTCAAATGAACAATTCGCATCAACAAGCCAACTAGTTGACTTGTTGATGCGGTCCCTGATCCTACCAAATTTTTAATCTCCCCGATCGATATCTGGGCAATTTCAGGCCAGATTTCAGTCGGGCAGGCCCATCGTTAATGCCCCTACATGGGCCGATAAGCTGCCGATTCAGTCTAAGGGGCCGATAACGGCAGCTAGAATCAGCCCATGTATGGCCACCTTTAAACATGTAATGGTATCTGGGCCTAGTATAAGTATTGCACTGTGTTTTTAAATACAGCATTAAAAACAGGGTCCTGTCAGCCCTTTCTTATTTCCACAAGAAGTCTGTATAATTTATATATTTATATTTTTATGAGAATTGACCCTGGATATCAAGTTATCACTTAATAATTAGTATTTACAAATAGGTTTCAAGGTTGATTAGAGAACTTCTTTCACATAACATTTTTCCATGTTAACCATGTTGTTGTAGTTGTTGTGCATAGCAAAGTGATAACTCCTGGTGGAATCAGCCACTTAGACCTGATAAGTAACTTACAACAAAACAGTTAGTGAAATGAATTTAATATCCTCTAGTGGAGTTTATAATAATTACCATTCCCCATTAAGGTTAGATGGGTGATGTTTGAGCACCTAAGTTTTCAAAGAGATTCTCAGTCGCATTAAGATCTGGGCTTTTAATTGGTTTTTACATGACATTCAACTTTTTGTTCTTAAATGACATTATTAATGGTACTTGTCGTAAAAACAAGATCATTTTTGCTTTTGTATTTTTCAAAGATGGGCGGAGATTCACTTGTAGGTTCTCATTTTAACAACATTTTAACATGGCTGATTATGCAAAAAAGACTGCAGGTATTTTGCAGGTTTATATTTGCATCACACATATTGCTTTGGACGTTGGTGTATATTTACTCCATTCTGAATTACATAACTCTGTAGCTCCTTTAGTATGATTGTGGCTTTTCTTTTAAGTTTACTTATTGATTGCTCAGAGATTTTTGAGGAAGACCTTTTCTGGGCAATGTCTGGATGGCTTAATGGAACTTCCACTTTCTCATAATTGAGCCAACAGTGCCCACTAAGACACCAAAATGTGAATATTGGTTTGCATTACTTTTTTATAGTTTCTTTGGGATCCTTTGTATTTTAGCTTCAGCATATATATTCTTCAGATTTACAACTCTGCCAATTCTGTAAAGCATTGGTTTACAAAATATTAGCAACACTGCTCTGGTGAAAAGTACCATGAGAGAGGAAACTTCAATAATCTCTCTTGCATATCGCCCAACTGTCCCGCTTTCCGCGGGACAGTCCCGGTTTTGGCAGCGCGTCCCGCTGTCCCGGATAGTTCCATGAATGTCCCGCATTTCCGTAATGCGGGACATTCATGGAACTATCCCGACAGCGGGATGCGCTGGCTGCAGTCAGGCGTTCCCCCAGTGGCTCCTCTCTATATGCGGCTCCTTGTTCTGTGGAGCCAGGTCCTTTTATAAGGTTGCGCCCGTGCGTATTGACGTCACACGCACGGGCGCAACCTTATAAAAGGGCCTGGCTCCACAGAACAAGGAGCCGCATATAGAGAGGAGACGCTGAAGAAGAAGCTGCAGCATCGGCAGCATGTATGGAGGCACTGTATGGGGGACACCTTTGTATGGGGGGGGCTACTCTGTATGGGGGGGCACCTGTGTATGGGGGGGCTAATGTGTATGGGGGCTAATGTGTATGGGGGGACACTGTGGGGGGGCTACTCTGTATGGGGGGGGACACCAGTGTATGGGGGCTAATGTGTATGGGGGGACACTGTGGGGGGGGGCTACTCTGTATGGGGGGCACCTGTGTATGGGGGGTCACCTGTGTATGGGGGCTAATGTGTATGGGGGACACTGTGTGGGGGGGCTACTGTGTATGGGGGGGCTACTCTGTATGGGGGGGCTACTGTGTATGGGGGGCTACTCTGTATGGGGGGGCACCTGTGTATGGGGGGGCTAATGTGTATGGGGGACACTGTGTGGGGGGGGCTACTGTGTATGGGGGGGCTAATGTGTATGGGGGACACTGTGTGGGGGGGCTACTGTGTATGGGGGACACTGTGGGGGGGCTACTGTGTATGGGGGGGCTACTGTGTATGGGGGGGCACCTGTGTATTGGGGGCTACTGTGTATGGGGGGGCAAAACTGGTAGATAGTTAGAACTCACTTATAACTCACTGCCTTCTCTCTATATTTGTATTTTATATGTAGGAGTTGCTATATGGTTTTCCTTAGGTAGTACAGTATGAGGGTATAGCACATTTGCGTCTGATCCCGCCATTTCAACTATATAAAAGGAGTATTTTTTTTTAAAAATGGGGGGTGGCAATTGGGGCGTGGCCACACAAAGTGGGCGTGGTAAAAAAAAAACATTTTTGTCCCTCTTTTCATTTTTCAAATGTTGGGAGGTATGCTCTTGTATCCTTTGCTTTATTATTTATAGTTGGTTACTATGTTGCCATTTGCTATTAGCAGTAGTTAGCAAACAAATTGCTCTCCCTCACTCCCGTTTTTCTTATGGGGTTGTTGATTGTGAATCTACTGTTGCCACAACTTTTTCTAATTTCATGATATTTCAGGCAATTGCCAGCTTGGAAAATATTGTACTGTATGGGGAGCTAAGCAGCAGGGCTGGGAGTGAGTGCTTCTCGGTGCTCCAGGAGACTCCTAAGTGGGTGTATTCATTCCTGTGACAGAAACTGCAGTTGCCATATTTTCTTTAGTTATGGATTAACATTTTCAGTAAAAGTTGTGGCTGTTAACTTTTCTGACTTGAAAGGCTTGTTTGGCCCCAGGTTATTATAACTGCTTTTCTATACGTTCATGTAGAAGCAGTGGAAATCACTACATTTACCAGATTTTTTCAGGCCTATCATTCAGATTTCTTGTGCATATAAAATGAAGAAGTATTTATATAGAATTAGCCCTCAGATGCTTCAGTAAGACAGTTCGTTTTCAGTTTGCTGTGTAAGTCACACCTGAGCGGGTTCATACATTCAGCTTTTGTTTGGTATAAAAACACTAAATCATTGTATGCACCTTTCTGTAAATGAAAACTGTGGAGCAATTTTCAAAAGCCCAAATTATCTAAACTGAGACCAGGATGATGATTGTAACACACCTTAAAACCTAATAAAGTAAATGAAAAGCCTGATAAAATTAATTACATATGCATAAAGTATTTCCCTGGGCAACTCTACAATTTCTGCATTGCACAACCTGCATTGCACACAGTTTTTGTATTGAAAAATGCATAAATATATATTACTACTTGTAGTACACTTTCTCTGTGCGGTTTGTCTATATCAGAGCATATGCTGTGCTATGTGCCCAGATATGTTCTGTGGTACACAGAACTTGTTTAAGAAATGTACTGATGATAATTAAGTTAATTACACAATGTGTTTTATATATATATATATATATATATATAAGTTATATATTTAATACCATTATTTGCATGGAGATAAATTAATGCTGTCATATTTTATATCACAGCCTTGAATGGAGAGTTGAACAAACGTCACATATTGCAGCGGCGAGGGCTAATTCAGTTAGCTGGGACCATTCAATGTGGAACTGGTCGATCTGCTGTGCATTACATTGGATATGGGTGCCACTGTGGACTGGGAGGACAAGGAGTGCCAAAAGATAACACCGATTGGTATGTAGCTTAAAACAGTATGGGATTATAGTTAATAATGACTGAGCTTTCCATTCATGTGGCTAGTTATGTATTCAACTGGTAAAAGGTTAATGGCATAAAACAAATACATAGGTAGAAACAATCTAAACACAGCCCCAGTCCCTGATGCAGGTGTATCCAAAGTGATTTCAAACTCTAAGCTGTAGCAAATCTGACTGTACGCCATGACATTTCTTAGTTTTTATTATTTCAGCTAGTGATATGTGGGTTGACAAGAAGTTGGCCCGCACTGAACCAGCCCTGACCCACCTGCTCTGAGCACTAACTGACCCACTAAGCCATCACTATTTATGTACCCGTGCCCTAACCAGCCATCTGTGATGTCACTGAATGGGGTGGGGTAATATTGTCACAAGCATGTAAATGGTGACGGGCAGAGGTGGAAACAGGGAATAATGATATCATGGGTAGGGTGGGCCAAGGGCTGCCTTCCCTTTCTCTGACCTCTCTTTCTTCCTCTTTCTCTGACTCAGCGAATGGCTACTTGGCCTTTGTGTCCCACCTCCTTGCCCTTCTTGTTCTCTCTTGTACTTTATTTTCCTGCAGTTCTACAAAATTCTTTTAGTTAACCTCTGTTTGTTTTTTGTTATTTCAGATGTTCCAGCTATAGCAAGGTTGTGGTCCTTGCTAGCATGGAGTTGAATAGTGTCTTACAAAATTAAGTACTTAATAACAAGGATGGTTATTTACTATGCTTAATAAAGCTGTGGCTGACCCTTACCCACTAAAAATTGCTGCTGGTGTAATTTATTTGTGGGTAGTGTGGTCTGGATGGAAGCATTTAGTGTTCTCAGGTGGGATGCATCGCCACAGTCTGAAAGATCCATTTAGTTGGAAAGGTCAGCAAAACTATTCCCGAGTTAGGCACCCAGTCAAGGTTCAGAGCATAAATAGATAAAGAATAGTTTCACACAACTTCCTGGGATATTATTTTCATTAATTATTACATCTACTTTCAATAAATAATTATTACATCTATTTTAATTAAATAATCATGTCCTTGTTTCACTTGTTCTTTTTTGCCTTAATTATTTTCATATGCTTTATTCCAATAGAGGAGGTGGCATCTTGGGTGCATCTTGTGCATGCCCCCTGTCTTTTTGGTATTTATGTTACTATATGCAAACATGATTAGTCAGGATAAGTAAACATGAAATGTTCCCACCAATCACTTTAAGTCTAATGTCCCATGGAGAGATTAGTCGCCCGTGATAGATCTCTGCTACAGCAGTTGACTAATCTTTCCACCGGCTATAGAGGGTGGTGGTGGAATCACTGGTGGAAAGGCCTGTGCATTCTTTCAGTTTTTCAAAGTCGTATCAAGAGAATAGCCGCTTGCTGTAGCAGAGATCTATCGTGGGCAACTGATCTCTCCATGGGACATTAGCCAGAAGGAAAAGGAAAGCCTGATCCACTTCGGGGGGGGTGGGGGGGGCAAAATGTTAGTCAAATTTTTATCTCTGTTGATAAGATATGAATCTGAAATTAGTAAATTGGATCTCTCAGTCTCTTTGGTGCTATATCTAATTTGTTTACACAAATGATTTTACTGCCTAGAATTTTTCTTTTAAATGGCTGACATTTGATTAAGAACAACCAACAGCAAATTATTATGGAAAAATAATGCACTGAAAATAGAAGTTTCATTTACTACATGTCATAAATTCCTTGTCTTCCTGGATCCCACGTCAGTACACTTAGGGGCGCATTTATCAAAGTACGATTTTCATACCTTTAAAAAGCATGATACAAAAACATTGTGTCAAATACGTTTTTTTTATATTGTGCTTTTTAAAGTACGAAAAATTTGTATTTGAAAATACAAAAAAAAGTATTTTATCGTATAATGGCCGAAAAATACGATTTTTTTCGTATCTGAACAATCGCGAAATGCAGGAAAACCTTTCTGACTTTGATCCTTCTGTGCATGATTTTGGAAGCCTCCCATAGGAATCAATGGCACTCTGCAGCTCTAACTTGGCCCAAGTCACAATACTGAAGCTTGAATGAATCTGAAACTTTCGTACTTGGCGTGACAACATGTTTTTGATGCGTTTTTTGTCGCAAAGTACGTAAAAGTCGCACAAATTAACGAAAAAGTCACAGAAAATACGCAAAAGTTGTAAAAAAAATACAAATCTTTTGTATTCAGACCAGTCGTATTTTGATGAATGTGCCCCATAATCATGACCTATGAGACCACTTGCCTCACTCATCACTGCTGTTATACATTTGTCATTTAGGCTTCATTATTACCACCTCATACGTATACACCTGGCACACAAACCCTGGAGAGTAAGCTTTATCAGAAAGGTCTATGTAAACTCTGCACTGACTGCTCTGTAAAAAGATTAGTTGTGTCTGTTTTCCTCTGCCACAGACAGCTTTCAGCTTTCTCCTCTCTGCTGCTCCCCCCTCCCTCAAGAATGCTAAGAACCCATTAGGAATGTGGATCTGAGCCAATCAGCAGGAAGCTTCCTCATAGTCTTACTAACTGAGCATGTTCACTTGGTCTGGGTGTCTGTGCAGGAGTGAGGCATTATGGGAACTTTCTTTACACAGCTCAGTGTTTTTTCTTCCTGTTTGGCTTCTGATTTTCTGAACAGATGAAATATGGGGAGACTTAAGGGCACTATTGAGACAACTGAAGGTATGCCTGCAGCTTGAGATTAACTCTTTACTAGCTTTTCCTTCTCCTTTAAAGCAAGTTTAAATCCTCCATGGAGCTGCAGAACTACAGAAGCAGAGGAGCTATCAGGCTAGGCATTGAAAATACCTGGTGTGTATGGTCACCTTTAGTGCTCTAGCCATTGCGTTTAGGGCTTTGGTGAATCACCCCTTTTATATCAAGTATGATGAAATAAACAATATCTTCAAAGGTGAATACAGGTATTTAAGTGAAAAACAAATAGATATGCCAAGCACAAAAGACTATTTACCAGCAATATATTTGAATACTAGTGTGTGCCCATTTGTTCATATCAAGGCAATGTCATTAAGCAAAACCAGGAATGCTTGTAAATACTGCTGCAGGTCTGTACAACCAATGAAAGCAGGCACCTCTCCATTTTCACCAGTTTGCGATACTGCTAATAATTCTGGAGTTTGTACAGTACTGTGGAAATTTTGTTCTATAACAAGATAAAACATTTTTCCCCCTTTGAAGGTGCTGCCACAGTCACGACTGTTGTTATGAATTTGCCGAAAAATATGGGTGCAAAACCAAATTGGGACAATACAGCTGGACTTGTAAAGACAACACTGTAAAATGTGGTAGGTATAATACATGGACCACTAAGAGCTGGCAAAGAATCCAAACAAAATATATAACAACAGTGCAATACAGAGTGACTCCAGTGCAGTTTCAAAAAGTCATAGCTTCCTTGTAGTAAACATTGCTGTTCTCTAGATTTCTCAATGCCACATATGAGACTACAGTTTTTTTTAACCAAGCTGACCTTCTAGTACAATTAAATTAAAGACTGAGATTCTACTGAACTGTGTTTAGAATTAGCTTCCGCTGGTCAGACCTACAACTGCCAATTTGAAGGCTTTGGGAAGGAAGTCAGTTGCAGTAATTACAATGAATTAATTCCAGGAACAGCCGGTGTCTCCTGGAAGATGGTTACTCTAGTTACACAAGTTATCTGTGCTTTATACTTGGTAAACATGCATTTCAGGCACATTTACAATAGTACATATATCTCTATACTGTATATACTAAATTATTTTTCTATTCGGCTTTCTGCATTCCCAAACTTTGTCTTTATTCTAATATCCCCCTTGTTTTGCTGGTTTTTAGCTCTACCCTTCTGTTACTATTAAGTAAACGCTTGTGCCTTGCCTAGTCTAGAAATAAAGCTTTCAGTATAGCTACAAATAAAACCTTCACTGCCAGAAGAATTTCACGCAAGCTACACATAAAACCAAACAGTTTTTTTTAAACATTTCAGCTCTTTCATGTTAGGAGCATTTCTTAGGGGGGCCTTTTAGTTTACTTAGGGAAACTATACACTGTCTTTTTCAGGACAATGTAAGCTTTCAAAATATACTGGGATATTTTTATCACTTCTGTAAACAATATAGCCTTCTAAATACCTGAAGTATGTCTCACCTTTAACTGTTTAGCATCTTGTTAATAATGATGCCGGAAAGGTTTAGCTATTGCTCTCACAATGTGAGTAGGGATAAGAACTTTTTTCACACAGGAATCACTAAATGGAGTGATTTTTAATTAATTTTGTGTTATACAACTAGCCATTGATGGTGGTTCCTGACTGCTCGGTGATTTGTCAAGCAGACTGAAATGTGAACTCGAGAGGGCCTCAACAATAAGCCTTTGTAGGTACTTCCATGTTCTTCTCACACACGCCAAAATCACAGAGGAAGGCTAATTGGCTGTTGTGTGCGTGAATGTGATAATTTCTATTAGGCACTACATAGCTAGCAATTGCTATAGAATACTAATAATAATAGAAAGAATACATAAATGCATATATAACCTAATCTAGAAGTGTAAAACATTATTTTGTCTTTCAGGTGACATGAAGGATTGGTGCCAAAAAATTGTGTGCAAATGTGACAGTAAATTTGCTGAATGCTTAAGTAAAACCAGATTCAACTCCAAGCACATCTTGTATCCTAATTTACTGTGTAAGAAACGAACACCATCATGCCGATCAAGTAAAAACTGGTTTTCGGAAAGAGAGTGAATATCTATAGAATGAATTCAGATTTCAGTGGAAAGCAGTGATAGGCAGCTAGGGCATTTTGGCCAGTGCTGTTTACTGTTTGAGAACAACAGTAGTCAAAATTCCTCTTGTGCCATAGGCCTAATAGTAGTAGTAGTCTGCTTCATCTTAAATAAGGGCTGGTTCACACATGCAACAACACCTGAACCTGTGGCCTCAGTACTGTGCACTAAAGCACATGTTAAGCAGTGATTTCAAACTTCATAAACCCAGTAAATAACATTAATATCATGGCTAAGAAAGCTCCCTGGCAAATAATTCTGATTTCATAGCTCAAGAGAGTCTGTAAATCTGTTTAGTAAGGGGCTAAAAATACACAACTCTGCAATCTTGAGCAATCAAATTTGCATAAATTCTGATAATAACAAAAACTCCTCCATGTAAATACACAGTATCTATAGCAGAAAGCAGTTTATACTGTAATAAAATTAAAAATAGATTTTGCATAATGTAAATGATAAACCTTTGAAAACAGGTTTACATAGGGGCACATTTACTAAAATTCATTTTTTTCTGGCCTTGAAAGTCATATGAACTCAACATGGTATAAATTTGAATTAAACTTGATCATTGTTGTATTTATAAAATGTATAATAATTATATTTGTATATTTGTGTACTTTCTTTTCATTTGTAATTTTAGAAATGGTATGTTAATATTTACAATAGTGCTATGCATTGTGTAAACTAAGCTTGTATACACTCCAAGAGATCAATCTAAATCCATGTTTCCTGCTGACCTAGCACTTATTTATTGACATTTAGGGGCACATTTACTTAACAATTATGAGATAAAGTTGGATTTTTTCGTACTTCTAGATAAGTGAGTTTTCACCAGAACTCGATTTTTTCATTATTATTCCCAGAATTTTTTTTCTGAAATAACTCCCTTAATTTGTTATTTATTAATGTTTAGTTGCTTTTTTTGTAAAATGAAAACTCGACAGGTTTGATCTGTCGAGTACCATTGAGTACTATAGAGGGTTAGAATAGTAGAGGAATTGAATAGTCAGTGACAGCCTGTCCTTGACACATTTTCAAGGACAAGTTAATCCCCTTATTGTTTTCAGTTTCACCCAGTTCAAGGGAAACTTAATCCCCTCATTGTTTTCAATTTTACACTTTTCAAGGGGAGTTAATCCCATCATTTTCAGTTTCACCCACTTTAAAGTCTTAAAGCGAGCGGATCTTCCCCTGATATCCCCACCTACGGGCTTGAAGTTAAAAAAAAAAATAATCCGATCATTTGGCCCTGGGGCCAAACGACCGGATTATGTAGGCGGCAATGGGGCAGTCGGTTCGGGGACCGCATCAACGAGCCGATGCAGCCCCCGATCCAACTGAATCTTTTAACCTGGTCGATCGATATCTGGCCAATTTCAGGCCAGATATCTGGTTGGCCAGCCCGCTCGTTTCTGCCCCTACACGGGCAGATAAGCTGCCGAGTCGGTCCAAGGGACCGATATCAGCAGCTTCTATGGATCCGGGTATGGGGGCCTTTAAATTATTATTTTCCAAGAGTGCCAATGCTCCTAAAATGGCTGCTGGAGCAATCCCTGTTTGGGAAAAATAAAGATGATTCATGGAAATGAATGTCCGTTTGAACTCAAATTTTTCGAGTTTTAACAATGCATTGAACTCTAAAAATTCGGGATTTTTTAATGTAAACTCAAATTTTTTTGTTCGAACGATTCAAGCATTATCATGACATTTTATAAATACAGCAATGATCGAGTTTAATTCGAATTTATACTATGTGGAGTTTATACGACTTTCAAGGCCAGAAATAAATGAATTTTAGTAAATGTAACCACTTAATGTTGTCTATGAATAAGTTCTAGGTATAGCATGAAAAACATAAGGTCGAGCTGGTATGGGACCTGTTATCCAGAATGCTCGGGACCAGGGGTTTTCCGGATAAGGGATCTTTCCATAGTTTGGATCTCTATAACGTATGTCTGCCAAAAATCATTTAAATATTAAATTAACCCAATAGACTTGTTTTGTCTCCAATAAGGATTATTAACATATTATTTGGGATCAAGTACAAGGTACTGTTTTATTATTACAGATAAAAATGAAATCCTTTTTAAAAATTAGAATTATTTGCGTATAATGGAGTCTGTGGGAGATGGACTTTCCGTAATTCAGAACTTTCTGGATAATGGATTTCCAGATAAGGGATCCCATACCTGTACTATTAATTTACTATAAATATTTTAGCAATACTTAGCCAATTTTCCACAATGTAACTGCCAAACAACTTATATTTTCTTATGACATCTATAACAGAAGACAAAACATCATAAATATGAAGCATGTGTGCATTATTTGATAGCACATAAGCATATGATTACCATAAAGAATATGTAAACCCTAAAACAAATGAATGTAAGTTGCTCACCGCGCTCTTTTAAGCACTTTTTCAATTTACAAAATTAATTATATTAGCATTATATTAGCTTTTGTTTTTATGGGATAGGGTGATTTTAATGTAATGTGTGTGTGTACATGTATATCTGTTTCTTTGTTTGTGGAAAAGTATTAAAAGTTTGCAAAATAAGTACCAAGTTTTCTTGCTTCTATGTTCCAGAGCATCCACTAGCAACCATAGCATCCACTAGCAACCATAGCATCCACTAGCAACCATAGCATCCACTAGCAACCATAGCATCCACTAGCAAAAATAGCATCCACAAATATATGTAACTATTTCAGGGTATTTTTGTATACTTGACTATGATATTTTTCCAGCTGTCCTTTATGATAACTGTAAGACAGTCCTCATGTACTTTTTAATCCTCGGATCATATATAATTGCTTATAGTGTTTAGTGCTATTGACCCATAATCAAGGCAATGTTTTTAATCTATTTCATCCTCTTCTACCACAAGTATTTATTTTGAATATGGAATTCAATTATTATCCTTGTGAAACTGTACTGCATGCTCAGGGTGAGGTCTTATATGAAAAGGCAAAATTATGTTTTAAAGCCTTTTTTGTGCAAGACACTAGTATTTGTTGTATTAGACACTGGCTAAAACTGCCTAGAGTTAGACCGTTATTAAATTGGCCCCAAGTGTATAACTAGCATTTATGTTATTTTTGTATAACTTTGCATATTTCAACATTGAACCTCATTTGCCAGTTTGCTTCCCAGTTCTCCAATTTATTTAAATATCTCTGTGGCAACATCCTGTATGGAACTTACAGCTTTGCACAATGCAACAACTCATAAATAACCCTCAAGGTTATTTATGAGTTGGTGGACCGAGGACAGGCCGTTCAAGTACTCCACTAAAAGCACTGGTCCAACTACAACATATTCAATTTACCATCATTCTTTGTAATATATCTTTCAGCCAGTTACCTATCCAACTAAAAAAAAACTGCAAAAAACACCCAGTCCAAAAATCCTACTTGTTATTTACATTAAAAAAATTATTGCCCAGACCTGACTTTATTGCAACTGATGAATAACCCATCCATCAACCCTCTCACTAATAAAGTGACGTGAAACCATGAATGAAGTTTATAGAAACACATATATATGTATATGAGTGACATTCCTATAAATACTGAAGATTAAAGTGTAGAGGTATGAGACCTAGTTGAAAGGGATTATCATGTAAATAGTCATCCCTATTGTAGTGAGTATAAATACATGCGGTATTGTAATGCAGATGGCCATAAACGTTATATCACTGAGGTATCAATAAAGTATTGCCTTGTTATGGACCAACATCTCCACAAGTGTACATCTTAATGTTTATATCCATCACACCACTTTGCTTGTATATCAGTCGTGTCAACCAGGTTGCTCCCAGGCCGACATATATCACTATGAGGCTTCATAAGGTTGTTCATAAGGTTGTAGCCAAAGTCCCCATAGGCATCATCTTGGTCACTGATGACTCAGTGCAGAATGTATGCCAATGGGGACTGTGTTTTCACTGATTTTTGCTATTTGTTATTGTGGATATTGCAAGATATCTAATGTTGATAGTGGCTTGTTAGGAACATGGTTTGGAGTTTTTCTCCTTTTTTAATCAACCTATCCAAATACAAACATGGGTCAAGGCAGGCTGCATGCAAGATAAAGTTGAGTTGAAATGAGGCTGGCGCTGCTACAGTTCCCCAGTCAATAGATTTGTTAGTGAACATTTAGAAGATACAAAAAGAAGTGCAATGCCCATAGACAGGAGTGCCTAACCCTACACAGAGCATAACATTAACAAAAGCTGACTATAGCAGTGTAGGTCAAAATGCAGGATAATTGCAAGCAATACAGAGTTTTGCAGTAGTATCTGTGAGCAAAAATTTGTAAAAATGATAATTATCAACAAATATATATGTGTGTGTGTGGGATATATATATATAATCTCCCCACCAGGAAAGAAAGGTCTGCATTCACAGGTCTTACATAGAAACACGTAGGTCATTTATTTGTGTAGTCTCCGCAAATAAATGACCTAAGTGTTTCTACATATTACCTGCGAGTGTGGACCTTTCTTTCCTGGTGGATTTGTTACCGTCATACTGGACTGCACACAGGCATCCTATTCTCCAGTATATGTGAGTGTCGACTGCATTGACTGCAACAAATATAACAAAATAAACAGGTTTAAATAAAATCCTTGCCACTTAATGGGCTCTAACTAACACAGGTCAGTTGTGCTAACTAACCAGGAGCAGGCCTACCGCCTGTCTCCCACACACAGAAAAGAAAAACAAAGTTTCAATCTTGTAGTGATTCCAAGTCTCTCTGTGAGCTCACACAGGCAGCTTTCCTGCATCTTTCCCCAGACTGGAGCTTTCCGATTTGGCCTAAGCTGCCTATTAATTATCCACCTCTGGTAGACACAAAACACCCAGGCTGGACTAGCAGTCCAGGAACCACTCTGTTGGGAACCTGGGATTCCCAGGTATTCTGATATTGACCATACCACAATATATATATACACACAATATATATATATATATAGTCTTGTAAAGAATCGGCACTCACCAGTATCGGGGCAGCGGCTGGGTTCTGATGACAAAAATAATGCATCAAACTCAACAGTAGAAAGCACTCACAGCTATAGTATCAATCAAGTAAGTGATTTATTTCAGCATACCATCTACGCGTTTCGATCACCACAGGATCGTCATCAGGATGAATAAATCGCTGACTTGATTGATGCTATAGCTGTGAGTGCTTTCTACTGTTGAGTTTGATGCATTATTTTTGTCAGCACACAGCCGTTGCCCTGATATTGGTGAGTGCCGATTCTTTACAAGACTATGGGGCACATTTACTAATCCACGAACGTCCGAAAAGCGATTTTTTCGGAAATTGTCACGACTTTTTCGTAGCCGTTATGACTTTTTCGTAGACTTCGCGCCGAGGAAGAAAGTTTCGGATTCATTCAAGCTTCAGTATCGTGACTTTTCTTGGGCCAGGTTGGAGCTGCAGAGTGCCATTGAGTCCTATGGGAGGCTTCCAAAATCATGCTAAGTCTGCGGCTACGAAAAAGTCGCGACAATTCGCGCAAGTCGTAATGGTTACGAAAAAGTCGTAACGACTACAAAAAAAATCGCAAAAAATACTAAAAAGTCACAAAATGTTCGTTTTCCAATCGCAATTTTTCCAATTCGGATTCGTGGGTTAGTAAATCAGCCCCTATATATATATATATATATATATAGGACCAATTTAGGGCCAAAAGTAACTTTGAACCCCCCAATACCTCGGCGGCGGTACGCACCTTTGGCAAGGTCCTTAACCTTGAGGCTAAATCAGCAACAAAAGACACAAAGTCATATCCTAACCTGTCCCTGGCTGAACGCCAAGCCATTAACTCCTTAAAAGCAGATAGAGACCTTGTGATTAGACCCGCATAAAGGCGGTTCCATAGTCCTACTGGACTATACCTACTACAAGCACGAGCTATCAGGGCAGCTTGCAGACACAGGGACATATAGAGCTCTCCCTGTGGACCCTACCTCCAAGTTCAAAAAAGAATTGGATACCATTCTCCTGTCAGCCCTTAATACTGGCTGGTTGACTAAGGATACGGCTCAATACATGCACACTGAATACCCATGCATCCCTATCATTTACACATTACCAAAGGTACACAAATCCCTGTCATCACCACCAGGGAGACCAATTAATTCTGCTGTTGGCTCACTTTACCAACCGGTGTCTACATATATTGATTCCTACCTACAACCTCTGGTTAAAGCAATGCCCTCCTACACACGTGACTCTACACATGTAATACAAAGACTGAGGAACCTAGGTGACGTACCCTCGGACTGTCTCTTAGTTACAATGGATGTGAAAAGCTTATACACAATCATTCCACATGACCAGGGGATAAGTGCAATCAGAAGGGCTCTTGCCAACAACCCACCCAGCAAAACTCCCATTGAATTTCTTTTACAACTTTTAGAACTGACACTGACCAGAAACTATTTCTGTTTTGAAAACTCATTTTACCTTCAAGTTTCTGGCACCGCAATGGGTAGTGCACTGGCACCGTCATATGCCAACCTGTACATGCTTGACTTCGAATCAGTACATATCTTACCCCTACTGGGCAGGCACATGGGAAAAGGTATGCGGTACCAATTCGTAAACAAAATTAGAAATAAAGACAAAGGAAACATTATTTTTGGGTGGATAAAAATGGCTGCAGCTGTTTATTAGAACATGACTTTAATCAAAAAAGACAAATGTTGTTTTAACTTCCTAGCCAGCCCAGGGAGAATAACTTATCCTAGGCCGCCTAATTATTTAAAAGAGAATAATACTTGCCCCGCCTTACCTTACCAGCCGGGACGTATCCTCATCCAAAAAACGCAACTTTAAATATACAACTTCCTCCACGCCAAAATGCCACTTTACTCCATAAAAGTGGCATAGGCACATTTCCACTTAATCATGGCTTTTTCAATAGCATTTTGAATGCCCGTATTAAAAATGTCATGCCCAATATCTGAAAGATGAATCCCATCAACATGCTGCAGGCCACTACCACCCAATTCTAACTCCGTGTGTCTGTATGAAAACATCTTTAAAGAATCCAAAAACTTGGACAAGTTATTATTAATTTTCTTCCTACAACGCTCAAGAGGCTTCAACTGGGTATCCGCTAACCAAGGAAGCCTAGAAATTATTTCTGACCAAATAATAATTGTCTCTGGTAAAGCAAAATGAAGATGAGCTAAGTCCCTGCGCATGCATCTAATCAAATCAATAGTTTTTACTCGACCAATATCATTACCCCCCAGATGAATAAAAATTATATCAGGTTTTCCCCATTTACAATGCAATCTGGCAACAATATCATGTAAATCACTCCATCTGGCACCCCGCAAACCAAACCAGACGATTTTTGCCTCTTTATATGAAAAACCTAAGTTGAGGCCATAATTTCTCTCTTGCGCTCTTCTTCGGGCTCGAAAAACAAAGGAATGTCCCACTATCCAGACAGAAAACTGCTTTTCTCCTGAAAATAGAATTATAGCAAATCTACTAAGTTTGGCCTTACATAAGACAGATAGCGATTTGATTCCCAGCGTCCAAGCCTTTTTATAAAATTCTCACCCATACCCAACAAAGAAGCTTGGGTGGCAGCACCAATTCTAAAAGAATTATCATTTATAATGAACAGGCGATAAGCCAATTTTTACAATTCCCAACTGCAGCACCCGCTGCATTTGGAATTTTGATACAGGCGTACCATCCTTGTGTATAAATAACGGACCCGGGATGTGTGGTCTAATTTCTGAAAATTTTAAAAAGGCTTTTACCGGGCACAAACCATCATGCTGAAAACTTCCTATCCATAAGGTGGAACCTCTACCTGCAATGTCAGTTTTTGAACTTCTAATTAGAATACGCAGTCTCCCTTTAATAATAACAACATCTGAAACATCCAAGCCACTTGCTTTGGCTTTAGATTGGGACACAGCCTCACTTACTCTAAGAGCAGCAAAAAACATAAGGATAAACAAAAAACTAAAAAGATTGGTTTCATAAACACTGCTGCATATTGATGCCAAAGAGCGAACTAGACTATGCAATATAGGTAAAGTTATAGGTTTTCTCTGATCTTGCTGGCTGAAATTACGAGAAAACCCTTTTTGCACTTGCTTAACAACTGCTGATTTTGTAATATGCGGCAGCTGAAAAAGCTTTAAGAAAAAAGAAATACCTGCCAATTGCTTCCTTATGTAGGCTGGGGAGTATTTAGCTTCCATTTGCTGCAAAATAAATAATAATAAAATATCTAACTCATTCCCTGACATATTTTCCTTAAAAATAGACCATGCTCTCCATATTTTTACATATGAAGACCATGTCTTTTGCCTCACCGATCTCATTAACCATTCCCTCAATTTGGCAGCGGAATATTCCAAAGATAGTCTGGGCAAATGTCTCCTTCCAGTTCTGCTTCTCTTGCTAGGGACCTGAATAGATTGAGCTGAAAACGAGATAAAGAATCTGCTAAAATATTCTGACACCCAGGTATATGCTTCGCCCTGAGCCAAATATTATGCTTAAGGGCTAAAAAGACCAAATGTCTCATCACTTTCACTACTGGGGGGGACTTTGCTGATAGGTTATTAATTACTTGGACCACCCCCATATTATCACAAAAAAGCAAAATGCGTCTATTGGCCAGCCACGAGCCCCAAATTTCTAAGGCTACCAACACTGGAAAAATTTCTAATAAGACTAAATTACCTGTCAATTCTTGCTCCCTCCATTCAGTAGGCCAAGCTGCACAGCACCAACGGCCAGATAAATAAGCCCCAAAACCAGTTGATCCTGCAGCATCCATGAACAACTGAATGGCTGAGTTCTCAATAAAATCCTCCTGCCAACAAGTCCTGCCATTGTAAAATGATAAAAACTGTCGCCAAATTAACAAATCTTCTTTTACTGAAGTCGGAATGCGTATGTGCCAATTAGGGTTGGTTATACCCATGGTTAAAACAATAAGCCGCCTATTAAAGACACGGCCCATTGGTATAATTCTGGTAGCGAAATTAAGATGTCCTATTAAGGACTGTATATGTTTTAACTTTAATTTCTTAGCTACCAAAGCACTGGCAATCAGACTTTTAAGTTTTGTGATCTTAGCCTGGGGTAATCTAAATTCCATCCGCATAGTGTCAATTTCAATACCCAGAAATTGTAAAGAAGTTGTTGGGGCAACAGTTTTTTCCCTTGCAATAGGGACTCCAAACTTTTTTGCATAGAGTAAAAATGTATTAAGCAGAATGCTACAGGTATTCGATTCCCGTGGGCCCAAAAATAAAAAATCATCCAGATAATGAGTTACAAAATTAGCTCCAGATTCAAATTTAATGACCCATTCAAGGAAAGTGGCAAACATCTCAAAATATTTACAAGAGATGGAACATCCCATGGGGAGACATTTATCATAGAAATAAGCTCCCTGAAAATGAAAACCTAAAAGATAATGCGAATCAGGGTGTATTGGCAAAAGGCGGAAAGCAGATTCAATATCAGTCTTAGCTAATAAAGAGCCTTGACCACATAAACGTACCAATTCAATTGCCCTATCAAAAGAAGCATACTCTACTGAACATAGTTCAGCAGAAATGCCATCATTCACGGAAAGACCCTTTGGATAAGATAAATGATGGATTAACCGAAAAGCACCCACCTCTCTTTTGGGAACCACCCCCAAAGGCGAAATACACATATTATGAAAGGGGATGTCTGGAAAAGGACCAGCAATTCTATTCTTCGCCATTTCCTTTTTTAACTTACTAAAAACTATATCTGGATATAACTTAGCAGACTTCAAATTATCAACCAAAATAGGGGACCATTTAAAATCGTCAGCAGGAATTTGGAAACCAAAAGAAAAACCAAATTCAATTATTTCCGCTGTCAGTTTGTCTGGGTAAATTCTTAGGTAAGGTAACATTTCGCTGACTCTCACTGGAGTTATCAGCTCTAGCTCCTGGTTCCTTGGTATTTGCCTTATTGGCGACACCAAGAAATCTTTTTGCACAGCGAAAGGCAGGATGTGCCCCACTACAAATGGAGCACTTATACCGACAGCTATTCTGCCATTTGAAAAAATTTTCATTAAAAGCCCAACAAGAATTAGGCTTACCTGTAGCATTCTTATTCGTGGGACTAACCACTTGTGGTCTAGGTGTGAGCATGCCCATCCACAGATCTATATCCTTAGATCCCCAAGCCATAGATCCATGTACAGACATCTTCTGACGGAATCTATCTTCATAAATAAACCATGCCACTCCCCCATAGCTTTTATAAGCCTCTAAAATTATGTCCAGGTGCTTAAATAAACCTGGACCAAATTGCGGTTGTTTCTCACATAAAATATTGGCATATATACAAAATGCCTGTAGCCAATTTGTGAATGTTCTCGCTACAGGACGACGCCTATCCTCCTCCTTTTCACCTTTCTTTTCAGTTTTTAGGAACTCTTTTGCTGATGGCAAAAGAGATAAAAGATCTATATATTCACCTTTAATAATCTTTTCCTTAACTGTTTTAGACAG